>NW_025963779.1:27309328-28509328 GCF_023055435.1 Haliotis rufescens
TATATAACACAGCCTACTGTATGGCGTACGGGTACAATCCATGGTATGATATATGACACAGCTATTTGTATGGTATATACATTTAGATACAATCCATGGTATGATATATGACACGGCCTACTGTATGGCACACGGATACAATCCATGGTATGATATATGACACAGCCTACTGTATGGCACACGGATACAATCCATGGTATGATGTATGACACAGCTATTTGTATGGTATATACATTTAGATACAATCCATGGTATGATATATGACACAGCCTACTGTATGGCACACGGGTACAATCAATGGTATGATATATGACACAGCCTACTGTATAGCACACGGATACAATCCATAGTATGATATATAACACGGCCTACTGTATGGCGTACGGGTACAATCCATGGTATGATATATGACAGAGCTATTTGTATGGTATATACATTTAGATACAATCCATGGTATGATATATGACACAGCCTACTGTATGGCACACGGGTACAATCCATGGTATGATATATGACACGGCTATTTGTATGGTATATAATTTAGATATAATCCATGGTATGATATATGACACGGCTATTTGTATGGTATATACATTTAGATACAATCCATGGTATGATATATGACACAGCCTACTGTATGGCACACGGGTACAATCCATGGTATGATATATGAGACAGCCTACTGTATGGCGTACGGGTACAATCCATGGTATGATATATGACACGGCTATTTGTATGGTATATAATTTAGATACAATCCATGGTATGCCCTGTAATTATAACCAAAGATGGATATGTGACACAGCCCTCTGACTCACCTATCCTGACGTACAACACTCTACCGCCGTTAGCCCTCTGACTCACCTATCCTGACGTACAACACTCTACCGCCGTTAGCCCTCTGACTCACCTATCCTGACGTACAACACTCTATCGCCGTTAGCCCTCTGACTCACCTATCCTGACGTACAACGCTCTACCCCCTGTTAGCCCTCTGACTTACCTATCCTGACGTACAACACTCTACCGCCGTTAGCCCTCTGACTCACCTATCCTGACGTACAACACTCTACCGCCGTTAGCCCTCTGACTCACCTATCCTGACGTACAACACTCTACCGCCGTTAGCCCTCTGACTCACCTATCCTGACGTACAACACCCTGCCTCCCTGCACGTCTCGGCCCGGCAACACACCGAGGAGGCCGCTGTGAACGATGTCGCGAGCCTCCTGTAGAGGTAGCGGCGTGAAGAGGTCGGGGTTGTTGGCCTTGTACTTGTAGAACGCCTTCACACAGTCGGACGTCTGCTTCATTCGGAATTCGTTCGCACGAAGGAAGCGAAGCAGACGACTTTCGTCCGCTGCAACATCTGGAACTATGAACGACATGGATTGATAGGAGCGTGTCTTTTATTTATACGTTTGATTCAAATTGAATTTGTTCGCAATACAATGACATCAGATGCATTCAAATGGAATGTTGAAATACAGGAATATGTTTTAATAATATACAGAAACAAAAAAGTTCGGTATCATGAATATTTTTTTGGATATTTTTATGAAATTGTGTGCTCAGTCTTCACTATAAAAATTATATATACTACAGTATATTACAAACACTGAATAGAAAGTAGCGAGTGAGTGAGTGAGTGGGTGAGTGAGTGAATAGCCGTTTTGACGGCGGTCTGTAAAAAATCGAATTTCGAAAATTTTAATATTTCCATATCTGACATCTGACATTATAAGCAGTGCATACTGTGGTGTGTTACGTTTCAGAATCACTTTCATGGAAACGACTATGCAGAGTTATACGAGTATATTCCGCTGGAGAACTTGCCAGAACTGTACGGCGGCAGCGTAACAGACACACAGATACAGGTGAGAGTGTTCGAAATACCACGATACCACGTTATAGCGTGACCACTACCAAGCCAGCGTCAAACCCAACCCACTCGCTCCGGTGATTTTATAACTAACCGGCCATGTTATTTGTTTTGTTTGTTTGTTGTTTAACGCCGCACTCAGCAAAATTCCAGCTATATGGCGGCGGTCTGTAAATAATCGAGTCCGGACCAGACAATCCAGTGACTGACATCATGAGCATCAATCCACGCAATTGGGATACGTTGACATGCATCAACCAAGTCAGCGAGCCCGGCCGCCCGATCCCGTTAGTCACCTCGTACCACAAGCATAGTCGCCTTCTACGGCAAGCATTGGTTGCTGAAGACCAATTCTACCCCGGATCTTCACGGGTCTTATTGACATGCGGGCGGTGGGGTAGTCTAGTGGTGAAATCATTTGCTCGTCATGCCGCAGGCCTGAGTTCAATTCCTCACATGGGTAAACTGTATTAAATTATCTTCTGGTGAACCCCGCCAGGATATTGCTGACAGCGACTTAAAATCATATTCTTTCACTCTTGACTCGAACCTATTATTTCAGCATCAGTGCATACAGAAGATAAAAAAACTCCTTTTTGTTCGTCTTGTTTACAAAACTATTCAGTAAATTGTGAGAACGAGACGTCGGCAGTTGATAACGTCTAGCGCTTCTAATGATGTGACTCCCTTCCCCACTGATTCGTGAAACGTGTCTGACACTGCACCCGCCTAACAAGATGTACACTGACATCACAGCTAGTATTTGTATGACCATATATTATATATGAGAGCAGTGTTCTGAATCTTCAGCACACGCTTTTGTCACTATGGAGTAATCACGACAGCCATCAGCCGACATAGGGAATGATTGTCGTTTGACGGGTTTCCGAGATTCCTTTTTACACTGCGTGTTACGCTTACAACTGAGCGCAATATTGATTTTGGACGCATACGAACTTGGCGTACGCATATTTATATACAAAGCTCGAAAATTAGTTTAATAGAACATAGTATATCGTAGGAACGGAGAACACCTTGTGCCATCAGGGTACAGCATGAGTCGTGGGAGCAGGTCCCTTGATTTGTTTCGCCTGGATGTGTGTGTGTGTGTGTGTGTGTGTGTGTGTGTGTGTGTGTGTGTTGTTGTACAAGTCCGGGCTTATACCTATTTTAAAGTGCTAGACCAATGGGATACCATGTCGTAGTTTAACATGAATACCCCTCTCAGACACCGTATACTGACTCCGAAGCGAGAAGTCCTTGTTTTAACCCCTTAATTGAGCCCCCGACCCTCCGCTCTCCTGGGGGACGCTCTAATACTAGACTAGGCGGTCTCGACTCTCAAAAAAGGAATATGACTGAACTATAGTTTGGATTCTTATCCATGTGGCTTAGGCGTTTTAATCAATGACCAGGTCATTGATTACGCATGTCCGTGTTTCCGATGAAATTTAACTAAAAAGCCAGGGTTGCCAGACAATGCAGTCAGTGCAGTTATTAAATAAACATAGTAACCAAAGTTACACATTAACGACCAGTAACCTAGCCATAGCAGCCAACAGTGACATTACCATAGCAACCATCAGTGTGTGTATGTTGTTTAACGCCGCACTCAGCAATATTCCAGCTATATGACGGCGGTCTGTAAATAATCGGATCTAGACCAGACATTACAGTGATTAACATCATGAGCATCGATCCACGCAATTGGGATCGATGACATGCATCAACCAAGTCAGCGAGCCTGACCACCCGATCCCGTTCGTCGCCTTTTACGACAAGCTTGGATTGCTGAAGACCACTTCTAACCCGGATTTTTACGGGTCTCATCAGTGACAATGCCATAGCAACCACCAGTGACGTTCCAATATCAACCACCTGTGACCTTGCCATTGCAGCCAACAGTGACATTACCATAGCAACAACAAGTGACCTTGCCATTGCAGCCACCAGTGACATTCCCATAGCAACCACGAGTGACCCTGCGATTACAACCACCAGTGACATCATCAAAGCAACCCCAACAACCTGCACAGTGACCTTCCATATTAACACCCAGTGACCTTAACGTAGTACTTTCCAGTGGTTGGGTGAAATGGGGTTTAACGTCGCGTCCAAGATTATTGCACTTATATAGCGACGCACATGCACGTGTGTGTGTGTGTGTGTGTGTGTGTGTGTGTGTGTGCTTGTACTAGTTCGGACTGATGACGAGTTATCTTGCTCGCACACTGAGATACCATGCCGCAGTTTAACATGAATACCCCACTAAGACACACTATACCCACCCCTTAATGCCGAGCGCCAGACAGGGTAACAACAACTACCATCTTTTAACGTCTTTTGGTAAGACGCGGCCGGGGATTGAACCCCGGACCTTCCGCTCTCCGGGCGGACGCTCTACCTCTAGACCACGGAGACGGACAACCACACTAAATGTCACTATTGACTTTCTTATTTTACATATAGGGGTAGCATATGCCTCCAGTCCTACATAAGGAGATTGCTGTGCGGGTGTATACCTCCTGGGTGGTCTTACCGAGTGTCTTCAGGGTGGACTGCATCTCCTCCAGGATAATCTCCCTTGCGCTCAGGTCTTCACTCGCGTATAACGCCGCCCTCTCCCGCAACTCCGGCGTGAGCTCATCTACCACGCATCCTGCTGACGTCATTCTCTCAGGACTGATATCAACTGCAGTTCCATATATTTTAAATATTATAAATATAAATATGTCAAATGAAGTCATTATGATTCTCAACTGAGTGTTAGCTCTCGTGATAAGGCTGATACACATTAACGTGTGGACTGTGATTCAGCTTCGTATTTTCTCAATGTGGATTTTCGGAACAGGTACTGGAACTTTCATCTAGTGGGTGAGTGAGTTTGGTTTAACGCCGCTTTAAACAGTATTCCAGGTACATCCCGGCGTGTCAGCTTAATGTGGGAAGAAAGCCCGAAGTGATGCGGGTCTCAGACGTTTAAAACGGGCAGAGTTATGGTGCTGACAAACCATGAATCATATAAAGATGGATCTGGGATTTGAACTCACTGAACCGACTGACGTGCGCAACAGCGATCTGCGGTACATACTGGGCTACCGTCTCCCCGTGCTCCGAAAACCAACAGACACGTATTCTAAAAGAGTAATAGTGAGTGAGCTTTTGTCATTTTTTAAAATTTTTAAATTTTTTTCTCGTCACAGTCAGCAATATTCCAAAAAACCACAATAAGCAACGAACCACGTGGACGGGGTACGATGTCACACAAGCTGACCGGACTCCGACGACAAGCTTTAGGTGTGGGGATCTATCTAGTCCCGGTATTGTTTGTTTGATGTTTAACGCCACACTCAGCAATATTCCAGCTATGTGAAGGCGGTCTGTATGTAATCGGGTCTGGCCAGACAGTCCAGTGACAGACGTCATGAGTATCGATCACGCAATTCGGATATGATGACAAGCATCAGGGAGCGTGACCACCCAGTCCATTTAGTCGCCTCTTTCGACAAGCTGGGTCCTATATCCTAACTCAGAATCCCCGTGGGTGGAATATTTAGGGGTTGTGGCTACAGTGAGGAAACGAAATGAATGTCGGTTTTCTGCATTATGACAGTCGTCTTTCTGGTCCACCTATAGCTATTGGAGTGACCAACTCATAGCGAGAGGAGACAATCAATGCTGGACACAGGGGTAAATTTCACCCGATCTACAAGATGTAATTTCAATGAGAAATATAACATTCGTGTTTCTCAACAGACTGCCACACTTTACAGTAGTCATTCTGTTCAATGCCTGTTCAGTGTTTAAGCTCTCGCAATGACATTACTGTGAAAGGGTGTCTGTCTATATGAGACTGGTGAGACAATGTAGACTCTCTGCCGTTGTTAGTACACGGTATTAGACTGTTAGTTAGTTGCATCGTGAAATACTTATCAGGCATCTTTTACTTACCTTGTGTGGAGGATACAAGAAGAAGTAGCTCCGCCTCGAGTGTTGTTATATTCAGACTGACGCTTCTTGAACGCAGTCATCCGTGAACACAGTCCTACACAGCCGAACACAGTCCTACACAGCCGAACACAGACCCTCCTACGCAGTGGAGGGACAAACCTGAAACCTGAAACACCCCCCAACACAATGCGGGTGTGTTTAGGCGAGTGTTCTTGTGACGTTCGTGACGCGTACTTTGACCTAGTTTACTTGTTCAACCAGTTCAGGAATTTCAAAGGCGAAATAATGTCCTGAATGAAATCCAGAGTCGCCTTTGATTTCTCTCATAAAATGAAGGGAGATAATTCGGGTTACAAAAGGACCAGCAAGATATGGAGAACGATCAGATGTGACGGTGTTACTGGCCGGAGGTTTTCAACATAAACATTACCGCACATCCAGTTCTCATTAACACCCGTAAGTCTGAAAACACATCATGTTTATCGACGATAACTTCATGATCCGTCCTTGACAACTAAATCCGCCTGGCCAGCAGTATGTGGAGAACAGACAACTAAATAGATTTTTCACATAAAGATTGATCAAACGTAATGTAAAATTACAGCGGAATCAAGTCGCCAAGCCAAGGGCCACCTCTTTCAAATTTGGGATTGAGAAGAAATAGTTACTGATCAGGGACCCGTTTCACAAAGCGATCTTAGCGCTATGACTATCGTAAGCCAGTGTTAAAGTATGGGAGTTACGATCACCTCAGCGCTAAGATGGCTTTGTGGAACGGAAGCCAGGGACCCGTTCCACAAAGCGATCTTAGCGCTATGACTATCGTAAGCCAGTGTTAAAGTATGGGATTTACGATCACCTTAGCACTAAGAAGGCTTTGTGGAACGGGGTCCAGATTGCAGCACACATTCTCACCCCTTGACGATATCGTTCCGCGTTATTTTATTGGGCAAAGAGAACCATATTCTGACCTGAATCGGATGGGAATTAAGATGCAAATAGTTGACCCAACATTTGTTTTTGAAATAGGTTTACAAACTACAGACCCAAAGACAGATGGCGAACAAATTTCATTTTCCGCTGCCTGTATAGGTCAACCTACATGGAAAACAACATCTGATCAATTTCATTTAAAGGATTCATAAATATTTCTATAGGGTTTCTTATAAGACGAAATGACATAACTTTAACATAGCCACTTCGGCTGACATGTGTATCCTGTTAGTAAACAACTTACCTAACCTGTTTCACGACATTTTGATACTTTGAAAACATTTGTTCAAACAGTTCGCCGTAACGCATATTTTGGCGGCAATCTTTACGCTCCAGTGATCGTACGGCTCTGTGAAAGGGAAACTCGTGCAGAATATATTAGAAAGTTGTCAATACCTGTTGCAAAGTTTTGATTTCTTTTACTCTTCGCCTCCTCACATTTAGATATATCAAAATGTAATGGCCGTGACTCCTGAAGTGGCTTGATCTGGAGCGTGTATTAACAGGCCTTGGGGCGGTAGGGATCGGGGCTGCTTTGATCCGGGCGATTATGCCTGAAAGGCTATATTTGAGATGTGTAAGTAATGTAATAAGTTTACACGGCAACCTCAATAGGTATAATTCATGGGACAACATTTTAGTTTTCCTTTGTGTATATGATGTCTACTGTAGAAACTTTAGGAATACCAGCAGTATAGAGACTTGAATAACTTACATATGACAGGTGGTCGTAAACTGATACCGACCTTGAGGTGTTGTAGCGTGTTTTTCATATACCCTCATATCCCATTTCATGGCAGATTCGGGGCGGTCGGGTAGCCTAGTGGTTAAAGCGTTCGCTCGTGACGCCAAAACCCTGGTTCGATTCCCGACATGGGTACAATGTGTGAAGCCCATTTCTGGTGTCCCCCGCCGTGATATTGCTGGAATATTGCTAAAAGCGGCGTAAAACCATACTCACTCACTCACTCATGACAGATTCACGATCTGTGTATGTGATCGCGCATTTGATAATGTTTAAAATAAATCCAGACTTTGAGGATGGTTTTACTCTGTATTTATATCGAAGCTCGATGACAGCTTAATACCGGAACCCCGGAAAACCGGACGGTATTATTCCCGGTTATCATCAATAGTGAATCATCAATATAAACAGCCGTGCAAAAAAAAAAAAAAAAATAGAAAAAAAAGCATGCCCCCATGTTTGACGGTGGCTAAAAATGAAACAAATAAGAAATGTTTATGCGATGGTGATGTATTTGATACGGGTACCATAGTTGTGTTTCGGTCATTGTTTTCAGCCTAGTAACGTTTGATAGCGTTTGTAATTGTTTGTGTTAAAATCCAAGTACCAAGTGTATACTATCTTTTGCCCGGCAGTGTATGTAGTGATTTCGCTTTCGTGATATTTGATTCAGTAATCGTCCGAAATTGTGGGGTTCTCGGATTGACTGCATCTGAAGCAACATGGGCCCAGTGTAGGTGTATATCCCGCCATTGTTCCACGTAAACGTCCGGAATGATCCATCTATTGCGGTGACTCCAGTACTCCACATTCCCCTATAAAGTGTTGAAACCACACATTTCCACCAACTTCTTCGTCTCCTTGAATTAAAAGGGAAATTTCCATTTCTTAAGGCATGTTTACCCCCGTAAATACCGTTATTTGGTGCCAGTCAAATATAATCGTAAATCCTGTCATCTGGCGAGAATTTTGCTTCTCTTGTCCATCAACATGTTTAACAGAGAAGAAAAGACAAATATTTGATTAATTAATATGCATTTTCCGGATTTTCATTATCCTGCTCTCAAAACCATCGTATCAATAAGTAGTTCAGGCATGAAGCGATTTCCTATATTCTGATATACTTGTAAGTTCAGTTTTTCATCACTGAATACATATTACAAACATGTATGGGGAGTCACGTGAAATTGTACCTCTACCGACGTTTTTTCTACGCTGGAATATATATATAAACTGCCGGGCAAAGGTATACATTCATCTTTGATGGATGCTTAAATGAAACAAACAAGAAATGGTTATTCGATGATGATTTATTTGATCCGGGTCTCATAGTTATGTTTTGGACCATTAAGTGTGTGCAGTGCATTTAAAACCTTGACAAATGTCTACATAGTGTCACACTCTGCATTTCCATGGGTTTGTACAGTGATCTAAGAGGCCGTAATACATTGTGCAGAGGTGTATCAGGATCCGCTGATCCCAGATTCGGCGTGATGGTTTGTCAGCACCTTCACGAAAGTGGTTGATGTCAAGGTGACACGCCTTGATATAACTCAAATACTATTCAGCGCTTTAAACCCAACTCCCTCACTCACTCTAACCACAAGGCAACCATGCAACTGGAATGTATTGGCTGATGTATGTTCCAGTATTCCTCGATGACGTGGGCGGATGATGTCGCCTCCAGTGTTCAGCGAGATTGTTCAACATTCTTATTATGCAACTCCGTGCTGTGTTGGTGATATTTCCAACACAGTGGGGCGGTCGGGTAGCCTTGTGGTTAAAGCGTTCGCTCGTGTGACGCCGAAGACCCGGGTTCGATTCCCGACATGGGTACAATGTGTGAAGCCCATTTCTGGTGTCCCCCGCCGTGATATTGCTAGAATATTGCTAAAAGCGGCGTAAAATCATACTCACTCCAACACAGTGTGCCTGTTCAGAAGAGTACATGTATAGCGTCAGCCACAAGGTTTTGCCATTGAGACAATTCTAATAACCAGCGAACAAATACTCATTTAAAATGTGAATGGACGCATTATATTAGTCTGTTTTGTCCTAAAAGCACGAATGCATTCGTTCGTGAGTAAATACCAGGTTAACCTCCGCATGCTTTTGAGCACATCGTCAAAACGCACCATTACCTGAAAAGACTGGATCAACGATATCCCCTTATAAATAGAGGAGGGTCTATACAAACAAAGGTGTCCCAGATGAATATTAAGACTGAGCCAAGGCTTTGGATAAAATGTTTTCACTCCGGAAAATATGTTTGTAGTATACTTATTTAATATACTGATATTGTTTACGTATGTTTGACACGTATCTCAAAGATTGACAATCTTTAAAGCCGTTTAATCTTTATCGCCAAAGCCCTTAGCTGTCAGTTTTTAGCGGATAAGCAAGAGCACAGTTGCGTCTGTCCGGAAGTATAGTTAATGTTGTTCTATGAACGGATTGTATAAATACTTTAACACTTGATAACCCACTATCTACGTCGATGAGAACATACATACATACACTCGTTGGTGCGGAGCAAGAAGTAAACAAGACCTGACTCGCGGCGTTCATTTCATTCAAAGTCAACCATGGTTTTATTACTATTTACTACAGTACTGCCTACACGTACCACAGTGTCCTGGTAGAGTTCCTGATTGCAATACGTTATGTCGCGGGACAAATATCCTTCTTTTGTAGTCGTCTACGTTTGTCAGAGCGTGCTTTGAAACCGGCTGGTCATAGAACTGTAAGCAGAGAACATGAATTGAAAGAAGCACCCTGTAAATCATCAAAACGTTTCATGGGGCCCATTTCACAAAGCGATCGTCGCGCTTCGACTGTCGTAAACCTATGTTAAAGTATGAGAATTATGATCATCTTAGCACTACGACTGTCGTAAGTCTTTGTTAAAGTATGGGAGTTACGATCATCTTAGCACTACGACTGTCGTAAGTCTATGTTCAAGTATGGGAGTTACGATCATTTTAGCGCTACGACTGTCGTAAATCCATGTTAAAGTGTGAGAGTTACGATCATCTTAGCGCTACGACTGTCGTAAGTCTATGTTAAAATATGGGAATGACGGTCATCTTAGCATTACGATCGTTTTGTGGAACGGGGCCCTGGTCAAGTTTCTGTCGATTGTAAAATGCGTTTCTAAATCAATTAGTTTACCCAAAAGGAAGCATTGGGAGTAGTACACTTGTAGATGATAAACACTGTACACATGTTTGTTTTTTGTTTAACGCCGCACTCTAGCTACATGACGGCGGTCTGTAAATAATCGAGTCTAGACCAGATAATCCAGTGATTGACATCATGAGCATCGATCCAAGCAATTGGGATACGATGACATGCATCAACCAAATCAGCAAGCCTGACCACCCGATCCTGTTAGTCACCTCTTACGACAAGCATAGTCGCCTTTTTACGACAAGCATGGATTGCTGAAGACCTATTCTACCCCGGATCTTCGCTGGTCTTGTACACATATAGATAAGACTTGAATCTGTATGCATAAGGGTCGAACATGTGTATATGACAAGAGTTGTGTAGGTGTAGATGATAAGAGGTGTCTACGTCTAGACGAGAGCTGTATACGAGTCGTATACGTGTGGGTGATAAGAGTCACATACGTTGATGATAAGATGGATACATGTATGCTTGATACCATGTTTACTTTCATTAGGAAGTGTAAACGCATGCACATAACCAGTGTCCATGTACGAGCGAATCAAATAATATCCCCAGGTATCATTGAATTCATCTGTGATAACGTTTAATTACAGGTGTGTATGTAGAATTCCACTTCGGTGTTCAGTAATTAAAAAGAAGCATTTTAACATACTCCAGATACTTCACAGGCTCCTGGCATGGGCGAATACCTGAGTCAGCAATATTACCATGGTCTGATTTATCTTCCATTGGTGGACACTGGTCACCATTGGGATATAATGACACTTAGTCAAGACAATGGCGTCAGGTCACATGTCCAAGGTCAAAAGTCATAATTATCCCTCATGGTAACGGGGACCTCTTGTGTCCCGGGATACCATGGGAAGGGATATTATGTTCCTTAAGAGGTGTTCCCTTTCACGTTTTTTTTATTACATCGAGAACAAACAATCGATTTGGAGTTATGTTTTTTATTATCAAAAACGTTTCTACAAAGAGATGATCTACAAACAGAATACCCAACACGTGGAAACCCTATACAAGATCTGATTGCAGTAGTAGAAATGAGTATGTCACTGTTCTTGGTTTCGCAGTCACGTGGTGTTGAACAGGTAAATATCGGTCACAACAAAATGTATATGAAAATAATCAATGTAACATATGGAAATAACTGAAATGTTCCAAGTTTTAAAAAGAAGTCTGGAATTATCTAAGCAAAGTATTTTTGGTCATGCAATACTTGTTCCAGGAGCACCTGTGAAAATACAACACAGACAAAATCATAATAAGAACAAAAGGATTCATAACGTATCTTGAATAATCAAATTATAAACAAATCAATGTGTGGCATAACCATAATATTAATATGCAAAAACACGGGATATAATCCTTGATTTAAAAATAAGGACCACATGGTTTGAGGCTCAGTATTGATGCTTTGTTATTACAAACGATCGTCACTGTTGGCAGGTGAAAATGGAACTGATTCAGAAATAACGCAGACAGAGCTTGGGCATTAAACCAATAAACATGGTATGCCATTTTCGAAAACGTTCATACCTAATATGCATATATACTACTCAAGACAAGTTAATAACACCCGATTTTATCATATAACTATAGTTAATCTGTTATGGCAAGACATACAAACGTTAGTAATATGAAATAAATCGGATAGTCCTTAACTTATTTTTAATAGTATATTACTGAAAATCATAAATGCTGAAAAGTGAGTTGTGTTTTACGCCGCTTTTAGCAGAATTACATCCGTGTCAGGGCGCGGTCACCATGGACTTCTAACGCTGTACCCATTTGGGTATCGATCCTTGGGATTTGGCGAGTCCAGCCAACGTTTCAACAACTGAGCTACCCCATGGGCAATTGGCTGAAAGGATTTAGCTTTGTTATTGTAAGTAAACGTAACACAAACGTTTCATGTGAACACATGCATAGATGTTCCATTTGCACATAATCCAAAATACAAATCAAATTATTATCTCATTGTGCCAGTTATATCAATGACACCAACGTGCATCAATGCGTTTTCAGCTGAGTCAAGGTCAAGGCCGTTTGAGATGAGAGATCAACGGGACATTTACAATGAAAATCAACTGGTCCTGGGTTTTATCTGAGCAGGTACATGACGCAATGTAGTATAATGCAGGTACAAAACATGATTTTCCGGTGGTGTAAATTCAAAGACACCCTACTCACGTACAAAGTATTAGGTACTCAAGGTTGAAAAATATTGACAGACCCGCACAATATCGATGGAAGAAGCATTGCTTGTTATGTGGAAGAAGCATTGCTTGTTATGATGTTAGTCGAGCCATTCAGTGGCCGTGTCAACTTTCTACACTAGCTACAGGGAAACATTCAGTGATACTGGTAGGTCATGGAAGGTGAGCTACACGTGTAGTGGCTGCGTTTCGGCGATTTGGTCAGAAATGATTGTTCATGTTCATTGATATCATAATCTTCCATCATGGAGATGAGAACACAAGTTGAGGGACCTAGTCTTAAATATCCGTGACGTCGAAATGTCCTAAACCCTAAAAGCGATTACAATTTGGTAATCAGTTTTGATGAACATTTGTTCTTGTCAATATTTTACTACTTCGCTCGAACGCACCCTATACACGCTGTAATACTACTAGTGTATTGGAAGTCAAACGTGAATAGTAGCACCGTATCCACAAAATGGCAGCTGGATTTACATGATTTGAGCAAACAGTAAAAGACAATTTAGAAACACGCACAGACATAACAAAACGATTAGTCACTTAACAGACCAACCTTCACAATTTTAAAGGGGCTCATTTCTGCATATAGAAGCCCAGCCTAAATTGTTTAAAAAAAAATTAATTGAACGACTACCATACCTTTTGCGAGGCATAAGATTAAAATCATAAACGAGACCCTTCTAAGATTACGCAAAGTTATAAACCTATTGGTAAGTGATGCTCATTCTAAAGCACTGTTACGTATGTATGTACGTATGTGTGGTCAATACGTATATAAACTAGCTTCTGTCATGGATATATGTATCCAACCCTGTTTGAGCTTGACTATTTAAAAAGTAACCAGCTAAACAGGCCTTTCCTAAATGAAATGTTCTCAAAGAATGCGTCAACTTGCAAAACCAGAAATGTTATGGCAGTATCAGCACACTAACAGAACACGTGAACACAATAACGCAGCCAGTAAAGACCACTGGCTGACGGAATCCAAAACATATGTTGTCTTTCCCTCTGTTACACGTTCATAAAGATCTATAACTACAAGGAAGTTTGTGTGTTCACGTCAACCAGTGTGGCCGTTTTGTTCATATTTCAAGCAGCTGCCATTGAGAGAGAGGAAGTAAAGCGACACCTAGAGCAAAAAACCAGCGCCCTCTAGCGGTGACATTAACCGGAAGTACTGGTCCATCCAGCCACATAGAAATGCAAGATCTGTGCCCGACTCCACATCGAAATAAATTGACACAAATCCGTTGTGACGATCGTTTACATTTGTTTCGTTGCGGAATGAGGCAGCTAGGTGTCAGGACCACATTTTGATTTCGGATATCCTCGATAAGGTGCACGTTGTTTACAGGCCCGGATGTAGGAAATGCCAGCCTTGTCTTCATGTCAAGGTCGGTTAAACTGACAGTAGGGAGAGTCACGTGACGGCCACTGACCCTCATCAATCAAAGACGTGTCCATCGTGTGTCCCAGGTGATTATAGCATCAATATAGGGCATTTACAAACGGCTTTTCCTCCCTTCAATGTAATACACGATTGAGGTTAAGATCGCCCATACAGGGGCTGCGATGCCGAGCCAGAAGGACCAACTAAATATTTTTTTCACGTTATCGTGTTCGTCCCAACTGACAACAGCTTTAAAGTTTTGATCCGAGTGGGCGTTGATGCCGAATGTGACCACACCGCCTCCCATCGACAGAGCTGAAACACAAAAGAGCATTTTATATGTTTTGTTTGTTTGTTGTTTAAAGCCGCACGGTCTAGACCAGACAGTCCAGTGATTGACAACATGAGCATCGATACATGCAATTGGGATGCGATGAACGACTGCGATGCATCAACCATGTCAGTGAACCTGACCACCCGATCCCGTTAGTCGCCCCTTACGACAAGCACAGTCGCCCTTTACGGCAAGCATGGGTTGCTGAACGCCTGTTCTATCCCGGATCTTCACGGGTCGATATTGCACACCGTAAACAGTGTAATGAGATATCCCTGTTCGTATAGCATGACGGCCATTCTGAAGACTTGGTATTCTGTACTTGACGTAACCACTAGATCAATACTATCAGTTTCATGACTGCTGTCAGATGGTGTTGTGTCATGTGATAGTCACGTGCGCGAATTCCAGCTGGTCTTGGTTGAGGTCCTATTGGGCGGAGACAAGCCGTGTGGACACGTCAAAAGTCTAATTACTGGAGAGGTGCGCAACCCAGGCACCACCTAACATACCATTTCTCAATGGAGCGGGTATTTCTTGGACGGGTGAGGGTGACACGTTTCTTATGAACCTCTGATGACGTCTCACTACAGTAACGGAAGGTTCTTCCAGAGACCATATACCGATCGGTATATGGTCTCTGGTTCTTCTAAATGTTGGTAAACTTCCAAGGCCGGCAATATCAACAATGCCCGGGACCTGATGAATACATTTCAATTGCAATACCTAGGTTTTACAATTAACGTTTTATAAACTTGTCTCTTGATGATTGGTTAAAAGTTAAAAAAGAACCCAAATTAACATGAAAATTCCATGACGTAAATCAAACCTGCAACCTCACAGGTAGTGAGTGAGTTGTGTTTAACGCCGCTTTTAACATTATTCCAGTTATATCGCGGCGTGTCAGCTTAATGTGGGAGGAAAGCCCAAAGTGATGCAGGTCTTAGACGTTTACCACTTCGGTGAAACCCACGAGCACGGGTATGGTGCTGACAAACCAGAAACATAATCGGGGCGAACTGGGATTCGAACCCAACATCATAGGTTTCTGGCGTGCCCAAGGGACGCAACTCTGCACAGCGAATCGCGGCGCCTTAGACGACTGGGCCACCCGTGCCCCCATGTCATTCAGAGAATTTATTATATCTACTGTTTTATTAGTAAAATATCTTGATGTTTCTTGATGATTGGAAAATTCCATGAATCGAACCTGCAACCTCACATATCGTATTATGTTTTTAACCCACTGTTTTACCACCGACCTTCCGGGGCAGGTGATGAACAGATGTTCAGTTTATCATGTTATGACTCCAGCTAGTCCACGCTGCACGTGTTTTTTCTCTCGCACGCTTTGAACAAATTCCTTTAATACCGCGATACTGTGTATAGTTTCACTTTAGGGTATGTCGATGTCTTCTTATTTGTTCTGGTACGTCTTGCATTTAGACGGTTCATAAGATGGATAAAGCATGCCTCCTAGGTTTTGGTTGAAAATTTAAAAACCTGACCTCGGGAAAAGCCCGGCCCGGTTGCTTTTCCCTCACTCGCGGTTTTACATTTTCAACCCAAACCTCGGAGGCGTGTCTCATCCTATACATAAAGCCGTGGTTACACGAGGTCTGTGCAGATACCTACCAGCGAGGACTAGAAGTATGGAAACTGCAAGACTGGCATTGCAACCTTTACATCCACAGCACAGTGCCATTGTCGCCAACATCAGTGACAGCAATCCCAACGCCAGACCACACGACATCAGCGCCTGAGTTGCTTTCCACCAAACTGAAAAATGCAAACGATCAATTAACATGGCGTTTATAAAACACAGAGAGACTAAACGGCAACTGATACCAACCTAGGTACAACTACGACGGACAATCTAATGCAAAAGAAGTGGATCACCTAAAAAGATACTAAGAAATTAATAAAATTAAACCAACAGTCGGTTTCACCTACTTAGGTTGTCTGTCCAGATTTGAAGATGTCATGTCATGCCACGACGCTGTCGTATTGGCCGTAGCAGACATACAGCTAGACTAACATTTAGTCTCTGAAATCTTATATTACACAATATCGTTCTTGACTCTTAAAAAAAAAAATATTCCCTATGCTGATTTCAGAATAGAGGTAGCTTGAGCTGGCTAGACTTGCTTTTGTATACATTTCTAGATTATTTTTTCTCTCATAAAATAAATATATTCCACGGTCATGGTGCAGGACTAATATACAGCTGAATATTACTGAAAGGTGAGTATGCTCCAGTATGTATCCCTTGTGATGAGAGAATCACGGTTACGCATGTCCTACTGTGTTGATGTTTCCATGACAAGAGATACATATTTTCAAGTTTTGACTCGAAAAAAAGAAAAAAAAGAAAAAAAAGAGAAAAGAAATACATTTTGATTTACAAAGTCAGCTATTTTTATAATTCGGAAGTATATACTGAGATAGTGAGTGGTTGTGCCGTCGATGTGGGTTGAAGTAGTGTAAATTATAGTCCCGCCTGAGGGGAATTGTATGACCATGTCATTCAGAGAATTTATTATATCGACTGTTTTATTAGTAAAATATCTTGATGTTTCTTGGTGATTGGAAAATTCCATGAATCGAACCTGCAACCTCACATATCGTATTATGTTTTTAACCCACTGTTTTACCACTGACCTTCCGGGGCAGGTGATGCAAAGTTGTTCAATTTATCATGTTATGACTCCAGCTAGTCCATGCTGCACGTGTTTTTTCTCTCGCACGCTTTGAACAAATTCCTTTAATACCGCGATACACTGTATTGTTTCACTTGAGGTATGTCGATGTCTTCTTATTTTTTCAGGTACTTCTTGCACTTAGACGGTTCATAGGATGGATAAAGCATGTCTCCTCTTTTTCTTCGTTAATTTTCGGTTAGTTTGTTTATATTTAAATGTAGATGTTACCATTACTTTGTCTAGTCGCAATATGGCTGAAATATTTTCGACGTGACTTTTAATTTTAACTCACTCATTATGGAGCCCTCGAAAACACCCATGACCCCATGACCCCCATGCACAATACCAAAACTAGTGGGACAGAAAAAATCCCATTCAAAAACAGGCATTTGTTACCAGTCAATAGACTTACATTTGAGGGCCAGTGAATTTAAATAATTCGTGAAGCAATTACATGTATTGTCTTGTAATGTTACACCTGTTGATGAATTGGTCATGGTGTTGAGATGCGTTAACACGGACGTGTGGCCGGTCGAAGTAAAAATGTATTAGTGTTAGAAAGCTTCGAAAAGGCGATATCCTCTAGATCCACGTATGTATTGAAAACAAGCAAATGAGGTTTCAGATTTTTCACAGATCCATTCAAAAATGGCATATCCGAGACAGAAACATATTGAATTATAAAGTCTGTATAAAGTTACTATGGCAATTAGGCTTCTCCATCTCCGGAAAAGATCACAGGTTACAAAGATGACGTTATTGGAGGCAGATGAGGCCATAGTTCTAAATGTGAGAGTTTTTGACGAGTCTTGTCAAACCTATACGTTCTCACTAGACCGTCCACGTCGTTGGCGACAAGGGAGTGATCCTGTGTTGGTATTAATAGTCCTCTGGAACATTTGACAGCTGCCATAGCTTGATTCTAAGTAATTACATCTGGCAAATTCGTGAAGGTGACGCAATCATAATTGCTTGTGCCTGGCAGAGAAGTCTGCTGAGAACGACATTTTGGCTTCATAGATCGTGACCAGATTCATAAATCGTGATTTTGATGTCCACAGTTCCGCCCCTTAGTCGCGCCAGGATCCGCTGATAATGGGTTCAAAGTCCAGATTCGTACTGATTCTGATCCATGATCTGCCAATGGTTTCACCAAGAGATAAATGGGTAAAGAGGTAAAAATACCAAAATGACAATAATCAAGTCAGGAATGCGAATGCCCAATCGACTGAATCATCAGTCACCTGTTGACGGACTGCCGCTTTGAAATGGGAGAGACCCGTAGTCGCAAACACCAAAGAATCGCAGGTATTAGACGTTTACCACGTTTGTGAAGCCCAGCAGATTGGGTCGGGTGCTAGTTTACACATTCACGATTATATGCTGGTCGAGCCTGGATTCGAACTGCCACCATGCATCCGGGTGGTGGTGGTGGTTTTGTAGGTGCTGATGGTGGCGGTGTATTGGCCACGTGATGGGGGGCAATAATAAATCGCTCCGTCACAACTGCCTTTCGAAATATAAAACTTTTCAAAACAGGTAGTTACGAACCCTAGTCTGTATATACCCTGAAACAAATATATCCAATACAGCCCATGCAAGTCTAGCTTACTGCAGTATCTGAAAATGACGAGAGTCTCCGGGCTCCTTTTTATTATATTTCATTACAATAATTTAACAACTGTTTTTATCTGTAAAATATGGTCATTTTGAACTGGGACTATATGTCTACTGCAACCCTTTCTCAAACTGATACAACCGTTTAGACTACAAAGGTACACGTTTAAGGTAATTTCCCTATGTTAATAATGTTGAGCTTTATGTGGCAAGATCGACTGACGAATACAGGGAGGGTGGCTTCAACGTGTGATCCGGTTTCCTAGAGCCAGATGCAGCGTTCATGTTTTCCTGATCCGATTGTACACAGGTTAATTGCCGTAACGTAGCTGTAACCTGGCTGCTTGTGTAAAACAGCTTTAACTCACTCACCCATCGCTTCCCTTAAAAGACGAATTCAACATTTCCATACTTTCTAGAACAACCAATGTCCAATCCCACTGACAATCAATCAAAATTTAGTTAAATATTGAACTCTAATTACAGTAAACTACGGTTATAACGAACACGCTTATAACGAACTGACTGATATAACGAACTTATTTTTTAGCCCCGGCCATTTGTTGCATATATGCTGTATATATGCTTATAACGAACTACAGTTATAACGAACTAAAATAAGTGGTCCCTTTGAGTTCGTTATAACCGTAGTTCGTTATAACCGTAGTTTACTGTAATGTCATCAGTAATGATTATGCGTCCAAAATATTCATACAACCGATGCTTAGTTCAGATGCAACATACCACATACCACCATTACAGAATACCACGCCCCGATTATGCGTCTATGTTTGAGAGCACCACACCCGTGCTCGTGGGTTTCACCGAAGTAGTAAACGTAGACCTGCATCACTTCGGTCTTTCCTCCCACAGAAAGCAGACATATTACAGACGTGGTATAACTGTTCAAACGCATCTCACTAACTCACATAATTGCTATGCGTATGTGTGCTCATATCCGACGTTTCAATGCCCTGGCATTAATTTTTCCACAGGGGATGACGCCCGATTGGCATTTAGAAATACGCCAGATATGAGGAGAGTAAAATAAGGAAAAATTCTCGTCGCGAAGCCTCCAAACATTAGTTGACATTTCTCTTGAGCGAGTTTTTGTTTTATCTAAGTGGTTGCTACCGGTTACCGATAATTACTTGACATAGCTTCTCATAAATGTCGGCAAAAATGTCGACATGTTTTCAAGAGCTTTCGAATTACACGTTTCCGATGGATTGAACTCCGCACTAGTTGGATAATTCATGCTTTTAACATTTAAAATAATAGGAGTACAACTTGTCATCCCATTGAACAATAAAGAATCCATTCCTCTGTTGTAAACAAGTCGTTATGTGTGATGGTCCGTATGTAGTAGTGCTTCTTATGTGTGTGTGTGTGCGTGTGCGTGTGCGTGTGCGTGTGCGTGTGCGTGTGCTTGTACAAGTCCGGACTGATTCCGATTTATAGTGCCGGCCCACTAAGATACCATGACGCAGTTCAACATGAATACCCAACTCAGACTACCCGTGAAGATTCCGGGGTAGAATTGGTCTTCAGCAACCAATGCTTGCCGTAAAAGGTGACTATGCTTGTCGTAAAAGGCGACTAACGGGATCGGGTGGTCAGGCTCGCTGACTTGGTTGATGCATGTCATCGATCCCAATTGCGTGGATCGATGCTCATGATATTAATCACTGGATTGTCTGGTCCAGACTCGATTATTTACAGACCGCCGTCATATAGCTGGAATATTGCTGAATGCGGCGTTAAACAACAAACCAAACCAAAAACCCAACTCAGACACAGCATACTGACTCCGAGCCGACCAGTCCTTGTGTTAGCGCCTTGATGCCGAGCGCCTTTTACAACTTGGCTGAAACTCACGAGCACGGGTATGATGCTGGCTAACCGAGATACATAATCACGGCGACACCGGGATGTGAAGCAAGGATGATAAGTTTAAGGCCTGATGGACGCACAGCGAAATACGGCCAGTAAGACGACTGGGACGTCTCTGTCCCCCTGATGACGGAGGTAAATGAGACAAGGGTGTTGGGGACGTGTATATGCGTTTCAATTGAAGATTAGACACGCCGCCTTTTGCTAGCAATATACCATCATATCAATGCGGCGAGGATTAACCAATGTGGGAATCGATTTGGGTCTCATGTTTAACGAGCGAACACTTTCCCTCTGGGCTAACCTGAAGTGGTCAAGAATCGCCTTTTGAGTCTTCACAGGTGATCCCATTATCCGCTTGGCTCCATGTAAACACGTGGGGACCCGGATAAGTAAAGATCCTCAAAACTCTGTTCGGGGTCTTCGCGTTGGTACCTGGTTAGGATAGGCCGCCAAAGAGCAGTTGCTTTTTGTACGAGGCGATTATATGTATGTGATTCGTAGTCAGGTTCAGTGACTTGGTTGATGGCGCGTCATTGTGCGCCGACAGCGTGGGACGCTGATAATTATGTCAAACAATGGGTTTGTCTGTCCCGGCTCGATAATACACAGGATGGCGTGACTGCGGTGTAGAACAACAACGTAACATCTATCCGCATATATCTAAATCATGAACAATACAAAACCAGTGATGCTTATCCGTTGACCTCACAGATAACGGTGGGCGGTGGGGTAGCCTAGTGGTTAAAGCGTTCGCTCGTCACGCCGAAAACCCGGGTTCGATTACCCACATGGGTACAATGTGTGAGGCCCATTTCTGGTGTCCCCCGCCGTGATATTGCTGGAATATTGCCCAATATTAAGCCATACTCACTCACTGATAACGAACAGAGTGAGAACAGTGAGTTACGATCAGCGGAGTGAGTGAGTGAGTGAGTGAGTGAGTGAGTATGGTTTTAAGCCGCTTTTAGCAATATTCCAGCAATATCAAGGCGGGGGACACCAGAAATGGGCTTCACACATTGTGCCCATGTCGGGAATCGAACGCGGGTCTTCGGCGTGACGAGCGAACGCTTTAACCACTAGGCTACCCCACCGCCCCTACGATCAGCGGAACCAGGCAAAGCGAAGCAACTCAGTGGGTATCAAGTTGTTTTCATTTGGAGTTCGCCTACATCGTGGCAACATCAATGACATCCACAAGCAACATTCTGGAGGTCGTATCTGAGACAACCTAACCACAGGCTTCGACCAAGTCTACTTTTCAAAGTGCATACACCTAATCGAATGCTTCACTGAAACTCTCAATTCACAAAAGAATTATTTGGCACATGTCAAAGACAGTTAAAACAAACATTGCATTCATATGGCTATGCAATTAGCCCGCTTGGGGAACCCGGTTTAACATTCCTTTGAAGCATGTAATTATCATGCAAGCAAGTCGAGTTAAATGTTCAGAGAAATTTAAATAAGTTACTTTTAATTATGACGAATGAGGATATGGTTTTCCCTTTGGAGCTAATCTACATTTACACAACCAATGTCCATTCTGTAGGATCCCTGCGCACCAGGCCTCGAAGATTAAACGAACGCTTGACTTTTACAACCCAACAATTACCGTAATAGTTTTTGATCTTTACTTTGTTCGCGTTTTATAGGGATTGATGTTCTTGATTGCAATTCCTTGCGACCAAATTTGAAGAAAGAATAGAAAAAGCTTCTAAACCCTGAAACATATTTCAATTTGGTTTGTCAACTAGCCATGTTTCAGATGAGTTCGTTATTTACCGCGAAGCGGTTAAAAACGTTTCTTAGGCTTTCAAAGACGTCTCTATTGTCCAAATAGAAACTTTTCTGTTGGTTAATATCTTTAATCACAGATACCCCAAGACGTATTTACCCACCCCGCGAGTCAGATTCGATCCTAAGTAAACTGCCAACAAAAGAAAATGCTGACTTGGTTTAAGCATGTCATCGATCCCAATTGCATGGATCGATGCTCATGATATCAATCGCTGGATTGTGTGGACCAGACTCGATTATTTACAGACCGCCGTCATATAGTTGGACTATTGTTGAGTAAGGCGTAAAACAACCGACCAACCAACAAAAGAAACGTTACCATAGTTGTTAATCGCTCTAGTTTAAAAACCACAAAAAATAGATGCATGAAGTAAAATGTATTGAAAACATCAAAATCCCAACGAAAGCAACATTGGGGGCGGGGTAGCCAAAATAAGCCGACAACGTAATGGACAAAGAGCACACACATGTAAATTGGCTCAAGTTCAATGACACGTCACATCAACAACGACGATCAATGACATTGCAGGGGTGTTCTATGGGGGACATGTCATTCATGTAACGCTGAGCTGGCAAATTTCCGTTTACGATGACCAGTCGTGTTCTCTCGTGCCCACAAATTCCTCCCAACACCATAATACCCCCTTTACCATACGGCACGACCACCTGAACGCAACATGCCGCCGTTCGTTCTCCCCTTCGGCGGTAATCACGCTGTTTTCCATTAGCTCTGAACAGACAAAACCGGCTTTCATTAGTGAATACGACCCCCTGCCATTCACGTCGCTGCTAACGCGGTACAGTCCTTGCCCATTTCAATCTCCGACGACGATGTTGCGCTGTCAATAACTGACCTATGTAAATTTTGTAAGCCGTGAGTCGCCTGGCCACTTTCTGTCGACTAACCATATGCCCTAAGGCATTCCTTTCTGAAGACGTGATTCTCTGGATTCGATTCCGGAGACGGAAAGTACGCAAGTATCGGTCTTCATTGGGCGTAGTTACCCTGGGTCTGTCTGTTCTTTGCATGCCTGATGTCTTCCCGGTCTGTCTGTAACGTTGCACCAGGTTAGTTACAACAACACGGGAGCAACCAAATGTTCTAGCAAAGCAGACACGGGTGGCTCCCAACTATATCCATACCCAGGGCCCACTCGCGTTGTTCCGGTGTCAGTCGTGACATTTCTGTGGTGGATTTTTCATGTGTGTGTGTGTATCTGGCATGCGGCCCGTATCACTCATATAAGCTTTTTCCACTTCTTGCGCGTCTTCTACCAAAAAACAAGAGTGCCGTGAACATGTATCACTTTCTGCACAGAGCATTCTTTTGTTTGGACGATGTGTTTTGCATTGATTTAGTTGAACTTGCTTTTTACAATTTTTGCAATTTCATTTTAAAGTGCTAAAGCTTCTTTTGGCCGTCAGTTTATATAACGATCTCTCCATGGGTTTTGTATTGAGACTGGATGTTTCTTCATATTTTTTAATTAACACTATGTGTCTGATATATACTTTTCAACATAGACTAATATATACTTTTCAACAGTCTGAAGCAATATTATCTTTTTAAAGCATTTTCTGTGACCGTTTTAGTCAGCTCTTACTAAAGCATGGCATACTGGTGACCTTATGCATTCACTCACTGCCTATTCATTTGATTGAAATAGGGCATGCGCACACACAAAATACAAGAAACTCATTGATACTTTTAAATTTCGGCTAATCCGAAATTATTGCTGTGCAACCGCGGGTTTGTAACCGGAAGAGACTGGCGCACAACAATGCTGGCCTCACAGTACAGGAAAGGAATTTAAAAGAATACAGTACCCTGTTTGACTGGGTTGTTGGGTCTGAAACGTATTCTTTTGAGTGACTAGAGTTTGCTTCAATGAAAGGTTAGACATGGTATTTAGCTGAGGATTTCTTTGACATGTACTCCAGCTTCCGATGATTTAACTTCATGTTGAAGACCGATGTGTACCTTTCGGTCCTATACTTCCGTTAGCCATTGTTAAAGATAGTTACTGTGAAGTCTAGATGGCGGATCCAGGCTGATATTTTTCGGGTTATTGTAATAAGTGGCACCTTAGTCAGAATGCAACAGGAACATGTGTGGGGTGTCACTGGAGGTAGCAAAGAAAGAATATAATTGAGAACTGAGGCCTTCTGGGTAACCGTTAGTAACTGCTGCGCATTTATTCTAGGTGACCGGAAGTGACTACTGCGCACCTATTCAAGGTGACCGGAAAGGACTGCTGCGCACCTATTCAAGGAAACCGGAAGTGACTTCTGCGCACCTATTCTAGGTAACCGGAAGTGACCATATTTGCTAGTTTCTAGTTTTAACGCGTCAGGCAAGAATAGTCCAATCTTATCACAGCTACCTGCAAATAATCTGGGCACGTCAAATCAAACAAAGGAGCAACATTAATTTAAAACAACCAGGAAATGTTCAACTGGCTGACCACCAGTCTTAGAAAAAGAAAACCGGTTTTGATAAAACTCCCCCCAAATATAACCAATGCTGCGACGTGTAAGGCAATCACGTGAAAGATCAGGCAAGGTATTCACGACCGATGTATTACAAAGTATAGTTATGTATTCAGCATTTACTTCATATCAGAAAATAATTGAATGATGGGTGGGCAAAAGGTCAGTTGCTTTATTAAGTGCTGATCCGGCAGAATATCAATGAAATACCATCACATTTGCGTTCGACGTATTCCGCTGCATAATAACTTCGGCTAAATAAGAGGTTTGCTTTCATCGGATTTGGGGAGAATTTGAAACGTCAATAAACTGCACGAAATGGCTCGCAAATCTTGTTCGTCTGCCTATTAATTATGTATAGCGCGACCCCCGGCTACTCTAACTGTAATTTAAAAACAGACATAAGCGTTGGATTATGACCCTTCTTCTCGCCGTTCGATTTTCTCAGAATGTCACCGTTTTCAGCTGTTAACAACATATTTGAATGAGGGCTAAGTGGTCCGTACAGTGCGGTAGAGTGCGTCATTGGAATCATACAGTATTAAACAGAAGCGCTGTAGGGAGCTTGCGCGTTGCTTTGCGTTCGTCAACCAAACAACAGAGGCGCTCTGGAGACATACTGTTGGCTGAGTGTGAAAGTGGTTATTACTTCCAAGCTAAACACACGACATAACGTACATAAGTTTTAAGCAGCTAATAGTCGGAAAATGACATCGTCCGACCAGAATTAAGAGACAAGTGTTCACCTCAAGACAAGGGCGTTATTAAATAAAGCTAAGAACAAATGCATACTTCTTCTGTGGTATACATGTCGCACAAGTAGCATCAATATGGGTGAGTATAGGTGAGGTGAGGTGAGGTGAGGTGAGGTGAGGTGAGGTGAGGTGGGTTTAACGTCGCGTTGAAGCGACGTTTTATAGTGCTAATCCACTGATATACCAGGCAGCGGTTTTAATATGAATTCCCCTCTCACAGTATACTGACTCCGAACCGAGCAGTCCTTGTCTTCGCACCCCAATGCCGAGCGCAAGACAGGGAAAGTTTTTTTTTGTGGGGATCGAACCACCAACCTTTCGCCCTCAGGGTAGACGCTCTATCCACCAGTCAACGGTGGCGGTCGGACATTTTGGGAGTGCTACACATTTTCTAAGGATGATCATTTATCTTTGGACACAATCTTTAACTCCTCCCTCTTATTATCAGACAGTGTGGAAAGTGAGTGAGGAGTGAGTTGGGTTTAACGCCGCTTTTAATAGTATTCCAGTTATATCGCGGCGTGTCAGCTTAATGTGGGAAGAAAGCCCGAAGTGATGCAGGTCTCAGACGTTTACCATTTCGGTGAAACCCACGAGCACGGGTATGGTGCTGACAAACCTAGAAACATAATCGGGGCGAACCGGGATTCGAACCCACAATCATAGGTTTCCAAGGGACGCAACTCTGCACAGCGAATCGCCGCACCTTAGACGACTGGGCCACCCGTGCCCCCTGGAAATTGTTAAGAGTCGCCAAGCATGTTTCGCCATCCCAATACAAGCGGGGGTCTCTCAGACGCACTCCCCCGGCATCTCGACGCACTATTACAGCTAAATAACCGGCACAACGCTGCTTCATATAGCTTGACCACGACCCATGGTGTTGGGGCACGTTGACACATCAGCTAGGTGACATTTAGACCAACCAATCCTCCTACGACAGGCATGAGTCGCTGGGGGCTATTCTGACCTGGGCCCACTTGCACAAAGCGATCTTAGCGCTAAGACTATTGTCAGCTTATGTTAAAGTATGGGCGTTACAATCATCATAGCGCTAAGATCGCTTTGTGCAAGTGGGCCCTGGAATTTCTATTCTGCAAACAATATGACGGATCACCATATTCGCTACAGAACCGCACATGACTACTTTGGGTTATTCCTTTACCGTTCGAGCAGCCATTAATGGCAGTAGTGATATTGCACGATTTCACCGTAAACTGCAGTGCCAGTCGATCCCTCCGCATATAGTTCGTACAACGTAGCTTTTGATGATTATTAGAAATTAGGTGTGTAACCTGATATCGACCAACAGGTTTATAAGGGTCACGGCGATCTGATAGCCACGTGAATCAGTGAAACTAGTGAATATAGATCCAATATGGATTTCTCCCTCTAGGAACAAATTACGAAGAACCGAGTTTTCGTGTTTTCCTACACAGCAAACAAACTCCTTAAAAGTATTAAAGTTTGTAATTTGTCGTTTTCGCCTTTTATACAAACGTGCTCATTTGACAGTTAATCTGATTTCTGAAGTTGAAGCTTTCTTTGCTTTTAAAAGTTCCATCCACAACGACTATTTCGATACAAAAAGATTGTTCAATTTCCTACTTGTCTCACGGGACTAGGTTTCACAGCCCATCACGGCATGCTGACGTTTAGTCTGTGTTGGACGGATCTTCAAACAGACTTAGGCGTCAGGTAAACCGATAACAACATTTACAGGAATAAATACACTACTAGCTGATTTGTGTGGAACCACATTCAACATCAACAATGCTTCAAAGACTTCTGCGATATTGTGACCTTAACTGAAACGTCCATTGAAGTAAGCTAAAACACCAAAACACAAACAATAAAAAAACCAAAACACCAATGAATGAAAAACCCTCGTCCCCTCCGAAAAATAGGTTCCGAATAACCATGATTAAGTTGATTCAAATGATGAGTAGGGGATCAGAAGCTGCTGATGGCGGAACTTGGTGGGGCATGGGGATATGCTTCTAATGTAGGACGTCCTACACAGCCAGGGGGGTGGGGGCACGGGTGGCCCAGTCGTACAAGGCGCCGCGATTCGCTGTGCAGAGTTGCGTCCCTTGGGCATGCCAGAAATCTATGATTATGGGTTCGAATCCCAGTTCGCCCCGATCATGTTTCTATGTTTGTCTGCACCATACCCATGCTCATGGCTTTCACCGAAGTGGTAAACGTCTGAGACCTGCATCACTTCGTGCTTTCTTCCCGAATTAAGCTGACACGCCGCGATATAACTGGAATACTGTTAAAAGCGGCGTCAAACCCAACTCACTCACTCACACAGTACTACAGCCACGCCGCAGTTTGTTGTTTAACGCCGCACTCAACAATATTCCAGCTATATGACGGCGGTCTGTAAATAATCTCGACCAGACAATCCAGTGATTGATAGCATGAGCATCGATCCTCGCAATTGGGAAACCTGGAATCTTCACGGGACCCAGGCCGCAGTAATCGAGATTTTAGCCATCATCGAAATATTTCTCCCCCGACTGCGTGCACCCCACTCGGCCCGACCTGACCCAGGGTTTTGCTGCTGGCCGAGAATGTATCCAACTTGTTAGAATATGCGTTTGTGCCTTGAGTCTTTTAAATCATTGATTCTGCACGAGAAAGACTCAGTCAGTTGGCATCTAATCGCGCCAGTTGTTGCAGAGAAGAAAGTTCAGAATATTCCCTTGACCCAAAAAACCCAAACCACAAACGCGGCGTGGTTACTTCGGAATTGACATTGTTGGCAAAATCTTTTTATCGGCATTAACCTGAAATTATTAGCGAGCGAGTTTTCAGAAACGAAATGATGCAGGTCTAAGTCATTTACCACTTCGGTGAAACTCACGAGCACATGTATGGTGCTGACAAACCAATTTGGCGAATTTTGGATTCGAACCATGATACGAATCTGGCACAGCGTCTTTGGCGACTGGGCTATCCGTACCCTCTTTGTATTATACATCTCACTCCCCTCATAAAGGAAACGAGTGAGTGAGTGAGTGAGTTGGGTTTAACGCCGCTTTTAACAGTATTCCAGTTATATCACGGCGTGTCAGCTTAATGTGGGAGGAAAGCCCGAAGTGATGCAGGTCTCAGACGTTTACCACTTCGGTGAATCCCACGAGCACGGGTATGGCGCTGACAAACCTAAAAATATTATCGGGGCGAACCGGGATTCGAACCCACAATCATAGGTTTCTTGCGTGCCCAGCGGACGCAACTCTGCACAGCGAATGGCGGCGCCTTAGACGACTGTGCCACCCGTGCCCCCTTATAAAGGTAAGGAACAGTGATATTATGTCCAATAGCTAATACCTTCAATATACTGTCAGTGATCATAATATCTCCAAATATCTATTCCAGGTAACAATTACTTTAAATAGTCTCTCCGCGGAACCTTCTCTGCCAACGCTCTGTTAAGAAAACACCAATAGCATCCCAAAAGGAATATATACTACTCAAAAGAAGTTAAAGAACACTCAATCTTTTCATATGGCTATAGTTAATCTGTCATGGGTTGTGGGTATTGCAACACACAACCTTCCACTTGAGGGTGTTCTTCTACTTGTTTTGAGTAGTATACATATGTCAGAATTAGATCTCGAAGTATGTGACCCTTGAGATTCAACGAATCACTGTATGATGATCGTGGCTTCTCAGCTATTGTCAGATTCCGAGTGAAACTCGGGCACTGTTAAGCAATTTGTCTTCGTGAATCGCCTGGAGAGCTGTTGTCTTCGTGAATCGCCTGGAGAGCTGTAGCGAGACCTCGTCAGTGATGTGCAACTGCCTCTCAGTTGAAACGCCAATCCCGCCATACACTAATGTAACTATAGATAATTCTCTCGATCGGGGATCGGTCAGAACAGATTCCAACTACATTGCTATCCAGCAATTAGATACTTCTCAACCGTTACTTTTCAAGACAATAAACCCTTGTTAAGGGCCCTGACTGGGAAAACCATCGCCCGGGTCGAGGCTACAATAAAAGCACCACCTCGGCCCAGTCGCCTTATCAGAAGGTTGGTAATAGGTGTTCTACAGAGCAATGTCTTCCGTGAACTGCATAATCTTGTAACCACAATCGCCCTTCGGGGACGCCCCAGTCCTTACCAAAATTGGAACACTGGGTATGAAAAAGGGGGCATTTCCTTGACGTGCAGGAAGGATCCCTACTGACGGACATATTTACGATCTGTTATCATTCATAATTAGTATAGTTTCTATTGTAAAATGTGTGCTGAAGCTCAATATGGTTGATCCGACGCTGTCTTGATATGTACATGTAACTTTGAAGGTCGTAACATCAGTTGGAACAGTTTAGTCACGAGTGAACTGTATTTTCTAGCTGTAGGTCCCTGGGGTCCTCCTTCACAAACTACTTAAAAAAGCCAAACTGCATGGTACATGGGTAAATATGACTGCCCCTTGTTCTAGGTCATCATCACGGTTGTTTACCCCCCCACCCCCCCCACCCCCCCCCCCCAGGTTTGTTCTTGACTATTAATGAATAAGACTTTTCAATACAGAGTAGTTTGTGCCAGACGATGTAGGTTTGCAAGTACCAAATATCACCAGGAACAGTACCCATACCATACATCAGGGAAATGGAGAGACATCTTCATCCTCGCCCGCGCTGCGATCTGCAGCGTTTACGTCGCTATCGTCGGTGTTGGTATTGATCGCCGCGACCGGGCAAGTCACATCTGAGAGCTATCTTTGAGCGAACAGGGAGGGCAGTGAGCCTGGCATTAACTGCTATTAGCGATAACAGATTCCTCGTCATTTCATTACAGAATCGGTATGTTGAAACGTACACGAGAAGAGGGGTGTAGGTGTGAGTGGACCTGACGCATATATGTTGTCAACAGTGACGGGATGTAGGTGTGAGTGGGCCTTGACGCATATATGTTGTCAACAGTGACGAGATGTAGGTGTGAGTGGGCCTTGACGCATATATGTTGTCAACAGTGACATTGTGCAGGTGTGAGTGAGTCTTGATGCATATATGTTGTCGATAGTGACATTGTGCAGGTGTGAGTGGGCCTTGACGCATAAATGTTGTCGAAAGTGACACGATGTAGGTGTGAGTGGGCCTTGACGCATATATGTTGTCGATAATGACATTGTGCAGGTGTGAGTGGGCCTTGATGCATATATGTTGTCAACAGTGACATTGTGCAGGTGTGAGTGAGTCTTGATGCATATATGTTGTCGATAGTGACATTGTGCAGGTGTGAGTGGGCCTTGACGCATAAATGTTGTCGAAAGTGACACGATGTAGGTGTGAGTGGGCCTTGACGCATATATGTTGTCGATAGTGACATTGTGCAGGTGTGAGTGGGCCTTGATGCATATATGTTGTCGATAGTGACATTGTTCAGGTGAGTGGGCCTTGACGCATATATGTTGTCGATAGCAACATTGTTCAGGTGTGAGTGGGCCTTGACGCATATATGTTGTCGATTGTGACATTATGCAGGTGTGAGTGGGCCTTGACGCAAATATGTTGTCGATAGTGACATTGTTCAGGTGTGAGTGGGCCTTGATGCATATATGTTGTCGATAGTGACATTGTTCAGGTGTGAGTGGGCCTTGACGCATATATGTTGTCGATAGTGACATTGTTCAGGTGTGAGTGGGCCTTGACGCATATATGTTGTCCATTGTGACATTGTGCAAGTGTGAGTGGGCCTTGACGCAAATATGTTGTCGATAGTGACACAATGCAGGTGTGAGTGGGCTTTTACGCATACATGTTGCCAATAGTGACACAATGCAGATGTGAGTGGGCCTTGACGCATATATGTTGTCGATAGTGACATTGTGCAGGTGTGAGGGGGCCTTGACGCATATATGTTGTCGAAAGTGACACGATGTAGGTGTGAGTGGGCCTTGACGCATAAATGTTGTCGATAGTGACACGATGTAGGTGTGAGTGGGCCTTGACGCATATATGTTATCAACAGTGACGAGATGTAGGTGTGAGTGGGCCCTGACGCATATATGTTATCAACAGTGACGAGATGTAGGTGTGAGTGGGCCTTGACGCATATATGTTGTAGATAATGACATTGTTCAGGTGTGAGTGGGCCCTGACGCAAATATGTTGTCGATAGTGACATTGTTCAGGTGTGAGAGGGCCTTGACGCATAAATGTTGTCGATAGTGACATTGTGCAGGTGTGATTGGGCCTTGACGCATATATGTTGCCAATAGTGACACTGTGCAGGTGCGATTGGGCCTTGACGCATATATGTTGCCAATAGTGACACGATGTAGGTGTGAGTGGGCCCTGACGTATATATGTTGTCAACAGTGACAATGTGAAGGTGTGAGTGGGCCATGTCAACATCACGGTGTGTCAGCTTGATGTATGAGGAAGGACCGAAAGTTGTGCGGTTTTCAGTCAATAACTTTGGAGAAAACCTATGAGGACAATGACAATGCCCACAAACCTAGGATCACAATTAGGACGAAGCATGGTTCCAACTCACTGTCATGAATTCTGGCACGAGTGAATGTCGCAAAAACCACCCTGACCTTGAGCGTTTGTCAGTATGTCTTTCCGTGATATAAGGTTTTCGTTGACAATCAACGGCCGACAAAAAGGGGTAGAGGTAACTGTTTGCAAGCGGACATCTTATTGATCACGTAACCAAAACAACCTGGACTCCAGGATCACGATTTCCGTTTTACTTGCATGAAGCAACTGTGATATATCTAACCAATCGGATTAACTGTTGGTAGTCGCTTTGAGCACTTCCGGTTAATAGTGTCATTCGGAGCAACTCGGTCGAATAAGAACAACGCACGGGAAGACACGAGTGGCGACGATTGACGACGACAGCGGAGGCTCCATCTCAGTTTGAAGTGGGGGACAATCCCAATATTAAAACGGAATTGCGATCAAACACTGCAGGATTGCGTTCCTCGGAACAAGACATCTCTGATAAACCAAGTCAATATTTGCATTTTATTTGATTCAGGCCCTGCTTGTTCAAACGTCGTTGAATTCAAGCACAGAAAAGAGACAAGTACATTCTAGTCGAAAATCCATAGAACCTGTCTCAGTGACCGATACGCCGCATTAGTGTCGGTTACTATGGAGGCACTAAACCAGGAAAAAAAACCATGCTGTCATTCGGGAATATGTCGTGTTTCTAATAAAAGCGATTAAATTATAATAAGGGAAAAAGTGCGCAGGGCTCACTAATACCCCTGACTTCGACTCCAACATATTTCTAAGTTAAAAACATGAAAAAATCATGTTTTTCAGAAAATACACATATCAAAATCAAACTTTGCAATGCACCTCCCCGATTGGTATTAAAACTGTACCTACTCTTGGAAACGAATCCATGAAATTGTTCCCAAGTTGTATGTCGTACAAATGTTGAAATACTTTTTTTGTAAGTTCAAAACATGAAACAAAACATATTTTTAAAAGACAATACACTTATAAAAATCCAACTTTGCACTGCACCTCTTCTATTAGTATGGAAACAGTTTCTCTAACTTTGAAAAGAATCCATGCAGTAGATTTCAACTTATATCGCACAAATGTTTATTTGAACAAAATCTAAGAAATAAAATGAAAAATCTGTAAAATACACATATCATAATCAAATTTTGCAATGCACCTCTCCTATTGGTATAGAAAGTGTTCAAGTTTGAAAAGTATCAATTTTGCAAATTTTAAGTTATTAATACTCGGAAGGACCGAAGGACGGAATTCCTTGTATAACTATGAAACCCGCCCTTTTAAGTACACTATGCATACAATTGGGACTAAATGAGTTGTGTTTACGCCACATTTAGCACTGCTCCAGCAGCACCACAGCGGGGACTACCAGAACGGGCTTTGTAACCATGTGGAGAATCGCAACCGGGTCATGATGAACGAGCAGCACTTAAATAAATGCGTTACCCCACCATCCATTGTTTAAACAGGGAAGCAAATATGCCAGCAAAATCACCCGGAAAAAGCACAGCCACAACCACAAAACCAGAAATGTTGCAGTCAGAGTAATGATTCTGAACATGCAATGTGGGCACTCTTCAAGAAAGTGCCATGTGTTTTAATCTCTGCAAAGAAATTGGTAAATTTGTCTTATAATGTATAATAGAATGAGCCTAGAGAAACACTTCGATTTCAGATACAGAAGAAATCGCGATTTGCTCATCTATGTAGATTTGATGGGATTGTTTATATTTTTGATTCGTTGGCTGTATGCGAGTGAGTGAGTGAGTGAGTGAGTGAGTGAGTATGGCTTTAAGCCGCTTTTAGCAATATTCCAGCAATATCACGGCGGGGGACACCAGAAATGGGATTCACACATTGTACCCATGTCGGGAATCGAACCCGGGTCTTCGGCGTGACGAGCGAACGCTTTAACCACTAGGCTACCCGACCGCCCCTGGCTGTATGCGAGGTAAGGGACCGAGTCCATACATTTCGTCAAATATTCTGGAAGCAATGCGTCTTAGAAAAACCCTTCGTGGTGATTCCAGGACAGAATGAATTGAACCACGAGGATCCGGCGGTTAGAAGGGTAACCTGGCTGTGCGTCATTGCATCTCCACGTTCTCCTGCCAGCAACCGACCCGTGAAGATCCGGGGTAGAATACATGTAGGTATTCAGCAACCCATGCTTGCCGTAAAGGGCGACTATGCTTGTCGTAAGAGGCGACTAACGGGATCGGGTGGTCAGGCTCGCTGACTTGGTTCATGCATGCCATCGATCCCAATTGCATGGAGCGATGGTCATGTTGTCAATCACTGGATTGTCTGGTCCAGACTCGATTACTTACCGACCGCCGTCATATAGCTGTAATATGGCTGAGTGCGGCGTTAAACAACAAACAAACAAACAAACAAATTATGCCAGCAACCACTGGTTGACCTGGCCCAGGAAATACGTACAGACCGCCTTGACATAGCTGGAATATCCCTCACTACGCCACAAAACAATATTTACATTAAAAAAACACAGTTCCGTTTGATAAGGATGACCCACTTACCACAGATTTATAGAAGATATTTGACTGGAATGAATCACAAACTATACATGAACGAGCTCTTGAACAAAATAGAGGCTAAATGTTGATACATGACTAATGCCTTGCCAGAACGCCATTACCTACAGTTCAGTCCGTGTAAGCAGTCAGTTTCCCACAACAGCGTGTAATTAGCGTTCACCTCCCGTGTATCTATCTTTGACTTATGTTATACCTACATGGTGATAGACGACTAGGCAGATAATGCAAAAAAACACCACGAAAACATATTTACGGGAAGAACTTCGTTAACTCTTTTGAAACTAACACTGGGTCGGTTGTCTGGAGTGGGCTCGCTCAGTCTCTACAGTAAGGGAGCTAAGGACAACATCTTCTTTAGCTTAAGACCGAACTGCAGGACAAGATTGCCTTACATGAAACCATGGTGTGGATTGGTTGGACAAAACGGGTGCTTTGAATATAGGCGGAATGTAGATGGTTGATAAACTCTTGAAGCTGGTCGCACGACCGGTCACTGGTCTTTTCTGCGGGCATATAGGCTTGGGTCAGTTTGCATTCTAAGTTTGATTCAAGCATTTGAGCAACTTCGACAATGATATTTCTTATTACACAGATATGTCAGGTCCTGAAATAAATATATTCAATACAGTCCATGTAAGTCTATTTATAGTTGGCAAGTCTAGATTACTGCAGTTTCCGAACAATGAGTGACTGAGTGAGTATGGTTTTACGCAATATTCCAGCAATATCACGGCGGGGGACACCAGAAATGGGTTTCACACATTGTATCCATGTCGGGAATCGAACCCGGGTCTTCGGCGTGACGAGCGAACGCTTTAACCACTGGGCTACCCGACCGCCCCTTCCGAACAATGAAGAGTCTCTGGTCTCTTGGTTATAATATTTCAATAAAATATTTGAACATCTGCATCTTTTGTTTAAACTATTTTCTTTCAGGTCTAGACGTCTCCATTATTACAACGTCTGGACCTGGGACGCTGATTATCACGGAAAGACATGGTACCAGATAGCGGACGGGACTACACTGCATTATGCATACACAACCTGCTATGACACTTTCTCTACGCATAAAAAGGCGATGTCGGAGTCTAATCGTATTCCGTCCGCGAGGTTCTGACAACCTGGGATGACTTCGATAATGCACTGACAGAAGACGCCGACGATAGTGGCTGGGGAAAAGAATATACATTTTAGCTATCGGCTTTCAGCTTTAGCCAGAATCGGAAGACAACTTCTAAAATAAATGCACTCTTGAGGCTCATCTCCTGTTTTGTACAATTTTATCCAAACAGTTTTAAATATGTTGTGATGGTGAACATATGGCAGGCATTCCAGACATCAAAGCAATACAGAGTGAGTGAGTGAGTGAGTGAGTGAGTGAGTGAGTGAGTGAGTGAGTGAGTGAGTGAGTGAGTTGAGTTGAGTTATAAGGCCTCCTTGCGAGTATTTCATGGCGTGGAAGTTCAGTTGGTGGGTAGACGAAACTGACGAAACTGAAGATCGCAGACGTAATCGAATCCTGGCGGACAAGGGACACAAATGCCTAATATACAGTAACATATGTGGTACAAAAGTCGAAAGTAAAAAATCACTTCATACATGCAAACACCGCCTCCGTGTTCTTGTGGTAGAGCGTCAGACCGGAGAACGGGAGGTCCGGGGTCTGATCCCCGGTCGCGTCATACTAAAAGACGTTAAACGTGTACTTGTTGTTACCCTGTCTGGCGCTCGGGGCTAAAACAAGGACTGGTCGGCTCGGAGTCAGTATACTGTGACTGAGTGGGGTATTCATGTTAAACTGCGGCATAATATCTCAGTGGGCTAGCACTATTAAACTGCCATTAGTCCGGACTAGCACAAGCACATGTACGCGCGTACACACGTGCATGCACGTCGCTACATCAGTGCAATAATCTTGGACGCAATGTTAAACCCCATTTCACCTCACCTCATATATGCAAACCTATATAACAGAAGTTTTGACGAACGATGTTCAAGTTTGCAGAATCTTTTTAAGTCAGCATCAAAGGCTGACATTTTTGTTCTGTGTGGAGTGGTTCGATACCCCATGACACATAATGACAGAACGAGCCATTTGGAACAATGAAAGTTTATGACTCTGAAATTGATAAATGTTAATGCTAAGACCTGCCTTCAAAGATCAGAGACAAAATCAGTTAAATGAGGATGTGGAAAGGATTGTCGTGTTTTTCACGGAATTTTACATTGAAATATCTCTGATATGACCTGACCTCTAGCGGCTCTTGCTGACTAACGCCGAATGGAGAGAGCCGCAATTACTTCCCGGGAATATTCGATATTTACACAAAGTTGAAAGTCAAACCGTACAGTGACATCAATTAGTGCGGGAAAAATAACGAGTAATATCATCTGCTCCCAAGCAATCTAAATACCGATTTCACAATGACACATTAATGGACGTTCTGTTTTTTAAAGATATAACAAACATCAACGCAACATTAACGCTGGGGCGAAACATCAAAGGGGGCGTTAATTAGCAGGCCGTTGTAACAATTCCTCTCCATCACTTTCGGATGGTGAGCGTGGACATAATTCAAAACTGTAATCTTAATCACTCAAACATAAAAAAAATATTTCTTCATAACGGAGCTTGATTGTTTGTTGGATGAGTCTTACAGACACTGCCTAATGAGCCCCGTGGTGCATCTCACAACATTAGGGTGTGTGTGTGTGTGTGTGTGTGTGTGTGTGTGTGTGTGTGAGAGAGAGAGAGAGAGAGAGAGAGAGACTCAGCGATTCCTATAAAATAAAGTGCGCATAATTTTCCGAAAGACTCAAATTTAGATTTTAGGCACTACATTATAATAAGTTCAAGAATGAAAGAAGTCTTCGACGGTGAACTCCAACCTGAGAGAGAGAGAGAGAGAGAGAGAGAGAGAGAGAGAGAGAGAGAGAGAGAGAGAGTTGTAACATGTGAATCTATCTTTCATGCATGTTTTGACAATCCTCTTCACGGAAACATTGGCATCAGACGCTGAGAGCGTGCATGATACACTGTTGAGGTACCGATTCGTCAGACATTGTAAACAGGAGAACGGCCATATTGTTTTTGTGACGCCTACGTAGTGAGTTCGCGGTTGGTTGTGTTGGAAAACGAAGAAAAAGACCAACCATCTATACAACACGAAAGCATGTTTCTGCAGCTGATTTCAAAACACCAACCCCAGAGGATAGTCAGTGTCGAATATCTGCCGAAACACATTCCACGGCGTAACAGGCAAAATAGTGCTGCAAATCATATGAATGGATCACTGAAAATCAGAGAGGACACCAGGTATTCTTGAAAAGGGAAACACCCTTCTTTTGTAAGCTTTGAAATGATATAAATATGTCCTTGGTTTACACGTAATCAGGTAGTCCTGGTAGTATAGTTCCCCACCCGGGTTAGGCTAGATCTCAAGTCCCCATGCTGGTACCTTGAACTCGGGCTACGTCTCCAATACTAATTCTACCACCATATTTTAGAACCCTGAATTCTGATTGGTACGCCATTTACCCCATCGAATCTGCGTTAACCAAGATTTAGACGATGACCGCATCAAGGCAGGAAAATATTTATTTGAAAGCAGTTAACTTACAAACCCGAACGATATACAAATAATGATTTTACTTTATCAATGCTTCGAAATATGTTGCTGTTGGTCTCAGAATATATTAAACAAGCGACATTCAAACATTAAAACAGACGAACTTGTTTTGGGAAATTCAGTGATATTAACACAACTTTAAATTTGGTGCCACTCGATCACGTGCTGTGAAATGCTCACAGTGCAAGAGTTGGTACTCGAGGCAGACAAGGTCCAAAGTTCTTAATGTTGATGGCCCGTGGACACCCATCTTCCCGAGGCAAAGGAGTTAACTCTGGCTCTTCAATTGATTCATTCGTGACCAACTCGTGTTATTCCGGGACAAGCCGAATAGCGACTCGTGCCCCTCTCATGGCCGTTTTTGAGACTAGGTTCCGTCTTAGCGCAAACGGGCATACCTTAAACAATTGTCAACTCGTTGCGTAATGGTTCATATATATTTCGCCATATATTATATATATTTCAGATGCAATTTAACGGACACCGGGAATTATACAGTATGATTGAACACATTTAACTGTGTCTTGGGTATATTTTTAGATGCAAGACATATGTAAAATAAAAAGACATATGTAAAATAAAAAAATATTTCTGAGGGATTATTTGACAAAGAACTCGAAATTATACGCGCATTCTGATTGGTTTGTCGTATTTTCGCACATAACATTCATCGAGGGGGGGGGGGGGGGGCCGAGTCTTCTTGCAGGTTACGGAAAGGGGCGAGTGGTGACGAATGGCATTGATTGTTAAAACAAGAATAGTAAGTTGGGAACGTCAGCTGGGACCCCGCCCCCTCAGAGATTCCCTTGTGTCAGCCACAATGTCCACAAAGATGCAGTGCTTCTACTATCGCCAGTACATGAGTCCTAATTGCTTTATGGAATTGGCCTCGATGCAGCTGATGTAGGATATAGGTTAAAGCCTGCTACGTTTATTCAACATCAGATGTACACTTGACACGGAATTCAGATGGAGACATTTCACACATAGCGTGTATTTCAAATCTGTCAAAAAGGTTACAAAAATACTCTGATAGGACATGCCTTACGTTTTCCGAAGCGCCCTGATGAAGCTTCAGCATTAACCGGAATTCATTCTTCACCGATTTCACACGGCCGTTTATTCCACAATAAATGCAAATTTAATTCAACGCGTGTGCAAAATTACCTTAAACACGCTGATTATGATAGGCTAATTTGATGCGCCATCTTTAAAGTAGCGTAAAGAGTGGAGTATTTGCATTATTCAGCAACTCCGCCGTCGCAGTGGTCGCCTTCACTTGTATTTGATACACCGTGGGGCCCCGGGGAGGGAGCATTCGGGGTCATAATAGGCCCACATCATCTTAAGCTGGTCGTAAGAGACGATTTTGTGAATCGGGAGGCCAGGCTAAATGATTGGTCGATGGGCATGGAACGTTGGTAGATCAATCACTGGATTGTCTGGTCCTTACAATCATGCAAACAAACTGTGTACTGATCACTAAACAAACGATGAAGAGTTACTTCCTGCGCCAACAATATAATGGCCAAGCAGGTAAAGCAACAGTAGGAAGCCAGGAGTACCCAGTAGTAACGGAAACGACTCATTGTTCACAGCTGTTGCAAGCACTCCCCGGATCACCATGATCACCAAGGGAGTGCCAGGTAGTCACAAGACTAGGTCACGTGGCATAGGGTTTAACGTAGACTAACATTTAGTCTCTGAAATCTTATATTACACTATATCCTTCTTTACTCTAAAAATTATAAGAAATTCCCTATGCTGATATCTGTGGAATAGAGCTAGCTTGAGCTGGCTAGACTTGCTTTTGTATGCATTTCTAGCTTATTTTTAAAAATAAAATAAATATATTCCATGGTCATGGTGCAGGACTAGGTTTAACGCTGCGTTCGAGATTGTTTCACTGACATAGAGACGTGTATGTACGCGTGTGTGTGTGGCTGTTTGCACTCGTCCGTTCTGGTTTTATCGTGCTAGCCCACTGATAAACAATGCCACAGTTTAACATGTTATACTGACTCCGAAACCGCCAAGCTTTGTTTTATTCCCTTAATGTCGAGCGCCAGGCAGTGTAACATCAAGTTCAATCTTTTAACGTCTTTTGGTATGTCGCGGCCGGGGGATCGAACATCGAATACCGGTTCACCCCGATTATGTTTCTAGGTTTGTCAGCACCATAGCCATGTGGCTTTGGTCTCACTGCTTTGGTCTCCATGTGGCTTTGGTCTCACTGCTTTGGTCTCCATGTGGCTTGGGTCTTACTGCTTTGGTCTACATGTGGCTTGGGTCTCACTGCTTTGGTCTCCATGTGGCTTGGGTCTCACTGCTTGGGTCTCCATGTGGCTTGGGTCTCACTGCTTTGGTCTCCATGTGGCTTGGGTCTCCATGTGGCTTGGGGTTTCTCTGCTTTGGTCTCCATGTGGCTTGGGTCTCACTGCTTTGGTCTCCATGTGGCTTGGGTCTCACTGCTTTGGTCTCCATGTGGCTTGGGTCTCACTGCTTTGGTCTCCATGTGGCTTGGGTCTCACTGCTTTGGTCTCCATGTGGCTTGGGTCTCACTGCTTTGATCTCCATGTGGCTTGGGTCTCACTGCTTTGGTCCCCATGGGCCTTGGTCTCACTGCTTTGGTCTCCATGTGGCTTGGGTCTCACTGCTTTGGTCTCCATGTGGCTTGGGTCTCACTGCTTTGGTCTCCATGTGGCTTGGGTCTCACTGCTTTGGTCTCCATGTGGTTTGGGTCTCACTGCTTTGGTCTCCATGTGGCTTGGGTCTCACTGCTTTGATCTCCATGTGGCTTGGGTCTCACTGCTTTGGTCCCCATGGGCCTTGGTCTCACTGCTTTGGTCTCCATGTGGCTTGGGTCTCACTGCTTTGGTCTCCATGTGGCTTGGGTCTCACTGCTTTGGTCTCCATGTGGCTTGGGTCTCACTGCTTTGGTCTCCATGTGGCTTGGGTCTCACTGCTTTGGTCTCCATGTGGCTTGGGTCTCACTGCTTTGGTCTCCATGTGGTTTGGGTCTCACTGCTTTGGTCTCCATGTGGCTTGGGTCTCACTGCTTTGGTCTCCATGTGGCTTGGGTCTCACTACTTTGGTCTCCATGTGGCTTGGGTCTCACTGCTTTGGTCTCAATGTGGCTTGGGTCTCACTGCTTGGTCTCCATGTGGCTTGGGTCTCACTGCTTTGGTCTCCATTTGGCTTGGGTCTCACTGCTTGGTTGTGATCGTGTGACTATTTTTTTTGCGCATGAAGGTTTAACAGTAATAACAGAATGCCATCTCCTAAATACCCCCGTCATGGTCAACACTTCATATGATAAAAGTCTTAAAACAAAAACATCAGTAGACCAGCATCTCTCATTTCTGAAAACCTGCTTGACCAGGGTAATTCTGTATTCGGCAGGCAGAGTTAAAGACTTTGTAAATTCCTGTGTAATCAACCTGACCACAATAACAGGATTCGTCTAGACAGATTGTTATTAATGAGATCTCGCCCCCGACTGACGTGGCCAGTCCCCTGTCTGTCCGCTCTGTGCACCCTGAAGGTGCGCTACACGGAGCGCGTGTCGCTACAAGCCTCATCTGCCATGAGCCCCGTGGCACATGTATACCATTGCGACAGACAGCGATTACTCAGGAACAAACGATTATATAAACCAGTCATCGGAGATTTGCAACTTTTAAACTTATTTGGTGTTAATAACATTATTGTAAATCAATACTCCTTTCCTATCACGTCAGCCTCTGGTAACGTAGTTACGGTTTATTATTTCTTCGTCAAATGTAATTAGACACGTAGCAAGCGTGTTCAAGTCGATAAATATGGCCTCGGCAGGATGCGATCGATTGTTTTATTAAATGGCAGATTAGATTTATCATATGCATATTTCACTGCTTGAAAGAATCAATGCAAATTGAATACATAGAGCAATATATAGGATCTTGTGCCAATACCTCGTTAATCCAGTCGGCGTGGACGAAAATCAGCGACTGGTCTGCCCACGGAGTTACACTGATGCTGGTCTCACACAAAAGATGACCGTGGACAGTGCTACGTTACAAGGGGTCATGCAATAGCTTGCAGTGGATAGTTCTACGTTAAAAGGGGTCATACAGTAGCTGGCAGTGGATAGTTCTGCGTTACAAGGGTCTTATACAATTGCTGGCAGTGGGTAGTTCTACGTTACAAGGGGTCATACAATAGCTGGCAGTGGATAGTTCTACGTTACAAGGGTCTTATACAATAGCTGGCAGTGGGAAGTTCTACGTTACAAGGGGTCATACAATAGCTGGCAGTGGGTAGTTCTACGTTACAAGGGGTCATACAATAGCCGGCAGTGGATAGTTCTACGTTACAAGGGCCTTATACAATAGCTGGCAGTGGAAAGTTCTGCTTTACAAGGGTCTTATACAATATCTGGCAGTGGAAAGTTCTACGTTACAAGGAGTCATACAAAAGCTGGCAGTGAATAGTTCTACGTTACAAGGGGTCATACAATAGCTGGCAGTGGAAAGTTCTACGTTACAAGGGTCTTATACAATAGCCGTCAGTGGAAAGTTCTACGTAACAAGGGTCTTATACAATAGCTGGCAGTGGATAGTTCTACGTTACAAGAATCTTATACAAAAGCTGGCAGTGGATAGTTCTACGTTACAAGGGGTCATACAAAATATGGCCGTGGATAGTTCTACTATTGTTCCCAGAAGGACTGACAAGAAGTATGAACATCAACAAATACAAGGTAGTCGAACATATCAAGTATTAACTACCTGTCAGTTGCATTTTTTGAATGCCGAACTACAACGTGTATATATGGTCTTAGATAGGCTTTACTGACATGTACTTCACTACGTGAGAAATGTCAATCATTGAAGCTTTTAGGGTGGCTCAAATTACAAATTAGGCACACACGTTCATGGCAATTCCAACCCACAAAAATAGAATCCTCGATACATGTTTCCAAACGCGCTATGAATGTACGGTGATGTTGTCATGGTGCGGATAATGCCACTAGTACACTGGTAAAGTAGAAAGTCTATAAATACCACCGTGACGAATCACTGGGAGATCGGTTTAGAGAATGTCTAATCACCTAGGTGAGTTTACTCAGTGGGTTAGTTCGGAGTGGTTTAAACAGAACCGGCTCATTGAGGGGTCGGTTTAGAGAGAGTGGCGCCGATCAGTTTGGAGAGAGTCGGGACACAGAGGTCGTTTAGACAGAGTCGGCTCACTGAGGGGTCGTTAAATTTAATGCAACCGGCCAAAAATGCAGTCGTCATGAAGCTTGGTTTCTCTGAATCTTCGCAAGTCTTGACATGACGCCAGTATCGATGCAAAAATGTTGGATTAACGTTTTGGGGAGACGTTTATCAGACACAAGGAAACGCAAGTGCTTTTGATTTCCATGGAAAGCTTTCGGGTCTTAATACCATCGTCGTTTGTTACGATGCGTTTTGGCGACCCATATATCCATATTTGTGGCATGTTTTGGCCGTTAACATTAAATTTGGAAACGGACTAATGTCAAAAACGAGGTACCTTAAAAATGGGAAACTTTCATCAATTATTTCCATGAAGTGACGTTTCTTTTGCGGTTCAGGCTATGTGAGGCAGATAACGCGAGTCACCGCACTTTGAGGAGTCGAGGTTTCATTGTAATACTAACGTCTGTCTTCCAGGGTCGACTGTTTTTTACATCTACCGTGGTGTAATGTCTGCAAGGCTATAAAATCTCGAAGGACCTGGATGACTCATGTTCCAACAAAATAGTCTCCCGCATCACAACCGCCCCACAGACTGTGTTATCCATTGTACTAGGATTACGACCTCTGGAATACATCGTTAGTTACGCTACACCCCCACTACGAAGGCGCAGCTGTTTGGAACATCTCCAGGCTGATCATCAGCATCGCCAGCATCTTACCTCCAGACAGTGTAACCAGCATCTTACCTCCAGACAGTGTAACCAACAGTCGTACCTCCAGACAGTGTAACCGACAGTCTTACCTCCAGACAGTGTAACCGACAGTCTTACCTCCAGACAGTGTAACCGACAGTCGTACCTCCAGACAGTGTAACCAACAGTCGTACTTCCAGACAGTGTAACCAACAGTCGTACCTCCAGACAGTGTAACCGACAGTCGTACCTCCAGACAGTGTAACCAACATTCCCACCTCCAGACAGTGTAACCGACAGTCGTACTTCCAGACAGTGTAACCAATAGTCTTACCTCCAGACAGTGTAACCCACAGTCTTACCTCCAGACAGTGTAACCAACAGTCTTACCTCCAGACAGTGTAACCAACAGTCGTACCTCCAGACAGTGTAACCAACAGTCGTACCTCCAGACAGTGTAACCAACAGTCGTACCTCCAGACAGTGTAACCAACAGTCTTACCTCCAGACAGTGTAACCAACAGTCGTACTTCCAGACAGTGTAACCAACAGTCGTACCTCCAGACAGTGTAACCAACAGTCGTACCTCCAGACAGTGTAACCAACAGTCGTACCTCCAGACAGTGTAACCAACAGTCTTACCTCCAGACAGTGTAACCAACAGTCGTACTTCCAGACAGTGTAACCAACAGTCGTACCTCCAGACAGTGTAACCAACAGTCCCACCCCCAGACAGTGTAACCAACAGTCGTACCTCCAGACAGTGTAACCGACAGTCTTACCTCCAGACAGTGTAACCAAAAGTCGTACCTCCAGACAGTGTAACCAACATTCCCACCTCCAGACAGTGTAACCGACAGTCGTACTTCCAGACAGTGTAACCAATAGTCTTACCTCCAGACAGTGTAACCGACAGTCTTACCTCCAGACAGTGTAACCGACAGTCTTACCTCCAGACAGTGTAACCAACAGTCGTACCTCCAGACAGTGTAACCAACAGTCGTACCTCCAGACAGTGTAACCAACAGTCGTACCTCCAGACAGTGTAACCAACAGTCGTACATCCAGACAGAGTAACCAACAGTCCCACCCCCAGACAGTGTAACCAACAGTCGTACCTCAAGACAGTGTAACCAACAGTCGCACTTCCAGACAGTGTAACCGACAGTCCCACCTCCAGACAGTGTAACCAACAGTCGTACCTCCAGACAGTGTAACCAACAGTCGTACCTCCAGACAGTGTAACCGACAGTCGTACTTCCAGACAGTGTAACCAACATACCTGCCGTCAGTATTGTTAGCGTCTCACTTATGTGTGTCTGTGTGCGAGTTCGTGCGCGTGCGTTTGAGTATGTAAATCTTCACACATCTGTGTGTCTACTCTTCGCTTCCACTGCCGGGTTGGTTGGAGCGAATGGAGGAAGGAGATCAGCTGACTGACAAGACACGCGGATATCTCTGCACTTGGACGCTGTATCTGATAACCTACTCGCCTCTCGTCAAAACAGGTCACCGAGTAGACACATCAAATTGGCTCTACTGTCAAAGATAATGTTTTCTCCTTCTGGGACGAACTCACACGCCCCGAATAGCCCCTGTAGCTGCTAAACCAAGGCCCGTCAGCTTTATGTGGGGGGAACACCAGTCGGGACACAGATCAAAGTTAATTGTCACTTTGAAGAAAGCACGGGTCTATTCTGACAAGCCAAGGGTTCGTTTACGGCGAATCTGGGATTCGAACCAGCGAGAAAGGTATGATAAGAAAAAAGATCTGGTCAACCAGTTGCAGCTGCTTATGCCCAAGGGCCAATCCTCCAACTGTTTCGTGTGAACCCTGGTTTCGTGTTCTCGTGACATCACGCTTTATCTCGCGCTAGGCACGCCTTGCGTCTCCACCTGTTGGATGTTATTGAGGCTGCCGTGTTTATAACGAATGTAAATGTTCCAGTTTCCATCATCTCTCTGAGCGTATCAACGCAAATAAACATATGTTAAATCACAATCTCGGCCCACGGAACCTTTCAGTTCTTCAAAACAAATATCAAGAGACAAAACTCCGAGTGATGTCTTAATGTGTTTGGCGTCTGCAAGTTGAGATACCCAACTGCTTACCTGACTGTATGTCAGTTCTGTATAGCCCGTGGATATAGCACGTCATCTCTTATATATACTACTCAAAACACGTTAAGGATCACGCGATTCTTTCATATTACTATAGTTTATCTGTCATGCTACGACAAATTAACTGTAGTGATATGAAGAATCTCGTGGTCCTCAACTTGTTTTGAGTAGTATAGTTTTGATGTTTCCCAGATTGCTAGAAGTGCCTGTCCTATATACATTGTATGTGAAAGTATCTTGTATTCTAATTTTGCTGATTTGTACTTGAGCATATGGGTCCTCTCGCATTTGAAGAATGCCTCATCCGTATGGGACCGGATTCACAAAACGGTCTTTGTGCCTTACCATTCGTAACTCCTATACTTTCCATAGATTTACATTATCCGTTGCGACAAAGAAGGGTTTGAGAACCAGCGCCCGGAGAAAAACGTGAATAGCGGTTTTGCATAGCATGACTAAAGCGATTGCAACTATTCGTTATCGTATCTGAACATCGCAATTGACCCTCACAGCGACCCAATATTTGCATTTCTGCCCCGGAAGAACTAAATACACAGCTAAACGTGTGGTTCCTGCAAAACATAATCAACTTTCTTTCCTGTTTCAAAAACACGCCGAAAGGGACGCATCGTGCCCGGTCAGTCAAACCAAATTTCCGATTAACTCGACCAGTACAAACACGGACCTTTCCTGGGCACCACGAACCGAGATGCACCGAAATCAATATACGTGGCACACAATGTGACCGTGTCTACTCGCACGTGCACATCGTTTGTGAGTTGGAGCCAGGAAAAGAAAACTATATGGCTTGAGAGTGCTCACTAGGTCAATTGCATGGAAGTAAGGATACTTAGAGATACGAAAAATCGATATCTATATCTTCAGTGGACACCGGTACGTCGTTAGCTACAGATATTTCTACATTCATCCCTAATTAAAGTTCAGCATCCCTTGATCCGATGGACGCTGCACTTACGGGTCGGGATATGAGGTTTGTCCAACTATAGGACCTATTTTATAGTTGCTTAATAGCTGTCATCAGAGGTAGTCACACCATTAAGGAGTTATTACTGCCGCTGCTAAATTGCTCGGCGAGATTCGTCCAACGTTCTGGTTCGCTTATAGCTGTGCAGCGGGGACCATTCACATTGTCCCTTACTAGGCGGACATATTGTTCCTGTTTTCAGATGGCGAACAGGCTCACTTACGAGCAACACATGTTCAACGAAAGTAAATAGAGAACAACTGACAATTCACAATAATTGAACACTAAAAGCCCTTAAAAATGTGAAGGATCACCAGAATGTGACAGGTTTATGGTTACATAAATTACTGATTATATGTGAACATGGGATTTTCATGCTGTATGATAGTCAACGTTGTCACTTAGTAGGGCTAGGAATACAACGGCCAAGCACCATTTAGATTGTGAAAACAAACGCTGCGACGAAAAGGTCAGTCGTTCATTGTTGTGGAAGTTTGACATGATTGGACTCAGTTCAAGAGGGCGTCTCGGATGTCTCTGCAATGGACGTGTCAGTGACAGTTCCTCTGAGGACAGTTTCCTGGGGTTACTCATCGTCTCTGTTACCACAATTACTGGAGTACATCTAAGGGCCTTCATATCAATTCTAATGAAGGAGGACCGCCTCCGTGGCCTAGTGGTAAAGCGTCCGCCCGGAGTGCGGAAGGTCCGGGGCTTGATCCCCGGCCGCGTCATACCAAAAGACGGTAAAAGATGGTACAGTAACTTGTTGTTTACCCTGTCTGGCGCTCGGTATTAAGGGGCTAAAAGAAGGACTCTTCGGCTCGGAGTCAGTATACTGTGTCTGAGTGGGTTATTCATGTTAAACTGCGGCATGGTATCTCAGTGGGCTAGCACTATATATCGACATCAGTCCGGACTAGTACAAGCAGCCACACACACGTACACACACACGTGCATGTACGTCGCTATGTAAGTGCAAAAATCTTGGACGCGACGTTAAACCCCATTCCGCCCCACCTCACCTCGAATGAAGGATTCTGGCTAGTATATAAATGTGCAAGATTTAACAACGTTGAAATGAAAACACATGGAACATCCCAATCAAGGTCAAAATAATCAAAATGTCATAACTGCACGCAAACCCAAGTCAAAGAGCCGAGGTCAGGCTCTTAGAGTGCACGGATACAACACGTTATTATTTTATGACAAATTCCATCACCTTGTTTTTATTCTCTCAAATTTCTTCAGGGTCATATGACCTTATCAATACACAATTCGCCTAAATCCTCGATTTCCAACAAGGGTTATTCGTTATAAGGTTAATCATGAATTCAAATTCCTCAAAGGCCTGCCGCACCTAGGGACCACGTAATGTGAGGGCCTTCTTTCAAAGCCCACAGACCAACCAATCATCTTCGTACAAGAAGGCCGCAGACCAACCAATCGTGGGATGTGCAAGAAGCCCGCAGGCCAACCAATCAACGATGTACAAGAAGCCCGCAGACCAACCAATCATCGATGTGTAAGAAGCCCGCACACCAAAACATTATCGACGTACAAGAAGGCCGATCTACCTACCACACCTCATCTTCCCGAGGCAAGGGAGTTAACTGACTATAAAAGTCCAATTTCCACCCTTGCCGAACTAGGCTGCAATTATGGAGTCATATTTTTGCTGGACTAACGAGTTCATGCATATGGACGTCCAATCAAAATCGCGCAGCGAAATCAACATCAAATTCGTAAACTGCTGTGCAGATTTCGGTCGATTGCAGCAAAGACGTATATGTCTTTGATTGCAGGATTTGCAAAGCATGTGTACTGTCAAAATATATTTTCCAAATCTCTTCATGTTTTTAATCAAGGTGCTAACGTTATTTGATGCACTTCGCGAAGTAAGCATCGTTTTTATTACATATAGATCTTGATTATCGATCAGATAGTCTTGACTGGGCGCCGCCATCTTGTTTGAAGCAAATGCACGTTATATGAGAGGTGGAATCTGATTGGTCAATAGGAGGATCATAGAAGGGACACAACTCATAATATCCACTGGTGGCGCTACGATCGAACCCAGAAATTCCAGGCTAGTTCGGCAAGGGTCGAAACTGGAGTTTTACAGTCGGTTAACTCCCTTGCCCCTGGAAGATGTGACCCACCTCAATTTCTGACAAGCTGGAATCACCTCGTCAGACACACAGGGTGAATACCCTCGGTATGGACTATCCGGATTTCAGATTACTGGATAAGAACAATAGCATCAGTTGCAGTAGTTAATATATCAGTTGTGGCGGACGTAGTAGCGTTTCCAGCTGTACCCCAGCGGCCTGTGTGTATTAACAGGTGTAGTAAGAGGGGCAACCTGTTATATATCACCTTGGGTCGCACATCTGTGTATATATTGTATGGACTGTCAAGCTGGTATTTATTGTATGTAATTCGAATTGTCAGGCTGGTATATATTGTGTTGAATTGTATTGTCAGGTTGGTATATATTGTATTGTCTTAAGATGATATATATAATATTTAAGCTGGACGACTTTGACTGGTAGCTGGTAGTATCAAGCTGGTATATATGGAAATAAATGTATTACACTGTCAAGTTGGTGTATTGTATTTAATGTGTTGGGTCAAGTTGGTACTGATTGTTTCGTAGTGGTAGTGAAAAGCTACAAATGCCTTTTAGCAGTCGAGTGCCATCGCAGAGCACGCTTAAAGAAGCCATTGCACACGAGTGCTTGTGTTTCATTAGATCTTGGACCGAGCGACGCAGGCAATATCTTCCGCTGTAATAAACGCCAGTGTTTGAAGCCTTACAAGTCAAACTACCGGAATCTGCGCGAGTATGTAAATCACCGATCAACCTACAACGAGACGCAGGCTGGTTTTGTAAGTTAATACTTCTTGTCCCCCTTTGTGACCAACCGAGCCAGACTCGAGCTTTATTCCGTCGGATGGCTGATCAGATCACTTTTTGCCAACATTCTGAAATTATTCCATACAGTTGCATTCTATTCGAAGATTACTTTTTCGGAAGGACGTCAAAAGGTTGTTTGTCGTAAAGAGAACGCTCTTCGCAATTTCACAGTTTGCATTTCTTTCGATTCTTGTGTCAGCTGACCGACTTATAAATGCATGAGCATCACCCAACGCAGTCTTTGTAACCAGCGATAGATTTTCTCCCCCAACCCCTGCGTGCCAAAATTCTACACCCAATAACCCCCACACTTCGTGGGGGTTTGTTTCGATGAATGTGTGGTGTGGTACGTGTGTGTGTGGTTTGTGTGCTTGTAAGTGTGTCAGTTAGTGAGTTGTAATGCTCGTGCGAGTGTGTCTTGACGGGTGAGGGTTTGGATGAGGTAGGTGATGCAACGGGCATTATACAATACTCATTGAGACGGGGTAAACCCGTAGACCTTGACATGAAACCACGCAAGGCTGGTAGACTGTATAATGCCAAATATTGAAATAGGCCCTGTGGTTCCACTACCATGAAACATATCCGACAATTCATACCACTGTCACGGAACAAACACGTTTGTAGTATGAGGGTTTCTGGTCAGCTGACACACTCTTCAGTCATCATGATTATCGCTAACTGCTACATCCATGATCTGTTGTGTTGTATGGAAGTCCCGCGGGTAAAGCGCTCCACTGTCAGCTGACTTCCAGACAGCGTTATCACTGAAGCAGTGCCGCCATCTTTTCTTTGTTTGTTGTTTAACGCCGCACTCAGCAATATTCCGGCTATGTGACGGCGGTCTGTAAACAATCGGGTTAGGACCAGACAATCCAGTCATTGACATCATGTGCATCTATCTACGCAATTAGGATACGATGACTCAAGTCAAGTAAGCCTGACCACTGTGATCCCGTTAGTCGCCTCTTACGGCAAGCATGGGTTGCTGAAGACCTATTCTAACCCGGATCTTCACGGGTCGTGTTAGGCCCACAGTACAATACCACTCGCTGGTATATGTAAACTGCAGCTGTGAGACACGCTTTCAGAGAATCAGATACATTAATATACGGTTACAACGAACTCAAAGGGACCACTAAATTTAGTTCCTTATATGCACATACATAGCAAACGGAAGGGACAAAAAAAATGTTCGTTATATCCACCGTTGCGTGTTCGTTATAAACGTAGTTTACTGGCTTGTAATTGTGTGTATGGTTGTAAATGGACACTTTACCCTTAAATAGAAGTTTGTTGCCTTCAAATTCAGTAAATGTGTCTCTGTTTCATGTCCAGTAAATGTCTCTAACTTTCCCCAAAAAAAACACCACAACCGATTGCATTACAATGGATATTGTTTTTTCTCCAAAATGGCTCAAAACGTGTTAAAATACGCCATGGATCATCTACATACAAGAATGTGAGTATTTGGTATAGCCAATTGTGGCATTTGGTTTTGAAATTTTCACTTTGGGTGAGTTGGTCACAAATTTCTAAAACATGTCGCCCAAACGCCACCTTAAACGTTCCACGTGCAAATAATGGCTACAGGCTCTACTTCGCTATAAAAAGAAAACATCAATCCACCAATTTGTTGTATGATTTTGCAATTTTGAACGAATATAACTATACCTAAATGTCTAAATGTCACCCAGGGTACAATTCCACGTCTTTGTAGGATTTTAACATTCTGGGTCAACCAATGACCGTCCACGTTCCGGCCGACCACGAGTCACTACACCCGCCTAAGATCGGTACATCCGGTTGCTGCATCAACGTGGACGAACTGTCACGGCCGAACATACAGCTGCCAACGTGCCGGGAGGGAATACGAAGGGCATCCGCCCAGACTGTACGGAATCGTCTTCGCCAGGAGACGTTATTTTGGCTCCGTCTTGCGACGTCATCACCACTTTCAGCGCGTTCGTTGGTGTACTAACGTTCGGATCTGGTATCTGCGACATTGGAGACGAATAAGGTTTAGTGATGAATCACGTTTTCTCTTACAAAGACGAAATGGTCAATGCATGTGCACAGACGTGTGAAGGAACGTTTTTTCCGTAATTATGTACGTCAAGTGAACAGATTTGGTGGAGGAAGTGTCATGATGTGTGTGTGTGTGTGTGTGTGTGTGTGTGTGTGTGTGTGTGTGTGTGTGTTTCAAGCAACGTACGAATCTTGTTCACGGGGTAATCTGATGACTTTACTTGGACGAAATTTTCCAGCAACACCCCCTTCCTGCCATTGACGTCCAACTTGTTATTTTCCATCATGGTAACGCCAGGCCGCACACGGCTCGCGTCAATGGAGCCTTTCTGGCCAATAACAACGTAAATGTGCTTCCGTGGCCATCCATATCATCAGAGTGGAACCCAAATGAATATCTTTGGGATGAACCCGACCGACGTCTACGACAACGTCCACCACAGCCTGCAACACTTCACGAACTGGCTCCAACACCGCAAAAAGGATGGAGAAGGATTCCCCAGGTAAGAATTCAGAGACTTATAGTCAATGTCATGACGTTGCCGTGCGGTTATGCTAACACGTGGTGACCATAACAGATATTGGACTTGACTTCGACACTGACCATCTGTACGACATTCGTGCGTTTTGAAATCCTGAACATAATATAGACAATCTTCGTTGCTCCAATTATGTGAAATTTCATGTTAGACAGAACCGTTGTTCATTCCCGATCATGCTTTGAAATAAACCCATTGACGGTTGAATTGTTCAGCTGTGCGTTTCTTGTTTTTGAGTGTATATGTCTCCAATATGTCTCATCGTGTTCAGTAAATGTGTCTCTATCTTCATATTCAGTGATTGCCTCTCTGTCTTCATATTCAGTAAATGTCTCTCAATCTTCATATTCAGTAAATGTTTCTATCTTCATATTCAGTAATGTCTATCCTCATATTCAGTAAATGTCTCTCTATATTCATATTCAGTAAAAGCTTCTATCTTCATATTCAGTAATGTCTATCTTCATATTCAGTAATTGTTTCTCTCTTCATATTCAGTAAATGTCTCTCAATCTTCATATTCAGTAAATGTCTCTCTTTCTTCATATTCAGTATATGTCTATCTTCATATTCAGTAAATGTTTCTATCTTCATGTTCAGTATATGTTATATTCAGTAAATGTCTTTCTATCTTCATATTCAGTAATGTCTCTCTATCTTCATATTCAGTAATGTCTCTCTATCTTCATATTCAGTAAATGTCTCTCTATCTTCATATTCAGTAATGTCTCTCTATCTTCATATTCAGTAAATGTTTCTATCTTCATATTCAGTAAATGTTTCTATCTTCATATTCAATAAATGTTTCTATCTTCATATTCAGTATATGTTATATTCAGTGAATGTCTTTCTATCTTCATATTCAGTAATGTCTCTCTATCTTCATATTCAGTAAATGTCTCTTAATCTCCAAATTCAGTAAATGTCTCTCTATCTTCATATTCAGTAATGTCTCTCTATCCTGATATTCAGTAATGTCTATCTATCTTCATATTCAATAAATGTCTCTTAATCTCCAAATTCAGTAAATGTCTCTCTATCTTCATATTCAGTAATGTCTCTCTATCCTCATATTAAGTAATGTCTATCTATCTTCATATTCAATAAATGTCTCTTAATCTCCAAATTCAGTAAATGTCTCTCTATCTTCATATTCAGTAATGTCTCTCTATCCTCATATTCAGTAATGTCTATCCATCTTCATATTCAGTAATGTCTCTCTATCGTCATATTCAGTAAATGTTTCTATCTTCATATTCAGTAAATGTTTCTATCTTCATATTCAATAAATGTTATATTCAGTGAATGTCTTTCTATCCTCATATTCAGTAATGTCTATATATCTTCATAATCAGTAAATGTCTCTTAATCTCCAAATTCAGTAAATGTCTCTCTATCTTCATATTCAGTAATGTCTCTCTATCCTCATATTCAGTAATGTCTATCTATCTTCATATTCAGTAAATGTCTCTCTATCTTCATATTCAGTAAATGTTTCTATCTTCATATTCAGTAAATGTTTCTATCTTCATATTCAATAAATGTTATATTCAGTGAATGTCTTTCTATCTTCATATTCAGTAATGTCTCTCTATCCTCATATTCAGTAATGTCTCTCTATCTTCATATTCAGTAATGTCTCTCTATCCTCATATTCAGTAATGTCTCTCTATCTTCATATTCAGTAAATGTTTCTATCTTCATATTCAGTAAATGTTTCTATCTTCATATTCAATAAATGTTTCTATCTTCATATTCAGTATATGTTATATTCAGTGAATGTCTTTCTATCTTCATATTCAGTAATGTCTCTCTATCTTCATATTCAGTAAATGTCTCTTAATCTCCAAATTCAGTAAATGTCTCTCTATCTTCATATTCAGTAATGTCTCTCTATCCTGATATTCAGTAATGTCTATCTATCTTCATATTCAATAAATGTCTCTTAATCTCCAAATTCAGTAAATGTTTCTATCTTCATATTCAGTAAATGTTTCTATCTTCATATTCAATAAATGTTTCTATCTTCATATTCAGTATATGTTATATTCAGTGAATGTCTTTCTATCTTCATATTCAGTAATGTCTCTCTATCTTCATATTCAGTAAATGTCTCTTAATCTCCAAATTCAGTAAATGTCTCTCTATCTTCATATTCAGTAATGTCTCTCTATCCTGATATTCAGTAATGTCTATCTATCTTCATATTCAATAAATGTCTCTTAATCTCCAAATTCAGTAAATGTCTCTCTATCTTCATATTCAGTAATGTCTCTCTATCCTCATATTAAGTAATGTCTATCTATCTTCATATTCAATAAATGTCTCTTAATCTCCAAATTCAGTAAATGTCTCTCTATCTTCATATTCAGTAATGTCTCTCTATCCTCATATTCAGTAATGTCTATCTATCTTCATATTCAGTAATGTCTCTCTATCTTCATATTCAGTAAATGTTTCTATCTTCATATTCAGTAAATGTTTCTATCTTCATATTCAATAAATGTTATATTCAGTGAATGTCTTTCTATCCTCATATTCAGTAATGTCTATATATCTTCATAATCAGTAAATGTCTCTTAATCTCCAAATTCAGTAAATGTCTCTCTATCTTCATATTCAGTAATGTCTCTCTATCCTCATATTCAGTAATGTCTATCTATCTTCATATTCAGTAAATGTCTCTCTATCTTCATATTCAGTAAATGTTTCTATCTTCATATTCAGTAAATGTTTCTATCTTCATATTCAATAAATGTTATATTCAGTGAATGTCTTTCTATCTTCATATTCAGTAATGTCTCTCTATCCTCATATTCAGTAATGTCTATCTATCTTCATATTCAGTAAATGTTTCTATCTTCATATTCAATAAATGTTATAATCAGTGAATGTCTTTCTACCCTCATATTCAGTAATGTCTATCTATCTTCATATTCAGTAAATGTCTCTCTATCCTCATATTCAGTAATGTCTCTCTATCCTCATATTCAGTAATGTCTATCTATCTTCATATTCAGTAAATGTCTCTTAATCTCCAAATTCAGTAAATGTCTCTCTATCTTCATATTCAGTAAATGTTTCTATCTTCATATTCAGTAAATGTTTCTATCTTCATATTCAGTAAATGTTTCTATCTTCATATTCAATAAATGTTATATTCAGTGAATGTCTTTCTATCTTCATATTCAGTAATGTCTCTCTATCCTCATATTCAGTAATGTCTATCTATCTTCATATTCAGTAAATGTTTCTATCTTCATATTCAATAAATGTTATATTCAGTGAATGTCTTTCTATCCTCATATTCAGTAATGTCTATCTATCTTCATATTCAGTAAATGTCTCTTAATCTCCAAATTCAGTAAATGTCTCTCTATCTTCATATTCAGTAATGTCTCTCTATCCTCATATTCAGTAATGTCTATCTATCTTCATATTCAGTAATGTCTCTCTATCTTCATATTCAGTAAATGTTTCTATCTTCATATTCAGTAAATGTTTCTATCTTCATATTCAATAAATGTTATATTCAGTGAATGTCTTTCTATCCTCATATTCAGTAATGTCTATATATCTTCATATTCAGTAAATGTCTCTTAATCTCCAAATTCAGTAAATGTCTCTCTATCTTCATATTCAGTAAATGTCTCTCTATCTTCATATTCAGCAAATGTTTCTATCTTCATATTCAGTAAATGTTTCTATCTTCATATTCAGTAAATGTTTCTATCTTCATATTCAATAAATGTTATATTCAGTCAATGTCTTTCTATCCTCATATTCAGTAATGTCTATCTATCTTCATATTCAGTAAATGTCTCTTAATCTCCAAATTCAGTAAATGTCTCTCTATCTTCATATTCAGCAAATGTTTCTATCTTCATATTCAGCAAATGTTTCTTTCTTCATATTCAGTAAATGTTTCTATCTTCATATTCAATAAATGTTATATTCAGTGAATGTCTTTCTATCTTCATATTCAGTAATGTCTCTCTATCCTCATATTCAGTAATGTCTATCTATCTTCATATTCAGTAAATGTCTCTCTATCTTCATATTCAGTAAATGTCTCTCTATCCTCATATTCAGTAATGTCTCTATCCTCATATTCAGTAAATGTCTCTCTATCTTCATATTCAGTAAATGTTTCTATCTTCATATTCAGTAAATGTTTCTATCTTCATATTCAGTAATGTCTATCCTCATATTCAGTAATTGTTTCTCTCTTCATATTCAGTAATTGTCTCTCAATCTCCAAATTCAGTAAATGTCTCTCTATCTTCATATTCAGTAATGTCTATCTATCTTCATATTCAGTAATGTCTATCTATCTTCATATTCAGTAAATGTCTCTCTATCCTCATATTCAGTAATGTCTCTCTATCCTCATATTCAGTAATGTCTATCTATCTTCATATTCAGTAAATGTCTCTTAATCTCCAAATTCAGTAAATGTCTCTCTATCTTCATATTCAGTAAATGTTTCTATCTTCATATTCAGTAAATGTTTCTATCTTCATATTCAGTAAATGTTTCTATCTTCATATTCAATAAATGTTATATTCAGTGAATGTCTTTCTATCTTCATATTCAGTAATGTCTCTCTATCCTCATATTCAGTAATGTCTATCTATCTTCATATTCAGTAAATGTTTCTATCTTCATATTCAATAAATGTTATATTCAGTGAATGTCTTTCTATCCTCATATTCAGTAATGTCTATCTATCTTCATATTCAGTAAATGTCTCTTAATCTCCAAATTCAGTAAATGTCTCTCTATCTTCATATTCAGTAATGTCTCTCTATCCTCATATTCAGTAATGTCTATCTATCTTCATATTCAGTAATGTCTCTCTATCTTCATATTCAGTAAATGTTTCTATCTTCATATTCAGTAAATGTTTCTATCTTCATATTCAATAAATGTTATATTCAGTGAATGTCTTTCTATCCTCATATTCAGTAATGTCTATATATCTTCATATTCAGTAAATGTCTCTTAATCTCCAAATTCAGTAAATGTCTCTCTATCTTCATATTCAGTAAATGTCTCTCTATCTTCATATTCAGCAAATGTTTCTATCTTCATATTCAGTAAATGTTTCTATCTTCATATTCAATAAATGTTATATTCAGTCAATGTCTTTCTATCCTCATATTCAGTAATGTCTATCTATCTTCATATTCAGTAAATGTCTCTTAATCTCCAAATTCAGTAAATGTCTCTCTATCTTCATATTCAGCAAATGTTTCTATCTTCATATTCAGCAAATGTTTCTTTCTTCATATTCAGTAAATGTTTCTATCTTCATATTCAATAAATGTTATATTCAGTGAATGTCTTTCTATCTTCATATTCAGTAATGTCTCTCTATCCTCATATTCAGTAATGTCTATCTATCTTCATATTCAGTAAATGTCTCTCTATCTTCATATTCAGTAAATGTCTCTCTATCCTCATATTCAGTAATGTCTCTATCCTCATATTCAGTAAATGTCTCTCTATCTTCATATTCAGTAAATGTTTCTATCTTCATATTCAGTAAATGTTTCTATCTTCATATTCAGTAATGTCTATCCTCATATTCAGTAATTGTTTCTCTCTTCATATTCAGTAATTGTCTCTCAATCTCCAAATTCAGTAAATGTCTCTCTATCTTCATATTCAGTAATGTCTCTCTATCCTCATATTTAGTAATGTCTCTATCCTCATATTCAGTAATGTCTATCTATCTTCATAGTCAGTAAAAATGTCTCTCTTTCTTCATATTCAGTAAATGTCTCTCTATCGTCATATTCAGTAAACCTGTCTCTATATTCATGTTCAAGCCTGTGTGGTTCCTCATTAACGACCCAGGGGAAGCCGATGTATGTGTGTCGTTTGACAAGAAAGTCAGCATCGGCCAAGATAGACACCTATATCCAATACGCCGAGGTTGAAAACCAGTTCATTTAAACACGGGCTTAAATACACATATGATAGCCAGTGTTTTTTTAATTTCATGCAACGCTGGTTGTACACAGCTGTGTACTACGTGGATGACATTTACACCATCATCGCAGCCCGACCTCGTCCTCTGGGACGACCGTCTCCACACAACACAGATTACCCTGACTTGCAGCATCGCTGACATTGGTGACGTAGTACGACACAGATAAACGTTTATTACCGATATATCATCGCGAGCTGACGCTGAAACCAAGTGTGGCATGTTCTATATATGCCGTTCGGTGTCCTGCAAAATAGTCAATTTGATCAAGATTTGTAGGAACAAATAGTCAATAGTTGTTGACCTAATTTGCAACTGTTACTGAGTACTGCTGGTTTAAGGGGGCGGTCTAGAGCCAAACAGGCCTCGATTTCCGGATAAATTGCACGATGGTATCGTAGGTTTTAATGTCGTTGTCCCGCAACCTGTGACCTATGACCTGACCATCATGTATAGGCCTATCCTTGCTGTACTGGTTAGATTGCTACTGCCTGTGAGTTGAGCGGCAATTATCGTGTCAGTTTAAACATTATTGAGATGGAACTGGCGATAGTAATGCTGGTGTCTCTGCCAAAAGACTAATGCCCCTCCACTGTTTGTAACTCAGTTTCAGGTTCAGTTCAGTTTTTTGTATATATACAACATATAATATACAATGCAGATCAAGATGGTAACAAGCCTCAATAAAACAAATATAAAAAATATATATATAAAAAATAAAATAAAATAAAATTAGACACCTTAACGTAATAATGTGTTCAAGTGTACCATGAATCTGGACAGATGTTTCAAAGTGGATATATGTTTAGATGATAACGTTTTACTCAATTTACACATATTTGGCCAGATATAACAATTCTTTGGGATGTAAAGAAGTCGTTGTTGGAGAAGTGCTTCACACCTAAAAAGATTTTTCGTCACTGAAAAGTGAAATTCGTCCCCAACAGCAGATGAATTGCATAGTGTGCAGACACGGTCTTCTAATCTAATCTTTCAATCTCATTAAAATCAGATCTTAGTTCTCGCTACCGCCACACAAAGATTTGAGGACGTCACACGTCAGACAGACCTTGCGCGAACTTTGACCGACCAATGGATTGACCAATAAGAAGGGAGCTTTCTCGTGCTTTACGGCACTAATTCAAATTGGCGACTACGCTTCGAAACATATTTTGACAAATTCTCGATTACAAATTTGAAACCTGAACAAAATAACATTCTGGAATGGCTAAAAGATGGTCTAGATTGTATGGATTCAGTCGTCGGTAAACCCGTAACTGTCGTTCAGAATACACCGTGTTAAAGTTTTCGAGGTTGTATGATTAGAAATCAAATTCCGACTGTCACTTTCATAATCTGGTAAGCGACGCTCTGATAAGTCGGATGAAAAGTCGTTCTGACGTGACCCCTAATGGGATGTCTTCAGATCTTTGTTTTGCGGTAGCGAGAACTAAGGTATGATTTTAATGAGATTGCTTATCTTTGAATGCGATGGCAACACTGTTTTAATGTAATTGTGATATTTGAATGTGTGGCAACACTATTGAATGTAATTGTGATATTTGAATGTGTAGCAACACTGTTGAATGTTATTGTGATATTTGAATGTGTGGCAACACTGTTGAATGTTATTGTGATATTTGAATGTGTGGCAACACTGTTGAATGAAATTGTGATATTTGAATGTGTGGCAACACTGTTGAATGTAATTGTGATATTTGAATGTAATTCAACACTGTTTGAATGTAATTGTGATATTTCAATGCTTGATTATTCATAATTTCTTAAATTTATAATTTATCATCCTACTAGAAATGACATAGCTATAAACATCTCCGACCATAAAACTGAAATATAGCATGAAAACGTAGACTAACATATAGTCTCTGAAATGAACATATCATACAGAAAAAACAGTTGTTCAGTTATCTTAATAAAAATCTAATAAAAAGGGAGCCCAGTGATTCTCTTCATTTTCAGATACTGCAGTAATCTAGACTTGCCAAACATTATAGACTTGCATGGGCTGTAGTTGATATAAATGTATCAGGGTCTGTAAGACAGACTACATGAAAACGCTTTCATAAATTCCACTGATGGGCAGATTCAGCACCATTAAGCTCGGGTCAACGTGTAACCTGACAAGACAATCTACGTTTCTTTTTCCTCACACGACCCACTTAGAATCCGTAATAAACATCGAGTAATATCGGCCTGTCTGGTGTGATGTGATGTACACAGGCTATAAAGACATTCACCGGTACCGCGGAGATTCCTCCCAGTGTCTGACGAGCTTCCGAACTCTCCTAAATAACGTCAGTTCCTAATGTTTCAGTTCTGATGGCCACTTGGACCACGACCACGTGACGGCTTATGTTGAATCAGATGTTTTTCTTCGGCTCACACTTTCCGCGAGTGTTAGTAGTGATGATACCATAGGGGCAAGGACAATGTCAGCCTGACAACAGATTCACCTTTCAAGTAACCAAGCGGCCAAACGCGCTGCAATTCGACGTGCTGAGTTGCGTCCCTTAGCCCTACATAGATCTGCCGATTCTGGGTCAGAACACCAGATTTCTCCCGGCAAACGTCTTCGCATTTCTGTGCAGTCCTCCCGTATAAAGTTGTGATAAGACTAAAGCAGCGTTAAAAACAACCTTCCATGTAGAATATTGATTTAGTGTATGTAGGAACATACAGTTTTAAATACAATACATCCATTTCCGGTATAAGATAAGATGTATATAAATATTGCTGCACCAAATAAATATATCAATAGGGCTTACTGCAACAAATGTTGGACAGCATCACTTGGTGGACTTGAGCACGTCGATTTTGATCTGCAATCCTCAATACGGGCCATGTGATCTGTCGGTACAGCCCTAACTGAGAACTATTAGGAGAGTTAATACTGTTCGGCGTGCTTTTATTAGGTTACGCCTGTTTGAGCGGCCAAATAGACTTGGACAAACTATAAGCATGAACCATTTATGCCTCTCTCAGCTAGAGAGACTTTATAGAACATTTATGTGATCAGTTATGGCTCTAAAAGCGAAGCAGTCACTAGGCTGTTCTCCAATTCCCAGTAATTTGCCTCCCTCCCACTGTCAATTACGTCTAGCCCACGTTGGGGTACGCCTATTGTACGTTCAATTACGTCTCTCCATCACTGGATCGCTAACATGGCGAGGAAGGTATTTCATATCCTACTTTCTGGTGCGTGACTTCAACATATGTGCAGCATAAGCAATTACTATCTAGCAATTGCTTCTAACCCAGTCTCGAGCTATGGATGGGTGAAATCTCGGGCCAAATCACGTAGCTTCCAAACTCTCGTCAATAGATCTCGTCAATCTCGAACCAGCGACCACCCAACCACTAGGAACACTGATTACTCAATAGATAACTCCCACGACGCTAGACACTGACATAATCGGGGTGTTTGTCTTGCTCAGTCGCGATAGGTGATGTCTGTACTAACAGGAAAAATAACAAATAGCAAACAGTAAAATGAGATTGTGTTTCACCATTAAACATTTACCCATCGTTTTGAACAACGACTAACATACATATATACATACACAAACATGCTCTTAGAGACGTACGGTGCTGGTAGGCGATTTTAGGTGGGGAGTGGGTCTGTGTCCTTGGGGGGTGGGGGGACAAAGGTAGGCGGAGAAAACGGTTGGGTGGTTGAAAGGTGTCAGTATGTGGAGGGTATGGATAGATGACTACATTCTGCGTGCGGTACGCAAATGAATTCGACAATGTTTCTGAAGGTCCACCGATACCATGGGTGTGGCTGTGAGCCTGCGGTGGGGGAGAGGTGTGGGTTTGGTAGTAGGCTAGGTTGTAGTGTAGTGTAGTGCAGTGTTGTGTTGTGTTGTGTTGTGTTGTGTTGTGTGGTGTGGTGTGGTGTGGTGTGGTGTGGTGTGGTGTGGTGTGGTGTGGTGTGGTGTGGTGTGGTGTGGTGTAGTGTAGTGTAGTGTAGTGTAGTGTAGTGCAGTGCAGTGCAGTGCAGTGCAGTGCAGTGCAGTGCAGTGTTGTGTAGTGTAGTGTAGTGTAGTGTAGTGTAGTGTAGTGTAGTGTAGTGTAGTGCAGTGTTGTGTAGTGTTGTGTTGTGTAGTGTAGTGTAAAGTTGTGTAGTGTGGTGCAGTGTTGTGTAGTATAGTGTAGTGTAGTGTTGTGTAGTGTGGTGCAGTGTTGTGTAGTGTTGTGTAGTGTGGTGCAGTGTTGTGTAGTGTAGTGTAGTGTAGTGTAGTGTGGTGTGGTGCAGTGTAGTGTAGTGTAGTGTAGTGTAGTGTAGTGTAGTGTAGTGTAGTGTAGCGTGGTGCAGTGTTGTGTGAGAGGTCCTTGGGGTGGCATGCGACTGATAGAGCGGATATGCATAGGATTTGAGGTGGGGATGTGTTTTTCTGACGTTTTGATGCCGTTATTGATGACAGGGGCGTCTGTGTGGCGGTTGATAAGAACACGAATCCCCCGAGAGTCGAGATTATATCAACGTACATCTGCGATGAAAGAATAGCAGAAAAAATGAAAGGGAAGCGGAAGAAGGGCTGACGCTTATTGATGTCACAATGAGTGGGAGGGTGTCTTCTCTGTTCTAGATCTGGGTCTGCCTGTAGCTAGGCGACATGTTTTGTACAGCGGATGGTGAGCGGAAACCGCATTTTTAAATAAAAGCCATTCTTGTCGATACAACTTATGCTCGAAAACACATGAATTTGACTGCAGGTCATTCATAAAAATCCATTGCATTCTGTCTGATTTCGACACGGGATTCGACTTATATTTGTGGTGACAGAAACTGACTGATTGTGATAACGGCAATTGACTGATTGTGTTAACGGCATTTGACTGATTGTAATAACGGCAATTGACTGATTGTGATAACGGCAATTGACTGAGTAAGGTCATGGCAACGGAGTGACTGTGATAACGGCAACTAACTGATTTTGATAACGGCAACTGACTGGGCGAGGTCATGGTAACTGAGTGATTGTGATAACGGCAACTGACTGATGTTGATAACGGCAATTGACTGAGTGAGGTTCATGGCCAATGAGTGACTGTGATAACGGCATTTGACTGATTGTGATAACGGCAATTGACTGAGTGAGGTCATGGCAACTGAGTGATTGTGATAACGGCAATTGACTGATTATGATAACGGCAATTGACTGATTGTGATAACGGCAATTGACTGAGTGAGGTCATGGCACCTGACTGATTGTAACAACGGCAAATGACTGATTGTGACCGACTTCAGCCAGTTGTTTCACGCACCATGATCAACGTTTCAATCAACAATAGGACAGGACGTAACAACGGCTTTTGGTTGCTGCGCAAGTCACACAGAAGTGCTTCCCAAAGGATGTATACTTATTTTACCCCTGCTTCCTGGCATGGACATGGCAACTCGGCTCTCTCAGTCTAATATAATACAGAACACGAATTTCCGTCGTCTCAAAATGAATCACTTCCTTAGTTAGCTCATTTCGGAAACGTACTGAGCATAAATAAGTATGGCCTAATTTTAGCAGCGAACCTCTTTTAAAATTACTTAAACGTACACCGACCATTTCCACTTCCATATTTAGATTGTGATGCCTTCATTCCCATCTCATAACCAAGCCAAACGGATCAGAAATTACTGAGCTAATTTTTATACTTTTTTGATGGTCAAGTCCCGTTCTCCCACCCATCCCTCATCTCGAGGGGAGTCACAATGTGAAAGCACTGAAATTACTTGGGGAGTGGACATTTTTCTGTGGATGTCCTGCATGCACGTGTTGGAGGCTGGCACTGGACGTCTGGAAAGTTGTTAGATAATATGACAGCACGTTCTGGCGCTTTGCATGGTGGCGTGTGATGTACGACTCACAATTTGACGCCCTTGATCCAATTCCCGCCCAACTGTTTATTTCTCTGATTCCCTCAGACGTGGCGTTTATTCAAAACAGGCGTTTAAATGAGGCTGTGCATACCAAATGCGACCTCCTAGAATCATGACTATTACCGGGGCGAACTGGCTCTCAGACAGCATGCAATAATACCAATTTTGGCATCCATTTTATTCCAACGTTTATTCATAGCTTTCCCTCGCTTGTGATAAGAAGCGGCGAGTTCTTGATCTCTGATTATTTTGTAAATCCCCGGCTTTAGGCATCCAACTTTAGATGAATTATGCATTCCAAATGCATCGCGTTTCACATGGTGTGGTGGGATAACGGTTCTACAAACGGTATAGTGTGTCGAACTTACACATTTGTTATCGAATACATCTTCATGCTGCGTAAACGATTAACATAATTTTTTTATTTATCTTCCCCACAATCCGAAAAGAAATGTGTTAACGGAGATTGCGCGTTAATCACCAAAAAAAATGACTATATTCCCGAAAAAGATGGATTTAATATTTTTGATGGTTGTCGACCCCAATATGAAGTCCGTCCCCAGGAAATAAAATTAAAGGCACGTGATGTCGTCTTTTTCCTTTACAAAACCCAACCTGTACAATAGAATGCTTTAGTTTTATTTCCACATTCCGTATCCGCAACTTCCATTGTTTAACGTAATTATATTCCAAAAACGAAATATGAGTCATTTGACTGATGGACCCTTCCCGTGGGCTACACTGGATTGACTCCACTCCTTCGACAATTTGACATCACCAGCAACATGAACAACAACATAATCTATGGCATTATAAAGGTTGCAATGGACCGGAATTGATCAAAATGTATTTTTATTGAAAAACATGTCATTCCGGTCTGAAACCCATTTCCAACCCAACCTATCAATTCCCAGGCAATAGGAATACATTTTTCAACATTGATTAAAGCTTCACACCACAACTGTGTTTCATTATAACAAAAACTAATAAATACGCTATTTCATACATAACTTCGTGTACAAAAGAGATCTACACGTGACAATACTGAACACAACGGAATCGATCACTCGGCGAACTGTTTATTATAACCCCGATAGGAGGGGCAGCAGACCCATGACTTATATAGATGGTTATGCATAATTACATATATCTATATTCATGGGACAATAAAGGGTAATACCTGTATAAAATAAATCAGATTTCGTCCAGGTCTCCGATCTGCGTCAATTTAGGAATTTGTCCCTAATAAAGGTGACAGATGAGCTACCTGGCCTACTGAAACCCGTGAAGATCCGGGGTAGAACAGGTATTCAGCAACCCATGCTTCTTGCTTGTCGTAACAGGCGACTATGCTTGTCGTAAGAGGCGACTAACGGGATCGGGTGGTCAGGCTCGCTGACTTGGTTGATGCTAGTCATCGATCCCAATTGCGTGGATCGATGCTCTTGATGTCAATCACTGGATTGTCTGGTCCGGATTCGATTATTTACAGACCACCGTCATATAGCTTGAATATAAGGCGTTAAACAACAAACAAACAAACAAAACCTGACCTAGTGAATGGCGTGAAACTCACTCATTCTACCCGCCCATGTGGCGCTGGCGCAGCCGGGGGGGACTACCCGCCCATGTGGCGCTGGTGTAGCCTGGGGTTCACAACTAACCGCCCATGTGGCGCTGGGGTAGCCTGGTATCAAAACCGTACCCGCCCATGTCGCGCTGGGGTAGCCTGGGGGTCAAAACGCCCGCTCGTCGCGTCGACAACCCCCGTTCGATTCCCAAAGTGGGTGCAATATGATGAACCCACCCCAGATCCATGTGACCATACCCCTAGCTATACGTTCTAATTTCTTGTAAAGACACAAGACGCATGTCATACCGGTCATGTTTTCCCAGTGTGACAGACGAAGGCCTCGCCTGCAAAACTCATCTTTATTGCATGCCCAATGGTATTACGGTATCTGTTCCACAAATAATAAAGACGCTCAAGCTCACGCGGAGATTCAAATCTGATGCAATATTTCTTCCAGTGAACGAAAGGCAGTCGATAATATGTTTTTTACCTTCCGCGGGAGTGTTTTCAGTTGATAAAAGCGTGACATTGATGTATTGTTAACAAGCAATGTCCACCGCCTCGAGAAAATCAAATATTTTAAAATCCCCATTGTAGAAGCGCCGTTCACCACCCAAGTTGGAGTCTCTAGGAGATACCACACAACGATCACAGTGCTCATATTTATTCAAAAGCGCTATGATAATATTGTAAAATATTAAAAATATATATTCTATAACCACTGAGAATGAGGTAAGGCAACTTCCCTCAAACAACATTAAGCTGACACGCCGTGATATAACTGGAATACTGAGGGGCGTTAAACCCAACTCACTCACTCACTCCAACTGACTAACCCCCACTCAGCTGTCTATACTCCATCAGAGGCGGTGGAGTAGTCCAGTGGTTAAAGCGTTCGCTCGTCACAACGTAGACCCGGGTTGGATTTCCCACATGGGTACAATGTGTGGAGCCCATTTCTGGTGTCCCCCGCCGTGATAATAAGTCCCGGCACCTGTAATTAACGGACCCCATGCCTTGACTGATTGCTACCCGTTACCAATACTATGCGCTCAACTTTAACTACAGTCTATGTATGTATATATCATCCCGTGATGCTTCCGGGTAGGCACATGGGTCCCAAATGACCGATGCTGGTCGTAAGAGGCGACAAGATGGATCGGGTTGTCAGACTTGGTTGATGAAGCTAAACGCCGTAATATATCCGAAATACAGAGGGTTCAAAGCGGGGTTACGTCAGACTCATTCACTCACTTGCCCGTGAAGACCCAGTTAAAATTGGTCTTAAGCAGCCCATGCTTCTTAAGAGGCGACTAACGGGATCGGGTGGTCAGGCTCGCTGACTTGGTTGATGCATGTAATCGTATCCCAACTGCGTGGATCGTTGCCTATGTCAATCTGGTTCAGGCTCGATAATATACAGACCGTCTTCATATTGCTGGGATATTGCTGAGTGTGGCAACAACAAAGAAGAAATCATTTATGAATGATTATTCATGTTCGAACGTTTCCGTACAGGAACACGACAGCACTATAGAGGCGGTATTGACATTGGTTGTTCATCTAACACCTTACTCTTCCGAAACATAATTCCTTTTTTACAGCCAATCTCATTAAACTGCGTGGATCAATGCTCATGATATCAATCACTGGATTGTCTGGTCCAGACTAGATTATTTACAGACCGCCGTCATATATTATTGCTGGAATACTGCTGAGTGCGGCGTAAAAACAACAAACCAATCAACCATTAAACTGCAAAAGCCCAAATTCAGCCGTGGGCCGTTCATTAAATCTTCGAGATAAGCTTCCATGGATTTTACAATCACCATGATGTCCCGGAAGTGACATCATTTCCCGAAATCTTCGCCGGAAGTCCTGTCTGATAGCCAATCAATAAAGTCGGCACATCGAGGGCGCCCTGATAATGACTAAGCATCACGGATATGTGATATCAGTCAACTCGACGTCATATGTTCAAGTACAAGATATGTAGCCTACATATAACTTACTCCCCGTTTATTAGTGTTGGTTCTGGTAAACGAAAAGAGCCTGACAGCTCCAATCCTGTTAGAGTAATAAGCGATAATATTTAGTATGTGATAAGAAGACGTCTATAAATATAGGTTAAACATGTGGTGAGATCCTCCTAAAAGCATCTCAGAGGATCGTGGAAGATACGAGAATAGCTAAACTGCTAAAACAGAACCCGCAGAACCAAAAGCAGAAAAAAACATACAAAGTCGTATCGGTTAGACTGTAACAGAACTATAGTTGGATTTAACACTTCTTTATTGCGATTGTTGAAATGGTTTAGTGTACACTTGTGTCGTTGGCGCGGGAGGAGTTTGGTTAGTTTGGTAAGTGTTAATTAATGATGGTAACCTGTTACCTTACTCAACTGATACTATTTTGTTTCTTTGTTGTTTAACGCCGCACTCAGCCATATTCCAGCTATATGACGGCGGTTTGTAAATAATCGAGTCTGGACCAGACAATCCAGTGATTGACATCATGAGCATCGATCCAATCAGTTGGGATCGACGACATGCTTCAACCAAGTCAGCGAGCCTGACCACCCGATCCCGTTAGTCACCCCTTACGACAAGCATAGTCGCCAAGCATGGGTTCTTGAGGACCTATTCTACCCCAGGTCCAAGTGATACCAAAGCAAAGGTAACTACATATATTACTGCGTGGACGATACCAATTGTCTCAACAAAATACAGAGGTCAGTCTATACAGTGATGCATGTAGTCTCAACCATGTAGATCCACACCAACCCACGCCAGATGGCACCAAACACATCACTGTTCATCACCCAGAGTCTGTCGCCCAGACCCTAGGGAATAATTCAAGAAAGAAAACAACTCAAGTCTGGAATATTTGGCAAGTCTAGATTCCCCGAGGCCTTAAATTAAGCATTACTCTAGGCTCCATTTGTATTTTATTTTGTAGATACATAATGATAAATGAGAGAACGTTACTTCAGGGACTAAAGGTCAGTCTTATCACCCATCTCACATTCCCAATACACGTTCCCCCAGAGACATCCACATCAAACGGGATTCGCATTCCTGAGACATAACCTGTACGGTCACAAGGCCAACGCAGCACACTCTCAGTACACAGCTAGTCCGTTTTTTTGTATTTTGTCAAGAAAGGCATCTGCATCAGAAGGGAATTTATTTGGTTTTTTTGTGAACACAAACTGACAGGCGACGAGTGTCTGCCAGCAGGGTACATGAGAGTGCCAGGGTGTCGTATGTACAGCTTATCTTACACCCCCTTCTACTTCTAGTGAGGTGTGTAATACACGTCTAGTCAGATTATGGAGCAAAACATTTAGTAATCTACTGATGACGGAGTAGTTCTTGCTCCTGTCTGCCATACAGATAAATACATAGGCCATATCAGATTGCTCCATGTATCCTACACAATATCCTGTTTTCCAAATGAAGTTAAAGTTATGTCGTATATGCTTCTAGCAAGAGACATAGTCTAGTTCCAGGTCAGGTACTGCGGCCTTATAACTAGTGGCGGTACTGCTTGTTTATTAAAGTTACCATTCATCTGAGAGCTACAAGTGCCTTCGTCAGGTTACCCCTATCTTAGTAGAGGCACTATTGACCATCATCTTTGTGGAGGTATGGCTGTCTTAGTCAGTTACCGACCGACTCCTGGTCTAGTTGTAGAGCCCGGAGAGCGGAAGGTCCGGGGTTCGATCCCCGGTCGCGTCATACCAAAAGACGTTAAAGGATGGTACTTGTTGTTACCCTGTCTGGCGCTCGGCATTAAGGCGCTAATACAAGAACTGGTCGGCTCGGAGTCAGTCTACTGTGTCTGAGTGGGATATTCATGTTAAACTGCGGCATGGTATCACAGTGGGCAAGCAGTTGACTAGTACAAGCAGCCACACACACACAGACACACACGTGCATGCACGTCGCTTTATGAGTGCAATAATCTTGGAAGCGACGTTAAACCCCATTTCACCCTCGCCACCTTATTCATGGTTCCATCATCTTTGAGGAACAGCTGCTTTCGTCGCAATTATGTTAGCTAAGATAACTACTTAGTAAAGGCACACTTATCCTAGTCTTTGCTAGTCACGGTACATGTGATTGTTTTGTAGAAGTCCACCTGAACAGTGGCCGTGACGACCCGTGAAGATCCGGGGTAGAATATGTCTTCAGCAACCCATGCTTGCCATAAAAGGCAACTATGCTTGTCGTAAGAGGCGACTGACGGGATCAGGTGGTCAGGCTCGCTGACTTGGTTGATGCATGCCATCGTATCCCAATTGCGTGGATCGATGCTCATGATGTCAATCACTGGATTGACTGGTCCAAACTCGATTATTAACAGCCCGCCGTCATTTAGCTGGAATGCGGCGTTAAACAAAAAACCATAAACAAACAAACAAAGTGGCCGTGTCTCCGCTTGAGGCATGCGAGTCCGATCACGTGGACTTGATTTGCTCGGAACGCCAGGTAACAGGTGGCTGTACTTCATTGTGAAATGCATATTGATTGTCGCAAAGCATCCTTACAATATGCCATCATAATATGTTACAGTAACTCAATCAATGGTCGCTTCAAAGTTTGACAAAGGCGCATTGTCACTTTAGAACTAATGAATGCTTGTCAACTATACCACTGAAACAAATATATATGTGTATCATAATCTATAACAGCAATGTTACCCTATGTAAGGAAATACAACACACATCACAATGACCGATAAAGTGCACGTGATCAACGCTTAAAGTCGTCTGGGTTGGGTGACCCATGCAGCAGATCTGGGCTCACTTGCACAAAACGATCTTTGCGCTAAGACTATTGTAAGCCTATGCTAAAGTATGGGAGTTACAATCATCTTAGCGCTAAGATCGCTTTGTGCAAGTGGGCCCAGGTGACAATTGGTCTTTGTTGGTCTGCATCGCATTTGATGTTTTTTGGTTGTTTAACGCCGCACTCAGCAATATTCCAGCGGTCTGTAAATAATCGAGCCTGGAACAGACAATCCAGTGATTGACATCATGAGCATCGATCCACGCAATTTGGATACGATGGCTTAATCAGCGAGCCTGACCACCCGATCCCGTGAGTCGCTCTTACGACAAGCATAGTCGTTAATTACGGCAAGCATGGGTTAGTGAAGACCTGTTCTAACTAGGATCTTCACGGGTCCTGCATCTCCCTTAATCAACGCTTAACCACCATTTTGCCCACCAGTTCCCCGTATCAGACGTCTGCAACAAGCCTGGGATATTCTGGTACCTTTCCTGCCCCGACTCTTAATGTGTAATGGCGATGTACTAATTACAACCAACTTCTAGAATTTGTTTCGTGCATGCGATAAGATTAGTATAATATACACAACGCTAGGTGTGGTTGAGCTGAACCAATTCAATCAGATATCACCATTTACATGTGACATGACGTCGGTACCCCCATCTCCATGGGACCCGTGAAGATCCGGGGTAGAACATGTCTTCGGTAACCCAAGCTTGCCAATACAGGCGTAAGAGGCGACTAACGAGAACGGGTGGTCAGGTTCGCTGACTTGGTTGATGAATGTCATCGTATCCCAGTTGCGTGGATCGATGCTCATGATGTCAGTCAATGGATTGTCTGGTCCAGACTCGATTATTTTACAGAACGCCGTCAAATAGCTGGAATATTGCGAAGTGCGGCGTTAAACAACAAACAAATGCTATCCCCATGGAACTGGGCACCTCAAACGCGTCCGACAAATATGACTGTGCAGACACTTTCTGTTTCTAATATCCTCATCGGCCCATTAATAACGACGCCAGGATTGAAGTCGTATGTTGATCATTACCAAAAGGCAAAGAAGCAGTCACCGAGCCAAACTAAAGATAAACAAGCCTTCACCCGAGGACAACATACGGGGTTTGGTGATGAACGCCATCTGTCGGGAGTTTATACTAAGGGGTAGTATAATGGAATATAAATACACATACTTTGATAATCAACATTCAGCGATGAAAGAGGAGTCACTGTGGTTTAACTGTGGACATAGTACATTGAAATAGAGGGTTCTTCTGTATCATCCTCATTAACGCCACCATAAACCCACTAGGGTGGATGCAGCTGCATACAGGCATGCTGCGCGTAAGAAGATGGAAACCAGTTGGTGTAAATGTTACGCTCGTGTTGCCTGCAATACATTACACCAGAGTGGGTGTATGTTGTAAAGACGAGGGTAATCGTGATTGCTAATGACAACGGGCTCCTCAACGCCAAAATACGTATACAACATACATTCACAGTTGACCCTAGCTGATGACTGCATGCAGCATGGCGCCGCCATAAGGTCACACGCTAATTGGGCGATTACGTCCCTCACTACGCGTGATGAAGCCATTTTGCGAACACCTACTGTCATGCAGTACCTTCAAAACATGTGAATGAATATTTCTATGATTTTTTTGCTCTATGGATAAACTATTTTAAAAATGTCATACACACCCATGGCAAAATTAAAACATTTAAAATAATGATTTGAGATATTTGGGCAATATTATTTGCTCCATTGAAATGCGGAATAGGACAACCCCCATTTCAATGCAGCAAATTATTTAGTCCTTGCATATAAAAAGTATTTAAAAGTGACCGAAATCAAATTCTGTCTCTAAAAGAAAGATTCAGAAACTCAAAAGTGATGGTCTTTGGTCTATACCAATTAGTTAAACCAACGAGCATAGGTATGGTGCTGACAAACCTAGAAACAAGTCTGACAGTGAATTATGGCGCCTTTGACGATTGGACCACACTTGTCCACCTAATTATAGTACACGCTTCTGTTTCCGCAAAAATGGATTCCTCTTTCGAAGCTTGATATACGCAAATATGCTGTATGTAGGGTAGCCAAGTGGTTAAAGCGTTGGCTCGTCCCGTTCAGGGCCCGGGTTCGATTGTGACGTGACATCGCTGGATTATTGCAAAAAGCGGTGTACAAGCATATTCACAAACTCCCTGTTGTACAATCACGGGAACACCAGGAAAGGGCGTCACGTTCTTCTCATTTGGGGAATCGAACCCGTAGGTCGAACTGTATTTCAGTTAATAACGGAGTGTCAATTTAATGTGAACATGGTGGTGGGAACTCTGGAAACATACCTATATCATTACCTATACCATTTTTGTGAAACCCAACAGTACGTCAGTGTGCTGACAAACCAAGATATATAATTTGAACAAACCGGGATTCGAACCCTGGATATAGGTTTAAGACGTAACTCTGCACAGCGACGTGCCTCGCCTTTACCGATTGTGTCGTTGCTGTTCAACAAGATATAAAAAGGACATGTGACTTACTTGCGTCGCTTGTACGGTCGTAATTCCTCTGGAAGATCCACATACACTCTCTGTAGTCACAGTAGGCCCATAGCCCTCGGTGGGCGGGTTGTTGGTAGACGAGATCGTCTTCCTTAATTTCGAGCCAGTATGGCGTCGCAAAAGAAATTATTATACAAAGGTTTGTTACCACAAGTAAAACCAGTCCCAAAATGGCGCAACACGTGGTCATCATGGCTACGGGTAGTTATATCCGGGTGCTGATGTCAACCAAGAAGCGTGTGGTTCTGAACACAGTGGTAGGTGATGGGCACGTAATCCCAAGTATCCCGCGTGCAAAGGGTCCGCTGAAAACGACGACGGAAAAATGTGTAAGTGAAGTTATGGTTATCCTACCGCTATGTACAGCAGTGTGTACACTATGTATGTGAGATGAACGTATCCGCATAATGAGGAAGTACCCATCCATGTCGCTTTATATACATATATGTACGATGTAACAATCATGTATGAACACAAATATCTGCTACAATTTAAATTTGGAACACATTAACATGAGGAAGTTAAAAAAAAAAGACAAAAAAACTCGCAGGTGTCAAGTTATGTACCATATGTTTGAGTGAAACTATGGAGAAAACTACAATCATGGTTTAAGCAGTTGCCACTGCTGCACATTAACGTTCGTGGAATATGAAGAAACTCACACTGATGACAACACGTCACGGAATACTGGCAAACGTGAAGGTCCTCACAACTCTGCACCAAGATGAATGGTGCAGGAAGCAGACACTAGCAGCTTGTAGATAAATCCAGGTTTTGGTGCAGCTAAACGCCCACCGCACAGCAAACGTGCCTCAGACTGACGGGTTACGTCGCCGTTCTAAGTTGATGTCATAGGCTTCACGGAATCCTTGTAACTGCCAGCTCAGTAACCGAGCGATGCCACTAATATCAACCTTGGGGGCTTCCCGCTAACGCGCCGTACACTATGGTATTTGAGACAATTGCACACACTACTCGAAATCCCGCCGCGTACTATTGGCTCTTAATCGAGCGCCGTGAAGTTGTTATCGGGGAACGCCAAGAGAGAGCTTCCTACAGTATATCCGCCAGAGAAGTGTGCATTCACAGGGCTATGCACTGGTTCCCGCTCTCCCAACTAGGTCAGCGCGCCACTATGTCGTTCCCACACGCCTCAGTTGCAGTATCTGTCTTGTTGGCAATGGCGACTCATAAAGCAGCGGAGAATAACACTGACATGGATGCGATACTGAACGCAGCTCTCCTCTACAAGATGAGCTCTTCTTACCCCCACCAAATGCTGTAAACTGATCCTCGTGCACGCGCGGCATTACACGTCACGTGACTCAATGGCAGAGTCTTCCATGGGCTTCCCTCGTGGTGCCTTCCAACTATTAATAGATTTGATTTTTGAACGATTCCAAGCGTTTAAAGTCAAGATCACCTGGTTGTACTGTTATAGAACGCGTTGTGGAGTGTGAACTATGTTATAGGGCCCTGTGTTTTGACAGAGTTTATTGCTGGTTCCGCGACACGGCGCGACCTGGCATGCATGTGTTTATGGAATGTTATAAACCTGGGGCTGTCGCAGCGGTCGATATGTTCTGTGAGAAACGAAATACGGGCGAGGCGATTTTCGTGTGGTCGGAAAACACATTCGGTAATTCCAGCATCTGAGAAATTTGTTACGAAACGTTTCTTAACGTGTGAAGTAGATATGTGAGTAAGCGATTTAACATTTAGGCAAACTGTGTCTATTTTGGTACGTTTAAAACCCTTTTTTCAGAGTCTGTAATCCTGACCAACCCTTGGCTAATTATTGCTGTGCAGGGTAATAAACATATCAAGGGTGGTCATTTCTAACCAAATATTCCGTAGCTGTCAGAACTTATGTGTATCACCTCTCCAAGTTAGTTGTAACTTTTACGTCAAGAAGTTTTTCTTTTCTCCTGTTTGCGTTGCTGCCTGTACCCAGTTCTTACTCTTAATACCGAATCTCTGAAGACTTTAAACATTTCTATTGCATATTCCATATGTATAGGCACATTGAATATTATTACATATTCCTTTAAAATTATTTATATCGTTACAGTGAAACACAACAATAAAGGACAGGACAGTTCTTATGATGATGATGATGATGATGATAATAATGTTAATACACTGACGTTGATGTTAATTATGAGTGAGTGAGTTGGGTTTAACGCCGCTTATTCCAGTTACATCACGGCGTGTCAGCTAAACGTGGCAGGAAAGCCCGAAGTGATGCCGGTCTCAGACGTTTACCACTTCGGTGAAACCCACGAGCACGGATATGGTGCTGACAAATCTAGAAACATAATCGGGGCGAACCGCGATTTGAACCCACAATCATAGGTTTCTGGCGTGCCCAAGGGACGCAACTCTGCTCAGCTAATTGCGGCGCTTTAGACGACTGGGCCACCCGTGCCCCGGTTAATTATGATAATAATGACGATGCTATGATGTTGAGGATGAAGGTGGTGTTTAAGATGTAGGTTATGAAAAAGATAGATTTGATCGAGATGTTGATGTCGTGGGGGTGATATGAGCGAGAGTGTTAACTGCTGTTGGCAATATTCGAGCTATATTCCAGCCTGGCTTGGCAGAAGAGTTGAAAAACATCATCATTTCCCTTCTGTATGATTATTCAATTTTGTTTTCATGATCATGATTATTATATCTTTTTCAGATTTTCGACGGCAATCTAAATAAGAAAAACATTCCAGCACTAACAGCATGCGTAGCCGCCATCACGCTGTGGTGCTGGAACTGTGGGAATATCGTATGACCGATAATGATGAGGACGTTGTTGGTTTCCATTTGCTTACATTAGAAACTGTTGACGACTGACTCCGATTGCCGTGGAATGATAGTGGTTGCTTAGGTGACAATATACGTTGCATCAACATCACTGGGGGTATATATGGCTTTATGCGTCCCGTGTTAGTTTGTTTTATACCACGAGCTGGACGGACTTATAAAACTACATCTATACCCCCAGTAATACTGCTACAACGAATTTGTCAAGCATAAATAGCCTAACAAATTGATAGAAAACAGCTGTTCGACTCATCTGAGGTAAACGTGTGTTGCGTCACCTGACTTTCATTGACAAGTAAACTGTTGGTTCGTAGGTGCAAGAGATTTATTCTACCGCTATCCACGTGCAGTCTGTTTACGTCGTGGCGGGGTATACATGATTTATTCTTCCACTCATTAAATGATTTCCCTTCCAGGCGGGATGGGTGGTATTTTATCAAGATCACGTGAACCAGAGACCAATAAGATCTCAACACTCTGACATGGAGGTAAGATAAGGGGTTCTATCTTGATTGTGATGTATATGCTGCGGCTGCTGCTGAGGTGATGATGCTACTGTCATCACGGCGTGATGGCATTGTTGATAAAACAAAACTTTTGTTGCTGAAAGGATAGTTATATGGCCTTGATGATGATAATGTGATGTGAATGCGATGCTGAGAGTTAAATGGCGTGGTGTTGCTGGGATGATTTTATTAGTCTGGGGTCCAGTCGTCTTAGGCGACTGACTTTGCTATGCAGAGTTGTGGCCCTTGGCAAGCCAGAAACCATTGATCGTGGGTTGAAGTATCAGATTCGCCTTGGTTAGTCTTCTTGGTGTTTCAGCACTGTACTCATGACAAAATTTAACATCTAAGACCTGCATCACTTCAGGCTTTCCTCCGAAATCAAGATGACACGCCCTGATATATTTGCAGTACAGTTAACGTGGCGTTAAACCTAACTCACTCACTCAGGCGACGGGACGATAGGGCAGCAAACGAGTTTAATGTTTAATGACCCACATGTATTTTTTTGAGAATATCTTGCTGTTATGATATTATGTTGGTGATGATGCAGTAGCGTGGTTTTGGGATGACGTTGGAAGTGTTGTAGTAGCGTGGTGATGATGTTGGTCACAGGGCCACGGATAGCCATACTATACTGACTTTTTAATGTAATCAGTACAGTCAGTATAGTATGGCTATCCGTGGCCCTGTGATCTTGGTGATGTTGCAGTAGCAGGGTGTTGCGATGATGATGGTGATGATGAGATAGCACGACGTGAGTGAGTATTTACACCGATTTTAGCCATATCCCAGCATTACGGGAACGCAGAAAATGGGCTGCTTGGAGTGTAATCATGTGTGGAATTATACCGTAAATTATTTTGCTAACGATTATTAGATGAGCATCTCCGAAAGAAGCATTAGAGCCGGCCTCCCGGCAATCATCCCAGCATGCAGCATGGGGTGTCAGGGGGCTCGACCTCTCAGGGGACAACACAGAGTTCTAGCATTTGAGATATAAAAGTCACTGCTTGCAAATGAGTGTGTTCACTCATCAGGGCCTGAAATGAATTCATTATTGGACGGAGTTCTTTCTGAATGTTATTGATGTATTTATGTAAATATATGATCCATAGATGAATAAATGATATACAACTTTTATAGATGAAAAGCATTATTGCTTAATTGCCGTATTAACGAGCTAATAGCAATATATTATCAGATGCATTATCATGTAGGGTTTTAACAGGTTGTATGTTCATTTAGAGCTAGGTTATATGTAGAGGTTACTAACGGCTGAATTGAAAACATAATTATATATATATATATATATATTTCCATTCTACCATGACAAAACAAAACGCAAACTGTTTTGTGTTTGCCATGATATTGATCATGGGAAGGTCCTGTACTTTTAATGTTTTAAATAAATAAATTAATAAAACAACCACAATTTCACAGATTTTCTGAAAACAGTTACATAAAATGAAAGTAATAAATCAAATGAAAAAAGGGGCCAAAAAGCGAATACAGCATGAATTGCGTATTCTTGTGCAAAATGTGGGGTGGGGTGGGGTGGGGTGGGGGGGACAATCAAATCTAAATTGTTCTGCCAGATATTGATATTAAATACTTCATAAACGTAGTAAAAGGTACAGCACACACGCCCATTCATTTTTCAGTCATAAATAAAATTAGCAGAGAAGTAGTATCATTATCAACGTCGCCGTCGTCACCATCATCATCTTTATCACCACAGTAGCTGCATAATTAGCAGTAGTAGTGACATCATAAGTAGCTGCATAATTAGCAGTAGTAGTGTCTTCATTAGTAGCTGCATAATTAGCAGTAGTAGTGTCATCATTAGTAGCTGCATAATTAGCAGTAGTAGTGTCATCATTAGTAGCTGCATAATTAGCAGTAGTAGTGTCATCATTAGTAGCTGCATAATTAGCAGTAGTAGTGACATCATTAGTAGCTGCATAATTAGCAGTAGTAGTGACATTAGTAGCGGCGCCATTGACAGAAGTAGTGTCAACATTAGTAGCGGCGCCATTAGCAGTAGTAGTGACGTCATTAGTAGCGGCGCCATTAGCAGTAGTAGTGACGTCATTAGTAGAGGAACCATGAGAAGGAGTAGTGACAACATTAGTAGCGGCGCCATTAGCAGTAGTAGTGACGTCATTAGTAGCGGCGCAATAGCAAAAGTAGTGACGTCATTAGTAGCGGTGCCATGAGCAGTAGTAGTGACGTCATTAGCAGCGGAACCATGAGCAGGAGTAGTGTCAACATTAGTAGCGGCGCCATTAGCAGTAGTAGTGACGTCATTAGTAGCGGAACCATTAGCAGCAGTAGTGACGTCATTAGTAGCGGAACCATTAGCAGCAGTAGTGACGTCATTAGCAGCGGAACCATTAGCAGGAGTAGTGTCATCATTAGTAGCGGCGCCAATAGCAGTAGTAGTGACGTCATTAGTAGAGGAACCATTAGCAGGAGTAGTGTCATCATTAGTAGCGGCGCCACTAGCAGTAGTAGTGACGTCATTTGCAGCGGAACCATTAGCAGGAGTAGTGACGTCATTAGTAGCGAGACCATTAGCAGCAGTAGTGTCGTCATTAGTAGCGGAACCAATTGCAGCAGTAGTGACGTCATTAGTAGGTAGCGGCAGCATTAGCAGCAGTAGTGACGTCATTAGTAGCGGAACCATTTGCAGTAGTAGTGACGTCATTAGTAGCGGCACCATTAGCAGTAGTAGTGACGTTATTAGTAGCGGAACCATTAGCAGTAGTAGTGACATCATTAGTAGCGGCGCCATTAGCAGTAGTAGCGGCACCATTAGCAGTAGTAGTGACATCATTAGTAGCGGCGCCATTAGCAGTAGTAGTGACATCATTAGTAGCGGAACCATTAGCAGTAGTAGTGACATCATTAGTAGCGGCGCCATTAGCAGTAGTAGCGGCACCATTAGCAGTAGTAGTGACATCATTAGTAGCGGCGCCATTAGCAGTAGTGGTGATGTCATTAGTAGCGGCGCCATTAGCAGTAGTAGTGACGTCATCAGTAGCGGCGCCATAAGCAGTAGTAGTGACGTCATTATTATTAGTAGTGACATCATTAGCAGTAGTAGCGTCCTCATTAGTAGCCGAACCATTAGCAGTTGTAGTTTCATGTTTAATAAAGTATTCACATCACCAGATAGCCCAACGAGGGGTCCACACAATATGTGCCGTGCTTGGCGTTCGAATGTGTGAACAATTATTTAAACTTCGTGTGCGGTGCTGCCTCTGAATCAAGAATATAAATGTTATGTATATTCATTCATACCTTCCCCCACCAGCTACAGCTTTTAGAATGAAAATGTGTTCATGAATGAGTGTGGCAGAAGTTGTCTCCCCTTAAATTTGATTAGCCTGTAAAAATCATTTGGACCAAGGTGGCAGTGTTGTCTTTCAAGGGTTGAAAAGTGAGTGAGTGGAAATTGTTTAGCCTGCGGTAGCAATGGCATTACCGGGTACACGCACGCACGCACGCACGCACGCACGCACGCACATTGATAACATTGTCTATATATTTTACGCGGCCTGTGGTATTCAGGTAGACAATAATAAGTGCTTGAATTCACATACAAAAGCGATTTGTTATAAGTAAGTTCATGGGGTCTGTCCATTTCAAAATAGGGTGGACAGGTATTGCTGATTGGCTTGATTATATATCTTAGTGACCTACTTTGTCATACCTTTGTCTTTAACTGAACTCTTGCTCTCGCTTTACATGCTCTGTGTGACGCGAAGTGTCGGAAGTTAAAAGGCGGTTATTTAAAGCCACATTTGTAATCGTTTGATACAAATTTAAAATATACATAACCGAAAATAAATCTAAGTACATACTACACAGCTGTACGTATATAGTATTTTTGCGCGAGAGTCCTGGTTGTAATCCTTACGTGTAATATAGTAAAGCCTCCATTTCTAAATTCTGCGCTCTATCCGCGCTTGAAAGTATACCTTATTTCCATATATCCAACGTTAGTTAACGCCGCTCTCAGCAGTATTCCAGTGATATATGACGGCGGTCTGTTGTATAAGAAATAAATGCAAATTGAATCTTGAATTTTGAAAATTGTAACTTTTCCGCAAATAAGTATTACATGCAGTATACAGTATATCAACTGCAATATACTGTATGCAACATGCAGTATACCGTGTGTCGCTAACTCTGCGCTGGGCTGGAGCACACATTTCCTACCCATCTCCCTTCGGCAAACACCTCATGGGGGGTGTAACGAGGTCACAGGTTAGGCGTGCACTCGTCAGTTGTCTGATACGGTCAAGAGTAAGATCTTCCGGACGTCCACTGCACTAGAGGTATTTGGATTGTTGATATAGGTACTACGTGTTTGGATCTGGGTAGTTAAACACTAAACACTTTGTCGTTTTTAGCTGCTTGTATGGGCGGCCACTCGTTTAAAAAATACAAAGTTGAAATAAAGGACAAAAGTAGGCACTAATAGTCAAATATGAGACCGTATACCGTCAGTAAAATCCATCCTGGATTTTCCAACACCCACCTCACATATTTCACATGACAATTCTGGCACAGAAATTCGTTATTCGACACTGTTTTGTGATTTAATATCATTATTTTTTATGTGCAAGGACGTTCATGTTCTTTGGTTCACGTTCGTGACTTTAATAAGATTATATAAAGTTAAAATTATCAACAAGGTTTGGCCTCTGAGGTTTGAAGAGTAGTCTCCCTTTGACCCTTAACGTCTTAGGTTGTAAGTGTTAAGTTTTGAGTTAATATGGTCTATGACATGATATGTGCGTCAAAGATACCAAATAGTGTAAACTTTTCGGCATAATAAATTCGATATGGTCATATAAGATGAGCCGAAAAATATTGGGCTCGGCTAACGCCTCGCCTAATATTTTTGTCTGCTAACCTAATATGACACCGTTTACGGCAACTAAAGACACCAAAACTTATAATATACCCGTAATTTGTCATGGCCCGAGTTGAAGTGTGCTGGACGGTGCTTCTAGTTTATCTAGTTTAATCAAACTTTTTGTATTTTGTTTCAATATATTAAGATTACCGGGAACCATCTGTCAACTTAAATGTTTGGATGGAGATTTTCATCAAGGAAACCTCTCAGCAACCGAGTCCTACCGGTCGCTACAAGGAGCTCGTACCACGTGACGAGTAACTGCGGAAGTGACACAACGGCCAGGCGTGACACCATTGACATCACCATTTATAGTGATACTCTGGTACAGACTACAGACTGTGTGACGAATAATCTGGAGACTGAATAGAAATTGGAATACTGCGGTGTTTCATTGCTAACCTTTTCCGCACACAGTCTGACAAAGAGGTGGTGAAAACAGTTATCAGGTACGTTTATCCCTTGGTTGTTGTTCTGGAACTTTAGTAGGGGATTCCCCTTTCACAGTCGTTGAGACGTTGCGCTTTCAAAACTTCAGTGAGATGATTAATCTGTGACCATAAAGTTCTTTCTGAAATAGCTGGAAATTGGTAGGTAATATTTATTGAGTACTTTGTACAGGCCACCTGCCTATAAAATAATATGCTCAAGACTTTTATGATTTTCCAACACATATGGCAATGATGGTGATCATGTCGAACTTTGTCACTGTCTTGTGGCAGCTAAATTCAGTATCATAATTAGGCCTGTGCGGAAATTACTTGCCACCCAAGTGAACCAACCGTTCATGTTATTACATTTTAGTTTTCTGTCAGGCAAGCATTCACTGTAATATTTTCCTCAGCTGCCATTGGTGGGTCACAGTGGGGTGAGACTCGTCAGAACTGTCATGGCAGGTAAACTAGGCCCTGAATATAGGCTAACTGCAGTGCAGTATTTGGGTCCCTGTCTTCGTCAGTTTCTGTATAGATGTGCCTGCCTTTTCCCAATTCTGTCAAGATGCATTTTACAGGTAGAACAATGTTAACATTAGGGCTTGGAGGGGTAATTCAGGTACTAGGGTCGGGTCGGTCCTGAGTCTGTACCCACAATACTTCCGGGAACCATGGTTAGTCATGTGATATATTCTTTAATGGCAAAAACTCACTATAGCTCAGGGTTACGCTTCATGTGGCTGATGGTCACATTTCCTTTTGACTTGCATCGTTTGATACATGTAGTATTTGCCAAGGCTGCAGTAAAACAATTTCCAATCAGACATTATGTTCCCAACTTTTGAGACCTACAGTGGGTACCGGGGTAGGGTCGGGTAATAGGGGGGTCAGTACCTAGGTAGTAAATTTTGACTCGTCCCAGCCCTAGTTGATATTGAAACAAGCATGAAAAGAATGGTCTAAAACTCAGCTCTTGTGAGGTCTGAGAGTTTATGATCGGAACTTGAACACCTTTAGAATACAGAACCAGAACTTCTCCTGAGGATGATCACTACCGTAGGTCACATGTCTCAAAGACAAACAACCAGGTTTTGTGAGAAACCGTCGGACGCGAACTCACAACCTTTCTGATGTTAAGCTCAACTATTGTAAATCTTGAAATAAACAAAAGCGTCAATTAATTGTGAAAAATTGAGTGGTCTTGCTGGTATTAATCAAACTTTGCGTTTATGTCTCGAAAATGGCTATCAACAATAAGACGTCCTCACTGCACACTTTGGATAGTGGAAATACCCACTTGAATATAAACACAAACATTGTTTATTGAGCAGCAGTTGTAACAAGTATATAACAATGTCATTAAAAAATAGAATTACACAATAGGCATCCGGTGAGTTATCACCTCTGGGGTCAAAAGTTTTACCCACTTGTGTCAAACTAGGCATCATTGAACATATTGTAAAGAGGGATTGGTAGTGCTGACTGAGTCTATAAATAGAGGGAATGGATATTATATAGTTGGTATTGTGGCACAAAAAAACTAATTTTTCATGATGTCAAGCAGGACGTCAATCAATTGTCTTTAGCTAGTTCTCTAGTTGTGTGACAGTGGTGTGGGGAGTCTGAACGGGTATTGCTGACCAGAAGGGTTCTCTCTGTACTTTGGAAGTTGGATGACCAAATGTTACCCAGTTGATAAGAAGTACTATCAGACTCTTCAACATATCATCTTGATACACAATATATAAATAAAAAAATCATATAACAGAAATCCGTCTGAGCACCAGTTGTGTTCACCTGAGAAGATCCGGGGTAGATTAGGTCTTCACCAACCCATGCTTGCCCTGAAAGGTGACGAAGCTTGTCATAAGAGGCGACTAGGGATCAGAGGGTCAAGCTCATGGACTTGGTTGATGCATGTCATTGTATCCCAGTTGCATAGATTGATCATCATCCCAGGAACCAAGGACTGGCAGGAATGAGTGGCCGAAGTAGAAGGAAAGTTGTTTGGACTTTGATTTCCTTGGTTGTGTGTACTTTGCTCCTTTGCCTTAACGATCTAAAACCCTGAGCCTCACATCACTGATTGTTGTTGTCTCAAGTGGATCTGCTTGTGATGCATGTTTCATCAATGTTTTCCAGGGTAACAATGTTCGACTACGACTTGTCTATAGACCCCGAGGAGCTGGAGCCGTGTCCATATGACAAGGCGCACATGGTCCGTCGCAAACGTATGCAGTACCATCTCATGAAATGCAGAAAGGTATGGATGAGAAGCAATCACTAGGTATAAGTGCAGATCCTGGTTAGAATTGGACCCCAGCAACCTATGCTTGTTGTAAGATGACCCCGTGCAGATCTTGGTTAGAATTGGTCCTCAGCAACCTATGCTTGTTGTAAGATGACCCCGTGCAGATCTTGGTTAGAATTGGTCCTCAGCAACCTATGCTTGTTGTAAGATGACCAAATGGATCATCTGAACATTGTTACCTGCTATGTTTGATTATGTATCAAGCTTTCACCTTGACGTACAAAAGTGGGTTTCCTGGGGACCTTCAATAATCAATTTTGAGGGACTTTGCAGGCAATATGAAGGTCCTGTAAAGTAATGAAATGGTGTTGTGGACTGTACTTTTGGATTATTACTTGAGCGTCTGTAATGAATCACTGATCATGTGGACAGTGGTCATGATTGATGGATGAAATATCAGTTCGGATAACTGCTCATGATTCGTTGTAGGTACAGTAAATATTATTGTGAGTCACGCAGGATGCAGAGTTTTCATTTTCATCGTCCATTCTCTACATGTGTGCATAGTGGACGTACACTTTTGTGTAGCGTAAATACTGGTGTCTCCACGTTTATCAGCACCATACCGTGCTAGTGAGTTTCTCTGAAGTGGTAAAGGCCAGGACCATGTTCCTCAAAGCGATCTTAGAGCTACGATGATTGTAAGCCTATGTTAAAATATGGGAGTTACGATCACCTTAGCGCTAAGATCACTTCATGGAACGGAGCCCTGGGCCCTGCATCACTTCGGGCCTTCCTCCCTGGTTATGCTCAGATGCCATATGATATGACTGGAATATTGTTCTGAGTGGGGTTAAGCCCAACTCACTCACTCATGTTGGATACAATTCAGAATCATACAGCAAAGGATTTTGCGACCTGTCCATTTAATGCCACCCATGAGATGCCTCGACCAGAGCTGAGGTTCCACATCGCAACATGTCCAAACAAAGCTGTCCTTGAGAGGGAGATTGCACATGGTATGTTTGTCTAACTTGTCAGGTACTGTATTCTGTAAACAAGAACCTTTTCTTGATCATTCTAATTTCTGTAGGGTCATGGATGGCCCAGTCGTCTAAGGCGCCGCGATTCGCTGTGCAGGGTTGCGTCCCTTGGGCATGCCAGAAACCTATGATTGTGGGTTCGAATCCCGGTTCGCCCCGATTTTGTTTCTAGGTTTGTCAACACCATACCCGTGTGTGTTGGTTTCGCCAAAGTGGTAAACGTCTGAGACCAGCATCCCTTCGGGCTTTCCTCCCACATTAAGCTGACACGCTGCGATATGACTGGAATACTGTTAAAAGCAGCGTTGAACCTAACTCACTCACTCTTATTTCTGTCTATTTGGTGTGTTCTGTGTGTCCTCTTGGATGGTGTGGAGATTTTATGATGGATGATTGGTCATTATTGGATTGTTTTAACTAATTACTGTTTATAATCAGTTGTAAATCAAAATGATCAGAATCTTATTTCCAGAGCTCCAGAAAACATTTTGAGCATTTGAGTTTTTACTCGAAGGTTTCTATTTTAATTGGGTCATTACATTTTTCGTTGGTAACCAATATTTTTTCACTCATCTATTCATCACTCTAATTAATGAACATTTTAAGATTTTCAAAAAATGAAATAATGTTTTAGATGTGTATAACTGTTCTTAATATATATATAGGCCTGACTTGGAAAGTAATTTAGCTCGTAATTGTGTTTTCGGAAATTAACTCCTTTGTACATGTTGTATGCATGCTGAAAAAGCTTCATTGTGTATTTACCATGTTTACGAGAGATGTTTTTATACATTTGAGTTTTTAATGCATGCATTTCTGTACGCAGGTTATTTAAACATGTTAAAAGTAATTGGGTTTTGAGCATTTTGGGGGGGTATTTTACGCAAATATGCTGCTTATATGTAGGTCTGTATTTCATTAATGAAAATATGTGATTAGTTGCATATTAAGGATGAATGTGATGGTGTGTGGTTATTACTGATGAAAGGATTGATTGAACATTATAAATAGAAATTTGATATTAAAACTGATTTTTCTCCAGAATTGATGGTAATATCTGATTGATTATTGACAGTTACTGTTACCATCAATCATTGCATCAGTTCAGAGTAACCATGGTAACTGATTGAGAGTAGCATCATTAGAGAGCACTGGATTTGTTTTTTCAAACAGCATGATTTGTTTTTTCAGACCATGAGTTGCAAAGTGATGAAGTGGGCACTTTCAAAGGCTGCACTGATGTCCCAGCGTACAATCAGTACGAAATAACTTGCACAGAAAGCTGGGATGAGGGTATGTGCCTGGGATAGAGCAAGACATTTGCAACCACAGACTTAAGTTTGTTGTTTCGGGAAACCCTGGCGAAAAAAGACTTTGTTTGAAAAGAATACTTTATTGAATATTGCTAATGTTTTGTTCAACAAAGAAGATTTATAAGGTACTTTATTTGCCCGTACAAAGGGACTGACAGTCATGTGAATTACCGATCCAAGCCTAATTTTACCGGTAAAAAATAGGCAATTATTGGTAAACAGGAACACTGAAAGCTGCACTCTACTTGCTGTGTGGTCAACTTTGTGGGTTCTACCCCAACTTACCTCCTTCAAAGGGGGTCAAGGTTTGATCCACCCCCTCTTCTCCCACGCCTTGGCTGGATGTCTGGCAAACAGGAAATAAGTTTGATCTGCAATGACAATGAATTTTAGAAGATCTATCAAGCAGACTATACCCATTTATCTTGCAGAGGTGAATCCCCATCCAAGAATAGGTGTCAACCCAGAATTCCTGGATAAAGTCAAGTTCAAGAACATCACAGGGTAATGGATGGCTCGTAATGGCATGGGTGTTTCTTTGGAGTCCCAATTATGAATACAAATAGCATTTTATACAAATAGGAACATTGTTGAGCAAATATTTCATTGTTGGACAGTTTTATTATAACATGTGGCAAACTTATCAAATAGAGTACAGTTGGTCTGCTTTTTTTCCCATTGCCTAGCTATTGAATCATGTCACGATTCATTTTCTTTCTTAATTGACAATGTCAACCCATCAGAGAATGTTCACTGAATTCAGCCTATTGTTCAGATGACTTAATGTTATCCAAGTCTGATGTCATATCACCTCAACTAACCTATCAGCCCTTAGAATAGCTAAAGGGCATGTATATAAATATTGGAAAGTTATTACACTTAGTCCTTATGACCCTTTGAGTAACATAGTGTAAATATTTCAGCTTATCCAATCTAACACTATGCATATTTTCCTCCTTTCGATCTGTCTGTGGAAACATGCTTGAACAAAGTTCCCAGCTTCTAAAAGCAATTCACCCGAACACATCCCAGGATCATCATGGTCACCACCCAAACAAAGGGTTCTGTGCATGCACAACATGATCACTTGACTTCCCTTCCACATCCTTCCCTTTCTTTGTGCTGACAGGCTAGTGTAACTGTGATGCGGGGAAGAAATGCATATTGTATATAAATATAAAATTTAGTTAACAATTTATGTTTGTTATTCAGAATGACTCCGGCTGAGAAGCGGTCCTTTCACAAATACCTGAATCCAGAACATATAGAGTGAGTACTCTGCACTTCTCAGTTTTCAACTCCACCATAAAAGGGATGTCCGCTGGTCTTTATTAAGTGCATACTCAGTGAATATCTTATCAACGTGAGCTATGTGACAGGTGGCTGTAATCTGGAAGTTTGCTAGGGGCACGGCTGGCCCTATCGTTCAAGGTGCTGCTGTTCGTTGCGCAGAGTTGCATCCCTTGGGCACACCAGAAACCTATGATTGTGGGTTCGAATCCCAGTTCGTCCAGATTATGTTTCTAGGTTTGTCAGCACCATATCCGTGCTCATGGGTTTCACTGACGTCTCAGGCTTTCCTCACTTCGGGCTTTCCTCCCACACTTAGCTGACAATCTCAACTGTATATTAAACATTCTGGAATGTTCGTTTGTTCAGTTTTCAAAATTTTAATCGAGAACTGTGTCCGCATATTTTTCAAGCATAGTCTGAAATGGAAGTTGCCAGGTTGAAACGAATGCCGGAAAGCTCAAGAAAGCTGCTTTCTAATTGGCTGATGTCAACTTCTTGTTATTCATTTCAGTGGTCGGTCAAAGTTCGTAAAAGGTCGTTCCGACCCGTAATGGGATGTCTTCAGATCTTTGTTTAGTGCCAGCGAGAACTTAGATCTCATTGTAATGAGATTGACATTAAGCTGACTAGCCGCGATATAACTGGAATACTGTTAAACCCAACTCACTAACTCACTCACTCGCTCACTCACTGGAAGTTTGCTCAACCCTTGAGATTGAAAACATCCTATTCAACCTCTGGATTTCCAGGTTTATTTTAAAATGATTGTTTGCATTATGTTCATGTTTCCATGGTTGCATTTTCGTCCTTTGACAAAAGGACATTTATCTCCGACTTTGCTTAATATGAAATATGATGTATGACATGTAGTAGCTTTTGGCTTTGGTTGGTCAAGTCTTTAAACCAAAACAGTGATGATGTGTAGTGGTAATTTTTGAATATTGCTGACTGTAGTGATGTTGTTGGAATATTGCTGACTGTAGTTTTGGAATATTGCTGACTCTGGTAATGTTGTTGGAATATTGCTGACTCTGGTGATGTTGTTGGAATATTGCTGACTCTGGTGATGTTGGAATATTGCTGACTGTAGTGATGTTGTTGGAATATTGCTGACTGTAGTTTTGGAATATTGCTGACTGTGGTGATGTTGGAATATTGCTGACTGTGGTGATGTTGGAATATTGCTGCCTGTAGTGATATTGTTGGAATATTGCTGCCTGTGGTGATGTTGGAATATTGCTGTTGACAGGCCAGAAGTTCCCGCCCAGCAGAACAAGGAGAACCAGACGCCCAACCCCGATGGCAAGCTCCGCCTCCCCAACAACAAGCCTCAAGCATTCAGCATGTACCAGTCGGCACCCCCAGCACCCACACAGCAGATGCCCTCTGCAGTCTTTGCCTACTCCCTGGCTCAGTGCGGACTAGGGCGGGGCATGGGTAAGTATGCCATGCAGTTTCTAACTTCTAATAGAGAAATTGTAAATTGTGATAATTTGAGGGTTAATATGCCTTTAATTAAGAAATAAATGACAAGCGGGAGTTGTTTATCATACAATAACACACAGCAGGGAGAATAGACCCTAAGGGGGCCAGTCCTGAGTGTTTTATCCAGCTGCAGTAAACAATGACCAATATTTCTTAAATGTGATATCAATATTATGTACAGCCTCTTTGAGGATGTTAATAATAAGTACAAGCTTTCAAAATATTTACCTGTATTTATCATAATTTTATGTGATGATAATTCTCTAAATAGAATTCAACCACGGCAATGTTGGACAAAACCTTTTTATGAACAGAGGGGTTAAATTTCTCACAATATTCACATCGATTATCTGTACCTATTCTTGCAATACCGATTGTCATATCTCTCCCACTATTGGATCGTTTATCTATAATGCCCAGCTAAATCTATGGGGAACAGGGCGGTGGGGTAGCTTAGTGCTTAAAACCCTGGTTCGATTCCTCACAGGGTACAATGTTTGGAGTCCTTTGGGGGGTGGGGGGGGGGTGGGGGGGGGGTGGGGGGTGGGGGGGGGGTGGGGGGGTGGGGGGGGGGGGGGGGGGGGGTGGGGGTGTCCCCCGCGGTGATATTGCAGCGTAAAACCATACTCACTCACTCACTCTATGGGAGCAACTCACTTGACACTTCCGTCTCAAAAATAACGTTGTCCAGTTTATGACGTCATCAAGTTGCGAGCGCATGTTCGAATCTCCAGAAATGTTTTATCTTGAAATGAACCATGCTTTATTCTTCATTGTTCATTGCGATTTATTGCATAGCAATCTTATATTGGGTTAAAAAACCCGATAGTCTTGGTTCTCAGGCACAACCTGCATCATCCTAAAGTTTGCCGCGCGTTTCGTTTTATTTCCATTTTTTTAAATTTTGAAAAAAAATCTGTAAATATTTCAAGTGCAATGGTAGTCAAAAACTGTATTCCAATATTTTACTCATCAAGGAATACATTTATGTAGGGATGCCCTGTCCCAGTTTTATTGTACACAACTGTTTATTTGGTCACATACTAGTTTGAACAACCAAAAAAACCGCCCCCATAACCACTGCCTGGCTGCACTATATTTTCAAAAGCCTTTGGGAGTGGTCGGGTAGTCTAGTGGTTAAAGCGTTTGGTCGTCCCGCTGGAGACCCTGGTTCGATTCCTGACATGGGTACATTGTCACTCACTCACTCACTCACTCACTCACTCACTCACTCACTCACTCACTCACTCACTCACTCACTCACTCACTCACTCACTCACTCACTCACTCACTCACTCAAGCCATTGCCTAAGAACCAAATCTTTTATTTTTAAGCCTTGGATATTAATTGTAAGTCGAGGCATTGTGCGTGGTGATGGTGAGTGTAGTCCCATATTATTGAACATTTCCAAACTTGCTACTGACATGTTGCATGTTGCCATTATATCTAGAAGATTCTGTTGGAGAAGGGAGTAACATCACTGGTTGTGATTGTTCTTGTGGCTTATGGGTTTTAGCATGGTTAGGATGATTGAACTTTATCAGGGGTCATATCCTGTAGGGTGGGATGGATGGCGATATAGTTTGAGTTGCCCCACCCCTTAGCCGTGTTAGGATCTGGGCCAGCAGCGAATAGCGTCTCAGAATGTTCTTTGAATGTTCTTAATTTGCAGTTATGTTGTTACCCTGTCTGTCGCTCGGCATTAAGGGGCTAAAATAGGTCTGGTATTCTGGGTATTCATGTTATACTGTGCATGCTCGTCACTATATAAGTGGAATAATCTTGGCCGCAATGTTAAACCCAATTTCACCTCACCTCACCCAATTTGCAGTTAGGAATGTCGTTATTATAAAAAGCAACTTTTAGCTGAGGACAGAGTGAAAATTCTTACCTTTTTTTACACTTAAGGGGCAACATTTAATTCTGAGAATGTGTAAATATGCTGCCCCTGTTGTGTGCGAGTTTGAATTTGAAATAAGTATTCTCCCTGAATTCTGTCCTTGGCTTTTCCGTTCTCATGTTGGTGGGTTTCACCAAAGTAATGCAAGTCATAGGCATGGGGCTTTTCCCCCATGATTAAGCTGCCATGACTTTTCCTGATAACTGTTCAAGACATTAAACCCAAATGACTCCCTTTTGTTGCAAATTATCAGAATGGTCAGTGCATGATTATTCCTTTTTTTCCACTCAGGAGCTAAAGGTGGCAATGCCCCTCGTCCAGGCACCACAGGCTTGTCCATGGGAAGAGGTAGGGGTGTTGTCAACGTGGCCCCACAGCCAGTCAGACCATCTGCTCAGCCATCTCCTCGCACTCACAAACCTGTTGCCCAAGTCGTCCCAGCGACAGCCCAGCGGCCAGAACATCCCTACGAAGATATCCCACCCTGTCAGCCAGCTCCACAACCATCAATCAACATTCAAGCTCCGGTTGGGGTGTTCCCTGACCAGACCCGGGTCAAGCCTGTGGGGCGGGGGAGGAGTGTCGGCGCCCCGTCTCCTGCAGCCTGCTATGCTGGTTTGGGTGGCGGCGACTCTCCGCTGACTGGTGGCCGTGATGGCAAGACGAGGGGGAGTTCAGCAAAGGCCAGTAACTCTGGTCAGCTTTGTGACTGGTCAGCCTTGAACCTTGGAAGCAAGAGTAACGGAGCATCGTTTGGCACTGGTCATGGCAGAGGATCACCCAGAGGTGGTGTCATAGTCTTCAATCATATAGTTTCAATGACCTTAAGAATTACCAATGATAATGATAATTATGATGCCAGTGATAATCATAGTGAGTTAACAAAAGGGTCAACACTTGAGTTGACATCTTCTCAATAGTGGTGATGAAAATGATAAGAATAACAATAATTTTACCTTATCCTGACTCATACTAGTTGTTAATCTCATCTCATTCGGAAAAGGCAGTGGAAACTGCTGTGCAGTGCTCCCAAGAACAGAACCCCCCGCCCCGAACTCACTCCACAGCCACGCAGCTGCACTGGAAGCACTTGTCAAAGCTGGTAAACTCGTTTCCACTAGCTTTTCGGAATGAGATGAGATTAGCAATTAGTGTAAGTCAGGATAAGTATAAATGATATTTTTACCCTAAAAAGTATGTTATCTTCAATATTGTTATTTGTAACTTCCTCATAATAGCACATATGTTGATAAACTGATGAGTTTACATAAGGTGTCAATTGCTATCCCGCGGTTTTCTTTTTTCAGTAATTTTCTTTTCCTTGTAAACATTTCTCTCACGTTCAATGCTTTCAGCAGGTGTGAATCCCGCCTTTGTTGTGCCGAAAGTTACTGCGCACAATGGCAATGGGAAGATGCCTACCAAGGACTGGTTTGGTGTGTGGTCTTACCTTTTACTTGACAGTTGGACTGTTAGTTAAATAAAGAAACCATTTTCTGTTGCTACTAGAATAATCTGTACCTGCTTCACTGGATCATAAACTGCTGCCGTTTTGGCATTCTCAGTGGAACATACGTAAAACATTTTGTTTGTGGAGGAATAATGGAGGCAGTCACTTTGAAGTTTTTAAAATTCTTTCAAGCATGTTAGTTAACAGGTTTCTGCCAAGGACTGGTTGTATTTGTTAAGTCAAATGTTTGAATATGTTTGTAGACTCAGCCGGTGGCAGCTCCACGTTTGGAACTGAAACACAGGCTGGTACTGTAAGTGACCTTTATCATCACACTGATAGTTGTCATGGCACTAGTGTCAACAGTCTTTATCATCACACTGATAGTTGTCGTGGCACTAGTGTCAACAGTCTTTATCATCACACTGATAGTTGTCATGGCACTAGTGTCAACAGTCTTTATCATCACACTGATAGTTGTCATGGCACTAGTGTCAACAGTCTTTATCATCACACTGATAGTTGTCATGGCACTAGTGTCAACAGTCTTTATCATCACACTGATAGTTGTCATGGCACTAGTGTCAACAGTCTTTATCATCACATTGATAGTTGTCATGGCACTAGTGTCAACAGTCTTTATCATCACATTGATAGTTGTCATGGCACTAGTGTCAACAGTCTTTATCATCACATTGATAGTTGTCATGGCACTAGTGTCAACAGTCTTTATCATCACATTGATAGTTGTCATGGCACTAGTGTCAACAGTCTTTATCATCACATTGATAGTTGTCATGGCACTAGTGTCAACAGTCTTTATCATCCACTGATGGTTGTCATGGCACTAATGTCAACAACCTTTATCATCACATTGATAGTTGTCATGGCACTAGTGTCAACAGTCTTTATCATCACATTGATAGTTGTTATGACACTAGTGTCAACAGTCTTTATCATCCACTGATGGTTGTCATGGCACTAGTGTCAACAACCTTTATCATCACATTGATAGTTGTCATGGCACTAGTGTCAACAGTCTTTATCATCACATTGATAGTTGTCATGGCACTAGTGTCAACAACCTTTATCATCACATTGATGGTTGTCATGGCACTAGTGTCAACAGTCTTTATCATCACATTGATAGTTGTCATGGCACTAGTGTCAACAGTCTTTATCATCACATTGATAGTTGTCATGACACTAGTGTCAACAGTCTTTATCATCACACTGATGGTTGTCATGGCACTAGTGTCAACAACCTTTATCATCACACTGATAGTTGTCATGGCACTAGTGTCAACAACCTTTATCATCACACTGATAGTTGTCATGGCATTGATAGCTGTCATGGCACATATGTCAACAATCTTTGGCACAAAACCTTCTCTTTAGTACAAGGTGGCTTTGATGGCCCAGTTGTCTAAGGTGCTGTAATCTTTTGTGCAAAGGTTCTTCTCTTAGCCATGCCAGAAATGTTCGAGAGTTCATCAAAGCTCATCAGTTTTCAATATTCCAGCAATAGGCTCTCTAAGATTAGTTTATAAAATTCCAATCTATTTTCAAACGTTGTCAACTTTTCTGCCTCCTACCTACTAAATCTTGACAGTAACCATACAGTATGTTTTGCCATGAACAGATGGCACCACTGTGCCTTAAATAGACTCACAGACATTGAAATGTTTAATCCTGACAGATGTGTGTGATGTGTACTGTTTTCACTTGCAGCACGGAATCGAAGGTGCTAAGAAAAAGAAACAGTTAATGAAGAAAATTCGCCAGATTGAAGCTCTGGAAATTAAGATGAAGGCTGGGCAGACCCTCAGCACGGATGAGGTAATATTCTGCATGCTTGACTGTAGCTCCAGATCGACATGTCTGGTCAGGAGAGTTTGCATATGTACAGATCTTTCTCCATGGTATAGTATACAGAATGTCTGCCCGGGAAGTAGGTCGGTGGTTCGATCTCTGGCTGCGTCATTCTGAATGATGTTTAAGGATGGTACTTTTTGTTACCCTGCCTTGTGCTTGGCATCAAGACTTGTTGGCTCAGGGCCAGTAAACGGTCTGAGTGAGGTATCCATGTTAAACTGTGGCATGGTGTTTCAGTGGATGAGCACTGCAATATTCTGGGCTAGTTACAAATATAAAAAAAAGGCTTATCGTATTCGACGTAATAAGCACCCGCTCTAATAAGCTAATATATTGGCTAGTGAACAATCCCAAATAGCACCCTTCCGACTGATCAATGTACACAATTATTCATGTATAATACACACTCGTGTGTTCTATGCACCCTTAATTACGGGCAATTAAATTCTGGAAAATATATCTGTCATGTATAATACGCACAGATTTTTCTTTTGTATCATTTCAGGCTGTAAGCATAAACCACAAAATTTACGATCTTTTAACTCTTTCACCGAACTATATTCTAATAAGAGCCCCCAATTTCTAATTTTGAAAGCGCCCTGGGTGCTTAATACGTCGAATACGATATGTCCGAAAATTACTTGTTATCTTTGAAGAATTCAAGATTATCTCATCATGAGAGATAAGGATGAGGGACAAGGGTGGCACAGGCATTGAAATGACCGCGATTCACTTGCAGAGTTGCATCCCTTGGGCAGGCCAGACACCTATGATCATCTGTTTGAGGCCCGATTCTCCCAGATTATGTTTATAGGTTTGTCAGCACCATATCTGTGTATGTGGGCTTCACCGAAGTGGTAAAATTCTAGGACCTGAATCACTTCAGGCTTTTCTCCCACATCAAGCTGACACGCTGTGATATAACTAAAATATTGTCCAAAGTGGTGTTAAACCCAACTCACTCAATCATCCTACCAGGTATCCATTCACTGCTGGGTGAACAGAGGCAAATTTTGAAAAAGTTACATGCCTAAGGAGACATATAGCATGTGTTGCTGTGTGTGACAGGATCGAAACTCTCAGGAGTTGTTTGCTGAACACGTTGCACACTGATGATAACCACAATGCAACAGTACCACTGCTAGCTTCATGTACATTGAGATGTAACGATGTATGTGTTGTCATGCAGAACTTGGGGCGGTCAGGTAGCCAAGTGGTTAAAGCATTTGCTCGTCACGCCGAAGGCCCGAGTTCCAATCCCGACATGGGTACAATGTGTGAAGCCCATTTCCCCCGCTGTGATATTGCTGGAATATTGCGAAAAGCGGTGTAAAGCCATACTCACTCATGCAGAACTTTGATACAAACAAATGTTATATCAGTTGTATTGTCTCACCTTACAGGAGGTCAAGATCGCCAAGAAAGAAGAGCTTGAAGAACTACTGCTGGCGCTGAGGTAAGTAAGGATAAGATTTATGGATGAACAACTTCTTTATTTCAATTAAGAGCGACGTTTCGGTGTAGGTTCTCCCACTGTTATCAAGCAAGTGATATAGAGAGTATGGTTGACAAGTATATATACATACTTACTTACTTACTTACTTTGGAGATTTAACGTGCGCTTTCCGACTGATGCGTATTTCGCACACGGGTATATATACAGGTAGGAGGCAATGTTTATAACTAGAGTAGACATCAGATGTAGTTATGCTGGATTGGAGAAGCCGATTATGTTCACAAAAGGGGGAGTTAAGACATTACCGGCGAAGTCAGTAACATGAACAAAGGAGTGAAGCCAGTAACATAATGATGAGTTGATGGTAAGCTGGGGGATATGTAATAGCCTTGGTCACGGTTGTTTGACGGTTGGAGTCTTTTGATGTTGATGGCTTCCTGTAGTTTTGTGATTTTGGAGTCTTTGAGGTTTGTGGTGAGGGCTTTGACTTTATCCCACTGAATGCTGTGGCTTGGGTTGTCACGGATTTGGTCTGATAGAGCTGATTTGGTAATGATGTAAGTGGCAGGATTCTTGTGGACTGATGCAAGCTGGAATTGATTGGTTAACAGAATGTTTGCAAACAGATACATTTATTTTAGCTTTTAACATTGGCACTGATTTGTTTGGTTGTCCTAAGATAGTCTTCACGGATTGCACAAGGCATGTAAAAGCCAAGGTCAGGAAAGTGAGTGGGAAATTTGCTGATTAGGAAGAATGTTTTTAGTTTCAATCATTAGTGTAATAAACTGGCCAATAGCAGCAGTAGCTGCTGCGAGCTCAGTTGATGGTGACTGTCAGTGATGTCGACTACAACCAACATTCAGCATTTGGTCTTGGGTCCAGATTCTGCAGAGCATGGGTGCCACAATACGCTCTGCTGCTGCAGAGTTGCTTCCCTTTGGCCTTCCCAAAACCAATGACTGTTTGTTTGAACCCAAGATTGGCCCTGATTATGTTTGAGGTTTGACATCATACCCGTGCTTGTGTGTACCACTTTTAACTTCCACATTTAGCTGACATGCTGCGATATAACTGAAAAACTGTCCTAATCTAGACCTGTGAAGATCCGGGGAAGAATAGGTCTTCAGCAACCCATGCTTGCCGTAAAAGGCGACTATGCTTCTGGTAAGAGGCGACTAACGGGATGGGTGGTCAGGCTTGCTTACCAGGTTGATGCATGCCATCGTATCCCAATTGCATGGATCGATGCTCATGATTTCAATCACTGGACTATATGATCCAGTCTCGATTCTTTACAGACCGCTGTCATATAGCTGGAATATTGCAGCGTTAAACAACAATCCAACCAATCTGATTGGCATTAAACCCAACTCAATCACTCACACCCCTGTTGGTGCTCATCACTAGGAGCCTAAAATATAACCACTGTAATGTTGGTATATGATGATTGATCTCTGTAATGTTGGCATATGATGATTGATCTCAGTAATGTTTGTATATGATGATTGATCTCTGTAATGTTGGTTTGTGATGATTGATCTCTGTAATGATGGTATGTGATGATTGATCTAAGTCATGTTGGTATATGATGATTGATCTCAGTAATGTTGGTATGTGATGATTGATCTCTGTAATGATGGTATGTGATGATTGATCTCAGTAATGTTGGTGTATGATGATTGATCTCTGTGATGTTGGTATATGATGATTGATTACAGTTATGTTGGTACAGGATGATTGAACTCAGTAAGGTTGGTATTCAATTATTGATTACAGTAATGTTGGTACAGGATGATTGAACTCAGTAACATTGGTATTCAATTATTGATTACAGTTATGTTGGTATATGATGATTGATCTTAGTAATGTTGGTGTATGATGATTGATCTCTGTAATATTGGTGTATGATGATTGATCTCAGTAATTATGGTATGTGATGATTGGTCTCAGTAATGTTGGTGTATGATGATTGATTACAGTAATGTTGGTATATGATGATTGATCTCAGTAATGTTGGTATATGATGATTGATCTCAGTAATGTTGTTGTATGATGATTGATCTCAGTAATGTTGGTGTATGATGATTGATCTCTGTAATATTGGTGTATGATGATTGATCTCTGTAATATTGGTATATGATGATTGATCTCTGTAATGATGGTATGTGATGATTGATCTCAGTCATGTTGGTATATGATGATTGATCTCAGTAATGTTGGTATGTGATGATTGATCTCAGTAATGTTGGTATATGATGATTGATCTCAGTAATGTTGGTATGTGATGATTGATCTCAGTAATGTTGGTATGTGATGATTGATCTCTGTAATATTGGTATGTGATGATTGATCACAGTAATGTTGGTATAAGATGATTGATCAATGTAATAAGCGTATATGTTGCTTGGTCGTAGTAATGATGGTATATGATTATTGATCATTCTGGGTAGTCAAATTTTAGGATGGGCTACATTATAAAAAGAAGTAGTTTGCTCGCTAATCATTCAGGTTCTCACCCAGGTTTTAAGATATAACATTCTCTTTTATTCTTATTCAGCATTTGAAGCCAGGCTGGGAAGACTAGCCCGATGACTCCCACCAATTTGTGTGCCATTTACAGAAGTTTTACCTGCCATATTGTCACTTTTAATACTATACATGGTACTATTAGCTGTTTTATCAGTTTATTATTTACTTGTATTTAGCTTACTGTGATGCTACCAACATATTTTATCATATTTACTATGTATTAACTATACTGGAATTAGATATCCAGTTATTTTAAGACATACCTATCATATATACATAGGTCTTTGTCATGATTAGATATCCAGTTTTTAGGACCTACTTATCATATATACATAGGTCTTTGTCATGATTAGATATCCAGTTTTTAGGACCTACCTATCATATATACATAGGTCTTTGTCAGGATTAGATATCCAGTTTTTAAGACCTACCTATCATATATACATAGGTCTTTGTCAGGATTAGATATGATGTGATTACTTCTGGCAAACGTCTTTGGTTATTTTATTTTTTTAACAAGTGTCTCTGTTTTATTGACACCAGGAAGCTGCTATATTCCATGTGTTGCTGTACCAGAGTAGTGGGTGTTTAAATGTTTCAGTATATACTTTGTATGCTGTTAGCTGCTGGACAGGTGTATTTTAACCATGACGCAAAGTGCTTTGTTATGTATTTGCATGCTATTATCTTTACATACACTATATTATGGTCAAAATAAACATTTATATCTTAAATTGAGGTGTTGCTTGTTACAGTTCATTAAGTGTAGTCAGTTTTTTTTGTCTGTGGCAGCTTTTCTAAGGAAGCCTTTTGGGGCCATTTGTTGTTTTTTATTTATTTCTTGAAATTAGAAGATCCTAAGTTGAGATTATAACTTATTATCTTGAAATTTCAACATTATATCTTGTAATTTCAACATAATATCTTAAAAGTTCAACTTAGTATGTTGAAATTTCAAGAAAGAAATAAAAAACAACAAATGGCCCTGAAAGGCTTCCTTACACGCACACTGCACAAATCCCTCTCAGAATATCAACCTTGTCGCTGTAGCTGACATGCATATTCACACCGAATAATGAGATGGCACACCCAGAAGGTTGCTGAAATGTCACAGCCATTATAGTGCAGTAATGATCAGTACGACTTCCAGATGAGGTCAAATTGTGGAGCATGTATTTGTAGGCTGTATTGGGCTAGCCGTGTTAACATCTGCCACTAGTCTGTTTTAAGTGTTGTGTTCAGCCTCGCCTTCATTTATACCTCTGCAACGTAGAATGGAACCGATTCCAAGTAACAAAATGAACCTCTTCAGATTTTCCTGATATTGGATAACTTTTGTTTGTTTATTGTTTATTGTTGCAAGATTCCCGCTATATTACGTCTGTCTAAATAATCGAATCTGGACCAGACAATCCAGTAATTTACATCCTGAGCACCGATCTACGCAGTTGGACAGGCGTCAACCGAGTCACCAAGTCTGACCTACCGATCCCGTCAGTCGCCTCTTACGATAAGCATGGGTTGCAGAAGATAAATTCTAACCTGGATCTTCACAGGTATGCGATATGGTATCTCCGTGGGATAGCACTATAAAACGGTTACACACATGCACATCTTTATATAAGTGCAATGATCTTGAACGCAAAATTGATCTCCATTTCACCTAACCTCTTCAGCTGCAGATAAGAGATATAATTATATTCAGGTGTGAAACTGTTTAGGTTGAGAATAGGTCCCCAGCAACCTATGTTGGTCGTAAGATATGAGTTAGTGGATCGGATGGTCAGATTCGGAGACTTGGTTGATTGCCCTTCATCATACCCCGACGGCCTGGATCAATGCTCACAATATTGATCGCAGGATTCCTTGATCCAGATTTGATTATTTACATGAGGACATTATGTTTTCAGTGCAAAGAAATGCATCTTAGAAGGATTTAAGGTCTTGGTCCAAAGTGCAAAGTCAAGATCAATATTTGATATATACATATGTTGAGTCCCACTGCTAACAACAGATGGACCAAGTCTTATTACACTTTGTACACAAATAGCTGAGAAATGGCCATAATAGGGTTTTCAACCTGTTCAATATGTCTGCTCGTCGGCAAAATCGAAAATCAGATTCGAACATCTACCACAAGCCTGCCCCCCCCCCCCCCACACACACACAACTTAACTCACTTGTATAAAAACTCAACCTACTAATTCAGAAACAGACTTCGACACTCTCGATCTAGAAACATTGTATGTTTAAGACCTTAAAAATAAATACAGTAAGCTACGGTTATAACGAACACCGTTATAACGAACTGACGGATATAACGAATTTATTTTTTGGTCCCGGTCATTGCTGTATATATGCTGTAAATATGCTTATAACGAACTACGGTTATAACGAACTACAATTAGCAGTCCCTTGAGTTCGTTTTAACCGTAGTTTACTGTATTTAAATGGGGTGTACGCGTATCTAGGGTTGATTAAATCAATGATTAAACTGACAGTTTTAGCACAACTCCAAGTCAAGATGCACATGCAAGTAATTTTATTCGGGAAAAGTTGATATACAAAGGGAAGAGGAGTATCTCTCAGCCATATTGCGATCATCTACTAGGCAGAGATCGTAAAGCACACGTTCGTCAAAGTAAATGTTTATATAGGGTGTCCATGTATCTAGATATACATAAGTCCATGATTACATGGTGACACGGTGCCAACAGTCAATACAACACCTAATTAAGATGCACATGGTGTTGATACTAAAAGCAAAGAGGAATGGTAAATAGTGAGTTAATATTTAACGTCACATCGGCAGTATCTCCGGCAGTATAAAGCCATAGAGTGACGAGAAGAATGGTAATGAGTTCGCGAGACGTAACCTCGTGGAAGGGCGGCCCATGCATGAATGCAGTGCGGGCATCTACTGCCTGAGTTTCCTGAAGACGATCTCGCCCACCAGGACCACAACAGCCAGGATAGCACCTATCAGCAGCAGCAGGAACGGTGCTGCAAGTCTCCGAGCCCCGACTCGTACAGCCATGATGGTTGGTTGTTGCTTGTTCGCAACACGAGCCACTGGACATCTCCCCATTAATGTCCACCACTTTTGCTGCATCTTCCCTATTATTCCATCTTCTTTCAATCTGAGCAGTGCGGCATTTATTTCCCGCTTTAGACCTGACCCATGCTTTGTGATAAGACTCAAGCCCATACTGAAATGACCTTTGCCGTACGCCATAACATCACAGGGCAACTGCTGGGCAATGTAGTCTGCTCTCAATGACTCCATCAACATTACAAAGTCTCCACCACCGCCTCTAACCCTTTCAAGTCCTTCTTCAGCGGTGCTCACAAACGAGTCCTGCATTTCAACATAGTCCGCCAGACGATTATAGATGTCTATTGTGCTCGTCCTGAAAGTTTGAAACGAACTTCCACCCCTCACCATTCCTACTTGGACTGTCCTGTCATTAACAATGTCCTCAAGATCACCAGGAGGGCTTGTGGCCAACTTTCCTCCCGCCAACATGAAGGCCGTGGATGCTCCTATGTAGGCCACAACCGTGAAGAAGACGAAGATGAACCAGGACACCGCCAGCACGCGACCTGCCAGAGACCGGGGAGTCTCTCGGTAACCTGCAACACGTATTGTTCTAGCATCCAGAAACAGTGAGTATTAAGTAAACTAGAAGTGTTTGCTAGTACTTCGAACAAGATCAAGGAACGGTAAAGACACATGCAAATATAAAGTTTACACATGAAACTATATTATGCTATTGGTAATGGTAAGTACGCCTCAGACATAGAACATAACATAATCATGGTTTAAAAATCCTGAACACTGACGTGAACTTTTGACTGATCATGACCAAAACCTTTCTAAAGCAGGGCCTCACTGATGGCACACAGCAGAGTATTTACCAAGTTTAATGATAAAATGCATTAATTTGTTTTGAGAAAGTGTAATTAAAAATGTTTGAATGAGGTTTTTCCTTCCTATCTCGTGGTATTCTATTACATTGCCCAGAAGATCCAGGTTAGAATAGGTCTTTAGCAACCCATGCTTGCCGTAAAAGGCGACTATGCTTGTCGTAAGAGGCGACTAACGGGATCGGGTAGTCAGGCTCGCTGGCTTGGTTTCGTGCATGTCATCGATCCCAACTGCGTGGATCGATGCTCATGATGTCAATCACTGGATTGTCTGGTCAAGACTCGATTATTTACAGACCGCCGTCATATAGCTGGAATATTGTTGAGTGCGGCGTTAAACAACAAACAAACAAACATTGCCAGAATAACCCCTAATGTAGAAAGTCTTTGTGCAGTAGACAATAAATAAAATTGATTGCCAGCGGCGGTATAATTCCAACGAACCTTAACACGCGGCTTTCAATTTCAAATGTACCTTGTCCTCAACCGTATTCATTCCTGAGAGGTTTTATATTGTGGAGAAAGACTTACTGAAAGAGAAAAGTTTGGATTTTGAGGATCAGTACTTGAAAGGATTCAATTTATTACCTTGAAGTGTGATAGTGCTGAACACAAACATGAAACTCTCTCTCAGACCAAAGCTGTGCCTTGCGCCTCTGGGGTCTTTGTCCGATGCCACTTGCCTCCATTCAAACGGGTTGAACCGACCGATGACGACGAACAGGATTGCCACAAGAAGAAGTGCAATCAGGATAGAAAGCCAAAGCTCCACCGTGAACGGTTCTAGTAGGGTGCCAAGGCCAGGGTAATATCTCACAGGTTTCTTACCCAGAAGACGTAGCGACTGGGATAGATAAGGTTTGGAAAAGTCCACATACCTCTCTCTCATAGTTGTAATAGTGATATCTCCCAGACCAATGTCTGCTTCCTGGAAATGGAAACGGAAATATCTCAATTTACTTTGGGTGATAGTACTGAAAACATTGTCATTGTCAGTAGATTGTTACTTCCTGACATGTTTCAGATCAAACATTGTCAAGAACCAACTCTATCAGAAAATATTGTTTCAACAGCGAATAAAAAGACTCTTTGCGAATCATCTTCACTGCATGTGACCTTGTTTTTGTCATTCAAGACTTTTTCCGATTTCGGACCTAACCTAAGGATGAGATGCTCTGAGTTTCATTGACATAAACAGTCAGTGGTACTCGAGTTGAAATGTTTCTGACCCGTGAAGATCCGGGGTAGAACTGGTCTTCATCAACCCACGCTTGTCGTAAGAGGCGACTAACGGGATCGGGTGGTCAGGCTCGCTGACTTGGTTGATGCATGTCATGATGTCAGTCACTGGATTGTTTGTTCCAGACTCGATTATTTACAGACCGCCGTCATATAGCTGAGTGCGGCGTTAAACAACGAACAAACAAACAAACAAACAAACAAACAACTGTTTCTTCTGGCTATAATCTAGACACTACAATGTCCAAGCACAGTTTGGTTTCAAAAACTAAGTGCGGCGTCAATACTTCAATAAGTTCTAGATATATATAAGGCCTAACCGCAGTACATGTAGAGATGTGGTTACAGACACAAAAGCTGTGTGCATGCATGCTGCTGTTTAGGGTAGATGTGTATACCTACACCTCTTACGACCTCTCCAATCATGCCATTCCATCGTCCATCAACAAGAGAGCCATAATTTCCATCTTTAGCGAGTTGAATGTTGTATTTGAACCCCGCCTGTTCAGAGATTTTGTTGAGCAAATCAACCAGGAATCCCTTGTATCCGCCGCCATGTTTCTTCATGACGTAGGGGTTCGACTGTGGAACAAAAGGAGATCGGCCATTTCTCATTCCTACAGATCACATGCCAGCGGTACATATTCCTCTCCCAGAAATTTTTTTTATATAGGAAGGACTCGGTGTAACATGACAATCAGCGGATGGTGTTTTGTAAGGGTGCAAACAGCCAAGAAAGACGACAGGGGTGATTAGTTAAAAAATAATGAGATTTTGAGATGACACAACAACCCACCCCACCCATTTAGAAATACACAGCGGAATGTTTGTAACAGGTGAGGTGAGGTGAGGTGAAATGGGGTTTAACGTCGCGTCCAAGATTATTGCACTTATATAGCGACGTGCATGTACGTGTGTGTGTTTGTGTGGCTGCTTGTACTAGTCCGCTCTCCGGGTTTGTAACAGAAACGAGGGATGAAGAAATTCTGTTTCTTTAACCACTGGTCTTCTTGACCCGAACACTTACAGACCGCGCATATCCTCGCATATCAGGGGTATTACATCTCCATCCGCTTTTGATATGTACCCTTGACCCATTTGACGCTATAGTTTGTACCGGAAGTGACGTCACGTTTCGACCCCTCTTACCACTAACTTAGCACAAAATTTGTATCTTTCAAGAGCGTTATTTGATTGGACGGCGATTTGTTTAAGCGTCGTTCGATTCGAATCTGGATGAACACGAGACTATGGTGGCGAATTGGTCCAGGGTGTTTAATATTAAATATTGCATTTATAGCGACGTGCATGCACGTGTGAGTGTGTGGCTTCTATGCCGATTTATAGTGCTAGCTCACTGATATACCATGACGCAGTTTAAGATGAATACCACACTCAGAAACACTATACTGACTCCGAGCCGACCAGTCCTTGTTTTAACACCTTTATGCCGAGCGCCAGAAGGGTAACAAGTACCATATTTTAACGTCTTTTGGTATGACGCGGTCGGGGATCGAGCCCCGGACCTTCCGCTCTCCGGGCGGACGCTCTACCACTAGACCACGGAGGCGGTCGTAATAGATAGGCTGAAATAACATTCGCGTCACCAAGTCTCCGCCGAGTGATCACTCATCCTAAACTGATCGACTGGTGATTAACTTTATGTCGTACTGAGCGGCCAAGGATATTAAGGCTATTTTCAGAGATTAGTGACTTCATATATAGTGACCATGACGTCACTCCAATTGTGTGACGTCACAATGCAACATTTCCAAGACCGGAAGTGGCGAAGTAGGTCGAACCTGAAAACGTATATATCATGTGCACAAGACAACTTTGATGCGAGACAACAACACGGCGGCCAAAAAAGTATATACAATAACATGATTTTCCCAAACTGTTCATTCAACACGGGCATGTGTAAAACAAAATGAACACTATGTTTCAATTCTTTCCCCGTTTGACAACTCACGCCATGTTTTTGAAAACTACACGACGATACCCCTTACATACTGATTTGATAAACAATGCCTCATTCGTGACCAACTCGTGTTATTCCGGGACGGGTGACGAATGACAATCCCTACAACAGTAAATGAACGCAGTCGTCAAACTGAATTCAGACCGGAACTAGGTCCAACCGTATTCCGTTTGTGAAGAACCGGCACGTCAGCACTAGCTCCCTCTCACTATTGCGGTAAACATATTTCCAGCCTGGTTCCCTGGGTATGATGCGCTGGAGCGCCTGCGCAGCATACCCAGTGAAGATTCTACTACACCAAATCAGAACCAGTTTGGACAGTGCGGTTTTCGTAGGGAGCCTTCAGTGCAGATCGAGAGATATCTGCAGGCTGTGATTGAAGGATATTCTGTAAGATTTTTATGTCTTTCAAATGTACATCCATCCAGTTATTAAAACTGACCATGTTTTGCTATATTTAGGACTGTCTTTTTCAACATGATGACTTATGCTGAATGTGACCACAGCTATTTTCAAGTAGGTGACATTTGGTGCGAAACTGGGGGTGGTGTGTTGAGCTTTCTGTACTCGGAAAAGGAGCTGGCTAACTTAGTCATTTTATATTTTTTTATTGCTGCTCTAAGGCCAAACTGTGCACACACGTACAGGTAATAGCTGTTGAATGCTTAGTTATTTAAAAAAAATATATAGCGTTACTATAGAAGTCTATGGGAAGACATTTGGTTGTGTGTAACCTGAAACAGGCTGACATAATTAATGCATTTTAGGATTTAATAATTGTAAAAATAAACAACTACAACATGTCACGAATTGTAAAAACAAGTAGACATGACATGTTGGAAACTGGGATTTGACGCGACGGAGAAATATGCGTCCAGTACGCCAAAATGTATAGAATGGACGCACAATAATATTCATTCTACCAAATACTTGACAAGAAATATATAGGTCCTGTAATTGAAGTAATTCTTTTTAATCTTATGGCCGCCGTGGAGTGAGAGGCACGTATTATTTATGGACTTGAAGGGCGAAGGAGTAGCCTCAAGGTTAAGGGGTTTGTGTAAGATCCGGGTTCGACTCCCCATATCCATTCCTAATATTGCTAAATGCAAAGTACAACCGCACTTACGCGTATGAAGTTAAGTATCGTCTGTTGAATCAACTTACCAGAACCGCGGTGACATTGTAGACAGTACCAGTAGAATTCATCTTGAACCGAACTTTAAAGACTAAGATTGTGACACTGAAACAGAAACTGAATTATAACAATGCATATCACGAAGGCGTCTTCTAAACCAGAGCACCAAGGTACAAAGCGACTATGCTTGTCGTAACAGGCGACTAGCGGGATCGGGTGGTCAGACTCGCTGACTTGGTTGATGCATGCCACCGTATCCCAATTGCGTGGATCGATGTTCATGATGCCAATCACTGGATTGTCTGGTTCAGATTCGATTATTTACAGACCGCCGTCATATAGCTGAAATATTGCTGAGTGCGGCGTTAAACAACAAACAAACAAATAAACAAACAAGGTACAGAAGCTCACCTTTAATGAAAGATATAACATTTAAGTGGTGAGTGCTAATTATGATTTCGTTGTAGCCAGGTCATGTAGTTAAGAAAGAAAGTTTGCTCTAACCCCATGTAGTCTTATAAAGTGTAGGTTTGCCCCGAACTTGTAGAGTTCAAGCACGAGGACGCTTCCTTGTAATGGACAAGGTTAGAGAAACCATTTCACTGAAAGTGATGTGAATGTGCCACCTTGCTTAACAGTAATGGAAAAACGGTGTTGCCAAGGATACGTTAGATCACGGGGGAGGTAATTTGAACAGCGACCCGACATCACAGTCCATTATGACATAATTCAAAAGGCGTACAGTCGGCACTTTGATCTTTAAGCAAAGCATCTTTGAAAACATGTAACATGTGTGTGTGGACATAGTTATTATACATTCAGTAGATTTGGAGAAGCAGACATGATTTATTTTTTCAGAAGCGCCACGGCACTGTAGCTCACCTGGATTTGTAGTATATAATGTTACCAAAGATGGTCACTTGATAGATATTCCTGTTGACATTCCATACTAAAAGACGGTAAAAGATGGTACTTGTTGTTACCCTGCCTGACGCTCGGCATTAAGGGGCTAAAACAAGGACTGGTCGGCTCGGAGTTAGTATAGTGTATCTGAGTGGGGTATTCATGTTAAACTGCGGCATGGTATCTTAGCGGGCTAGAATAAAAAAATCGGCATCAGTCCGGACTAGAACAAGCACACACACACACACACACACACACACACACAAACACACACACACACACACACACACACACACACACACACACACACACCTGCATGCATGTCGCTGTATAAGTGCAATAATCTTGGACGCGACGTTAAACCCCATTTCACCTCACCTCATCAAAACGCTGTCATTGAAAAATAGCAAACTCGAACTTTGTCAGCTTCTTCTAAAGAGATTGCCCTAATGGCAAGAATTTTGAGTTCTGCGTCTTCCTCCTGTAACTTAATTAACTGCTCCCATCCCAAAGCTGGTCCCTTAACTGCCAAATTGTGAGTACTCTCCCTTGAAACGTTTAAGAGGTCAAGAGAATGCTATACTGACTCCGAGCCGACCAGTACTTGTTTTAGCCCTTTAATGCCTAGCGCCAGACCGAGAGAGAGAGAGAGAGAGAGAGAGAGAGAGAGAGAGAGAGAGAGAGAGAGAGAGAGTTGTAACATGTGAATCTATCTTTCATGCATGTTTTGACAATCCTCTTCACGGAAACATTGGCATCAGACGCTGAGAGCGTGCATGATACACTGTTGAGATAGCGATTCGTCAGACATTGTAAACAGGCGAACGGCCATATTGTTTTTGTGACGCCTACGTAGTGAGTTCGCGGTTGGTTGTGTTGGAAAACGAAGAAAAAGACCAACCATCTATACAACACGAAAGCATGTATCTGCAGCTGATTTCAAAACGCCAACACCAGAGGAGAGAGAGAGAAAGCATTCTGTAATTCAATTTATTTCAGCTTAATTTCTGTATCAGCTTCCCATTGCTTAATTCGAAATTCTAGTCTCTTCTTTTTTCTTACTCGGCTTCAATTTCGATTCTCTTTTTCCTATGTGACCTTTTGTTCTTTGCTCCAATTGCAATGTTTCTTTTTCTTTAGCCAATTTATCTCTTTCAAGTTCTAATGATTCAAACAAATCCAAAGTATTATCGGCCAACATTCCTAACAGCCAAGACCACAACCGCTGGTCTTGATGTAATGTGCGATGAGAGAGTCACGCTTTTGCCCGCTATTCTATAGTCTAAATAACCTTCTAGAATGTTCCATACTATGCTGGACTAGTCTATAGCTGTTTCTGGAAGATTCCATTTTGCAATTGAGTCCAAAAGCATCTAAATATAGTAACTCACATACAACTTCTTCCATTACACAGTAATAAATTCCTCACAACTAATTATTGTTAAAATACAATGTTATGTACTTCGACTGAATCTTAACAGAAACAGAGAAAAACAATTACAAATTGTTCAACAATGAATTACACAGCGATATGACAGTATAAACAGTTTTATCTTACCCCAGTGTTCCGCGCCCAGTGCTTTTGCTTAAACGAGAGACCGCCGCCGCATGGATTCTGATATGGGTTCCAGAAATATCAACCGGTCTGAATCACGCTCCCGAGCCACAAACGTTGAGTCCTGGAAATGCCAAATGGCCAATAAGCTCGGGCCCTCGTATCTAGTGTGCCTGGGACAGAATAAACGTATTGCCATTACTGTGACAGATTATATTTGTAAACTGAGCGTACTACCTCAGACGACAAGCAGGAGTCTTCCATGTTTGATGATTTGTTAAATTTGATGGCTTTTGGCATGCCAGTTTGATGTGAGAATTAGTTTAATAATGTGAATATAACTATGAAATGTTCACACGATGGCACTGTATACAAGTAGAAAACAAATTTCGTGGCCAACTTCGTTGATAAATTTTGTATTTCTGGGTAAGGAATCCTAATTATGTCCTTCATAAATTGCACACGTTAGTAGATGTTGATCAGTTAATTGTTTGTTGCTTAACACTGAACTCATCACTATACCAAATATGTGACGGAGGTCTGTAAATAATCGAGTCAATACCAGACCATCCAGTGATTGATATCATGAGCATCGACGCACATGTAATCAACAAAGTCACCGAGCCTGACCACTTGATCTTTTAGTCTTCTCTTCTTAGTAATATATTTACTGATTTAGAAGGATTGGTGGAGTGGTGCATTTGTATGGAATATGTCTTGTGTAGGATTACTCGCACACTATATAAACTGTCTATACAAGGAACGTGGCATTGAGGGATAATCTACTAATCCTTCATACAAAGCGAGTCCTTGATCTGAAAAGGAATATACGACAATCATGAAATTATTTCTACAATCCAGTGATTGATATCATGAGCATCGATCCACGCAATTGGGATCGATGACATGCATCAACCAAGTAAGCGAGCCTGATAACCCGATCCCGTTAGTCGTCTCTTACGACAAGCATAGTCGCCTTTTACGGCATGCATGGGTTGCTGTAGACCTATTATAAGAATCAATCTAAGAAGATATATATTGCTGGGTTCCGCAATATGCCACCTAATCCGTGTCAAAACTACTAACGATATTTCTGACAACAATCAAGCAAGGCCTAATTAAATACTGAGACAAGTGGAAATAATCACTTGTGGATCATGAAAGTTATACGATCTAAAATAATTGAAATAGAAATTTCATTCTGTTATCAATAGGACTTTGGTTTCCAAGAATGTGATCGTGAAAATATACGTTTATTGCACTTTTTAACGGACGCGGTATTTCTGAATGTATTTCCATGTGAATAGATGGACTTCCTGATTGACAATAATGTCTTGTCAATATTTGGGATTGAACATTTAGACAAATAGGAGGTTTCCCAACGGTTACTACTTGAACCTCTCGTAACTGATCTGCTTTTTGTTGCATTCGAATCTTCTTACTACTTTATTTGTCACTTTAGTTAAATCAAACACGTTGTCCAAAAGGTCCCTAGTTTCTTTCAGCAATGATAAGATGAGTATCTTGACCCCATCTATGCATCAGAGATGGAAATCCACTAAAACCATATCACACGTCATCAAAATGATGGCAACATCAGTACCAAGCTGTACGATTTCGCTCTTCGTCCTCCAGCATGTCGAACATTACCACCAGCTCCAACTTATGGCGTCGGTATTCTCATTCGCTTAGGTCCTTGTACATTTTTGTAAAATCATATTCAAAGACACAAACTGCTTACAACTAAGCTAGACAGTGAACGTTTCAGCATTAAAGGCATTGCAGGCATTTTATGAAATCAAGTTCTCGATTGGTTTGACTGGGCAGCCCTCCCTTGGAGAAGTCCCATTGGCTGCGTGTAGAGGGAACAAGGGCCTTGAGCTGATGATGAGCCTAACCAGCCTGACTGTGTTAGGATCACCCAAACCCTCTTTGCTGCATTTTTTATTTTAATCTGTAAATAATACTACTACTACTACTAATACTACTACTTCTACTACTACTACTACTACTACTAATAATAATAATAATATGTTCTGAGAGAAATTGGAAATGTATTTTATTAATGCAGCAGTTATTTCCAAAGATTCGGCACCAAAGGCTTTACGTTTAGTGTGGATGACCAGCTGAAATTTGTCACCAAACCGTAAGTTCCTAAATGGCTGGTACACATGGACATGGTCGTTGAGATAAGATGGATCTGTTCCGTTTACAAACTTGTACGTAAGGGTTTGAAATCATCTCTCATCTCATCCTCATAACTTGAAATCATCTTTGAAAATGGAGGGATCTTAACACTAGGCATATGTGTGTTCTTACAGGTGACTGTGTTACAATCCCTGCCGCAGTGTTCTGAATCTTCTGGGCCCACTTGCACAAAGCGATCTTAGCACTACAACTATTGTAAGCTTATGTTAAAGTATGGGAGTTACGATCATCTTAGCGCTAAGATCGCTTTGTGCAATTGGGCCCTTGAGCCTGATGATGTTTTCATTGGATATTCCTAGCAGAATCAATAGTCAGGCCTGGATCAGACTAGTGACCGTTCTCGAACATCTGGTGTCATTACTGATTTATCAGTGGTCCATTCATGTAATTTTCACCGCTATTTATCCCGATGGGAGAGGAAAATAATCGAGACTAAATATCCCTTGGCGTTGACGTTTTGATTTAAAAGGATAAATGAGTGAGGATTTGTATCGGTTATATGGTATCAATTATTCAGAAGGAGTTTGTTTTATGGAGGTTTTGTATTCAATAATATAGACACGTGGGGATACCGCGTAAGAATATAGGTCCCCAACAATCTGTGCTTGTCGTAAGAGGCGCCATATTGGATCGGGTGGTCAGGTTCGGTGACTTGGTTGAAGCATGTCATCGTATTCCAATTGCACGATCGATGCTCATGATACAAATCACTGGATTGTCTGGTCTAGACTCGATTATGTACAGACCGCCGTTATATAACTTGAGCATTGCTTATTGCGGCGTTAAACAACAAACAAACAAAATGATGTATTATGTTAATATAACTGAAAGACACCCTCTCCGTACCGCCTTGGATTGATTACAATACATAATCTATACAACCCTGCCATCCAAAATATTCGGAATCAAATATTCCGCCCCAAAACACCAGTTTCTTAAAATCATATTTACATACTCAAAACAATACAAAAAAAGCGACAAATCCCTTTCCATATTCATAGTTCAAAAAGTCGATTGTACGTTTCCGACTATATCATGAGCATGTGTTTATCAACTAGTGATGATACAAGATGAGCGTATCCTGCTCCACCGGTGACACCCGTCCCAAACACATGCAAAGGCAGGTCAATTGTTCACCTGAAAGCACGGGAGCATTCCACGTGTCTACCATAAAACCTTTTGAAAGCTTTACTTAATGTAACCTTGATCTTGAGCTTCTGAGCAAGAGTTGTATGACGCTCTTTGATGCTCGATTGTACCTCAAAAAGTTGTGAAATGCAGACATCAAGAGCTGAAGCTGCGGGAATATTGCTCAACATAAACCCTCCCCACAAATAAGATTTATAACGATTTACTGTATCGGATAAAAAGAGAAATCATCCTGAATGATGAAATATATTCCATGCAAACTGACGTTGTGAAATACTTCTGATGATATTCCATACAAACTCTCCTCTGCATAGCATTTTTTGTGACGCATTATGTTAACATTTCTCATACAAACCCTTATGCAAAAATGTAGTCCGTTTTGATGCCTTGTACAGATACTTTTTAAGTAATAAAATGTCATGAAATGCAAGTCATATTGTGTATAAGTCCATCCCGAACCTTCTTTTGACCCAAAAACAAAATTGATACCTACACTCTGATCTTGGCTTTGACAATGTTACCCTGAAGTCACCGTCAGTGTAAGTTGAAAACCATTAAAAAACCCCGTATGTATATTGGATGTGGAAATGCAGTACTTGACAAATCTTATAAGATGTTTCATAGGTGAAATATGATTGTTTTGTGTCAACATTATGTTTTTTGGTGAAATTGATTGAACAGTTTGGCACCCGTACCTGTTCATTAAAAGCGTGTTAAAGACAGGACTGTAAATAATTGACACAGTTTATTCTGCTTCCTAAATAACAGACCAAATCTAATACAAGTATATAAGAAACTGCTTAAGGTTACATGTGCATGCATACACCGAAATTGTTCTCCAGTGACATTTAAGATGCATAAATAAAAGGGACAAAATTCATTCCATACGTAAGAATTACATCAGCAGGATGTGTGAGGAAAGCCTGCTGGCGGGCGATGGAAGCCTAAGACGCTTACCACTTTGCCGAAACCCACATGGGTATGGTTGTGACAAACCAAGGATAATCAGGGCGAACCTCAGACTCGAACCCAAGATTATCTTAGCATAATCAACGAAACATGTAGGGCGAATCTGGGATTCGAACCCACGATCATAGGGTTCCAGTACATCTAGGGAACACAATCTGTTAAGCGAATTCCGGCGCCCACGACTACTTGGCCAGCCGAAACAATCACACATCCTGAATGCGAACCGCTGAAATGAACATCTGCCACAAAGGTAAACAATATAAATAATGTTAGAAAAACATGCAGTTTTTCTGAATGAACAATAAGTATATATTTTTTTCACTTTTTCATAACTATAAACCTACCTACTGAATCTGCATGCATACATTGCACAACTAATCATCTACTAGGCAGAGATCGTAAAGCACACGTTCGTCAAAGTAAATGTTTATATAGGGTGTCCATGTATCTAGATATACATAAGTCCATGATTACATTGTGACACGGTGCCAACAGTCAATACAACACCTAATTAAGATGCACATGGTGTTGATACTAAAAGCAATGAGGAATGGTAAATAGTGAGTTAATATTTAACGTCACATCGGCAGTAACTCCGGCAGTGTAAAGCCATAGAGTGACGAGAAGAATGGTAATGAGTTCGCGAGACGTAACATCGTGGAAGGGCGGCCCATGCATGAATGCAGTGCGGGCATCTACTGCCTGAGTTTCCTGAAGACGATCTCGCCCACCAGGACCACAACAGCCAGGATAGCACCTATCAGCAGCAGCAGGAACGGTGCTGCAAGTTTCCGAAGTGTTGCTTGAGAAGCCGTGATGGTTTGTTGCCGTTTGTTCGCAACACGAGCCACTGGACACCTCCCCATTAATGTCCACCACTTTTGCTGCAGAATGTGTATTGTGCCATCTTCCCTCAATCTTAGGAGTGCATCATCGATTTTCTGCTTGAGACCAGATCCTTGATTTGTGAAAAGACCCAAGCTCATACTGAAATGACTATTGCCATACACCATAACATCACAGGGCAACTGCTGGGCAATGTAGTCTGCTCTCAATGACTCCATCAACATTACAAAATGTCCAGCTCTGCCTCTAACCCTTTCAAGTCCTTCTTTCGTGCTGTTTACAAACGAATTCTGCATTTCAACGTAGTCAGCCACACGCTGATAGATGCCTATCTTACTGTCCTTGAGTTTTTGAAACGAACTTCCACCTCGCACCATTCCTATTTGGATTTGTCTGTGATCGACAATGTCCTCAAGATCTTCAAAAGGCATTGATGGCATGCTCTGTCCCGCAAACATGAAGGCCGTGGCTGCTCCTATGTAGGCCACCACCATGAAGAAGACGAAGATGAACCAGGACACCGCCAACACGCGACCTGCCAGAGACCGGGGAGTCTCTCGGTAACCTGCAACACACGTTATACATCTGGAAACATTGATTTCTAAATACAGTAAATTTTATTCATATTAACATACAATATCATTTAGAAAGTGGTCAAATGTATCACATGTTATGTTTGGAATAACACTTTCTTAGTAAAGTTACAGATTTTCGTATTTTTTTTTGGATGAGTTGCTTTCGGGATTCGAACCCAAATTGCCAGAGTGAGGCACCTTATCGGTGGAAACCTCGGAGGCTGAATGGGTTAGATCGCTGACTTTGTGTGGTGGTGATAAGGTGCCTCACTTTGAGAAAGTGTCATCCCAAATATAACATTTGTTACATTGTATTCACATAATTATATTTTAAACGTGGGTTGGTATCAACAGCACACAACTCATTCTGGAGATGCTTTATTATATGTGCAGTTTAACGGATCAAGCTTCAAATTACTGTGGAAATATAATGACTAAAAGGCGAATTGAAATACGTATTGAGAAGAAAAAGTATGGAATGTGAGAGTCATTGCCTGAAATTTAATTTATTACCTTGAAGTGTGATGGTGCTGAACACAAACATGAAACTCTCTCTCAGACCAAAGCTGTGCCTTGCGCCTCTGGGGTCTTTGTCCGATGCCACTTGTCTCCATTCAAACGGGTTGAACCGACCGATGACGACGAACAGGATTGCCACAAGAAGAAGTGCAAACAGGATAGAAAGCCAAATCTCCGACGAGAATGGATCTAGTAGGAAGCCAAGACCGGGGGGATGCCAAGAAGGCTTTTTCACTAGAAGACGTAGTGTCTGGGATTGGTATGGTTTGGAGAAATCCACAACTCGTTCTCTTTCTCTGGTAATGGTAACGTCTCCTAGACCAATGCTTGCCTCCTGGTCAAGGAAACGAAGATGGGAGTTGATCAGATGTCTCGGACTAAACTATTTTTACTATTCGTCACATTAGGCTAATTTTCTCTTGGTATTGTGCTTTCAGAGAAGTTCTAAACATATTTTGATTTTCGGTTTATATATTGAAAACAGTACTATATATATTGAATGTAATAAATATGTCCTAAATGAGTTATTGAATTAAAAAACCCACCAAAGTTACAAACAAACAAAAACACTGATACAAAGTATAAAAGCGACAATATTAAAAAAGTATCTCCTGACAGAAGAGTCTATTGTAGACAAAAAGATGAAAACACACACGAAATACACGATTAATAAGTCTGTATGCATACCCTTCGCACCACCTCTCCAATCATGCCATTCCAGTATCCATTGCTATAAGATCCGTACTTGCCGTCTTTGGAGAGCCGAATGTTGTAATTGAACCCCACCTCCTCAGCGACTTTTTCGAGTAAATCAACGAGGAATCCCTTGTAGCCACCGCCATCTTTGTTCATGACGTAGGGGCTGGACTGGAATATATAGACGGAATCATTGCTATAATATGAAGACAAATACACATAAAGAGAATTGAACACGTAACTTTGTGTAATAGGGATATCATGCCGTCCATGTGACGTATTGGCATGTGAGCAACAATTGCTCCAGTTTCAACACTTGCCGAACTGAGCATAAATTTCGTAGCTCGATCGTAGCGCCACCAGTGGCTTTTTCGAGTTATGTCCCTTCTATGTCCCTTCTTTTGACCGATTAGATTCTTCCATAACACTTGCATTATTGTGCTTCAAACACGGCGCCCAGTCAAGACGATATAATCGTTAATCAAGATCTGTATTGTAATACAACGAGTCTTATTAAGCGAAGTGCATCAAATCACTTGAGCACCTTGATTAAAAGAACAAAATAATTGGAAAATCTATGTCAAGACCCAGTTGACAGTATACATTCTCTGCAAATCGTGCAATCGGCCGAAATCTGCACGGCAGTCGCCATGTTGTTTATGGACCGGATGCCTATTTTGATCCGCGATTTTGATTCGACAATGCATTGGCTCGTTACTCCAGCCTAGTTCGGCAAGGGTGGAACTGGACTTTTATAGTGTTATAACTCTTCAATAAAAGAAACGCAAGGCCAGATTTGTGTGTGGTAGGAAAATACATTTACGCGAGGAACCGTACAGGTATCGAGCCAAATTGTTGTGGAGAGAACCCTTGGTGATTGTAGTCATCTCAGTTATCGGTTCATAGGAAAAGTCCAAGGTGAAGGTCAGCTACCATCCATAACGCGTTGGAATCAATAGCGGCCTGACATCTCCTGCCCATGGAAGAGACGAGTATGCGAATGGTAGCCAACTCGGCCTGCAACGCAAAAGCCAACTGCTGCAACGTCTGTGGTAGTGGTTGACGTCGGCGTAGCCGTCTATCCAATTCATCCCACAGGTGCTCTATCGGGTTCAAATCCAGGGATCTGGAGGGCCAGGGGAAAACATCAGCGTTCTTGTTGTGTAGACAGGCTCGTGTGATTCGTGTTGTATGCGGTCGAGAGTTGTCCTGCTGGAATACACTGTTGCCGTTGGCTGCAATTTGGGAGGACGTGTGGTAGGAGAATTTCGTTGATGTATCGTTGAGCCGTAAGATTGCCCTGGGATATGGACCCAAACTTGTCCTGCCATGATGAGAGATAGCCGCCCTCATCAAAACGTTACCCCCACCAAACCTGTGCCCTTCCTGTACGCAGTTTCCGGCGCAACGTTCTCCCCGACGTCTGAAGACCCGTGCTCTTCCTTCCCCTCGACGGAAGAGAAATCTTGATTCGTCGCTGAACCAGACATTTCTCCATCCGAGTTGAGGCCTGCGTTGACGACACAAATGCAGTCGTTATTGACGATGTTGTTGGCTCAATATGACGCGTAGAACAGGTCGTCTTGCTCTTAAACGGTTTCATACGGTCTGGTCGGAGATTCTGTACAGTCCGGGTATTTGGGATGCGGTTGAGGTGGCTGTGGTCGTCCTTTCTCGTAGGTGGCGCAGTCGGATGTAGGGATCTTTGGCGGGGCTGGTTACTCGTGGTCGCCCCGACCTTGGCCGATCACGTGTTGACCCATGCTGTTAAAACCGGCCCCATAGCCTTGTGATGGTGATGGGCGTTACATTGAAAACTCTTGCTACAGCTGATCGGGATTCCCCTGCCTGTAAACGGCCTATGACGTTGTCTCCTTGCACTTCTGTTAATCTTGGCATGTTGTTGAACTGTCACTATTCGATTGACGCTGCACTTTAATATCGCACGTGCAGTGCGTGCAGCTCCATGGCCCCTTTGTTAAATGCACTGGTTGCGTTTTTCCGAATCGTACGTGTTTCCCGACAAATGGTTTTCATGTCCTTGTGATCGTTTTGATTCGGGAAATTTGTCACTGCCACTAAACACATTAAACCTCTTCATTTTGCCCCTCTTGGTCCGCTAATTTTGCTTTTATGCTTTTATAAATATCCGTATTGCTTTTCGTTTTTGAAGAGTATATATGGCAGTGTAGTTAGTTGTTAAACAGTGATTGTAGCTGTATAACACTGTTTCGGTTGAGATTCAGTAGAAGTATATTGCATTGTATTTGGACAATGATTATTTGTCAGGAAGGTAGTACTATTTAATGTTGCAGTGGTGAGGAAGTTATTCAGTTTAGAAGCTCAAATTATCTCTAAACTTCCGGAATAGCATGGATGTCAAATGTAAAAAAAAGAACCATGTGGATTTCTGTGATGTTCAAGTGAGACTGGACTGGTCTGGCACTGTGTGGAAAGTGCTGGAGGCTGGTTAGACTATATAAAAGGAGGGAGCGCGTCCCTGTCTCATCTCACATTTCATCAGACATTGCATCAAGGGGAACTGGAGAAAACGGCCGCTGGTCAATTAGACAGAACGGCCGACGCGTTAGAGAAAACGTCCTTTGTACTTGGAGAAAACGCCCAATATGTTTAGAGAAAACGTCCTCTGGTCACGCTAACTCAATTAATAAAGAATTAAATAAGTAAAATAAGTATATATCAGAAATTCAATATAGAATCATTCTTCACTATGTGACCTAAGTGTTCAGGGTGTCAGGAAACGGTATACCGTCGTCAGCAGTACATCTCTCAGTTCCCTTTGAAGATGTTGAAGATGAAGTTAAGGTAAAGGAATTGATCCATTGTGAATGTGTAAGCATATATGATGTTTGAAAAAATTAAATATTGATATATCTTAACGTTAGTCTCATGATTGCTTGAGCTAGATTAACCTTAAATCTTATATTTCAGGAAACAAAGAAATCCTCAGTTTATTGGCGGTGCAGTTCACTCCTGGTAAACACGGCCAAAATCACTCCTCAACCCCTGGCGCGTTGATGTTCAGGTTAAAAACTCAGGTATTAAGATACTCAATTGTTTATTACATTAATTAAGTACTTAAATTAACTCACTCTACATTGTATAATGTTACGGCTAGTTAATGTTTGTTTGTTGTTTAACGCCGCACTCAGCAATAGTCGAGCTATATAACGGCAGTCTGTAAAATAATCGAGTCTGGACAGTCAATCAGTGATTGACATCATGAGCATCGATCCACGCAATTGGGATCAATGACATGTATCAACCAAGTCAGCGAGCCTGACCACCCGATCCTAGTCGCCTCTTACGACAAGCATGCTAGTTAATGATGTTTAGTTAATAATTAGATGTGTCAGTTAAGTGATAAGCGCGTGGCAATCTGTCTCTCCCGGCCTGCTGCAACTGTCGACCACATACCACCTCAACCGCATCCCAAATACCCGGAACAATTCTAACACGGAATCCCATTGTGGCTTGTTATTTCCCTACATGTGGTCAAATGGACGACATGCTACTCAAAATAGTAACAAGATCTTTAGCGTTGGAAAGGTCTGTCTCACTCAATCCAAGGTACTTCCTTTGACATTAGAACAGACATCACCGCAGGCCGCTGTTCTAAGTACCTTTCCACTATGTCATAGCTGCAGTTCCACCGAGCGGACACACCTTGTATCACAGTATGTTTGGGAAGCAGTAACATCAACTGCTGTTCTCTGAGAAGGGTAGTGGCTGTGGAGCTACCATGGAAAACACCGACAATCTGTCTAAATTTATTTATAGGTCTGTTCACGTTGTCAATTTTACGGGCCTCCTGGGAAGCAAGATTCACAGGTGTCCAAAGCATTTTACCTGCCTAAATCCAGCATTCGTCAGTGCCACTGTCATATTTGCTACATTCTCAGTAGCACATGCCACTGGCATATTCCTTTCAATTTTCCATTCAATTACAGCTGAAGAGAGAACTTGGCCCACATTGTCACCAGTATGGGATTCATAGATAGGTCTTGTCTGGAGCGCATTGTTAACAAGTTTCCATTCTTAGGAGATGTAGTGAGATGTTATAATAGTAATTTATCATCCAAAACTGGCTCCCACAGGAGATATCGCTTGGGTGAGATCAAGCGATATCTACACTGTAGGGATGCGTTGCAAAGCGCCAATCGCTTGCAATCGATGTACAGCGATTCGCCTTACAACAGTGCGCTAACTTTCAGCCGCTTGCAAGCGAAACAAACGCTGGCTGAGGTCGCTTCGTTCTCAAACCAAAATGGCGGCTCACTTTGACAGCGGAACAAGAAATTCTTGACTGGATCAACGAGGAAATGAGCAAAGGCAGCGAAGACCCCATCATCCTCAGCCTGCTTTACATCTTCAAAGTAGTCATGAATTCCATCAGCTCGTCATCGAGCCTCTTCTATTACGTTCTTCATTACGTCAAGGCAACCAAGCGCTAGTTGCGCCGCCATTTTGGAAGAGTGGGCAAGCGCTTCGAACTGTTGCAGACAACCAGGATGAGCGATTAATTTGCTTTCTCTGAGCGATTCGTGGCTTGCAACGCGCCCTAGATATCGCTGCAATGAAATTGCATCACAATGCTTTGCAGACCATTGTGACTTCATTGGTTACCATGACGTCACAATCAAATGACATCACTAATGGCTCTGCTACTGAAGCTGTTAGCAGGACTTTTTACACTCCACCCGTGCTAGAGTTTCTATAGTAAATACATGTCGTGTCCGCCATGTTTGTTCGTCCAGTGGAGGCGGCCATTGTGCAGTCATTGCCTGGCAAGCTCCTTCCCAGCGCGTGACACCTTCGTTATACTCCCTGTAACATCGCTGCAACCAGTGTGGGCGCGGCCATTACAAGAATCTTGAAACTTGCCCTCTAACCCCAAATGTAGTAACGTTTATACTTTTGTTTATGTCTTTGGGGATGCCATTATATTTCATTTTGAAAAGGTTTACGACTGACCATGTTTTCAAGATGAATTTACTTTGTTGTTTGTATAATCAGATTGGTTCAAGATTGCAGACTAACGGAAAATCAACCAACTTCTCCCTTACATTCTTACTATATCAATTACATGATAGTTTTAATAAAATAGGGGGCGGTCGGGTAGCCTAGTGGTTAAAGCATTTGCTCGTCACGCCGAAAACCCCCGCCGTGTCCCCCGCCGTGATATTGCTGGAAAATTGCTAAAAGCGGCGTAAAACCACACTCACTCACTTTAATTAAATAGAAATTCAAATTGACAAAAAAAGAAGTAATTTATCAGCGGTAAGTGTATTCGGCGTCACGACAGTCGTCACTTGTGTGTAAACATAACGGTCGTTCGGTTGCGAGTTAAACTCCAAGCATGGTTGGGGCCACCTATCACAGTGGGGAGTTTTGACTGGTGGCAGCGATAGTATAGAGAGCTCCGCGAACGGACTATCGCTGTGAGGAGCGTGCATTGCCTGGGTCAGTGTAGCGCCAGCGCAGCATACCCAGGGAACCAGGCTTGGCTGTATTATGATAAGCAGCAAGGGAAAGCTAGTCGGTTTAGTTATCGGGCCGGTTTCGTATCTAAAAGACGACATTTTATCATGTTTAGGAGGGAAGAAAATGATTTTGTACTCGATATCGTTGCGAGATCAACATCGATATGGGGTTAAATGTGAATCGATCCCAAATTAAGTGTATCGGGTATCGTATCTTGCAAAGTCTGCCGACGATACACCGGTGTATCGGTGAATCGCGACATCACTAAATACTAGATACATAAAACTGCCAGGCAAAAGTAAGCATACACATGGAAATGGGATTTGACCAAAAAACGTTATTTAAAAATTACTGGACTGAAAACAGTCGCCGAAACATTGCAAACTTGAGGTTCAAAACACAGCTGTGTAACCTGTATCAAATACATCACCATCGAATAACCATTTCTTGTTTGTTTCACTTTTAGCCACAATCAAACATGGGTGTAATCTATACTTTATTTTGAGCGGCAGTTCATATTACAATAATACTGATGAAGTAATTTTTCGATAAGAAATCATTTGTTGTCAATTATTTTAAAAGATATTTTCACTTGATATGCTGGATTTCCTGAAAACAAATATCCAAAAAATAATTGACTTGGTCCCCTCTTTCAGTCAATAATGTTTAATGTGACAGACACAATAGAACAGTCGGACACTTACCGATATAGGAAAGAAGAGCGTGTTAACAGGTTTATGCGTATCTATGTGTGGTCTAGAAAGTATAGTAGTTTTGAAAATAAAGGAAAGGTTAAATAAATAACTTACTAGTATCGAGGTAACAGTGTAGTTTGGAGCAGTCATCTTGGTTTGTCGAGCTGTACTGAAACAGAATATAAAAGTACGAAACAGATCTTAACAGCTTAGCTGGAATCCAGTTTGCTATTAAATATTCAATGTGCAACAAGCTCCATATGGACATGTATTCCGCATTTAGGATGGAGAAGCCACAGCTGAACCTTGCGGAGTCTTTGTATATATATATATACACTTAGTTGTGAGTGAGTGAGTACGGTTTTACGCCGCTTTTAGCAATATTCCAGCAATATCACGGCGGGGGACACCAGAAATGGGCTTCACACATTGTACCCATGTCGGGAATCGAACCCGGGTCTTCGGCGTGACGAGCGAACGCTTTAACCACTAGGCTACCCGACCGCCCCTTAGTTGTGATGTGACATATATCTCGCTGGTATAGTAACTGTATGGTACACTGACACAACGCTTCACGAGCTGTTTGTCCACCATCGGTGACGAGAGACCCAACGATAACATTCATCAAATGTGTTCAGTTATGTCTTTTGACAATCGATTAAGGTTAATTTGAATACTAGTATCATGATTACAAAGCATATGCATGTGCAGCGGTTCATCTTCAGGGATTACCTACCCCACCGCTCATACAAGTTTAGTTTAGTTTGTTTGTTTGTTTGTGTAACTCCGTAATACGCAATACTCCAGCTTTTGACGGCGGTCTGTAAATAATCGAGTCTGGACCAGACAATCCAGTCGCATCGATCCACGCATTTGGGATACGACGACATCCACCAACCAATTAAGCGAGCCTGACCACCCGATCCCGTTAGTCGCCTCTTACTACAAGAATGGGTTGCTGAATTCTAACCCGGACATTCACGAGGCTTACATGCAAGTAAAACTTATGCCATACATTCCATTGTGTATGGATGCAGGAAATATGTTATCATTTATTACAATGATATTCTTAGATAAAGAAACCGATTGTTGTTACCAATCAAGCTTATTGTTTTGGTCTTAACGGCGCCTTGAACTAATTTACAGTGTGCCAGTTATATCACGGCGTGTCAGCTTGATGTGGGAGGAGAGCTTAGAGTAATGCCGATCTCAGATGTTAACTACTTTGGTTAAACCCACGAACGCGGGTATGGTGCTGTTAAACCTGGGATAATAATCAGGGCGAACATGAGAATCCAACCTATGATTCATAGGTTTCTGGCGTGCCCAAGGGACGCAACTCCCCACAGTGACCCGCGGCGTCTCAGATGACAGGGCCACCTGCGCCCCACTTAAATATATGTTAGAATTATCTTTCATAGATAGACAATATGGACTTACCTCAATAACATTCGGTTCCACAATCTCTCCTCCAGGCACAGAATGTACTCTGTATTAAGTAACGACCTTGACACGGAACTGCCGCTCTACAATAATAAGCCAGTTAAATTCTGTGTTGTTTATTATCGTTATTATCGTTATATGTCCCTATGAGCTGATACAGCATAATAGATCAACCTTTCCGAATAAGTGATCTATAATGGCCAGGCCTAAGAGGGGACCACTTAAGCCATTTATATTTTTCCTGCAATTATATCAAAATTGTGATCGCATCCGTTTACATTAAGGTAACTGGGGCGAGTTGAATCATAGCCGGATAGCCGAATCTAACAGTGTCCGTCTTATGGAATATCATGTTAATATCCTCCAGTCTGATGCATACACGTGTACAGTGACAACGTGTCATTATGGTTGGATGTGGTGTGGTGTGGTGTGTGTGTGTGTGTGTGTGTGTGTGTGTGTGTGTGTGTGTGTGTGTGTGTGTGTGTGTGTGTGTGTGTGTGTGTGTGTGTGTGTCTGTCTGTCTGTCTGTGGTGTGTGTGTGTGTGTGTGTGGTGTGGTGTGTGTGTGTGTGTGGTGTGGTGTGGTGTGGTGTGTGTGTGTGTGTGTGTGTGTGTGTGTGTGTGTGTGTGTGTGTGTGTGTGTGTGTCTGTCTGTCTGTCTGTCTGTGGTGTGTGTGTAAGTGTGTCTTAATGTGTGTGCATGTGTGTGTTAGTGTGTGTGCGTGAATCTAACAGTGTCCGTCTTATGGAATATCATGTTAATATCCTCCAGTCTGATGCATACACGTGTACAGTGACAACGTGTCATTATGGTTGGATGTGGTGTGGTGTGGTGTGTGTGTGTGTGTGTGTGTGTGTGTGTGTGTGTGTGTGTGTGTGTGTGTGTGTGTGTGTGTCTGTCTGTCTGTCTGTCTGTGGTGTGTGTGTAAGTGTGTCTTAATGTGTGTGCATGTGTGTGTTAGTGTGTGTGCGTGAATCTAACAGTGTCCGTCTTATGGAATATCATGTTAATATCCTCCAGTCTGATGCATACACGTGTACAGTGACAACGTGTCATTATGGTTGGATGTGGTGTGGTGTGGTGTGGTGTGTGTGTGTGTGTGTGTGTGTGTGTGTGTGTGTGTGTGTGTGTGTGTGTGTGTGTGTGTGTGTCTGTCTGTCTGTCTGTCTGTGGTGTGTGTGTAAGTGTGTCTTAATGTGTGTGCATGTGTGTGTTAGTGTGTGTGCGTGAATCTAACAGTGTCCGTCTTATGGAATATCATGTTAATATCATCCAGTCTGATGCATACACGTGTACAGTGACAACGTGTCATTATGGATGTGATGTGGTGTGGTGTGGTGTGTGTGGTGTGTGTGTGTGTGTGTGTGTGTGTGTGTGTGTGTGTGTGTGTGTGTGTGTGTGTGTGTGTGTGTGTCTGTCTGTCTGTCTGTCTGTGGTGTGTGTGTAAGTGTGTCTTAATGTGTGTGCATGTGTGTGTTAGTGTGTGTGCGTGAATCTAACAGTGTCCGTCTTATGGAATATCATGTTAATATCATCCAGTCTGATGCATACACGTGTACAGTGACAACGTGTCATTATGGATGTGATGTGATGTGGTGTGGTGTGGTGTGTGTGTGTGTGTGTGTGTGTGTGTCTGTGTGTGTGTGTGTGTGTGTGTGTGTGTGTGTGTATGTGTGTGTGTGTGTGTGTGTGTGTGTGTGTGTGTGTGTGTGTGTGTGTGTGTGTGTGTGTCTGTCTGTCTGTCTGTGGTGTGTGTGTAAGTGTGTCTTAATGTGTGTGGTGTGTGTTAGTGTGTGTGTTTGTGCAGTCTGTGTGTGAGTGTATGAGTGTGTGTGTGGTATGCCTGAGTGTGTGTGCATGTGTGTGTTAGTGTGTGTGCGTGGTGTGTATGTGTGTGATATATGGGTGAGTTAGTGTGTGAGGTGTGTTTGATCTTTTTATATCAAAGTGAGTATTGATAAACTTATCAATTTTTTTGTTGAAAACAGTGACGCTGTCGTGAGTGGGGTTGTAGCAGTGGACGATCGTTCTGACGACCCCGTCTGCAGGAACGCGGATGCTGTTGATACACTTGGCCTCTGGGTTGTGGTACCTGGAAACAGGGAGGCTATTGCTACGCCGCCTGTTGTCACTGCTTCCTTATGCCTGTTGTCATAGTAGCAATGCTTCCAGATGTGCCGCCTGTCGTCATGGTTGCACTGCTTCCAGATGTGCCGCCTGTCGTCATGGTAGCACTGCTTCCAGATGTGCCGCCTGTCGTAATGGTAGCACTGCTTCCAGATGTGCCGCCTGTCGTCATGGTTGCACTGCTTGCAGATGTGCCGCCTGTCGCCATGGTGGCACTGCTTCCAGATGTGCCGCCTGTCGTCATGGTAGCACTGCTTCCAGTTGTGCCGCCTATCGTCATGGTTGCACTGCTTCCAGATGTGCCGCCTGTCGCCATGGAACACGGATGCTGTTGATTCAATAGTCCTCTGGGTTGTGGTACCTGGGGACAGGGATGCTGTTGTCATAGTAGGACTAATCCCTGATGTGCCGCACGTTGTCATGGTTGCGCTACTTCCTGATGTGCCACCTGTTGTCATAGTAGCACTATTCCCTGATGTGCCTCTCGTTGTCATAGTTGCACTGCTTCCAGGTATCACTGTCGTTATGGTAACACTGGAGCCTGATGTCCCCCTGTCGTTATGGTAGCACTGGAGCCAGATGTCCCCCTGTCGTCATGGTAGCACCGGAGGCAGATGATACACTAGACCAAGTAAACGTTGTCTACTCAGGTTTCAGCCTCACGAAATGATCTCCTCCATGACATGCCCAGTTGTGGGATGCTGTTACTTCAACCCTACTGTAGAACGGAGTAGTCTTCCTATATTGATCAAAGGCACTGCTAAAGGTAAAGAGCATGGCCGATCACTACCAATGGATGACCTAATCATTCAATAGCACTGGTAAAGAGCATGGACCACCACTACCTTTGGATGACCTAATCATTATATGGCACTGGTGAAGAGCATGGCCCATCACTACCGATGGATGACCTAATCATTATATGGCACTGATAAAGAGGATGGGCCATCACTACCAATTGATGACCCAATCATTATATGGCACTGGTAAAGAGCATGGCCCATCCCTACCAATGGATGACCCAATCATTATATGGCACTGGTAAAGAGCATGGCCCATCACTACCAATGGATGACCCAATCATTATATGGCACTGGTAAAGAGCATGGCCCATCACTACCAATGGATGACCCAATCATTATATGGCACTGGTAAAGAGCATGGCCCATCCCTACCAATGGATGACCCAATCATTATATGGCACTGGTAAAGAGCATGGCCCATCACTACCAATGGATGACCCAATCATTATATGGCACTGGTAAAGAGCATGGCCCATCACTACCAATGGATGACCTAATCATTCAATAGCACTGGTAAAGAGCATGGACCACCACTACCTTTGGATGACCTAATCATTATATGGCACTGGTGAAGAGCATGGCCCATCACTACCGATGGATGACCTAATCATTATATGGCACTGATAAAGAGGATGGCCCATCACTACCAATGGATGACCCAATCATTATATGGCACTGGTAAAGAGCATGGCCCATCACTACCAATGGATGACCCAATCATTATATGGCACTGGTAAAGAGCATGGCCCATCACTACCAATGGATGACCTAATCATTATATGGCACTGGTAAAGAGCATGGCCCATCACTACCAATGGATGACCCAATCATTATATGGCACTGGTAAAGAGCATGGCCCATCACTACCAATGGATGACCTAATCATTATAGTGCACTGGTGAAGAGGATGGGCCATCACTGCCAATGGGTGACCTAATCATTATATGGCACTGGTGAAGAGGATGGGCCACCACTACCTTTAGATGACCTAATCATATGTGGTACTGTTGAAGAGCATGGGCCACCGCTACCATGGGATGATTTAATCATTCAACAGTACTAGTAAAGAGCATGGACCATCATGACCATTGGATGAACAACATTATGTGTTTGGTGAAATTAATTGAACAGTTAAATGTAATAATATTTTCATTCAACACGTGTATAATGGTTCTTCGTTTAGGACTCCAGAATGACCATTTTGGGCACCCGTACCTGTTTATTAAAAGCATGGCCCATCACTACCTTTGGATGACCTAATCATTATATGGCACTGGTGAAGAGGATGGGTCACCACTACCTTTGGATGACCTAACCATTATATTATACTGGTGAAGAGCATGGCCCATCACTACCTTTGGATGATCTAATCATTATATGGTACTGTTGAAGAGCATGGGCCACCACTACCTTTGGATGACCTAGTTATTAAATGGCACTGGCGAAGAGGATGAGCACTACCTTCGGATGACCTAATCATTATATGGCACTGGTGAAGAGCATGGGCCACCACTACCTTTGGATGACCTTATCATTATATGGTACTGTTGAAGAGCATGGGCCACCACTACCTTCGGATGACCTAATCTTTATATGGCACTGGTGAAGAGCATGGGCCACCACTACCTTCGGATGACCTAATCATTATATGGCACTGGTGAAGAGCAAGGGCCACCGCTACCTTCGGATGACCTAATCATTATATGGCACTGGTGAAGAGCATGGACCACCACTTCCTTCGGATGACCTAATCATTATATGGCACTGGTGAAGAGCAAGGGCCACCGCTACCTTCGGATGACCTAATCATTATATGGCACTGGTGAGGAGCATGGGCCACCACTACCTTCGGATGACCTAATCATTATATGGCACCGGTGAAGAGCATGGGCCACCACTACCTTCGGATGACCTAATCATTAAATGGCACTGGTGAAGAGCAAGGGCCACCACTACCTTCGGATGACCTAATCATTATATGGCACTGGTGAAGAGCATGGGCCACCACCACCTTCGGATGACCTAATCATTATATGTCACTGGTGAAGAGCATGGGCCACCACCACCTTCGGATGACCTAATCATTATATGGTACTGTTGAAGAGCATGGGCCACCACCACCTTCGGATGACCTAATCATTATATGGCACTGGTGAAGAGCATGGGCCACCGCTACCATGGGATGATTTAATCATTCAACAGTACTAGTAAAGAGCATGGACCATCATGACCATTGGATGAACAACATTATGTGTTTGGTGAAATTAATTGAACAGTTAAATGTAATAATATTTTCATTCAACACGTGTATAATGGTTCTTTGTTTAGGACTCCAGAATGACCATTTTGGGCACCCGTACCTGTTTATTAAAAGCGTGTAAAAGACAGGACTTTGAATAATTGTCACAGTTTATTCTGCTTCCTAAATAACAGACCAAATCTAATACAAGTATATAAGAAACTGCTTTAGGTAATATGTGCATGCATACACCGAAATTGTTCTCCAGTGACATTTAAGATGCATAAATAAAAGGGACAAAATTCATTCCATACGTAAGAATTACATCAGCAGGATGTGTGAGGAAAGCCTGCTGGCGGGCGATGGAAGCCTAAGACGCTTACCACTTTGCCGAAACCCACATGGGTATGGTTGTGACAAACCAAGGATAATCAGGGCGAACCTCAGGCTCGAACCCAAGATTATCTTAACATAATCAACGCAACATGTAGGGCGAATCTGGGATTCGAACCCATGATCATAGGGTTCCAGCACATCCAAGGAACACAATCTGTTAAGCGAATTCCGGCGCCCTCGACTACTTGGCCAGCCGAAACAATCACGGTGACACATCCTGAATGTGAACCGCTGAAATAAACATTTGCCACAAAGGTAAACAATATAAATCATGTAAGAAAAACGTGCAGTTATTTTCTGAATGAACGAAAATTTATATTTTTCACTTTTTCATAACTATAAACATACCTACTGAAACTGCATGCATACATTGCACAACTAATCATCTACTAGTCAGAGATCGTAAAGCACACGTTCGCCAAAGTAAATGTTATATAGGGTGTCCATGTATCTAGATATACATAAGTCCATGATTACATTGTGACACGGTGCCAACAGTCAATACAACACCTAATTAAGATGCACATGGTGCTGATACTAAAAGCAATGAGGAATGGTAAATATTGAGTTAATATTTAACGTCTCATCGGCAGTATCTCCGGCAGTATAAAGCCATAGAGTGACGAGAAGAATGGTAATGAGTTCGCGAGACGTAACCTCGTGGAAGGGCGGCCCATGCATGAATGCAGTGCGGACATCTACTGCCTGAGTTTCCTGAAGACGATCTCGCCCACCAGGACCACAACAGCCAGGATAGCACCTATCAGCAGCAGCAGGAACGGTGCTGCAAGTTTCCGAAGCGTTGCTTGAGAAGCCGTGATGGTTTGTTGCCGTTTGTTCCTAACATCTACTGGAGCACAGAACCCCTTTTCCCACCACCTTTGCTGCAGAATGTGTATTGTGCCATCTTCCCTCAATCTTAGCAGTGCATCATCGATTTTCTGCTTGAGACCAGATCCTTGATTTGTGAAAAGACCCAAGCCCATACTGAAATGACTATTGCCATACACCATAAGATCACAGGGCACATCCTGGGCAATGTAGTCTGCTCTCATCGACTCCATCAACATTACAAAATGTCCAGCTCTGCCTCTAACCCTTTCAAGTCCTTCTTTCGTGCTGTTTACAAACGAATTCTGCATTTCAACATAGTCAGCCACACGCTGATAGATGCCTATCTTGCTGTCCTTGAACTTTTGAAACGAACTTCCACCTCGCACCATTCCGATTTGGATTTCTTTTTGATCGACAATGTCCTCAAGATCTTCAAAAGGCATTGATGGCATGCCCTGTCCCGCAAACATGAAGGCCGTGGCTGCTCCTATGTAGGCCACGACCATGAAGAAGACGAAGATGAACCAGGACACCGCCAACACGCGACCTGCCAGAGACCGGGGAGTCTCTCGGTAACCTGCAACACACGTTATACATCTGGAAACATTGATTTCTAAATACAGTAAATTGTATTCATATAAACATACAGTGTCAGTTAGAAAGTGGTCAAATGTAACAGATGTTATGTTGGGATAACACTTTCTTAGTAAAGTTACAGATTCTCGTACGTTTTTGGGAATGAGTTTCTTCTGGGAACCCAAACTGCCAGAGTGAGGCACCTAATCGGTGGAAACCTCGGAGGCTGAGTTGGTTAGATCGCTGACTTTGTGTGCTGGTGATAAGGTGCCGCACTCTGAGAAAGTGCTATCCCAATTATAACATTTTTTACAATGTATTCATATAATTATATTTTAAACGTAGGTTGATATCAACAGCACACGACTCATCCTGGAGAGGCTTTATTATATGTGCAGTTTAACGGATCAAGCTTCAAATTACTGTGGAAATGACTAAAACGCATACGAATTGAAATACGTATTGAGAAGAAAAAAATATGCAATGTGAGAGTCATTTCTTGAAAGGATTCAATTTATTACCTTGAAGTGTGATAGTGCTGAACACAAACATGAAACTCTCTCTCAGACCAAAGCTGTGCCTTGCGCCTCTGGGGTCTTTGTCCGATGCCACTTGCCTCCATTCAAACGGGTTGAACCGACCGATGACGACGAACAGGATTGCCACAAGAAGAAGTGCAAACAGGATAGAAAGCCAAATCTCCGACGAGAATGGATCTAGCAGGAAGCCAAGGCCGGGGGGATGCCAAGAAGGCTTTTTCACCAGAAGACGTAGTGTCTGGGCTTGGTATGGTTTGGAGAAATCCACAACTCGTTCTCTTTCTCTGGTAATGGTAACGTCTCCTAGACCTATGCTTGCCTCCTGGTCAAGGAAACGAAGATGGGAGTTGATCACGATGTCTCGGACTTAAAACTACTGTTACTGGTCGTCACATTAGGCTAATTTTCTCTTGGTATTGTGCTTTCAGAGACGTTCTAAACATATTTTGATTTTCGGTTTATATATTGAAAACAGTACTATATATATTGAATGTAATAAATATGTCCTAAATGAGTTATGGAAAAATGCCCAAAGTTACAAACAAACAAATCAATGTTACAATGTATAAAAGCGACAAAACACTTTCAATATAAAAAAGTATCTGCTAAAAGCAGAGTCTATTGTAGACAAAAAGACAAAAAACCACCACAAAAAAACACGAAATACACGTCGATTAATAAGTCTATATGCATACCCTTCGCACCACCTCTCCAATCATGCCATTCCAGTATCCATTGCTATAAGATCCGTACTTGCCGTCTTTGGAGAGCCGAATGTTGTATTTGAACCCCACCTCCTCAGCGACTTTTTCGAGTAAATCAACGAGGAATCCCTTGTAGCCACCGCCATCTTTGTTCATGACGTAGGGGCTGGACTGGAATATATAGACGGAATCATTGCTATAATATGAAGACAAATACACATAAAGAGAATTGAACACATAACTTTGTGTAATAGGGATATCATGCCGTCCATGTGACGTATTGGCATGTGAGCAACAATGGCTCCAGTTTCAACACTTGCCGAACTGAGCATAAATTTCGTAGCTCGATCGTAGCGCCACCAGTGGCTTTTTCGAGTTATGTCCCTTCTATGTCCCTTCTTTTGACCGATTAGATTCTTCCATAACACTTGCATTATTGTGCTTCAAACACGGCGCCCAGTCAAGACGATATAATCGTTAATCAAGATCTGTATTGTAATACAACGAGTCTTATTAAGCGAAGGGCATCAAATCACTTGAGCACCTTGATTAAAAGAAGAAAATAATTGGAAAATCTATGTCAAGACCCAGTTGACAGTATACATGCTCTGCAAATCGTGCATTCGGCCGAAATCTGCACGGCAGTCGCCATGTTGTTTATGAACCGGATGTCAATTTTGTTCCGCGATTTTGATTTGACTATGCATTGACTCGTCAGTCCAGCCAAAATGTAACTCCGGAATTCAAGCCTAGTTCGACAAGGAACTGGACTTTTATAGTGTTATTAATCTGAAAAAAAGAAACGCGAAGGCAAATTTGTGAGAGGTAGGAAAATACATTTATGCGAGGAACCGTACAAGGTATGGAGCAAAAATCTTCTGGAGAGAACCAGACATCTCTCCAATGAGGCCATACCCTGTGTTGACGACACCATTGCAGTCGTTGTTGACGATGTTGTTTCTGAGATTCTGCACAGTCCGGGTATTTGGGAAGCGGTTCAGGTTGCTGTGGTCGTCCTTTCACGTAGGTGGCGCAGTAGCGATAATTGGCGGAGGTGGTTACTCTTGGTCGTCCCGACCTTGGCGGATCACGTGTTGACCCATGCTGTTGAAACCGATCCCATAGCCTTGTGGTGGTTTTGCTGGGCGCTACATTGAAAACCCTGGCTACAGCTGATCTGGATTCCCCTGCCTGCAAGCGCCTATGACGTTGTTACTTTGCACTTCCGTTAATCTTTGCATGTTGTCGAACATGTGTGTTTTTCCAAATCGAACGTCTTTCCAGACTTATGGTTTTGATGTCCTTGTTGTGATCATTTTGATCCGGGACATTTATCACTGACACTATAACACAATAAACCTCTTCATTTTGCACCTCTCTGGTCCGCTCATTTTGTTTTTATGGCCAGTAATATCCGCATTGCGTTTCTTTTTTTGAGGAGTATATATGGCAGTGTAGTTAATTGTTAAAAAGGGATTGTAGCTGTATAACATTGTTTCCGTTGAGATTCAGTAGAAGTTCATTTTTTTTTCTCGATAAAATCTGTGATGATACCAGGTAAGAATATTCTGCTCCACGGGTGGGGACACATTCACAAAAACCTTCCAGCCCCACCCTTTCCCCCACCCATGATAAATAGAGGTCATGATGTTAAGACACATAAAACTGCCAGGCCAAAGTAAGCATACCACATGGAAATTAGATTTGATAAAAAAATGTTATCAAAACTTTACAGGGCTGAAAACAGTCGCCGAAACACTGCAAACACAGCTGTGAAACCCGTATCAAAAACATCACCATCGAATAATCATTTCTTGTTTTATTCATTTTTAGCCACCATGAAACATAAGTGTCTACTTTCTTTTGACCGGCGGTTCATATTACAATAAAACTGATGACGTATTTCTTCGATAAGAAATCATTTGTTGTCAACATTGAAAAAAAATAAATCACTGGATATGCTGGATTTCCTGAAAACAAATATCCCAAAAATGATTGGTCCCCTCTTTCAGTCAATAATGTTGAATGTGACAGACACAATAGAACAGTCGGACACTTACCGATATAGGAAAGAAGAGCGTGTTAACAGGTTTATGCGTATCTATGTGTGGTCTAGAAAATATAGTAGTTTTGAAAATAAAGGAAAGGTTAAATAAATAACTTACCAGTATCGAGGTAACAGTGTAGTTTGGAGCAGCCATCATGGTTTGTCGAGCTGTTCTGAAAAAAATTATAAAAGTACGAAACAGATCTTAACAGCTGAGCTGGAATCCAGTTTGCTCTTAAATATTCAAGGTGCAACAAGCTCCATATGGACATGTATTCCATGTGGGATGGATAAGCCACAGCTGAGCCTTGCGGAGTCTTTGTATATATATATATATATATGGTTGTGTTTTTCTGTTTAATATTTTATTCACCATCAGTTTATTATTTTTAAAATTTTTTTTATTCAACTTCTATTCAATCTTCCAGATTAATATACGAGTTTAAGCGATACACTTAGTTGTGATGTGACATATATCTCGCTGGTATAGTACACTGACACAACGCTTCACGAGCTGTTTGTCCACCATCGATGACGGGAGACCCAACGATGACATTCTTGTAAGTTTAGGTCACGTCAACTAACATTGGCTTATGATGATCAACACACATCCATTGTCTTGTATTTCCACATTTTACGTTGTTCTGACAACGCATGCCTCCTTATTCTCAGTTCTCAGTAAATACGGCTACATAGGGTTTCATTTTGTACAAAATTTATCACTTACACATCTATTGTTTGATTATGTTTGATATTGTGTCAGTAACAATTGTGAAGTTGTGGCATCCGTATCCTGTACATGACAAAGTATCCTTTAATGTTTGCTTGAGTCATCAAATGAATACTCTGTAACACAGCTAACATGTTTAGTTATACAAATTTTGTTTGTTTGTTTGTTTGCTGTTTAACTCCGCACTCCGCAATATTCCAGCTATTGACGGCGGTCTGTAATCGAGTCTGGACCGGACAATCCACTAGTTGCTAGTATCGATCCACGCATTAGAGATACGACTGACATACATCAACTAAGTAAGCAAGCCTGACCTGCCGATCCCGTTAGTCGCCTCTTACTACTCCGCCCGGATATTCAAGAGGCAAACGTGCAACTAATACGTATACCATACATTCCATTGTGTATGGATGCAGGAAATATGTTATCATTTATTACAATGATATTCTTAGATAAAGAAACCGATTGTTGTTACCAATCAAGCTTATTGTTTTGGTTTTAACGGTGCCTTGAACTATTTTACAGTATGCCAGTTATATCACGGCGTGTCAGCTTGATGTGGGAGGAGAGCTTAGAGTAATGCAGATCTCAGATGTTAACTACTTTGGTTAAACCCACGAACGCGGGTATGGTGCTGTTAAACCTTGGATGATAATCAGGGCGAACATGAGAATCCAACCTATGATTCATAGGTTTCTGGCGTGCCCAAGGGACGCAACTCCCCACAGTGACCCGCGGCGTCTCAGATGACAGGGCCACCTGCGCCCCACTTAAATATATGTTAGAATTATCTTTCATAGACAGACAATATGGACTTACCTCAATAACATTCGGTTCCACAATCTCTCCTGGCACAGAATGTACTCTGTATTAAGTAACGACCTTGACACGGAACTGCCGCTCCACAATAATAAGCCAGTTAAATTCTGTGTTGTTTATTATCGTTATTATCGTCATATGTCCCTATGAGCTGATACAACATAATAGATCAACCTTTCCGAATAAGTGATCTATAATGGCCAGGCCTGAGAGGGGACCACTTAAGCCATTTATATTTTTCCTGCAATTATATCAAAATTGTGATCGCATCCGTTTACATTAAGGTAACTGGGGCGAGTGGAATCATAGCCGGATAGCCGAATCTAACAGTGTCCGTCTTATGGAATATCATGTTAATATCATCCAGTCTGATGCATACACGTGTACAGTGACAACGTGTCATTATGGATGTGATGTGGTGTATGTGTGTGTGTTAGTGTATGTGTGTGTGTAAGTGTCTGCCTGTGTGTGTATGTTAGGTGTGTGAGTGTGTTAGTATGTGTGTAAGTGTATGTGTCTGTGTGTGTATGTTAGGTGTGTGAGTGTGTTTATATTTTAACGTCTGTATTTTGAACTGACCTGTGTAATGTCTTGATAATGTTGTGAAAGTTCTATTGCTTCAGAAACAAGTAATGCTCTAACAGTGTGCTTCAATGATTTGTCCACTGTCCATTGTACGATTCCGGCTATATAATTAGCAGGTGTTTAGTCATCACTAGCAAATAGGTATGATAGCAGGTATTCGTAAACCGCATGTGGTTGTCGTTATGGTATTGAACAGATTTTCCATACAAGACTTTGAATGCATACTTTTATTATCATTGGTCCTGTCACAGTAAACCATTGATGAAATAATCACCAAGTTAGCCATTCCATCTTCAAATTTAAAGTGAGTGATAGAGAGAATATGGTCTACGCCGCTTTTAGCACTATTCCAGCAACATCCCGGCGGGGTACACCAGTAATGGGCTTCACACATTGTACCTATATAGGGACTCGAACCAGGGTCTTTGGCGTGACGAGCGGAGGCTTTAACCAGTACGCTACCCTACCACACCTCCAAACTTAAACAAGACGATAACAACATGTATTCAAACAAACAAAAGCTGTATATTGAAATGAAATAAAAGGTCATTTATGATACAATAGTACAAAGACCACCAGAACTAAAATCAGCAAAAATCCCTTTAAAAAACCGAAAGTGAACATATTAAACAAACAAGCAAAACGTTACACAGCTAAATACGGAACGTTATATTGTGGATAACTAAGAATAAACAGGAAAAGAAGAAAATTATAAACATGATCCGGGTGAACGCTGTCCTTAGTATTGACAAAATACAAACTGACTCTTTATTAGATGTCACTTTTGACATTGGTTTATGTATATATGTGATCTTTTATATCAAAGTCAGCTTTGCTAAATTAATCTAGGTTGATGTTGAAAACAGTGATGCTGTCGTGGGTGGGGTTGCAGCAGTGGAAGATCGTTTTGACGACCCCGTCTGCAGGAACACGGATGCTGTTGATACACTTGGCCTCTGGGTTGTGGTACCTGGAAACAGGGAGGCTGTTGTCATGGCACCTGATGTGGTGCCTGTTGTCATAGTAGCACTGCTTCCAGATGTGCCGCCTGTTGTCATAGAAGCACTGCTTCCAGATGTACCGCCTGTCGTCATAGTAGCACTGCTTCCAGATGTGCCACCTGTCAGTGATGCTGTCGTGGGTGGGGTTGCAGCAGTGGAAGATCGTTCTGACGACCCCGTCTGCAGGAACACGGATGCTGTTGATACACTTGGCCTTTGGGTTGTGGTACCTGGAAACAGGGAGGCTGTTGTCATGGCACCTGATGTGGTGCCTGTTGTCATAGTAGCACTGCTTCCAGATGTACCGACTGTCGTCATGGTAGCACTGCTTCCAGATGTGCCACCTGTCGTCATGGTAGCACTGCTTCCAGATGTCCCACCTGTCGTCATGGTAGCACTGCTTCCAGATGTGCCGCCTGTCGTCATGGTAGCACTGCTTCCAGATGTGCCACCTGTCGTCATGGTAGCACTGCTTCCAGATGTGCCGCCTGTTGTCAAAGTAGCACTGCCTCCAGATGTGCCGCCTGTTGTCATAGTGGCACTGCTTCCAGATGTGCCACCTGTCAGTGATGCTGTCGTGGGTGGGGTTGCAGCAGTGGAAGATCGTTCTGACGACCCCGTCTGCAGGAACACGGATGCTGTTGATACACTTGGCCTCTGGGTTGTGGTACCTGGAAACAGGGAGGCTGTTGTCATGGCACCTGATGTGGTGCCTGTTGTCATGGTAGCACTGCTTCCAGATGTACCGACTGTCGTCATGGTAGCACTGCTTCCAGATGTGCCACCTGTTGTCATGGTAGCACTGCTTCCAGATGTGCCAGCTGTCGTCATGGTAGCACTGCTTCCAGATGTGCCACCTGTCGTCATGGTTGCACTGCTTCCAGTTGTGCCGCCTGTCGTCATGGTAGCACTGCTTCCAGATGTGCCACCTGTGGTCATTGTAGCAGTGCTTCCAGATGTGCCGCCTGTCGTCATGGTAGCAATACTTCCAGATGTGCCGCCTGTCGTCATGGTTACACTACTTCCAGACGTGCCGCCTGTTGTCATGGTAGCACTGCTTCCAGGTGTGCCGCCTGTCGTCATGGTAGCACTGCTTCCAGATGTGCCACCTGTGGTCATGGTAGCACTGCTTCCAGATGTGCCGCCTGTTGTCATGGTAGCACTGCTTCCAGATGTGCCACCTGTCGTCATGGTAGCACTGCTTCCAGATGTGCCACCTGTCGTCATGGTTGCACTGCTTCCAGTTGTGCCGCCTGTCGTCATGGTAGCACTACTTCCAGATGTGACGCCTGTTGTCATGGTTGCACTGCTTCCAGATGTGCCACCTGTCGTCATGGTTGCACTGCTTCCAGTTGTGTCGCCTGTCGTCATGGTTACACTACTTCCAGATGTCCCGCCTGTTGTCATAGTAGCACTGCTTCCAGATGTGCCACCTGTCGTCAAGGTAGCACTGCTTCCAGATGTGCCGCCTGTCGTCATGGTAGCACTGCTTCCAGATGTGCCACCTGTGGTCATTGTAGCAGTGCTTCCAGATGTGCCGCCTGTCGTCATGGTAGCACTGCTTCCAGATGTGTCGCTTGTCGTCATTGTAGCACTACTTCTAGATGTGCCGCCTGTTGTCATGGTAGCACTGCTTCCAGATGTGCCACCTGTTGTCATGGTAGCACTGGAGCCACTTGTACCCCCTGTCGTCAATGTAGCGCTTGAGCCAGATGTGCCGCCTGAGGTAAATGTAGGTGCAGTAGCAGATGTTTCTGTGATACTTGAACCTGTGATGTCAGTGACTGAGGACTTGCAGGTGGCACAGCAGAATTCGTTGGCTAGCGTCTGGTTGACGCAAAAGAAGGGTTGGCAGACTAGACCTGGATCATCACCTGCCGGACAGTTTGCTGTAAACAAGTAAACATGAATGTCCATTTAGTAAAATGGCAGGGGTTGAAAACCCTTAAGAACACTTGAAAAGTCAGTTCCAAGTAAACAAAGGCTGTTTATCAATTTATCAATTGAATGCGTTTGTTTATCTTGTAAGTTTACCATATAAATATATATAACAGTAAACATTAGTCAATATTGTTTGACAATATAACATACATAGTGCGAATGCAGAGGGAAGTTCCGTCCCTCACTATGTTCGATTTTTATAGGCTTTTGACCCTGCAAGTATGATACTCTAAATCCAGTAAACGGTGTCTACTCGGGTTTCAGCCTCACGAAAGTATGCCTAGTTGTGGGATGCTGTTACTTCAGCCTTACTGTAGAACGGAGTAGTGGAAATAGTCTTCCAATATTCTACAAATGTACTGGTAAAGAGCACGGGCCACCACTACCATTGGACGACTTAATCATTCATGCAACAGTATTGGTGAAGAGTTCGGTCCACCACTACCACTCGACGACTTAATCATTCAACAGTACTGGTGAAGAGCACAGGCCACCACTACCACTTGACGACTTAATCATTCAACAGTACTGGCAAAGAGCACGGGCCACCACTACAATTGGACGACTTAATCATTCAACAGTACTGGTAAAAAGCACAGGCCACTACTACAATTGGACGACTTAATCATTCAACAGTACCGGTAAAGAGAACTGGCCACCACCAAGATTGGATGACTTAATCATTCAACATCACTGGTAAAGAGCACGGGCCATCATGACCATTGGATGACCTAATCATTCAACAGTACTGGTAAAGAGCACGGGCCACCACTACAATTGGACGACTTAATCATTCAACAGTACTGGTAAAAAGCACAGGCCACTACTACAATTGGACGACTTAATCATTCAACAGTACCGGTAAAGAGCACTGGCCACCACCAAGATTGGATGACTTAATCATTCAACATCACTGGTAAAGAGCACGTGCCATCATGACCATTGGATGACCTAATCATTCAACAGTACCGGTAAAGAGCACTGGCCACCACCAAGATTGGATGACTTAATCATTCAACATCACTGGTAAAGAGCACGTGCCATCATGACCATTGGATGACCTAATCATTCAACAGTACCGGTAAAGAGCACTGGCCACCACCAAGATTGGATGACTTAATCATTCAACATCACTGGTAAAGAGCACGTGCCATCATGACCATTGGATGACCTAATCATTCAACAGTACCGGTAAAGATCATGGGCTATCATTACCTTTAGCTGACATATTCTTTCAACAGTATGTTTATTTAGTCAGTGAGATGAATATGTTGGCTAAATTAGTCATGTATTTGAGACAAAATCAATAATAGGAAGAACTATGACATATGACAATAATAGTTTATTATCTTTGATCTGTCGTTACAAAGCAAAATGACTATTATCTGACAAAATATGCTGAATGAATTTATATAACCAGAGTATAGACACAGAAACTACAGAAGTATTACAGGATTGTTATAGAAACGTGAAGGTAAATTGTGACATGAGACAAATAACAACATAGTGAAAATAATTAGTCTTTAAAAATCAAGTATGATATAACTCTAGTATGATGGCGCCTGGAAAGATACTAAAATGATAAATGATATTTTAAAGGTTTGCATTAAGTCATTAAGTGAGCGTCTTACTCCTTCACATTGTTTAGAAAAGGAAAACAATACCAATGTGAAATCATACAGAACTATCTCCTCCAAAATGACAAGGACATTTTAAATCCTGATATCGAATAAAGAATTTTGTAATTTGTATCAGGTGTTGTTATGACTGAATAAATATTTCCTAGACTAGCTACCGTGTTGTTCCAAGTAGTGACGCTGTGGTTAAAGGCCTGTTTGTCTCTGATTAGTTCTTAAAAAACACCGACCCGGCTGTTGCAGAAACCAATGTTGTCTTTTGAAATCACGTAGTTATAGAAGTCGGTGATGCAGATGACGCCATTTTCTGAAATATTGAAGCAGTCGATGCTACAAATACATCTGTTGTCGATTCTGTTCGTTTTGTTGACGCCGTAACCTCAAATGCAGAGGCAGTTGATGCTGCAGGTATATTCGTTGTTGATTCTGTTCGTTTTGTTGACGCCGTATCCTCAAATGCGGAGGAAGTTGATGCTGCAGGTATATTCGTTGTTGATTCTGTTCGTTTTGTTGACGCCGTATCCTCAAATGACGAGGCAGTTGATGCAGCAGGTATATTCGTTGTTGATTCTGTTCGTTTTGTTGACGCCGTACTCCCAGTAACTGAGGGTGTTGGTGTACCTGATGTTCCTCCAGTATCTGTGGGAGTTGGTGTATCTGATGTTCCTCCAGTAACTGTGTGCGGTGGTGTACCTGATGTTTCACCAGTAACCGTGGGCGGTGGAGTTTCTGAAGTTCCTCCAGTAACTGTTGGAGTTGGTGTACCTGATGTTCCTCCAGTAACTGCGGGCGGTGGTGTACCTGATAATTCTCCACTTACTGTGGGTTGCGTGTCAGACGTTCCTCCAGTAACTGTGGGCGGTGAAGTATCTGACGTTCCTCCAGTAATTGTTGGAGTTGGTGTATCTGATGTTCCTCCAGTATCTGAGGGCGGTGGAGTATCTGAAGTTCCTTCAGTAACTGTGGGCGGTGGTGTACCTGATGTTCCTCCACTTACTGTGGGTTGCGTGTCTGGCGTTCCTCCAGTAATTGTGGGAGTTGGTGTATCTGATGTTCCTCCAGTAAATGTGGGAGTTGGTGTTCGTTTTGTTGACGCCGTATCCTCAAATGCGGTGGCAGTTGATGCTGCAGGTATATTCGTTGTTGATGCTGTTCGTTTTGTTGACGCCGTAACCTCAAATGCGGAGGCAGTTGATGCTGCAGGTATATTCGTTGTTGATTCTGTTCGTTTTGTTGACGCCGTATCCTCAAATGACGAGGAAGTTGATGCTGCAGGTATATTCGTTGTTGATTCTATTCGTTTTGTTGACGCCGTATCCTCAAATGCAGAGGCAGTTGATGCTGCAGGTATATTCGTTGTTGATTCTGTTCGTTTTGTTGACGCCGTACTCCCAGTAACTGAGAATGCTGGTGTATCTGATGTTCCTCCACTTAATGTAGGAGTTGGTGTAACTGATGTTCCTCCCGTAACTGTGGGCGGTGGTGTACCTGATGTTCCCCCACTTACTGTGGGCTGCGTGTCTGACGTTCCTCCAGTAACTGTGGGCGGTGGAGTATCTGAAGTTCCTCCAGTACCTGTGGGAGTTGGTGTACTTGATGTTCCTCCAGTAACTGTGGGCGGTGGTGTACCTGATGTTCCTCCACTTACTGTGGGTTGCGTGTCTGACGTTCCTCCAGTAATTGTTGGAGTTGGTGTATCTGATGTTCCTCCAGTATCTGAGGGCGGTGGAGTATCTGAAGTTCCTCCAGTAACTGTGGGCGGTGGTGTACCTGATGTTCCTCCACTTACTGTGGGTTGCGTGTCTGGCGTTCCTCCAGTAATTGTGGGAGTTGGTGTATCTGATGTTCCTCCAGTAAATGTGGGAGTTGGTGTTTGTTTTGTGGAAGCCGTATCCTCAAATGCAGAGGCAGTTGATGCTGCAGGTATATTCGTTGTTGATTCTGTTCGTTTTGTTGACGCCGTACTCCCAGTAACTGAGGATGCTGATTTATCTGATGTTCCTCCACTTACTGTAGGAGTTGGTGTAACTGATGTTCCTCCAGTAACTGAGGGCGGTGGTGTACCTGATGTTCCTCCACTTACTGTGGGTTGCGTGTCTGACGTTCCTCCAGTTACTGTGGGCGGTGGTGTACCTGATGTTCCTCCACTTACTGTGGGTTGCGTGTCTGACGTTCCTCCAGTAATTGTGGGAGTTGGTGTATCTGATGTTCCTCCAGTATCTGAGGGCGGTGGAGTATCTGAAGTTCTTCCAGTAACTGTGGGAGTTGGTGTATCTGATGTTGTTCCAGTAACTGTGGGCGGTGGTGTACCTGATGTTCCTCCACTTACTGTGGGTTGCGTATCTGACGTTCCTCCAGTAACTGTTGGCGGTGGTGTATCGGACGTTACTCCGGTATCTGTGGGAGTTGGTCTACCTGATGTTCCTCCCGTAACTGTGGGCTTTGTTGTACCTGATGTTCCTCCCGTAACCGTGGGCGGTGATGTATCTGACGTTCCTCCAGTTACTGTGGGCGGTGGTGTACCTGACGTTCCTCCACTTACTGTGGGCTGCGTGTCTGACGTTCCTCCAGTAATTGTTGGAGTTGGTGTATCTGATGTTCCTCCAGTATTTGTTGGAGTAGGTGGTCGTTTTATTGACGCCGTATCCTCAAATGCGGAGGCAGTTGATGCTGCAGGTATATTCGTTGTTGATTCTGTTCGTTTTGTTGACGCCGTACTCCCAGTAACTGAGGATGTTGGTGTATCTGATGTTCCTCCACTTACTGTGGGTTGCGTGTCTGACGTTCCTCCCGTAACTGTGGCCGGTGGTGTACCTGATGTTCCTCCCGTAACTGTGGGCAGTGGTGTATCTGACGTTCCTCCAGTAACTGTTGGAGTTGGTGTACCTGATGTTCCTCCAGTAACTGTGGGCGGTGGTGTACCTGATGTTCCTCGACTTACTATGGGACGCGTGTCTGACGTTCCTCCCGTAACTGTGGGAGTTGGTGTACCTGATATTCCTCCAGTAACTGTGGGCGGTGGTGTACCTGATGTTCCTCCACTTACTGTGGGCTGCGTGTCTGACGTTCCTCCAGTAACTGTGGGAGTTGGTGAACCTGATGTTCCTCCAGTAACTGTGGGCGGTGGTGTACCTGATGTTCCTCCAGTAACTGTGGGCTGTGTGTCTGACGTTCCTCCCGTAACTGTGGGCGGTGGTGTATCTGACGTTCCTCCAGTAACTGTTGGAGTTGGTGTACCTGATGTTCCTCCCGTAACTGTGGGCGGTGGTGTATCTGACGTTCCTCCAGTAACTGTTGGAGTTGGTGTACCTGATGTTCCTCCCGTAACTGTGGGCGGTGGTGTACCTGATGTTCCTCCAGTAACTGTGGGCGGTGGTGTACCTGATGTTCCTCCACTTACTGTGGGCTGCGTGTCTGACGTTCCTCCCGTAACTGTGGGAGTTGGTGTATCTGATGTTCTTCCCGTAACTGTGGGCGGTGGTGTATCTGATGTTCCTCCACTTACTGTGGGTTGCGTGTCTGACGTTCCTCCAGTAACTGTGGGAGTTGGTGTACCTGATGTTCCTCCAGTAACTGTGGGCAGTGGTGTACCTGATGTTCCTCCACTTACTGTGGGCTGCGTGTCTGACGTTCCTCCAGTTACTGTGGGCGGTGGAGTATCTGAAGTTCCTCCAGTAAATGTGGGAGTTGGTGTACCTGACGTTCCTCCACTTACTGTGGGTTGCGTTTTTGACGTTCCTCCAGTAATTGTTGGAGTTGGTGTATCTGATGTTCCTCCAGTAATTGTGGGAGTGGGTGTTCGTTTTGTTGACGCCGTATCCTCAAATGCGGAGGCAGTTGATGCTGCAGGTATATTCGTTGTTGATTCTGTTCGTTTTGTTGACGCCGTACTCCCAGTAACTGAGGATGTTGGTGTATCTGATGTTCCTCCACTTACTGTGGGTTGCGTGTCTGACGTTCCTCCCGTAACTGTGGGCAGTGGTGTACCTGATGTTTCAGCATTAACCGTGGGCGGTGGAGTATCTGAAGTTCCTCCAGTAACTGTGGGCGGTGGTGTACCTGATGTTCCTCCACTTACTGTGGGTTGCGTGTCTGGCGTTCCTCCAGTAATTGTGGGAGTTGGTGTATCTGATGTTCCTCCAGTAAATGTGGGAGTTGGTGTTTGTTTTGTGGAAGCCGTATCCTCAAATGCAGAGGCAGTTGATGCTGCAGGTATATTCGTTGTTGATTCTGTTCGTTTTGTTGACGCCGTACTCCCAGTAACTGAGGATGCTGATTTATCTGATGTTCCTCCACTTACTGTAGGAGTTGGTGTAACTGATGTTCCTCCAGTAACTGAGGGCGGTGGTGTACCTGATGTTCCTCCACTTACTGTGGGTTGCGTGTCTGACGTTCCTCCAGTTACTGTGGGCGGTGGTGTACCTGATGTTCCTCCACTTACTGTGGGTTGCGTGTCTGACGTTCCTCCAGTAATTGTGGGAGTTGGTGTATCTGATGTTCCTCCAGTATCTGAGGGCGGTGGAGTATCTGAAGTTCTTCCAGTAACTGTGGGAGTTGGTGTATCTGATGTTGTTCCAGTAACTGTGGGCGGTGGTGTACCTGATGTTCCTCCACTTACTGTGGGTTGCGTATCTGACGTTCCTCCAGTAACTGTTGGCGGTGGTGTATCGGACGTTACTCCGGTATCTGTGGGAGTTGGTCTACCTGATGTTCCTCCCGTAACTGTGGGCTTTGTTGTACCTGATGTTCCTCCCGTAACCGTGGGCGGTGATGTATCTGACGTTCCTCCAGTTACTGTGGGCGGTGGTGTACCTGACGTTCCTCCACTTACTGTGGGCTGCGTGTCTGACGTTCCTCCAGTAATTGTTGGAGTTGGTGTATCTGATGTTCCTCCAGTATTTGTTGGAGTGGGTGTTCGTTTTATTGACGCCGTATCCTCAAATGCGGAGGCAGTTGATGCTGCAGGTATATTCGTTGTTGATTCTGTTCGTTTTGTTGACGCCGTACTCCCAGTAACTGAGGATGTTGGTGTATCTGATGTTCCTCCACTTACTGTGGGTTGCGTGTCTGACGTTCCTCCCGTAACTGTGGCCGGTGGTGTACCTGATGTTCCTCCCGTAACTGTGGGCAGTGGTGTATCTGACGTTCCTCCAGTAACTGTTGGAGTTGGTGTACCTGATGTTCCTCCAGTAACTGTGGGCGGTGGTGTACCTGATGTTCCTCGACTTACTATGGGACGCGTGTCTGACGTTCCTCCCGTAACTGTGGGAGTTGGTGTACCTGATATTCCTCCAGTAACTGTGGGCGGTGGTGTACCTGATGTTCCTCCACTTACTGTGGGCTGCGTGTCTGACGTTCCTCCAGTAACTGTGGGAGTTGGTGAACCTGATGTTCCTCCAGTAACTGTGGGCGGTGGTGTACCTGATGTTCCTCCAGTAACTGTGGGCTGTGTGTCTGACGTTCCTCCCGTAACTGTGGGCGGTGGTGTATCTGACGTTCCTCCAGTAACTGTTGGAGTTGGTGTACCTGATGTTCCTCCCGTAACTGTGGGCAGTGGTGTATCTGACGTTCCTCCAGTAACTGTTGGAGTTGGTGTACCTGATGTTCCTCCCGTAACTGTGGGCGGTGGTGTACCTGATGTTCCTCCAGTAACTGTGGGCGGTGGTGTACCTGATGTTCCTCCACTTACTGTGGGCTGCGTGTCTGACGTTCCTCCCGTAACTGTGGGAGTTGGTGTATCTGATGTTCTTCCCGTAACTGTGGGCGGTGGTGTCTCTGATGTTCCTCCACTTACTGTGGGTTGCGTGTCTGACGTTCCTCCAGTAACTGTGGGAGTTGGTGTACCTGATGTTCCTCCAGTAACTGTGGGCAGTGGTGTACCTGATGTTCCTCCACTTACTGTGGGCTGCGTGTCTGACGTTCCTCCAGTTACTGTGGGCGGTGGAGTATCTGAAGTTCCTCCAGTAAATGTGGGAGTTGGTGTACCTGACGTTCCTCCACTTACTGTGGGTTGCGTTTTTGACGTTCCTCCAGTAATTGTTGGAGTTGGTGTATCTGATGTTCCTCCAGTAATTGTGGGAGTGGGTGTTCGTTTTGTTGACGCCGTATCCTCAAATGCGGAGGCAGTTGATGCTGCAGGTATATTCGTTGTTGATTCTGTTCGTTTTGTTGACGCCGTACTCCCAGTAACTGAGGATGTTGGTGTATCTGATGTTCCTCCACTTACTGTGGGTTGCGTGTCTGACGTTCCTCCCGTAACTGTGGGCAGTGGTGTACCTGATGTTTCAGCATTAACCGTGGGCGGTGGAGTATCTGAAGTTCCTCCAGTAACTGTGGGCGGTGGTGTACCTGATGTTCCTCCAGTAACTGCGGGCGGTGGTGTACCTGATGTTTCTCCACTTACAGTGGGTTGCGTGTCAGACGTTCCTCCAGTAACTGTGGGCGGTGAAGTATCTGACGTTCCTCCAGTAATTGTTGGAGTTGGTGTATCTGATGTTCCTCCAGAATCTGAAGGCGGTGGAGTATCTGAAGTTCCTCCAGTAACTGTGGGCGGTGGTGTACCTGATGTTCCTCCACTTACTGTGGGTTGCGTGTCTGGCGTTCCTCTAGTAATTGTGGGAGTTGGTGTATCTGATGTTCCTCCAGTAAATGTGGGAGTTGGTGTTCGTTTTGTTGACGCCGTAACCTCAAATGCGGAGGCAGTTGATGCTGCAGGTATATTCGCTGTTGATTCTGTTCGTTTTGTTGACGCCGTATCCTCAAATGCGGAGGAAGTTGATGCTGCAGGTATATTCGTTGTTGATTCTGTTCGTTTTGTTGACGCCGTACTCCCAGTAACTGAGAATGCTGGTGTATCTGATGTTCCTCCACTTACTGTAGGAGTTGGTGTAACTGATGTTCTTCCGGTGACTGTGGGCGGTGGTGTACCTGATGTTCCCCCACTTACTGTGGGCTGTGTGTCTGACGTTCCTCCCGTAACTGTGGGCGGTGGAGTATCTGAAGTTCCTCCAGTATCTGTGAGAGTTGGTTTACCTGATGTTCCTCCAGTAACTGTGGGCGGTGGTGTACCTGATGTTCCTCCACTTACTGTGGGTTGCGTGTCTGACGTTCCTCCAGTAATTGTTGGAGTTGGTGTATCTGATGTTCCTCCAGTATCTGTGGGAGTTTGTGTACCTGATGTTCCTCCAGTAACTGTGGGCTGCGAAGTACCTGATGTTGCTCCCGTAACCGTGGGCGGTGGTGTATCTGACGTTCCTCCAGTAACTGTCGGAGTTGGTGTATCTGACGTTCCTCCAGTAACTGTGGGCGATGGTGTACCTGATGTTCCTCCACTTACTGTGGGCTGCGTGTCTGACGTTCCTCCAGTAACTGTGGGCGGTGGAGTATCTGAAGTTCCTCCAGTAACTGTGGGAGTTGGTGAACCTGATGTTCCTCCAGTAACTGTGGGCGGTTGTGTACCTGATGTTCCTCCACTTACTGAGGGTTGCGTGTCTGACGTTCCTCCAGTAATTGTTGGAGTTGGTGTATCTGATGTTCCTCCAGTAATTGTGGGAATTGGTGTTTGTTTTGTTGACGCCGTATCCTCAAATGCGGAGGCAGTTGAAGCTGCAGGTATATTCGTTGTTGATTCTGTTCGTTTTGTTGACGCCGTACTCCCAGTAACTGAGGATGTTGGTGTATCTGATGTTCCTCCACTTACTGTGGGCTGCGTGTCTGACGTTCCTCCAGTAACTTTGGGAATTGGTGTACCTGATGTTCTTCCAGTAACTGTGGGCGGTGATGTACCTGATGTTCCTCCACTTACTGTGGGTTGCGTGTCTGACGTTCCTCCAGTAACTGTGGACGGTGGTGTACCTGATGTTCCTCCAGTAACTGTGGGCGGTGGTGTATCTGACGTTCCTCCAGTAATTGTTGGAGTTGGTGTACCTGATGTTCCTCCAGTATCTGAGCGCGGTGGATTATCTGACGTTCCTCCAGTAACTGTGTGAGTTGGAGTATCTGATGTTCCTCCAGTAACTGTGGGCGTTGGTGTACCTGATGTCCCTCCACTTACTGTGGGTTGCGTGTCTGACGTTCCTCTAGTAATTCTGGGAGTTGGTGTATCTGATGTTCCTCCAGTAATTGTGGGAGTTGGTGTTCGTTTTGTTGACGCCGTATCCTCAAATGCAGAGGCAGTTGATGCTGCAGGTATATTCGTTGTTGATTCTGTTCGTTTTGTTGACGCCGTACTCCCAGTAACTGAGGATGCTGATGTATCTGATGTTCCTCCACTTACTGTGGGAGTTGGTGTAACTGATGTTCCTCCAGTAACTGTGGGCGGTGGTGTACCTGATGTTCCCCCACTTACTGTGGGTTGCGTGTCTGACGTTCCTCCAGTAACTGTGGGCGGTGGAGTATCTGAAGTTCCTCCAGTATCTGTGAGAGTTGGTGTACCTGATGTTCTTCCCGTAACTGTGGGCTGCGGTGTACCTGATGTTCCTCCCGTAACCGTGGGCGGTGGTGTATCTGACGTTCCTCCAGTAACTGTGGGAGTTGGTGTACCTGATGTTCCTCCAGGAACTTTGGGCCGTGGTGTACCTGATGTTCCTCCCGTAACCGTGGGCGGTGGAGTATCTGATGTTCCTCCAGTAACTGTGGGAGTTGGTGTACCTGATGTTCCTCCAGTAACTGTGGGCGGTGGTGTACCTGATGTTCCCCCACTTACTGTGGGCTGCGTGTCTGACGTTCCTCCAGTAACTGTGGGCGGTGGAGTATCTGAAGTTCCTCCAGTATCCGTGAGAGTTGGTGTACCTGATGTTCTTCCCGTAACTGTGGGCTGCGGTGTACCTGATGTTCCTCCCGTAACCGTGGGCGGTGGTGTATCTGACGTTCCTCCAGTAACTGTGGGAGTTGGTGTACCTGATGTTCCTCCCGTAACTGTGGGCTGTGGTGTACCTGATGTTCCTCCCGTAACTGTGGGCGGTGGTGTATCTGACGTTCCTCCAGTAACTGTTGGAGTTGGTGTAACTGATGTTCCTCCAGTAATTGTAGGCGGTGGTGTACCTGATGTTCCTCCACTTACTGTGGGCTGCGTGTTTGACGTTCCTCCCGTAACTGTGGGCGGTGGAGTATCTGATGTTCCTCCAGTAATTGTGGGAGTTGGTGTTCGTTTTGTTGACGCCGTATCCTCAAATGCGGAGGCAGTTGATGCTGCAGGTATATTCGTTGTTGATTTTGTTCGTTTTGTTGACGCCGTACTCCCAGTAACTGAGGATGTTGGTGTATCTGATGTTCCTCCACTTACTGTGGGTTGCGTGTCTGACGTTCCTGCCGTAACTGTGGGCGGTGGTGTATCTGATGTTCCTCCCGTAACTGTGGGCAGTGGTGTATCTGACGTTCCTCCAGTAACTGTTGGAGTTGGTGTACCTGATGTTCCTCCAGTAACTGTGGGCGGTGGTGTACCTGATGTTCCTCCACTTACTGTGGGCAGCGTTTCTGACGTTCCTCCCGTAACTGTGGGAGTTGGAGTATCTGATGTTCCTCCAGTAACTGTGGGAGGTGGTGTACCTGATGTTCCTCCAGTAACTGTGGGGGATGGTGTACCTGATGTTTCTCCAGTAACTGTGGACGGAGGTGTACCTGATGTTCCTCCACTTACTGTGGGTTGCGTGTCTGACGTTCCTCCAGTAATTGTGGGAGTTGGTGTATCTGATGTTCCTCCAGTAATTGTTGGAGTTGGTGTTCGTTTTGTTGACGCCGTATCCTCAAATGCGGAGGCAGTTGAAGCTGCAGGTATATTCGTTGTTGATTCTGTTCGTTTTGTTGACGCCGTACTCCCAGTAACTGAGGATGTTGGTGTACCTGATGTTCCTCCAGTATCTGTGGGCGGTGGTGTACCTGATGTTCCTCCAGTAACTGTGGGGGATGGTGTACCTGATGTTTCTCCAGTAACTGTGGACGGAGGTGTACCTGATGTTTCTTCTGTACCTGTGGTTGGCGTAGCCGATATTCCTACTGTGACAGTAAGTGACGTTCCTGATGATGCTCCTGAAATCTCAGATGGTGGTGTACCTGATGTTTCCCCTATAACTGTGGACGGAGGAATCTCCGAAGTTGTTCCTCGAGTCGTAGGCGGAGTGCCCGATGTGACACCAGAAGCCGACCCGGCAGTTGTTGTCGTGTCTGTAGATCCTGTTTCAGTAGAACTGGTAGCTAGTGTTGACACAACGTCTTTGCAAGTGGCACAGCAGGATATGTCTGCCAGGGTTTGGTTCGTACAGGATGATGCTTGGCAAGTTTCGTCAGGATCATCCCCAGCTGGGCAGTTGACTGCAGTAGATGAGATAAAGGGCAGTTAGCAGTATTGAGGACGTGTTCTCTGTATCTGTACAACTACCAACACTCTCGTAGAGTTGCACTGATCATACTGTTTGATTAATGACCAGATATCGAATAATTCTGAATCAGAATGGTTAACATATTAAACAGACTTATTTGAAACACAGATTTCCGAATACAGATGACACAGCCGTTTACATAATTCACCTAAACTCTATAAAAATCCTTTTAAGGTAAAGTAAAATATGTAATGGTTGTGATTTATCATAAACGTCATCGAGCAATGTCACACTTACCTTCATAAAGTAAATGGTTCACTTAATGCACATGTTTGGATAACAGTCCTAGCTTAATGTACGGGCGACAACACCCTTGTGTGCACTGCTGGAACTCTAATAACAATTGTGCTGTGCAAATAAACATGTGACTATGCCCTTATGCCCTTTTATAACAGGATCACACAGTTAATTACATGTACGGCAATTACAATTAATTACAATATATGATTACATGAGGACACACGATATACCTCCGGGCTTCTTATTTCCTCACAGAATTCGACAAAAATACAAACCAGATGCCTGTTTCGAGTTCATGCGTTTTATTCCCAAGTATACAGTTGATATATTTCCCACAGGTTACAGTGTATATATACTTCATGTCTATATGACAGTGACAGCTGTGATTGGCTGTAAAAATGTACAAAATTGAATACGATCCGGTGTAATTTGTCGGTGTCCATTCAAGGCATGGTATTGTTTGGTTGTCGGTACATTGGTAAGGGTGCTGCCTACGGATTTACTCATTGACGCAAGTTGTCAGTAGATTCGCGAGGGTGCAGGTGACATTCAAGGTACTGCGGGAAACAATGACGCTGTCGAGCGGGCTCCAGGTCCTCCCACAGCAAACACAGATGCCGTTGTCTTAACAGCAAGTCAGCCTCCCACGGCGGCAGAAAACATTGAGGCTGTCGTCCTTCTAGCAGGTTGTCCCGTGGGTACTGCCATCATAGAAGCAGTCGTTCTTGATCTTCCCCCGGGGGCAACGGCTGTGGGTCCCGCAAACATGGATGCAGTCGTTTGTCCCCTAGGTGCCCCAGCCGTAGGTCCCGCCATCATTGATGCAGTCGTTTTTCCCCTAGGTGCCCCAGCCGTAGGTCCCGCCATCATTGATGCAGTCGTTTTTCCCCTAGGTGCCCCAGCCGTAGGTCCCGCCATCATTGATGCAGTCGTTTTTCCCCTAGGTGCCCCAGCCGTAGGTCCCGCCATCATGGATGCAGTCGTTTGTCCCCTAGGTGCCCCAGCCGTAGGTCCCGCCATCATGGATGCAGTCGTTTGTCCCCTAGGGGCCCTACCCGTGGGTCCCGCCATCATGGAGGCTGTAGTGCGACCCCCTGGGGCCCCGCCCCCGTCTGTGGTGCTGACTGGGTTTGTTGGGGGGAGCGTAAACGCTGTGATCACGGGCTTGCACGTGGAGCAGCAGATTTGATTTCTGAATGCATCTGGAGCCACTAAACAAAGCGTGGGGTCACACGTGACACTGGGGTCATCACCAGCGGGGCAGTTCTCTGAAATAAAACAAGTTTGATGATTATATATTTTAACTTATTTTAAAACTGTGCTGTGGTTTTGAAGGCGCAAAGAGGTGGGTTTAGGTGAGGTGAGGTGAGGTGAGGTGAGGTAAGGTGAGGTGAGGTGAGGTGAGGTGAGGTGAAATTAAATGGGTTTAACGTCGCGTTTCAGATTATTGCACTTATATAGCGTCGTGAACGTCGCTCTATCCACTCGACCACGGAGGCAATCACAGGAGCAAGGATACGTCTTACAGTGAGAAGCACCCCGCCATCAGAGGGCACTAAATATACTGTAAAATAAACAGTCACTTAGCCAATAATCCAATAAAGAGACTATATTTAGTAAATATAGAAACTAATGAAGATTAAGCAATTGATAAACTGTTCCTGTCTTTTGATAAATAGGAAGAATATCCTTAAATCTTGACAAGTAAGAACGAAGGATTTATAATCAACTTTAGGTAAATACAATAAAACAAAAACAGCAAAGGATGGAAAACAATATTTATTTTAATGTTGCTTTCCTATCGGGCGGAGGCAGATCATTCTCTCACCCGGCACAGGGCTGCAACACATAAAAGAAAAAAGTAACCTTGAGATTGTTGAAAAATATTTCGGAGAAAATATGATAATTATCAAATCAAAAGTGCGGAGGAGGAAATTATCCCCATTCCTCCAACATACCAAAAATAAAGCCGTTCTAACTAAATTCTAAGTTCAGAGAAACTGTTGGAAGTAAGACGATTGTGTTGATGTTGAAACGGGTGACCAATTCAGCGTGGAAGGAGGAAGGAAGTAAAAGCAAGTCATCTTGCAAGTCAACTGTTTGTAAATGAAATATTTCAAATTTGTTACATGCTGATTTAACTTACCCACTGCGTTGTCTCCCCTTCTTGATTAGCTCCGAGTTTCTTGATAAGGGTTCAGAATACAAAGACGCGAGCGAGGAACGATGACAACTAAGAAACCCGCTTGCTTAACGAGTGAGTGAGTTGGTTTAACAATATTGCAGTTATAACATCAGGATAATGTCGGTTCGTGGAGAAACCAAAGTGATCTGGTCTTAGACGTTTTGCACTTTGGTGACACATCATCAGGCGAGTCAGTTACACTCAGATCTCAGTTCTCGCTACCGTTATACAAAGATCTTAGGACATCCGAGTACAGGTCACGTCAGATCGACCTTTGACCCACCAGTGAATTGACGAACGGGAAGCACAACATTATAAGAGGACGGTGGGGTAGCCTACTTGTTAAAGCGTTCTCTTGTTACACCGAAGCCCCGGGTTCGATTCCCCACATGGGTACAATGTGAAGCCGATTTCTGGTGTCCCCTGCAGTGATATTGCTGGAATCTTGCTAAAAGCTGCGTAGACCCATACTAACTCAACATTACCAGAAATTTGACAAAATTCGCGATTCAAAATTTGGAAACTGAACAAAAGAAATTCCTGGAATGTCTAATGTGCTCGAGTTTGTATGGCAGTTCTTTCCACGGGGCCCCTTCCGTTCAAATGTTATCCCACTGAGGCAAGAGATTTGACAGAATCAGTCGCACAGGCCGTAACTATCATTCAGAATACCCCGAGTTAACCTTTTCGAGGTTGCATACTTTCCTGCTCTGGAAAGCGACGCTTTGATTGGTCGTATGACAGGTCGTTCTGACGTGACGCGAAACGGTAAGTCATCCGGTCTTTGTTTAGCGGTAGCGAGAACTAAAATCTGATTTTAATTAGATTAGGCGAATCTGGGATTCGAACCCATGATCAACGGATCCTGGCAATACTAAGGGACGCAACTCTACACAGCGAATTGTGACCCCTTGTATAACGACGGACTCCAATGATATTACAGGCTATGAACTATTTTTGTCTCGAGAAAATACAGCGCTAACCTAAATTGTATCGGTAGTACCCGATATTTGGTTGTCGGGCAACACCACATGCCTCGCATCAATGTTGCCTGACATTATATGAACGCTTCAGTATTTCCAAGTGACAAAATATGAAACGCAACCGCGTTCAACTTGCCTATTGAGTCTATATGAAAAGCATCATTACTTCAATGTGACACTATACGAACCGCATCAATGTTAACTGGTGGTAGCATATGATACGCATTAGTGTTGGCCTGTGGCACTATATGATACGCATTAGTGTTGGCTAAAGGCACTATATGATACGCATTAGTGTTTGCTAGTGGCACTATATGATACGCATTAGTGTTGGCTAGTGGCACTATATGATACGCATTTGTGTTGGCTAGTGGCACTATATGATAGGCATTAGTGTTGGCTAATGGCACTATATGATACGCATTAGTGTTGGCTAGTGGCACTATATATTACGCATTAGTGTTGGCTAGTGGCACTATATGATACGCATTAGTGTTGGCTAGTGGCACTATATGATAAGCATTAGTGTTGGCTAGTGGCACTATATGATACGCATTAGTGTTGGCTAGTGGCACTATATGATACGCATTAGTGTTGGCTAGTGGCACTATATGATACGTATTAGTGTTGGCTATTGGCACTATATGATAAGCATAAGTGTTGGCCAGTGGCACTATATGATACGCATTAGTGTTGGCTAGTGGCACTATATGATAAGCATTAGTGTTGGCTAGTGGCACTATATGATACGCATTAGTGTTGGCTAGTGGTACTATATGATACGCATTAGTGTTGGCTAGTGGCACTATATGATACGCATTAGTGTTGGCTAGTGGCACTATATGATACGCATTAGTGTTGGCCAGTGGCACTATATGATACGCATTAGTGTTGGCTGGTGGCACTATTTGATACGCATTAGTGTTGGCTAGTGGCACTATATGATACGCATTAGGATTTACTAGTGGCACTATATGATACGCATCAGTGTTGCCTGGTGACATGATACGTTTCAGTATAGTTATAGATACGTGTTGCCTTAGTCTGTCATACAGACCCTGATACACATATATTCAATTCAGCCCATGCAGGTCTATAATGCTTGGCAAGTCTAGATAACTGCAGTATCAGTATCTGAAAATGAAGAGCGTCGCTGGGCTCCTTTTTATTATATTTGTATTAAGATAATTTAACAACTGTTTTTTTTCTGTAAGATATGTTCATTTCAGAGACTAGATGTGGTATCAGTGTTTCTTAGCAACACCACGCTAGTGGCGTAACGCTGCTCACCTGGGGTCGCGGGTGCTGTCACGGAGAAGACACACTGGCCTTGCTGACACCACTGAAATGAAGTGATAGAAACAGTTAGTAGACCAGTTACCCCCGCTCACTACACCTAACTGATTTGATAACACAAGGGGCTATTTTTTTCTGTTGCATCAATAAAAGGGAATGCATATTAATAAATTGAGCATCAAAATACTTCGCGTTTCCATCCCTTTATTGGAAGACAATCCATGAACGGAACGTTATAATAATGAACTAAACATGCAACGATAACTGACTGGAAGCCTTAACGGACAAGAAGCCATGAGTGTTACTGACGAGAAGCCATGATGTATACAGACGAGAAGCCATGGCATTTATGGACCTGAGGCTGTGATGGTGTTTGTTTGTTGTTTAACACCACAATCAACAATATTCCAGCTATATGACGGCGGTCTGTAAATAATCGAGTCTGGACCAGACAATCCAAGGTTTGATATCATGGGCATCGATCCACGCAATTGGGATACGATGACATGCGCCAACCAAGTCAGCGAGCCTGAGCCCTCGATCCCTTTAGTCACCTCTTACGACAAGCATGGGTGGCTGAAGACCTATTCCAACCCGGATCTTCACGGGTCCCATGACGGTATGGACAGGAAACTGTGGTATTTAAGGACCGATGAACTGAGCTCACCTTCCTGTTCCCGCACGTCGTCCCATCGTGCGCCAGGTTGGGGTAACAGTTTCCGTCACCAGGGAACAGGCAGAAGAATTCATGACACATGTTGTCGAACGTTCTTCCTCCCGTGAAGTACAGTTGCTGTACAAAAGATGAACTGAACCATTGATACATATATACATAATACATATACCTTTATATTATAATTGTTTTGCAACGTTTTGATGTCACATACAGCTTAGGATGACTTGCGTATCCCCTACTCGTATCAACGATAGTGACAGTATGTTGCGGCACACGAAATATCACATGGTAACGATGCTACAATGATTGTGCGCCTAGCTATAAACTGGCTTTAAAACTTTGACATAGATATGAGAACAAGCTTTGTTGAATGTCGCACAGCAATTTCACATTTGTTGATAAGCTCGGGGAAACCCATCACCAGATTAGATATTTTTTTAGCTACAGCTACAAAACCATGTTAAATTACATCTGTGAGTTTGAATATCTTTTACAGAAAAACACCTTGCAACGTAGTAATATATTTTAAGAATTTCTGGGGCAATAATTTTCTTTCGATGAAATCCAAGGCCCCTCTCAGAATACCAAATCGTCGCTCCTTCACGCAAACGAAATGGATGGTTCTCGGTAGGATTTGAACAAAAGGATGAATGACAGCAATCATACCCGACAGAATTTAGACCCAGGACCAAAGTACAGCTGACACTGCACATCGGCCGGGTACTTCTGCCCGAACTCCGTGGTGAGGAAGGGAGCCAGGTTGATGGGAGCTCCGGACAGGGTGAGCGTACACGCTGAGGCAGGCCTGAAGATACATCTCTGTTATCATCACCACCATTCCCCTATATATATAATACTCAAAAATGAGGTAAATGTTCACTCGGTGTACATGTAATATATAATAAAATAATAAAGTCCACGTTAGTCCATCATCTTCTTTATATCAGTTTCATACATAGTACTTTCGCTGTCTCATGACAGCTCTTCAATGTAACTGACAATGACATATAATGACGTCATACTTATGATGACGTCATAAATTACGACTGTGACGTCATGATGTATTTACACACTCCAGCGACGACACGTTTCATGTTTTATGTCTCATTACAGCTCTTCATACTCTTCGTTGATACCCCTCACTTAAAACGAGTTGCATATGGTCTTTTGTCAATAATGTCATTTGGGCCAGCACTAGATCGAAAGAGACTACCCTGCAATGCCTTATGCGTATTTTGACAAGGCAATTACTTACTTGCCCTTAGGTCTATAACAGTTTACTGTTGTTTTGACCAAAATAATACCTTAGGCTAAATAGGGGACAAAATAAACTAAACTTCACGTCAATGTTTGTGTCATGAGGGAATCACGATTGATCTACACAATGCATGTTTAACAATCAGACACTCAAAGTGGTGTTGGAACAACTTGAATACAACTTCCACGGAACACCCAAAGCCCAAAGCCCAAACCCAGTTCGTGTTAAACTTTTAAGAAAAGTATACCTCATGACTGATATTTTAGCAGTTACTCTCCTTTACCCTCACAGAACCAAAATAACTTCTATTAATTGTGTGTGTATGAGTGTTGCGTGCTTGTTGTTTAACGCACACTCAGTCATACTCCAGCTATATGACGGCGGTCTGCAAAAACCAGAGTCAGACTTTCCAGTGATTGATATTACAGTAAACTACGGTTATAACGAACACGCTTATAACGAACTAACGGATATAACGAACTAACTTTTTAGTCCCGACTATTTGCTGTAGTTATACTGTATATATGCTTATAACGAATTACGGTTATAACGAACTAAAAGTAGTAGTCCCTTTGAGTTCGTTATAACCGTAGTTTACTGTATGAACAACGATCTACGCCGTCAGGTTACGATGACATGCAATCTACCAAGCTACGGAGTCTGACCATCCGCTCAATTAAATCGCCGCTCACGACCAGCATGGTTTGGTTTGGACCAGTTCTAACCCGGACTCCCCGGGGAAGAGTGTTGTGGTACCCACGTTTGCAGGAAGGCCTGGATGTTGTCGGAGGAGCACGTGGAGTAGGTCCAGGGGTTGGAGGCGCGGCTCGCGGGGGGAGACTGGATAAACTCCGACATGATGAAGTTGTCGCTGCTGGCGCAGAGATTGAACTCTCCATCGCTCTTCGCCGTAAGACTGAAAACAGAAGTAACATGACAGATTAACTGTAGTAATATGACACAGAATTAAAATATCAAATTAACTATAGTAGTATAAACAAAATTAGCATAACAGATTGACTATAGTAATATGAAACAGAACTAGCATAACATATTAACTATAGTAATATGAAACGAAATTAACATAACAGATTAACAATAGTAATATGAAACGGAATTAACATAAAAGATTAACTATCGTAATATAAAACGAAATTAACATAACAGATCAACAATAGTAATATGAAACAGAATTAACATAACAGATTAACTATAGTAATTTGAAACAGAATTAGAATAACAAATTAACTAGAGTAATATGAAACAGAATTAACATAACAAATTAACTAGAGTAATATGAAATAGAACTAACATAACATATTAACTTCAGTAACATGAAACAGAATTAACATAAAAAATTAACTAAAGTAATAAGAAAGAATCGGTGTCCCTTTACATTGTTTGAGTGGTATGTATACATACGCTGGAGGTCTACTTTTTAGAGGATTTTTTCCCGTCAGTTGTATATTTTTTTGTGCAATTATGCCCAACATCCCTTCGAATATTCATAATACGCTTACTAGCTACCATCTCTCAAGTATAGGGATCAACCCCTTAATATTCGTGGCCCGGGGAACACATTCTATATATGAAATGGTCAGTCCCTGACCCCTGATCCTACTCAGTGAAAGCCTTACTAGAAATGTACCAATGATATAATAATCTCAACGTACGCTCTACCAATTCCATTTGCGATGATGACGCCGAGAGCCTCTGTGCGGACATCCTCGTGTATGGAGGCTGAGGCTGCATTGCACACCAGGATATTGGCCAGGCCTGTCCAGACAACACAGGGATTACTGCTTCTATCTATCTGACATGTTAAATACCATCTAAATGTCAGGTAATATGTTTAAGTTTTAATAACAATTTGCAAAAAATGACTGAAAGGCAAATTCAAGTGTTTCGAATGTAGTTGTTTTTGATGTTTTAAAGACAAAACAATATTTGAAGCATTCCAGATACAACTCACGGCACAAGTACCATTCTTACCTGCTGAAGAGTTCTGTCCTCCTCTGGCAAGGTCAAACCTGTAATTATATTATTGCTAGACTTATTTCAAATAGTGATAGACACATTCCATATCCATGGATGGTTTGTAGTACAAGTATCTCGCCAGCATGGTAAAGATCTACTTGTGAAAAACTGTAATACACAAGGAACAAACATTCATTTTCACAAAACAACATGTTTTCTCATAATGACCCTTTTAATACTCTTTGGCTGCCGACCACAACTCATCGTATTCATATGTGTGAACTTTTCCGAATACATATATGAAATTATGGTTATATGAGATACTTTAATGTAGGTATATTTTATTGTTAATGATTGCCTTTATTTAAATATCTTCAGAAACTTTATTCATTACATGGTGTACGGTGAAGGAATGGCAAGATCGTTTTCTAAGGCACTGCAATTCGATGTGCAGAGTTGCCTCCCTTAGGTGTGCCAGAATCTTATAATCATGGATTCAATCCCGTATTCAATCCTAATTATGATTCTTGTTTTGTCAGCAATCGTTGGTTTTCTTATATTGGGAAATGGTTAAAACTTGCTTCACTCACTCGCACACCATACATCACATGACCATATATGTTCCAGTTAAGCCAAGCTTGTCGACAACGTACCCTGTGATTAGCATGGTGTGGTCGTAGGGAATGCCGGCGATGACGCCGCCTTGTGAACCAAGGAACGCTTCGAATGCTGCAAGGGAGCTGTTGGCGTCCACGATGTTGGTGTTGTTCAGATTGGACGTCCACGGCGCAACTGCTGGTACCTGCGTAATACCAGTAATGCTAGACTCACCCCCGACCACACTGCAGGGAACTAGTGAACAGGTGCTACATACCACTGGTGTTCTCACTGACAAGCGTGCCCAGGGGGTGATATCTAGGTTCTCTTCTTTTCCGCCCTGTGCCTATTGCAATCTACCTAACGTACTGTGTTAAACTGACCACAAAATATACCGATATGCTTCAGGAAAAGTCATTGTTTAAAGCAGCGGGCCACAATATAAAAATACAAGGCCAATTTGCAATAATATTTTCTTTTTATAAAATAATATTTTCAATATATTTCTCTGTATAAACAATTCAGGCCATATCTTTATCGTTATTTTGACATGATGGTATGACTATTTGTACACTGGAATTATGAAACGTGTGCTAAAATGTCAATCGATAAACGGTAACTTGTTCAAAGATGTATTGTTACAGTGCTATTACTTACACTCGCAATGACAAAAGCATTAACTACAAGCTGGATCGTGAAGCCCGGCCTTGTCAACGTGGTCAATCTCCGGTTGACCTGAAGTGAAACGCATCCCGCGGTTATATAAGCATAAGCATATGTTCAATGGCTCAGTGATATGACATGTTGTGAGTCCTTACTAACATGGGGCAATTTACCGTTTTTCCTCACCGGAGCTCGGATAATCGTCGGTACAGGTAGATACAGGTTAGTAGACCCGATTAAACAGGACCAAGCTCAGACAACGTGGGGGCCCTAGGAACTAAGGTTCAGGTCGTTCAACTATAATAATATTATTCCATTTCAACAGTTGATTACCACAATTACTCTGAGTACATGTCTCACCGCCTGACACCAAATACAACAGGTAGATGCATCGCCCTTCTGTAAATTTAACAATGAGCTGCTACGTGTAGTGATTGAGCATTCAGACGGTGCTCAAATATGGAACAAGCTTCCACTCCATACCCGTGACACAAACATCTCAACTGAAACCATTCCCAGAGCATAACCTTCTTTAAAGTCTTGGTTGAAACGTTAAATTCTTTAATTGGCACTTTAAAGTTTAAAGTTTCATTTCTTGTTTACTATAATATTCTGGTAGGTGACCTTTGTATCATGATAGACCGCCTCCGTGGTCTAGTGGTAGAGCGTCCGCCCGGAGAGCGGAAGGTCCGGGGTTCGATCCCCAGCCGCGTCATACCAAAAGACGTTAAAAGATGGTACTTGTTGTTACCCTGTCTGGCGCTCGGCATTAAGGGGCTAAACAAGGACTGGTCGGCTCGGAGTCAGTATACTATGTCTGAGTGGGGTATTCATGTTAAACTGCGGCATGGTATCTCAGTGTGCTAGCACTATAAATTGGCACCAGTCCGGACTAGTACAAGCAGCCACACACACACACACACACACACACACACACACACACACACACACACACACACACACACACACACACACACACGTGCACGCACGTCGCTATATAAGTGCAATAATCTTGGACGCGACGTTAAACCCCATTTCACCACACCTCGCCTTGTATCATGATAATCCACGTGACGTATGCTAGGTTATATACGAGTTAAGGTGCGGATATACGTTGATTGCACATCAGATATCAGATTGGAATTCGAAACATTACATATTTAACCAGTCACATCTTTGCCCTTTAGTGGTGCGTCGCTTGTTGGGATGTACCGTCTTGCCTTTAAGCTAAAGGAGTCTCCAAGCAGCAGGCCCTTCTAGTGTATAGCTACGATGTATACATGTACAACTACGACCACACTCACGGCATTGATGGTGTTGGCGTAGTAGTCGACCATCTCGGCCTGTGTAGCAGCATCGTTCCCGCCATTACGTCGTAACCAGCTGTAGACGTAGTATAATTGAATAGATGTATTGAATACAGTGAGACAAATGTTCTGCGGGGTGGGTGTATGTGTTAACTGATATTTTGTGACAGTGCAAAGGAAACAAATGATATAATGTGAATGAGTATGGTTTTACGCCGCTTTTATCTGCTTTCTGTTTTATGTTGAGTGAGTATGGGTTTACGCCACTTTCAGCAATATTCCAGCAATATCATGGCGGGAGACACCAGAAATGGGCTTCACACATTGTACCCATGATGGGGAATCGAACCCGGGGCTTCGGCGTGACGGGCGACTGCTTTCACCACAAGGCTACACCACCGCCCATATAAGATGAAGGGTATTTCTATTGTGAGTATAGTTACGTATTTTGGTTGTTTTCGTGAGTTAAGTCCAGATGCGCTTTATCTTCAAATAAACATATTGTATGTCCTTAATAAATTATTCGCCTCAACTTGTAAATATTGTTATTAATAACTCTCACACTGATATGAATATTTGATAGGAGAGGGCTAAACAAATTTCCCTCGAACACATCTGAAATATGTCAAAGAGAAATTTGAAATTTGAAGGTGAACCAGATACCAGGTCCGGTGATTTGTTAAAGACGGGAAATGTGATACTTACAACAAATAGAGAGGAAAGTCAATATAAACAATCAGCTCGATTACGTGGTTCCCGACAGCTTGACGTTTAACACGGGAACGTTTCGCATGATGTTTCACAATGTCGGCCACTGGAAGCAGAGACATGATGTCATACTTAACACACACGACTGTAGTCAGATTTAATAAACCATGCTAATTCTTACAGGTGGTGAACAATAATGTTTAAACGTTCATGTCCCTGCTAATTGACCCATCTGTCGTTTTTCACATCGAGGTATGCAACTGATCTGATGATATGGAGGAGAGTTACCCAACCAAGGGACTCCTCAGTCCTGACAGAGTTCTCATTCAAGAAATCATTTAGTTGTTGACATGGCGTTTCCTCAAAGCTATATTTCGTTTGTGATTTGTACGTTTCTTGTATCTGTTTCGAAAGTCAATCGAGACTGAGTATTCACCACGCTTCTAGTCAAATAAAATATATGTGTATACATTTACATACGTTGGCTGTCGACATCATGGCCAATGTGGATGGGAAATCCCCAGGGTGTTTGACCTTCACCTTCCTTAATGGTCTCCATTTGAGCGATGGCCTCGTCAGTTGTCAAGCGCTTCCGGTTGTGGAGGAACTTCCTGAGTTCTTCTTCAGCCGTAACCTAGTATCAGCAAACATTGTGTACATCTTAACCAACAAACACAGTTGCCACTGCCCTTACGTTACAGTTTGTAATATACGACAAATATGACCTGATCAACTAGATACAACGGGGATATAAATTACATTTGGAAAAATTAGGATACGTGGCGCTATGACATTGATTGATCTATATTATCCATCATGGTGGATTATATTATCTTGGAGATTTCAGTGTATTTTACAACTCAACTTCCCGGGGCAAGAGAATCAAAAGACTTTATAGTCTAGTCTTGTGGAACTAGGCTGGAATTTCTGAGTTAATTCTGGCTGGTCTGACGATTTTATCAATTATAGTAAAATCATGTAATGAAAGCTGGTTCATAAATATTATGGCGACTACCGTGCACATTTCGGTTGATTTATAAAGCATGTCCACCTTCAACTGGGCGTCGACAGATATTTTACCAAATCTTTTCATTTTTTTTAATCAACGTGCTTAAGAGATGTGAAGCTTTTTGCGAGGTTAGGCCCGTTTTATTACAAATTAGATCTTGATTATCGATCAGATCGTCTTGACTGGGCGCCTCCATTGTGTGGAATCTGATTGGTCAATAGGGTGGACACAGAAGGGACATCACTCGTAATAAGACACTGGTGGCACTTCGATCGAACTACGTTATTTCAGCCTCGATCGGCAAGGGTGGAAAGTAGACATTTATAGCCCATCTTGCCTCGGGAAGATGATGACTTTGGCTGTGGAAAGTTATAAGTTGAGATGATCAAGATAACAATTGTCGACTACATACATGACTTTAATTGTCATTGCATTCGGAGAGGAAAGAGCCACAATTGATTATGCATTTATTTGTTATCACATACCGGAGGGAATGGGCCATGCTGCCGGACGAGGGATCCCGTGTGTGACCACATAAACACCACCGGTTCTCCTGGGACACCGTCTACAGACATATACAGAGAAGTGTTAGTGTGTGACTACTGGAGTCCGACACTTACAGGGTGGTGTTTGTGTGTGACCAGTGAAGACCGACATATATAAAGAGGTGTTACTGTGTGACCAGTGAAGACCGACACATACAGAGAGGTGTTACTGTGTGACTAGTGGAGACCGACATATACAGAGAGGTGTTACTGTGTGACTAGTGGAGACCGACACATACAGAGAGGTGTTACTGTGTGACTAGTGGAGACCGACATATACAGAGAGGTGTTACTGTGTGACTAGTGGAGACGGACACATACAGAGAGGTGTTACTGTGTGACCAATGGAGACCGACATATACAGGGAGGTGTTACTGTGTGACTAGTGGAGACCGACATATACAGAGTACCAGTGTCAGCTGCCAGTGTGGACCGATATCTACAGAGAGGTGTGTGACTGGTGGAGACCGAGTAGACCTGATGACCACATATATACAGTTTGTAGTTACAATCTCTATCTTCAAAGTTTCAGGACAATTTGTCAATTATGAAGCTAACTGAGAAAACAACATGTGAATGCTGGACGTCCTCCGATAACATCCAATGAGGGCATAGGACATTCAGGCAACAAGAGGACACGGGTTGCAATATATTGTTTCTTTGTGCATATGAATCTGGTTTGGCAAAATCAAAACACGTGAATATCGCAAAGCGGTTGGACGTAGGCTTCAGGTATATATAGATGGTGTGATGTCGTTCCCTTCTGTCGGCTTACCCACCTAAACAAGAAACAAAAGGAACTAGTAAAACTGTCTGTCTGTCTGATTAGTGGAGATTTTTGAGGCCAACATATAGATACCACGCAGCCACCACATATACATGACTTGATGATTGAAAGTGAGGGGTGACGGGGTAGCCTAGTGGTTAAAACGTTCTCTCATCACGCCGAAGACCATTCGATTCCCCACTTGGGTACAGAGTGTCAATCCCATTTCTGGTGCCCCCAGCAGTGATATTGCTGGAATATTGCTGGAATATGGCTAAAGCACCATGAAGCGCATGGGTGTTTGTTGTAACCTCACTAAATCAGCATTATAATCACTTACACACATAGGATGTACATCTGTTATAACTGTCATTACTTAATGGTGTTGGATTTCTGTCACACCAACTATAACTGTCACATCCATTTCATTTTCAAATGAGACCGCCTCCGTGGTCTAATGGTAGAGCGTCCGCCCGGAGAGCGGAAGGTCCGGGGTTCGATCCCCGGCCGCGTCATACCAAAAGACGTTAAAAGATGGTACTTGTTGTTACCCTGTCTGGCGCTCGGCATTAAGGGGCTAAAACAAGGACTGGTCGGCTCGGAGTCAGTATACTGTGTCTGAGTGGGGTATTCATGTTAAACTGCGGCATGGTATCTCAGTGAGCTAGCACTATAAATTGGCATCAGTCCGGACTAGTACAAGCAGGCACACACACACACACGTACATGCACGTCGCTATATAAGTGCAATAATCTTGTACGCGACGTTAAACCCCATTTCACCTCACCTCACCTCATTTTCAAATGCTTGACGGTATGTACTTCTTATACACTAATGTCTGAAGAATTGTGTTTAATATTAGTATCGCCATTAACAAACTGTAACACACTTAAATATATTTTGCAAATGCTACGTAAAATGTAAACACATACCTTTATGTTCCGCCCCCTTCAAGGATGCTCCATGGCTCGTGCTGCAGAGACACATGAACAAGGCATATTTTAGCATCTTCCAAACAGCGCTACACAAAAATGATCTTTGTAAGGCCTCATTCCTCATAGGGCAAATTGTGGGTGATTTCCACTCACTGACGGACTGGGTACCCCTTGTAACCCCGGATACACCGGCTATATACCAGCTACTCCATACCCCCTTGTGAGGGGTAACATATGTTGTGTACTTACTAGGCTATATGTTACTGATAAACAAGCAACGGACCTCAGTCTCCTGCTAGTATGTAACTGTTGTAACGATTAAGTGTGGATTATACATTGTAATCTAGCTTATGTTGTGTGGGTTGTTTAATGAAACCATATATTTGAATTTTAACATTTTACTTGTGTAATGCATGTGTTAACCTATCACTATCCCTAAATTTCCTCAATTCATTATGTATATATATGATACATGTCTATCGAATTCTATAGTTAGGCGTTCTTTTAATTGCAGTTCAGTTTTTTTTGTTTCTTTCAAAGAAAGGCTTTGTTGAAAATTAATTACTTCATGGTATTTTTTATTGGTTTTGAATATAATTAGTCGTAATAAAAAGGTATTACTGGTGAATAACATCTATGTCGTTGACACATTAACGCCAGGTCACAAAGTTCTTTGTAGTACAACGCACTGATGTATAAAACAGTATCCGACGTAAATATGGTTAATATGTCACAGGTTCTCGTTACACTAGCTGATATGGGAAGCTGACAAGCTCATGTAACGCCCAATAAGTTACACAAAACACCCTATTTCTCTTCATTGGACTAGTTTGGATGAAATCCAAGATAAATTAATATTTTTGCAAACCGACAATATGAAGGACATGGTATGATAAGAGCCCTTCCTGGACCACTAGAACTGCCAAATGTCCCATTTTGGGAAGAGTTGGAAAAGTAATCAGAAAATGTTGAAAGGGATATTATGCCGGATTCCAAGCATTTCCACAGTTTAAAATTGTATAAAATTCCATTGGCCAACATTAGTGTTTTACCTGGTCCATTTAATGTACCTGTCAATTTCTAAGATAATTACAGAATATTAGTAGAATATTTCTGATTTCAACAACAGAAATAACCACACATTTATTTATACCGCAAGACCTCACATTGAGGATATTTTACAACCTACATAATTTATAGTAGTCAATGATTTTCATACATAATTTGTCGTGTATCAAAATATGTTCTCTTTGTGCCTATTGATTGATTAATCTACCATGGATTACTTCATGCCATCTGAATGACCTGCTTTTATGTAAAGTTTCATGGAAGAACATTCTTTGAATATTTATAAATGAATATATTTGAATATATATAAACAGATTAAATATTTTATGCAAATTGTGTGAGTGGCGGGCTCTACCAGTAGAAAAGGACATGCTAACCATTTTCGCCAAGACACAGGGTCATCTCTGATTTTCAGTGACCCTGTCGTATAATTTTCATCACAATTTTGCCTTTGAAGCCCAATGGAATCTGTTTCAGTATATACTCGAGATTGATTATTCCCTGGCGTTGACGTGGTATATTTACATGCATGTAATTGTGGAATAGATTTACCTTTTACTTAAGACCTAAATCTCGACCATCTTTTATTCATAATATCAATTGAATAATATTATTGTTAAGAAAGATATGAGTACGCAAAACTGAAAACTGAATAACACTGAGTTCATTTCCAATGCAACATACATTGTATTGGAATATTGTATGCAAGTTGTGTATTTCAACACAGAGGACGAGTACGCAAAAATGAAAACTGAATAATATTGAGTTCATGTCCAATGCAACATACATTGTATTGGAATATTGTATGCAAGTTGTGTATTTCAACACAGAGGACGAGTACGCAAAAATGAAAACTGAATAATTTTGAGTTCATGTCCAATGCAACATACAGTGTATTGGAATATTGTATGCAAGTTGTGTATTTCATCACAGAGTAAAAGTACGCAAAAATGAAAACTGAATAATATTGAGTTCATGTCCAATGCAACATACATTGTATTGGAATATTGTATGCAAGTTGTGCATTTCAACACTGTTTAACACTTGCGGATGTATATCGGGTTTCACACGTGACCTATCGTGACCTTTCAGTTGATAGCAGAGGGTTAATGGCGGAATAATACTACAGCAGTCCGTCAGTGTCACTGCAAATCCTTGCCGACATTTCCCTAATCATCCTGTACGTCATCAGAGTGCTATTAAATACAAAAGATGCATCGATCAGTAGGCGGACTTACTTTCAATCTGTTCCAACAGGTGCCCGTTCTTCCGTAACATCAACATTGTCCGTAACAAAAGATGGACACGACCCAGTGACTTTAAGCGAATCATGTATTGTAAACGACTACCATTTATAAACAATTAAGTACAGATAGAAAGGCTTTAAACCATGCGGGAATTCCTATCACTTTCTCCTCTTTCCAAGCCCCTAATTTTGAGAACAAGAAGAACGTGGGTACGGCATAAACCAGGGTCTTAAAGCAATGAACACTTGTATTAGGCATATCAAATATCAGCATCAGTCGGATTTAAGCTTGAAAATATATTGTCCGTTATCTTCCGTTATCACAGTGTGAGGTAGGAGATGGGAGTGATATAACCAGAGACTTGGAGTAGGGTCCAGACAAGGTGGTCGCATCTCTCCATAGGCATCAAAGTCCCGTGCGGACAAATGCTATTTCTCAGCTCTTTCGGAAAACGCACATTTTGACGAAAAGATGTTTCCCAGTTGTTTCATTGTGATATGTTTATTTTGTCTTGGAACCAGTTCCGCAGTTTTGAAAAGTTCCCTGCCAATAGAAAGAGGTAAATATACGGTTTTTGTGACATTGTCATTCTGATTAATTAAGAAATTCTGGAACTTTAGTTTACAGTCAATAGTTAAGAACATATTGATCTCGCTAACTGAACTGATTATTTCAAGTTCCATTGTTAATTTGTTTAGCAAAACATTTTGTTGTGATGGACTCATTAGAAAAAGTTAGAAGACAATAGTTTTATATGAAGCGAAATGTTATCAAACGTGTCAAAGCAAACGGAAGACTGAATGAATTCGATATCAGGACGTCATGTTGGTACTGTCATACCCATATGAAATGATGCGTAAAATACAAGGATATGTTTAAGGCTAAGTTTGTTGTAGTTCGAGAACCCATATGAACTGATGCGTAAAATACAAGGATATGTTTAAGGCTAAGTTTGTTGTAGTTCGAGAACATTTAAACATTTATGTTTTTCATGATGCATGATTCTTTTGCATGACACGAAATGGACTGATAAAAATACATCGAAATTTGGCGAAATGGTTCATCAATTGCTTCCATGTTCATTCAAACATATGTTTTCGGATGTGTTTTGATGCAGTAGTATATTCACATATATATGTTCACATTTAGCACGTTATTATGCATTTGTATTTATGGCGCTAGACATACACATTCCAACTACATTATACGGTCTGCAAGTAGTTTATAAATGAAGAGTAACGTATTCTTTTGTTTTAAACCTTTGTATTGGGCATCTTTCAAATTTGTATCGGGCGCTACGTTCCCATTCAAATTGAACAATGCCTATGAAACATAAGCGTAGATGTGGGATACAAGTTACAAGGTCAGCTATCTGACGCCTGGATGAAATTGTTTAAACATAACGCTTCACACTGTTATGAATGATTTATAAATTAACTAAAGGCTATCGCAATGGAATACTTTTTATTTACGTTGACTGCCTGTATAAATCTTTTACTTCATGCTGACATGGACGTTTCTGATTCGACTTTATTGCGTCTCATAACGACGTTAAGAAAGTAAAAAACTAAAAATAGAAAACAATTTTTAAACGTATTTTGCTCTCTTTCGTACAGCATTTATTTATTATTCATTCACACTTAATATTGACTTACATATATTTGGATCTGTAGTTTCGCTGTTTGGTTCTTCATTTTTTTAATTTTAATCAGAAAAAGGAAAAATCTAGATTATGAAGAAAAGAGATTTACTGTGTTTACATTGGCATTTGTGTTGCAGCTCTAGACAGGAAGGGCGGTCAGCCTCTTGTATTTGTTCTGGACAGGAATGGCCAGCTGCACGCAGATGACGGACCACGTCATGTGGTAAGTGTACTAGCATAGATACACATACATGGTATATGTACTTAAAGGATGTAATTAAGGACTGAAATTTATAAGTTACTTCCATAAATTAATTCCATAAATAAATTACTATATCAAATTGATTTTTGATGTTGAACTCTCCTTCTCCTTTTCACACTCTATTCCATTTTCCTATTGACCATATTACCACATTAACTAGTTCGATACTTACATTGCTTAGAATGGCTTATGGAATCTGTGTGCTGCTAAGAATAACTTGTAAAATTTGTGTGTTGGTTAGAGAGGCTGGTAAAATATGTGTGTAGCTTGGTGTGGCTTGTACGATATGTGTGTAGCTTGGTGTGGCTTGTAAACTATGTGCGTAGCTTGGTGTGGCTTGTACAATATGTGTAGCTAGGTGTGGCTTGTACAATATGTGTAGCTAGGTGTGGCTTGTAAACTATGTCTGTAGCTTAGTGTGTCTTGTACAATATGTGTAGCTTGGTGTGGCTTGTACAATATGTGTAGCTTGGTGTGGCTTGTACAATATGTGTAGCTAGGTGTGGCTTGTAAACTATGTCTGTAGCTTGGTGTGGCTTGTAAACTATGTGCGTAGCTTAGTGTGTCTTGTACAATATGTGCGTAGCTTAGTGTGTCTTGTACAATATGTGTGTAGCTTAGTGTGGCTTGTAAAATATGCGTAGGACCAAATATTCTCTCCATGGAGAAAATGTGCAATAAAGTTTTTGAAACAATCCTTTTGAAACAATATATTACATCTCAAATAGCTTTATCAACTCATTTCTACATCGTTTTTATTTACATTAATATACAATAAAGCCATATGCATATGTGTTAGCCAGATGAATACACGTGAAACGAAGATGTATTTGATGAAGACATGTCTTCACTACTCCCCTTCTTTTAACAAAATTGACAATGAAACAAACGTTTAATCATATTTAAATGCTTCTCTTTCTTACTCCCAGATAACCGGCAGAGAAGAGCGCATTAAACTAAGACGTCGCCGAAAGAAGAGACCCATAGCTGAGGTCCTTGGCGAAGTCCTAACGGAGAAAGTAGGTGTTCACCCCGACACCTACGGCGGGTCAAAGATGACGTTAACTGGGGACACCGCTGTGCCAGATGCCGAAGGTAAGCAAGAGGGGGATTAGTGGATTACTAAATGAGAGTTTTAACATGCACCCCGCGACAGGAGGGAGAATTTATCTGTCGACGTGTTTTGGCAAAGTATTAGTCGGTATCCAGTTATCGAAAATGAGATCAAAGTATTTTCCCTCCCTGTTGTATGAGTCGAGGTGTTGACATAGGGAGTAACGGCGGCCACAGGGTCTGTGTAGCTTAATCTAGAGACAGCTTACTATTCATACAGAATTCTGGTATTGATCTTCCGTACATGTGTATTTAAATTTGAATACATTGTCACGAGTGTTATTTTTTAAATATGTTTTACTAACTATATTTTCTGAAGATGTAATTGTGATATTCATTATGATTTCTAACAGGTATATGTAAATTCGTAAATATAAGAAAATTCAGTGAGTGAGTATGGTTTACGTCTTCCTACTGCAACGTTTTGAGGAAGACTTTCGGTAAACATGTAATATTATTCCTTCATAACGTCAATTTTAGGTAATGACTAAATTATGTTCATGATATACAATACACATAAAGTATATGATCCCTATACTTTTGAATATTTAACCCAGGGAATATATGATATTGCCCTCCGCTAATTCAACATTGAAACCTGTCGTAGGGGACACGCTTGCGGGGAACCGGGGCAGTCTCGGGGCCACACAGAGAAACAAGCGCCAGGCTGGAGGGGGATTTCATGAGGTTGAGATGCTGATGGTGTTGGACTATGCTCTGTATCAGTTGTGAGTATATCACATAACCAGGGTGACTGGTGTATGGCATTGAGAGCATTCATTACACACGTCTATAGAGTGAGTGAGTTGGGTTTAACGCCGCTTTTAACAGTATGCCAGTTATATCGCGGCGTGTCAGCTTAATGTGGGAGGAAAGCCCGAAGTGATGCAGGTCTCAGACGTTTACCACTTCGGTGAAACCCACGAGCACGGGTATGGTGCTGACAAACCTAGAAACATAATCGGGGCGAACCGGGATTCGACACGTCTATAGGCATTCGGAGACCTTAAAGTATCGTGTATAGAAAAAGGCGATTGGTTGATTTGTTTCGAAAGGTAACGCCTTGTCTGTTTGGGTGCCCACGGCATATCCCAGGGCTAGATGAAGAGGATATAAAACGAGTGTTTTTCAACATTGTAAAAATCATCTATTTGTAATAAACATTATATCGCTAAATATAATGCTTACTTCTGATAACCCCTTTATCATAAAATGTCATTTGTCGCAAAGCCTTTTCTCACAAACGGTAGATGAGCATCGCAATTTTTCACAGAATGTGCCCAGTAATATATTACTACACACGCCCAGTGATTTGTCAGTCAGACAGTGGCAACAGGCAATGACTATATCCGTTAATGACCCAAACAGATACTATTTACAGCCGTTAAGGTGCCGAAAAACCTGCCCATTATATGCTAGGATTGATTAATACACGATGATAACATGAACATGTTTGATGCTTGCTTACAATTGTATAGATTAAACAAATTATTGAGTAACGGAGAAGACAAAATCCAAATCTTCAGGTACTTCTGTCCTCTAGGTTTATGTTCTGCCCAATACTAGTTGCATGATCCATGAACACTAACGAAGTGTTTAATTCTACAATCTCGTCACAAAGTGACGTACAGCACACTACGGTTATAACAAACCCAAAGGGATCACTTATTTTAGTTCGTTATAACCGTAGTTCCTTATGAGCATATTTGCAGCAAAAACACAGCACATGATCAGGACTAAAAAAAAGTTCGTTATATCCGTCAGTTCGTTATAAGCGTGTTCGTTATAAACGTAGTTTACTGTACACTCGATTCTGGATAAAGCAGTAAACTGTTTGCCAATTCAACCATTGGTATGCTTTATTCTTCAGCTGGCTGGGCAGGAATGACTTCAGCGCACAGAGAGCAAAGGACGAAATGTTGGACTTTTACGCCAACATCGTCAACGCAGTAAGTACACGTGCACCGTTCTTTTCTCAGCTATGACACACTGTCAACCGCGCCCCTATTAATCAGTAGCTTACAGCCATTCTCTATCAACGGGCTTAGAGGTTACCTCAGTAGGACAGAGTGAGTGGATTACTGCTGCTTTTGGCAGTTTGGAACGAATAAGGGAGGCGTTTAACACTTTGGTGAAAATGACGCGCACAGGTAGGGAAGATGCTGAAGAGAAAATTACAATAATCCGAATGTGAGATTCGAACTCCGGAATCATCAACTGTCCAGCTGTGCAGCTGTTCAGCTGGCCATTGCACAAGAATGGGATGGGGGTGGGTGGGGTGGTTTATGGCCCTGCAGGTTTTCCATCCTCCAATATCAACTTGTAACCTGATTTCTCAATGTTATTTATTATAACTAAACTGAACAGATCCTATTTTCATTCATACGCTGTAAGTTGTCATAAATACATCCGGTCTTCGACACAGGCAGGATTTCATCGTCGCCGGCAATAGTGGTAAGTCCATCTTGTGAGGTAGTAAGTCCATCTTGTGAGGAAGTAAGTCCATCTTGTGAGGTAGTAAGTCCATCTTGTGAGGTGGTAAGTCCATCTTGTGAGGTAGTAAGTCCATCTTGTGAGGTGGTAAGGCCATCTTGTGAGGTGGTAAGGCCATCTTGTGAGGTGGTAAGGCCATCTTGTGAGGTGGTAAGGCCATCTTGTGAGGTGCCTAATATACTGTAGACTGGCAGGTTTTATCTATAAAAAAACCATAAATGGTTTTCAAAACCTACATGTAGTCGATAAACGTTCTCAATAAGCTGGGGAAAACACAAGAATGCGTGACAAAACAGGCCACGAAACACCGCACTTCGGCATTTTGTGAATTAAGGTCTTTTTTAAGGAAGGGGAGTATTCCTCCACACTTAAGGAATTAAGTATTTTATCCGACTTTTGAACTGCCCCCTCACATGCCGCCGTCATGAAGCAGGAATAGTCCTGACTGTGACGTAAAAAACATTCACTCATCCAAGTAATTATACCTGATCATGAATCCATGAATCCAAATACATGGAAACCATGCATTTTTCAGCTCACACACACTGCATTATTTCAGTTCGTTGTTTTAAGCATCCTGATATGAATGATACTGTAACAGAATATCAACAACTGTTCATACTCTCATTGACAGGCCAATGGACGCTACCAGACTCTCACCTCTCCCGGGTTCAGTGTACGAATTGTCATCAACAGCTTCATCATTGGCGACGTGAGTGAACGGCGTTACACACCTATCAGAAGTATATCTAGTTAATAATAAGTACATTTCTTATGTGCTTCACTCCATACACTAGGTGAATGCTCACAGCGTTACTTAACATAGGGGAAAACTATGCTGATATAAGCCATGAATACAAGACAAACAGAGGTGGCAGTTGGTTTTGATTTTAGATTTGATAAAAGAGTCTGAACAGGAATGTCTTGACATGGGACTAGAAAAGTCTGCTTCTTTCACATGTGTTGGGAGATTGTTCCATAGAACTGGTCATTGTAGTCAAATGACCTTTGCCCAGATGTTGTCAGTTAAGTCTTAGGTATACAAAGTTAGTGAGTGAGTGAGTTGGGTTTAACGCCGCTTTTAACAGTATTACAGTTATATCACGGCGTGTCAGCTTAATGTGGGAGGAAAGCCCGAAGTGATGCAGGTCTCAGACGTTTACCACTTCGGTGAAAACCCACGAGCACGAGTATGGTGCTGACAAACCTAGAAACATAATTGGGGCGAACCGGGATTCGAACCCACAATCATACGTTTCTGGTGTGCCCAAGGGACGCAACTCTGCACAGCGAATCGCGGCGCCACCAGACGACTTGGCCACCCATGCCCCCAGGTATACAAAGGAGATGTCTCTCAGCAGAACCGGGATGGTTGATATATAGTTGAATTTGAACGAACTTTTTGATGGAAATCTCAAAACATGCGAGGGAATTAGTAACTCGTCGAATTAATTGTGATTTAGAATAACTTAGTACTGTTATTCTTACGACCTTGTTGTTGATAAACGAGCTTTAAAGTCAGCGACATTATTAAATATGGTGAAAGACGCGGAAATCCCAATTATCACCGGACATAGTTTAATGTTTCGATATCATTCGACAGTCCCCAGCGGCGACTCCATGGACACAGACGTTGAATGTCAGCAACACCATCGACACAGAGAGAGCGCTGGACCAATTCGCAAGCTGGCTCAGGACTAACCAAGCTACCCTACCGCCTAACGACCACGCAATGACTATTTCTGGGTGAGCTACACTATTGTTCAAACAGTCGTACCCTTGTTGTGCCCGGGACTTTCGCCCCTCGGTCGCAACCTTGTGGAGGTTTGTTCGTGTGTTACAAGTCTTGCCAAACTTCCCGAGGTCGCGACTTTGGCGCTAAATATTCGCGTCCTGGTCGCATGGTCTGATGACATGATGCCCTAGTAAACATTATAGTTACCGATACCCATCACGATGTGTAATTTCATAACATCTGTTTCAGCTACGACCTCGCAAGAAACGGCAGAACAGGGCTTGTTGGTAAATATAAAACGTCAACGAAAGAGAACAACCAGTCTCTATCATCTACGGAAGCGTACTAGGGCCACGGTGAAATTTGTTTTGTCTAAGTATCTCCAACGTACGACTTATTATCTCCTACGTAGGATTTATTATCTCCTGCGTTGGACTTAGTATCTCCTACGTAGGACTTACTATCTCTTACGTAGGACTTAGTGTGGCTTAGAATCACTATCTCCTACGTAGGACTTAGTATCTCCTACGTAAGACTATATATCTCCTACGTAGGACTCATTATCTCCTACGTAGGACTTACTATCTCCTACGTAGGAGATACTAAGTCCTACGTAGGAGATAGTTATTCTAGTCCATACTAAGTCCTACGTAGGAGATATTAAGTCCTACGTAGGAGATAGTAAGTCCTACGTAGGAGATAGTTATTCTAGTCCATACTAAGTCCTACGTAGGAGATAGTAAGTCCTACGTAGGAGATACTAAGTCCTACGTAGAAGATAATTAGCCCTACGTGGTCACTGATCAGATATCTAAGTGTAGTCTAAGGTAATACACATCGTGGCACTAGGAAGCCTCTTCTCTGAACCTTTCTGAATAGTATAAACTATGAAATTGTTACATGGGATGACATTCTCAATTTATGTCAGTCATTAGCACTAAAAGAGGTTTAGAACACAATGTATATGTAATGGTTAACGCCTAAATGTTTGTTGTAGAACCATAGGCCCATGCAATTGTTAAACCTCAACATAGAATGGAAATAAGAACATCCTTACATGCATGTTTCCAAACCTTTTCGAACACAATATGAAAAACTCCTGAGTGTGCTTCTCCGACAAATGCAAAATACGCGTAATGACCTGGAATTCTTCTCCAGGACTGGCCTTCCAGAATGGGACTTGCACCAACTTCTCTGCGTCCATCTGTGAAGCCTTGAAGACCCAGGAGACCGCTACGTTGATCGCGCATGAACTAGCACACAGGTAGGACAACACGGATACTGTCAAGGCACTATACTTGTTTAAAGTAGTGTAGAGTATTATTGCTAGACATGTACATGATAACACTAATTTGGCTTAGGTACTGTTTAATATAGTGGCATTCCCCAAAAGATGATCCTAATGGCGTAATTCCAGGGATCAGGACGACATTAACCATGATGGTTATTTTGTTCATTTTTGTGCTGATGTTGTACCAAGTTCGTTGTAAGCCCTTGTGTTATATGTGTTATGCAAGTGCCTGTGAATCTGATTTGCACATCAACCTTCAATATATATAACTACACCTTATCCATATACCAATATGCATTTTTTTTAAACATAACGCACAGTCTGGGGTCCAATCATGATGGCGAAGACAACACTTGTCCGAACGAGAACAACAACATCATGTCCTCCAGCATCTCCATCCCCGACCGCAACAACGCCGCCAACCCATGGACCTTCTCCTCCTGCACCGCTGCCTCCATCAGGGAGAAGCTGACAAGGTAACTCCATTGTCAGGGAAGACATCGAACTGCCATTGACGTTAACAGATCCTCAAGTACTTGTGAACAACGATCTCTGCGTCAAACGGCATAATGTACCTACTTCATTGTATCGCACCTGAATTCGTTTTATTCATTCACTTAACCATTCCCATGCATGTCTGAGGTATTTTTGTTAAATATCTTTCGTTTCTAGCCATTTCCCATCGTTATTACAGTGCAGATAAATAATATAGTTTAATTATCTATTCAGCTTGTGTTAGTTATCGATATGTACAATAGAGCTGTGTAAAATTAGTAAAGTGCAAAAAAAATAATTTTTGACTGGACTTTTCATTTGACACTCAGTATAATGCCCCGATGATAATGTAAAACACACATGATAGTATTATATGGGGCGGTCGGGCAGCCTAGTGGTTAAAGCGTTCGCTCGTCACGCCTAAGACCCGGGTTCGATTCCCGACATGGGTACAATGTGTAAAGCCCATTTCTCGTGTCCCCCGCCGTGATATTGCTGGAATATTGCTAAAAGCGGCGTAAAACCAAACTCACTCACTCACTGATAGTATTATGATTTTGCGTCAGATTTTATTCTGAAATATAAATGTCCTGAAAACAAAACACACAACTATCTTTCATGGCGGCCCCTTCCACTCTAACCTTCTTTTTTCATCCGTCCCGTCCCCCTGCAGGAACGGAAATCAGTGCACACTGAGGAGAAGCGGCACTGAGCTCAACCTCCAGCCCTACTCGCGTGAAGAGTTCGGCCAGAAGTACCCTCACGATGTCCAGTGTGAGATCTATAGGGGCACCGGCTCTAAGTTCTGTCGGGTAAGTTCTAACTTCACCATGTCCAGTGTGAGATCTATAGGGGCACCGGCTCTAAGTCCTGTCGGGTAAGTTCTAACTTCACCATGTCCAGTGTGAGATCTATAGGGGCACTGGCTCTAAGTTATGTCGGGTAAGTTCTAACTTCACCATGTCCAGTGTGAGATCTATAGGGGCACCGTCTCTAAGTCCTGTCGGGTAAGTTCTAACTTCACCATGTCCAGTGTGAGATCTATAGGGGCACCGGCTCTAAGTTCTGTCGGGTAAGTTCTAACTTCACCATGTCCAGTGTGAGGTCTATAGGGGCACCGGCTCTAAGTTCTGTCGGGTAAGTTCTAACTTCACCATGTCCAGTGTGAGGTCTATAGGGGCACCGGCTCTAAGTTCTGTCGGGTAAGTTCTAACTTCACCATGTCCAGTGTGAGATCTATAGGGGCACCGTCTCTAAGTCCTGTCGGGTAAGTTCTAACTTCACCATGTCCAGTGTGAGATCTATAGGGGCACCGGCTCTAAGTTCTGTCGGGTAAGTTCTAACTTCACCATGTCCAGTGTGAGATCTATAGGGGCACCGGCTCTAAGTCCTGTCGGGTAAGTTCTAACTTCACCATGTCCAGTGTGAGATCTATAGGGGCACCGGCTCTAAGTTCTGTCGGGTAAGTTCTAACTTCACCATGTCCAGTGTGAGGTTTCAAATATTGATTTTAACGCGGTTAAATCTACAGGTTTCCTAGCTGTTCATTGAAAACACAGTATGTTTATCTCCATTCTAACATGACTATTAATTGTACTTGATATTATTGCAATATGCCTTCCGAAAGTGACTGTAAAAGAAGTACTATTCTAAATATTTGCGGCAGTCAAATCGGCTCTTTCAATCACAGAGGGTTTATTGTGATTTGATACTTCAGACTGACCAATCAAAATCGAGTATTTTCCAAATTTAGGGTAGAATGACAATTTAAGTTCCATTGAGTTACTGTTACTAAATGTGATGACCTGGACACTCCTGATTTACTGGTATATGTTGCCTTCCAGTCCCTGTACTTCAACAGCACCCAGACGTTCGAGGACCTGTGTTATGAGTTGTATTGCTTTGATCCGGTGAAGAATCTGTGTTTCCCCACTCTGGCGCATGATGGCACTACTTGCGGGAACAAGAAGGTAGGAAATACCTGTCTGATAAAAAAACACAATCCGAACCATCTCTTGATGGTACAACTGTAGGTACATGTAGGTATACGAAGGTACGATGTACATGTCTGACGTCTGAATAATTATCTCATAAAGGCACTACTTGTAGGTAGACACATACAATCTGAACCTTTGCGAATCTTTCACCACCTCGTCTGTGACTTGTTCTCTGAATCGAAATTTCTATGAAATAAATTGGAAAAATATGTTATGTCAGTTAACAACAATCTCTAGACAACAACGTTAACACATGACTTTATTTCCCGTCCCTGCAGTGGTGTCGTGCCGGCCGATGTGTGTCGTCACCACAAGCGCCGGGAACAGCAGGTATGTTGAAGCACAGGAGTCCGTATCTAAAAATAGACGCCCTCATGCATATTCATGACCATCTCCACACGCGAGCCCGGGCTCGCGTGTGGAGATGGTCATGAATATGCATGAGGGCGTCTATTTTTAGATACGGACTCCTGTGGTTGAGGTTTATGTCAGGCACGTATGTTGTCAGGCATTGGATGAGAGAGTGAGTGTTGTTTTGCGTCTCAGTCATAAGTATTCTAGGTACATCACGTCGACCTCACACAAACAAGTGTACCATGACTCCATCAGCCACGTCTGAGATTTTGACAGCCTGATCCATACTTTAGCATGTTCCATACTTCATACGAAAGCAGGGGGCACGGTTGGCCCAGTCGTCTAAGGCGCCGCGATTCGCTGTGCAGAGTTGCGTCCCTTGGGCACGCCAGAAACCTATGATTGTGGGTTTGAATCCCGGTTCGCCCCAATTATGTTTCTAGGTTTGTCAGCACCATGCCCGTGCTCGTGGGTTTCACCGGAGTGGTAAACGTCTGAGACCTGCATCACTTCGGGCTTTCCTCCCACATTAAGCTGACACGCCGTGATATAACTGGAATACTGTTAAAAGCGGCGTTAAACCCAACTCACTCACTCACTCACTCATACGAAAGCATAGGTCCCATGAGTGTGTTAATGTTAAAGGTCACTTGATGCAGTATGTCAGCTTAAAGTGGGGGTAAGGACGTAAACCGTTACACTTTTGGTGAAACCCACGAGCTCGGGTATTGTGTTAACAAGCCGGACACAATATATATATTCTGTGAATATTACCTTCAATAATACCATTAAGGGCTAGGGGTGAGTGGATTGGGTTAAACGCCGCTTTTAACAGTATTACAGTTATATCACGGCGTGTCAGATTAATGTGGAGGGAAAGCCCGAAGTGATGCAGGTGTCAGACGTTTACTACTTCAGTGAAACCCACGAGCACGGGTATGGTGCTGACAAACCAAGAAACATAACCGGGATTCGAAGCCACAATCATAGGTTTCTGGCGTGCCCAAGGAACTCAACTCTGCACAGCGAATCGCGGCGCTTTAGACGACTGGGCCATCTTGAAACACAACGCGGTGGTATTGCTTGTTTTGTGAGCTGATGTGACGGTTGGCTTCGGCATAGTATGACTCCTGTTACTCAAATAAATGCATATATTGGCATATCAATCTGTCCTTGACAATTAATAATCTCTCCTATTTGAAGAATATTTTTATTCATATGACATATTTTCTCTGAATTTTTTTTTTTTCGTTCTAGAAAATTGTCCCGCGGGAGATGACCCGGATGTTATATGTGCCACAAATATATGCAATGACGTCACAACACGTGACGTACTCTGTTGTGGCACGTGCAAGCTGGTGGAGCTGCCTCCAGTGGCTCCGCCCTTTATTTCAACCATCGTCACGGTGTCGCCTGTCTTCCCGCCAGTCCAGCCAAATCCGCCCCCCTTCCCCACCATATTCCAACAGAACCCTTTCCCGCCGCAGAACACTTTCCCACCCCAAAATCCCTTCCCACCCCAAAATCCCTTCCCACCCCAAAACCCATTTCAACCTCAAACCCCTATCCAGCCCCAGAACCCATTTCTGTTCCCAAATCCTTTTCAATTTCAACCGCAAACCCCATTTCAACCCCAAACCCCTTTTCAACCCCGGAATCCTTTCCCACCTCAACCCGCGCCTCGGCGATTTAGCTTCTTTGATAATTTTGACGCCAGATTTAACAATATATTTCAAAATTTGAATAATCGAATTGGAGGATTTACATTCGGTAAAAAATAAGATTGGTGTGAAATTTTACGCAATATGTTAACTGAACGTGGCAGTATCTAATAAATTAAGTCCAAATTCTTTTCTTTTCCTAGAATTGAATGATTATATTTCTTTTAGTGATTGTTGGATAGTGGTATATTTTGAACGGATGTTCCACCTTGTTGTATATCGTCCAAACAAAGGGGAAATAAGTTCATTCCGAACCTATCCATCACCGTAATTACATTTTAACCATTCAATTAGTTTTGGGTTACATCATTATTCCAGACTACACAATTAAAGTCAAACAAATAGAACCCAATAAATCCAAATGGGGAGAATTCCTTTTCGTGGGCGGCCTCTCCACGCATGAGAAGTTTGGAAGGACCTTTTATTTTACGTTCTTTTTGATCTTGGAAATATGGCCTTTTCGTCTAGTTTGTGTGTGGAGTGAGCGCGGCTGTTGGTGGGTGCGCGCGTGGGGTTCTGTGTATGCGTGGTGTGTATTTGATGTGTGTGTGGTATGGGGTGTGTGCGTGCAGTGATGCTGTAGTAGAATGCTTTTTATCACTTTTGTATGAATTAATGTCTGTTCTGATTATTCAAGTTTAAATTTCCCCAAATATTATAACAATATATACATATCACCCCATGGCTATGTAGCTGTTGAATAATCATGGACTGAATAGATATCTATGTATAGTGCAGTCACGTAGACTCGTGTATGTTATCACCCAAGTCATGTTTGTAATAAACGAGATTTTAAACCCACTGTGTTTTATGTGTGTCGAGTAACACGAGAAAGAGAATTTTAACATGGAACTCGAGAACAACCTCATGGAAAGCGATCTTAAAACTTTGAAACATAATCCATTTCCAAAACAATCAACGTGTCTACAAATTTATGAGTGAGTGAGTGAGATTTAACACCACTATTATTTCAGTAATATCACGGCATGACAGCTTGATGTGAGAGGACAACCCGAAGTGATGCAGGTCTAGATGTTTTAGATCCGGGGTAGAATGGGTCTTCAGCAGCCCAGGCTTGCCGTAAGAGGCGACTAACGGGATCGGGTGGTCACCCCGACGTGTTGTCCATCGTAAACGTACACTACTTCAAACCACCCACGAACACTGGCATCGTGCCGATAAATCAAGAAACATAATCCAGGCGAATCTTGGATTCGGACCAACAATCATAGGTTTCTAGCCCCTAAGGGACGCAACTCTGCTCAACGGAATACGGCGCCTTACTCGACGGGACTCGTGTCCCCACCGTGTTGTTAACGTCCGGTGCAGAATGCTTATGTTCCCTGTCGTTTAATATCAACATTCCGTTTGTCTCGAGCTTTGGATAACTCAACATATTTTTTATTATAACCTGGAATGCATCTCCAGATTAAGTGAGTGAGTGAGAATGGTTTTACGCCGCTTTTAGCAATATTCCAGCAATATCACGGCGGGGGACACCAGAAATGGGCTTCACACATTGTACCCATGTCGGGAATCGAACCCGGGTATGGTGTGACGAGCGAACGCTTTAACCACTAGGCTACCCGACCGCCCCCATCTCCAGATTAACCGATCATGTAAAGACTCCTCACAAAGATTACTGTCATAAGGCGTTTATTCTCATGATAGTGACAAGAGTAGATTAAATTATATAAAAATAAACAAATCTGAAGTACACAACACGAACAGGCAGGCATATTGAGCAAACAATTCCAAATAATACACATGTACAACTAATAAACATATCTGGTGCTTACAATGAACAAATACACACAATGTTGAAATCTTCTGAAACTATGATATTTATCTCGTTTACAATATTGGATTTATCACTCAGATGAATGACAACCATACTTTTCAAACACTTATGAAGTTACAACTTCTACAGAATATATCACGTTATTAAATTTTGACATGATACCTCGAAACTTTGAAGTTTCGTCGATGTCTACCGGGTATCCACATATTTTCAAACAATATCATCTGGAGGAAACAATCATCAACATCCCCAGATGGAATTTACATATAATGATTACGACTATGTGAAAATGATTATTTCCCAACCAGATTTACTTGCAAACTCTTCCTTCTTTACCACATCTGGGGTCTAATTCTAATTAAAACGAACGTAAATGAGAGTAAATATTGAGAAATGATATTGTAATGGACACACTGGCTATAAACAAAAGTCAAACAGAAATGGATTTGCTGTAGAATTGTGGATGTTTTGAGACATGCATCGTCAGTTTCATTCAAAGATTCGCTTGGTCTGCATGGCCCGAGTCAAAACAAAGACGTTTCAAAATACTTCATCTGGATGATTCAAACGCTTTTAAATTACTTCAACAAAACAGTTTTTATGTTAATCAAAAGACATTTTGTTGAGAAATAGGTTTAATTAAATTTAACAAGATTGATCACAGAGTTTTCCGAAATTACTTTTTGACCAGACCGGATCACAGAAAGCAAGGCACTCAAGGCCGTGTTACCAGTCGAATTCGAAGGCATCATCTCCTCCCATGAGCATCCAGCCGTTATTCATGCCGTTGTTGCGAGCGTTGTTAAAGAAGTTCCCTCCATTGTTACGGCGGTTGTTACGACGACGCCACCACCACTGGTTATTCTGAGGGCGTTGAGCCCATCGGCAGCAAGGTTGGTACCAGCGTTGGTAACACCAGTTGTAGTAACGATATACGCGGCAGTAGTTGGAGTTGAACTGGGGCGGCCGGTTCTCCACGCTGGAGCTGCCGCCGCTATTGGACTGACTTTGATCAGGGGTAGTTGTGGCACTAGTTGTCCGGCTCGTGGTAGGACTTGTTGTTGGGCTAGTGGTTGCACTTGTTGTTGGACTTGTTGTTGCACTTGTTGCACTAGTTGTTGCACTTGTGGTTGCACTAGTTGTTGCGCTAGTTGTTGGACTTGTTGTTGCACTCGTCGTTGGACTTGTGGTTGCGCTGGTTGTTGCACTCGTAGTCGGGCTAGTTGTTGCGCTAGTTGTTGCACTTGTAGTCGGGCTAGTTGTTGCGCTAGTTGTTGCACTCGTAGTCGGGCTAGTGGTTGCACTTGTCGTTGCGCTAGTGGTTGCACTTGTCGTTGCGCTAGTGGTTGCACTTGTTGTCGGACTAGTGGTTGCACTTGTCGTTGCGCTAGTTGTTGGGCTAGTTGTTGCACTTGTCGTTGCGCTAGTGGTTGCACTTGTCGTTGCGCTAGTGGTTGCACTTGTTGTCGGACTAGTGGTTGCACTTGTCGTTGCGCTAGTTGTTGGGCTAGTTGTTGCACTTGTCGTTGCGCTAGTGATTGCACTAGTGGTCGCACTTGTCGTTGCGCTAGTTGTTGGGCTAGTTGTTGCACTTGTTGTTGCGCTAGTGGTTGCACTAGTGGTCGCACTTGTCGTTGCGCTAGTTGTTGGGCTAGTGGTTGCACTTGTTGTTGCGCTTGTGGTTGCACTTGTCGTTGCGCTAGTGGTTGCACTTGTTGTTGCGCTAGTGGTTGCACTAGTGGTTGCGCTAGTCGTTGCACTTGTCGTAGCACTAGTTGTGGGGCTAGTTGTTGTAGCACTAGTTGTTGGGCCTACAGTTGTAGGGTTTGCATTACACGTTTCACAGCAGTACTGCTCTCTGGTCTGCTGGGTCAACTGGGAGCAGATACCACTGCTGCAGGAGAACTTGGTGTCATCTCCGTGGGGACAGTCATCTGCAGGAGAAAAGCAGCTGAGTCAGAGCCGGTAGGCAAAGGGCATATGTGTTATGCAGTGCGTCATAATGATAGCTTCAATACATGAAAGAGTGAATATCGTTTTACGTAACACAAATACACCTGCAAAAGCATGGCGGGCTGTAAATAAACCACTCCGGGGCAGACAAACCAGTAGCTCAAGGTACAAACAAGGACAGGGTGCAACCACCTGATTCTTTCTGGTTGGCTGTTACAAGCATGGGGGACTGGATTCACCGTGTGGAATCATGTTTGGTTTTACGAAATTCAATGTTGATTATCCATATTTACTTTAATTATGTACATTAAGACTGGATTTTGACTGGCCACACTGTATATAAATTATTTAGATTCATCTACCTTGGATGTTTTCGCTATATACAGCGCCATATTTAAAAACCGAATGAAGGGTGAAGTTTCAAATTTAAAACTTATGTGATTTGAAACCTCTGATCAATAAGAATGGTGTATTATCCATTATCATGGTTAAATTGGTTTAGCGATATGTAACACTCACCATAAGCCGCCGGGGCAGCTGGGTCCGCCACGCACTGTCCTTGAACACACCACTGTAATAGAAACGGATCAATGTACAGTCAGTTATGTCGCCATATATCTTTCAATACCAACTTTCACGAACACAAAGGTTCATTTAACAACACAAAATACCACTTGCAAGTATAATATGTATACACCAGAGACACAACACCAAGAATAAGGAGTGATTAAGGCTGAAGCCAATGTCAGAAGCGAACCCAATTCAACCAACGTTTGAGCGTTAATGAGTGTGATGGTACCATGATATAACGGAACGACCTGATTCGGTTTGTTAAATTATTTGATTAACTTTAACAAAAGTAGAATAGATAAATAGTATGCGGACAGCTTCCTTTTTCTATGAACTTATTAAAGGTCATTTGGTAATGGTAGTTATCTTTTGACTAGTCATTTAAACATGTATTTTACTAGACAGACAATACACATTAAATCCTTGAAATATTCATTGTACTCTACCAAGATTTTAGACTTTAACTTCTACTTTTATTTCGTCCACTTAATTTAAATGCCTTTCGAAAAAAACAATCCCTAAGAGAAGCATTAACAAAAACAGTTGCAGCTTTTGTGTTCCCAGCAACGTTACGACCTCTGCGCGACACGAATACACACACTGGTATTTAATTCCTACCTTTTTGTTACCGCACGTGGTGTATTCCATGGGGTACATAGCCGTGCACTGATTGGTGGAGCCGGGCAGGTAACACCACATGATGTAGCAGAGGCTATCGTATGTGGTTCCGTTGTACGCAGGCTGCAACATGACGTTATGGGACACTTAAATCAACTTCCACTTTCAAATGTACCCAAAAATTATTTTTCGTGACAGAGTTCTGTTATGTCAATATATTTATCGAATAAGTATATCAAAACTATTACAAGTATGTAATTGAATCATAATATACATGCAGTATTACGCTCTAGTGATGTTGATCAAGAACATTTTGATATATAATGAGGTTTGTATCTAAATTTGATGTTAGTAAAAGCTCATACAACCTTCTTATATTGAACTATTGCAAATCAACCACTTTATTGAATTTAAAATAGTTTTATCAGAAAAGTATGGGTAGATTTTCTATTTCCAGACACTTGTTCTTATGATATTGTCGGAATCGTACAATGAACTTCTTATAATTGTAGACATGGTTTTGTCACCTTTAGTTCTAGAGCATTAAAGATATAATACTTAATGGTTTGTATTTAACACGGAACCATTATGACTTTCGGTCACGAATGGTTAGACATGTTTTCAAGGTAGCTTCTCATGAAATCATTACACTCTAATTATTAGTTTGACTTAATCAGCTTGTGTTCTACTCACCCTGCAGAAGTCCGCTCCGACGTTGTTCTGGCACTGCTGGTCGGGCGAGTACTGCTGACCGTATCTCACACTGCTGAAGTCGACGCTGGACGCAACGTTGTCTTCTTTGGTGCAGGTAACACTGAAACACAAAAGACGGGTTTCATTTCATGTTGTTTGTTTATTTGCTTGTTTGTTGTTTAACGTCGAGCTCAGCGATATTCCAGCTGATATGACTGCAGTCTGTAAATAATCATGCTTGGACCAGACAATCCAGTAATTGACAGCATGAGCATCATTTTACAATTTCATGTCGGGGATAAGTAAAGCATCTCCGTGCATGTACGTGTGTGTGTTCGTGTGGCTGCTTGTACGAGTCCGGACTGATGCTGATTTATAGTGCTAGCTCACTGAGATACCATGCCGCAGTTTAACATGAATACCCCACTCAGACACAGTATACTGACTCCGAGCCGACCAGTCCTTGTTTTAGCCCCTTAACGCCGAGCGCCAGACAGGGTAACAGCAAGTACCATTTTTTAACTCTTTTTGGGCGGACGCTCTACCATTAGACCACGGAGGCGGTCGACAACCTAAGAATAATAATCAGACACGACTAAGTGACGACATTCTGCACAGCGAATTGCAGTGCTATAGATGGCTGGCTCGCCCGAACATCTACTTCACGAGGAGCTATCATAGTATGCCGCTTAACATTGAAACAACTCTTGGATATGAACACTCACCTTGCACGTCCGAGATACTCAGCAAAGCTGCTGACTGAGCAGGGTGTCCACGTCCATGGCCTGGAGCTGGTGTCGCGAGTTACGAACTGCAGTATAGACGCCATGATGAAGTTGCTCTCTGTGCAAGAGACGGCGCTATCCTCACCGTCGTGGTCGCCGTTGAGACTGAAACAGACACATGTTGTCAGAACGTCTGCAGGTGATGTTATGTTGTTTGTGTTTTGTTTGAGGGAAGCTAGTTCATGTTGTTGTTGCAATCACACAAACGGACCGCGCGATTGCACTCGTCTACGGACACCGTAAAAACGTACTGTAACAACCGTCTTGTTGCACATGAAATGGTTTATTCAAAACAGAGTCGAACATCGTCCAAAGAACATGATTTTAAAACCGTTAACAATTAGCTCAATTAGCTCATTTGATTCATTTCTTGGTTCGATTCCACACGTGGGTACAATTCTTGGTTTTGCCCGCTGTGACATGCTGATGAAGCAACACAAAACCCATCTGACTCACACATTATGTCTAAATCTGTAGACAAAGCATCTCATACCTGTGTCCCAGTTCATGGGCAGCGGTAGCGGGTGTAGCTCCTGCGAAACTGTTTTCAACAACAGAGACGGAGTCTCTCTCACAAACTGACTCACTCAGCGCGACACCTGGATCAAACAAAACAAATGTTTACTTTCATACGTTTGTTGCTCTTTTCCACGAAATATCATTTCATTCAATACTTTATTTATTTAGTTAGGTGTTATATACCAGATGTTATCCCCTGCACGTCCCTCCTAGGTCACAAAAAGTTTTAAAAGCAGAATTGACGATTGTACTGGGTGGAGTCTTGCATCTTAATTTTCTCAACTAATCCAAAATGCCCATACTTACTAACTATAAATATGACATTCTGTATTAAAATCATTCTTACCTGTTCGTCCAGAATTTCCAGCATTTGACAAGTCATACCTGAAAAATCACAAATCAAGGCTTTATTAAGAGGGGGAAATATTGACCACTGAATGAATGCATTTCGTGTTGCAGAGGTGTGAAGTTTGGTTCCTTGCATTTCCTTACTATGCCGCCATGTTATAGGCCATGGGTGTCATGTCTAAAGACAGAAAGGAAAGCCGGCGACATTGTTTATTAGACGTTAATGTTCATGGCCGTACTATTTGGGCGGAATGTAGTATGACGATAGACTGATATTATTGCTTACCCGGAAAACAACATGTAATGATCGTTCTTGGGTAGGCTGGTAAAATCCTGGGCTTCAACCCAACTTTTGAATTGGTTAAGAGCAGTCTCGGAATCCAACAGGTTGGTGGCGCTGTCGCCGGAGGCGCTGGTGAAGTTGGACAAAGCTGGATCCTGCAAGATACGTTTTCTGGTTTATGTGATAGAAGAGCATCAAATAAGGGTTGCTTTCCCTGGGTGCATATAGAACCGCTTCTGGCAACGTAATTATATGCGAATCCAGATAACAAGATCCCGATTTATAGTGCTAGCACACTGAGATACCATGCCGCAGTTTAACATGAATACCCCACTCAGACACAGTATACTGACTCTGAGCCGACCAGTCCTTGTTTTAGACCCTTAATGCCGAGCGCCAGACAGGGTAACAACAAGTACCATCTTTTAACGTCTTTTGGTATGACGCGGCTGGGGATCGAACCCCGGACCTTCCGCTCTTCGGGCGGACGCTCTACCATTAGACCACGGAGGCGGTCAACAATGTCATGAGGAACATAGAAGTACAATATGAAAGATGATCCATGCATACTCTTCAGTTAATTGTAAGATACAATTTACACATTTGGATTGAACAAATCAGAACCAAGTTTTGAATACCTAAGCAGGGGAATGTGAAAATTGAGTTCTCTTACCGTAATTATTCGAATCTCTGTAACCTCAATGGCAATACTCAGAGTTGAACCAGGAACACTTTGGACATTAACGAAACGATCGTTCATCTACAAGAAAAACACAACAACATATTAAATTAAAATATTAACAGTGGTAGTGAAGTTTGAGTGTTATTGGTCGTATTAAAAATATATTATCGCCGAACCAGTTTTCTTTCGGGTCCGTTTACGCTTGTCATGTCAAGATGTATTACCCCTAAATATAAGATTGAGTGAGTGAGTTTGATTTCACCCCGCTTTTAGCAATATTCCAGCAATATCACGGCGGGAGACACCAGAAATGGACTTCACACATTGTACCCATGTCGGAAATCGAACCCGGGTCTTCGGCGTGACGAGCGAACACTTTAACAACTAGGCTACCCGACCGCCCCCCTAAATATAAGAACGAAGTGGTCTTACCGATGCAGCTACGGCGGTATAGTACAGGTTCATTTGACTGAGAACATCCGCCTGTGTTGTCTGAAGTTTTTCAGTCCATCTGAAATACATTAAATAGTGTTATAGTGAGTGCGTTGAGTTTATAAGAACATTTCAGTTACATCCCCGCATTCCAGCATCGTGTGGAAGGGTATCCAGGGTATATTTATCTTTAGCCAAGTATTTGTACATACCTCTCGAAATCCCTGGCATCGACGACAAAAATGACCTCCACAATGTGTTGGTCTACCTGGCGTCTCCTCCTCACATCTTCATCTTGGTCGTTGCTAGGGGGATTAGGCGCTGAAATGTATGAAGAAACCCTTGAGATGCTGATGAAAGACTAATTTTCTCTTCAAATTAAATTTACATGGGGAAAGAACTAATTAATTGAAGAATATGGTCCGTTTAGTTGGAAGAGTCCTTGGTAACCTTGAATGTATGTTTCAGGTGAATGTGGTAAATACACCCTCGGTTGAGGCACATATTTTTGACATCTTTCTGAAATGAAAGATCTATCTTTTTCTTTCTTTCTTTTTATGATTTCACTTGCTTTGATTTATTTGAAACTTATGCATTTCACCCCAACATCGTCATCTTAACATGTCGAGCGATATGTTGCTTTGTTATCAGAATAATACCTGTATGTGTGCTTTCGATCTCCTCCGGGGAACCCCGAGGCACCTTTTAAAGGCTAAAAAGCGAACAATTTACATGTAAATGGGCTGACCCATGTATACAATGGACACTGAGGCCAGGCCCAACTATGTCTACACACTGTAAGTGAATACTGAAGGAGACTCACGGAGAGGGTTAGGGTTGGGGATGGCATCCCCCGTGTTATTCACATTCTCGACATTCTTGTGAATCACATGATCACCAGCATCACCATTCTCTCTTCTGAAGCGGTTGAGTGGTACAATGTTTACTTCCTGGCCGTCCAACACCAGGCTACCCTCCTGGCCATCAAAGATAAACATTTCTCAATAAATTACATGTTTATGCAAATAAGAAGGTCAACTAAGCACTTGGTAACATTACTATTTGATAGTAATTAATAAACACACGCTTATGCTATAGTAGGAATCGTACATTGAGAGATTTGTTATGATTATTGAAAGAGTTTTGTCGTTGTTGTTATAATTAATTACAGATTAAATAATAACAATAACGACATTATTATTATTATTAAACGTCGTGGGGATACAAAAAACTCAATAACGGCATTGTATTAACTATTAGTTTAAGTAGGATTATGTCGTCATGTCCTACTTGAAGTGACACTCTTAGTGCACAACCTGAAAGTGACACACATTCTACTGGACCCGTGAAGATTCCGGGGTAGAATAGGTCTTCAGCAACCCATGCTTGCCGTAAAAGGTGACTATGCTTGTCGTAAGAGGCGACTAACGGGATTGGGTGGTCAGGCTCCCTGGCTTGGTTGATGCATGTCATCGATCCCAATTGCGTGGATCGATGCTCATGATGTTAATCACTGGATTGTCTGGTACAGACTCGATTAGTTTACAGACCGCCGTCATATAGCTGGAATATTGCTGAGTGCGGCGTTAAACAACAAACAAACAAAAACCTACTTGAAGTGAAAACAATGAGAACTGACCACATCATATGTCTCTTCTCCTGCCGATCGTTTCTTGACCACGAGGGAGGCGCCACTTTCGCGGTCGGTGTAAACGCCAGCATTCTGAAATAAGGTTCCAGTTTTGTAGAATGTGAGCGAGGCAGCATGAGATATATGTTGAGCATACATGAGTCTGACTTCAGAAATATAATTAAGATGTTGATTTGCTCAGTCTATAATAACAATATTAATGTTCACATTTGGTTTATTAACGAAATTAATGGACAATTAGAGATTTCGATACTCTTGAATCCTGCAAGGTGGAGTTAGAACATCCAACGTAACTTTACAGCAAATGTTGGCATTTGGAGACAACAGTCCAGGTGGAATAATGAATATTTTACATGTCACAGGAATAATTATTACCTGTGTGTTCAAAGTGTGATCCCGCAGCCCGTCAAGACTGAGGACAGTGGATCGTATCGCGGGTGTTCGTCGTAGCCTCAGGGGTACGTCTTTACCCTCAGCCTTCACTCGAAGATGTAGAAAGGAGGGCAGCTCATCAGCTGTCGAGCGTTTGGCTCTGGAGGCAGCATTTCTATCAAGCTCGATCTTTGCTTTTACTGCAAGATGAACACACAAATTGATAACAGTATTACATATATATAATTGGAAAAGCAACTTCTAATTTAATTCAATTAATCGTGAAGGAATAATTGTTATGGTAACATTTGAACGCCAATATCGTTCGTCCAGTAGCACCCGCTATGTCTGAAGTTCTTGTACTGTCATGTCGGTTTTCAATTGTAATGTCTATCATTAATGGAATATTAACTAAACTGCCGCGCAAAAGAAGGTATGCACCCATGTTTGATGATGACTCAAAATGAAACAAACAAGAAATGGTTAGTCGATGGTGGTGTATTTGATACTGGCAACATAGTTATGTTTTGGACCTTACGTTTGCAGTGTCTCGGCAACTGTTCAGTCTAGTAACACTTTTTTAACGTTTCTGGTCAAATCCAATTTGAAATAGTATACTTTGTTTCTGCCCTTCAGTTTATGTTGAGATATTGGCATGTTTAAATACTATAATGCTACAAATAATGTTTTCTCAGTGGTCTTAGCTAAACAAATTTTCTTTTGTCAGTGGTAACATTATGTATGCAAGGCAAAATGACCTTATTTAAACTAGACAAACATTAATGACGTTGAGAAAGACGTCACTCTGAGAAGACATGTTTCATGTCTCATGTTTATGGTTAAGGGTATGTTGATGTTCACACATCTGATATTAACTGCATGGAATTTAGGATTAGCGTTGGGGCACGACACGCGAGAGGCTGCGTTACCTCATGTATATTCATGTAATGGACTGTTTCTTCACATTAAGAGTATGAACTATGTATAGAATGCGACCTTGGTGTTGCTTGTTTTCTATTGGCTTAGGCTGAGGTTGATTGATTGACTATTCAGACATACACAAAAAGTTCAAGCAGCAAATCGTCGTGATATGTCAAATAATTGATATATTGACTAGCCAGTGTCGTTGTAGGGTCACCTCTGATGTACATGACAAAACATTGTAAATAATGTAAATATTACAACATACACACATCATTTATACATCTCAAACATTGCATGTTCATCTAAGCATTTAGGTAGATTAGTGGTTGGTGTCTTTGTCATTTGATAATGTGTAATTTGAGTGTAACATCACATTTTAATGTTCTCAATTTTCTTAATTTAGTGAATACAGAAACATTGTAATTATTACAAGAAAAAACATCGGAGGAATTTATTTTTGAAAGCATGTTTAAAAGCCAATGTAAATAAAAATCGAACCTGAGATTCATATAACTGAATTGTGTTATTAGATTTCAAAGCATCAAACTCCAAGGGTAAACTTTTCAATAGCATTAAGATCACAAGTAATGCAATGATCGGAACACGAAGGCATAACAGTTTTAAGATGCTTTTGAAATTATTCCAAATGTTTTAAATAATATCAATGTAGCATTGGTTGATTAAGAATAGAAAGGTAAAAGACAATTGAAATAAACACTTACAAGATCCATGTGGGATTTCATCAAAAAGTGGTAAAGCTGCAAGTTGCACAAAAAATACTGAACAAAGCCATAAAAGGTGCATCGTGGATTTCATATGCCTTCAAACCCTGTCCTTCGTCGTCCAGCAAGTGCTATCAAATGTTACTACTAGAACTGTTGGTTGTTACTTACGCTCCTCTGAAACCTCTTGCCTTATATACAGCTGGTTGGCCTGTTAGATCACCGAAGGACAGCTCTGATTGGTTGATCACAGTTATCGAAAACAATCGATGAGCAAAACAGGTATGAAAACAAGTGGATTCTACGAACGTTCCGCTGTTCCATGACGTCACGAACATACGCCCTCATGCGTCTGTGTCACGTGACTGAGTTGTGAACGCTTCAGTGACCATCTTATTGACAAAATCATGTCTGGGGTATTACGCCCTGAGTAATTTCTAGAAGGAAACACAAATATTTAGGGATGATTTGACTGACGTTTTTCATAATTGTCATGTTGAATGGTGACCTTGATAGTTTTTACCTTGAGTCAACAATTTAATTTATCTGGTATATTTATTTTATTCCGTTGGAGAATATTAATACTTTTCAGGTGTTTGGTGTTTGTGATGTCATTGATAGGATGGTGTTGGTGGTTTAGGTATTCAATGTTTTTTTCAAATTGTGTCATGATTTATATATAGGAAGAGGTGTTGTATCCTAATAGAATGTCAGTTGGTTGGTTTGTTGTTTAAAACCGCACTCAGCAATATTCAAGCTATATGACGTTGGTCTGTAAATAGTCGAGTCTGGACCAGACAATCCAAAGATTAATATCATAAGCATCGATCCACGCAATTGGGATCGATGACATGCATCAACCAAGTCAGCGAGCCTGACCACCCGATCCCGTTAGTTGACTTTTACGACAAGCATAGTCATCTTTTACGGCAAGTATGGGTTGCTGAAGACCTATTCTACCCCGGAATCTTCACGGGTCTAGTAGAATGTGTGTCACTTTCAGGTTGTGCACTAAGAGTGTCACTTTCAGTGTGTGCACTAAGGGAAGTCATTCTGATACAGACAAATTAGATTTCAGTGTATTTACTAACAGATCGTATTACCATGATCTACGACAAGACAAGAATACAACAATATTTAAAATTAAAATTTGCAGAGCCAATATTAATTCCCGAATTCTGTTCAGAGATGCGTATCATTCCCCAAAATACGTACGTCCACGATATCACATTACATATGTTATCTCTTTCATCTCAGTATGCTATTAAGATTCAGTTATCATCATCAGTATGATCTGATATGACTATGTATCCTTATCTTTGTCAATCTTATCAAGGTGTGTTGAGTTCGTAAACAACAACACATGTAGGAGTGTGTCATACAGGATGAAGTGGCATCTGGTGGGTATGGCAGGGATAGGCTCTTGTGCATCGATTTGCCGTGATGGTAACATGAATACGAACTGTATTCACACTGTTAAATGAGTTCGATAAGTGAGCCACTTAAGCACCCCTGATGCAATATCAGATTTATATCCATTTCATCATGCTAATTACATTCGTCCTGTTGGATCAGCTGGATCTATCGCATTATTGGTAATAAAGGAAGAAGAGATGATTATCCCAATCAAAACGTGTTGCATTGTATTGAAAACTAGAAACTATTTAACATTATAATTGTAAAGTTAATTTGTTGACTTGTTGCTGATATAATATGCCCACGTGCATGAAACACTGTAAGTGTATTTAATTTGTGAAGAGTATCATTTCTGGTACCAATGTAGAGTCAAGTGAAGACTCTGATTCTAATAGTATATGTACGCGCACAATACTCTCAAACAGAAGGTTCACTGTCTGATATTGACTCGATCAACACCTGTAAAGTATGTGTATACATTTTCACAATAGTTTTCGTAAATATCAACCTTGTATTACGTTTATGAATGGAAAATATACAACAGCATTGTTTGACGTTGTCGTCTTATCGGGAAAACATTCTAAAGTCACTCACAACACTGTTCAAAGTCAAACATATAGATCTGGAAAATAGGTTTAATTATTTTAGTTTTTTATTCAATTTTCCATCATATTTTACAATTCAATATCATACATAGAGTGCGCATGGATTTATTGTGACATTATTGGCATGTTTGTAGTATGGACAGGTCATATATCATAGTTATACAGAGTTTCTAAATAATACATGTAGATAATAATACATGTAATAGTTAACCACCACCCGTACTTTATTCATATCATATTTCCCATTCATATATTTATTTGAATATGATATTGTTTTCATTTTTATGAAGTTTCCAGATACAACCAATATATGAAGAAAAGTTGGTACAAGAACGCCATGTTTCACCTGTCACGTCTTACGATGCAGAGACGTAGAGAAAACAATGAAAAGGGAAGTCACCTAAGTAAGTTTCTGTATTTCAACATGAGTTACAAAAATGGAACTACATATTTAAATACACATATTGATCAGTGTTTAACTTATTTTCGGGGTGGGAAATGATCTGACAATGTCAGGTTCATTGTACAATTTAAGCATATAAACGTATTAAACATGAAGATGTAGGTACCAACATGTTCCTCAATAACCATGAACATTATGTTGAACGATTGCTGAGTCAAAATAATATTCCAACAATATACAGCAAATTTCCCCTTGGTTAGAGTGCAGGAAATACAATAATTAGGCACAGGTATTCATCACTTTATTAGTGACCGAAAACTGCAAAACAGGAAACGACATTCACGAAGCATAATGAACGGAAAGAACGAATCTATGTGAGGACAAATATTCTATTTACGAAAGCTGTGTTTATTGAATATTGATAATGATGACTGTTACTTAAGTACAACTGAATGTATCTTGTGATCAACAATAGTCACAGGAGATTACCATTAATTTTGTAGTTCGCATACGCTCATTCATACAGTTTGTTTCTCGTAATTATTGATAATGAATATGTCCGCACCATGTGCAGGCTTTATGGGTACGTGTGTTGGTGTACATGTGTCAATGGCACATTTATAGAGCAGTGGATAACCTGAGCAACAGGCTGTTTCAGTAATGATCCATTTGATAATAATGAGTAGACATATTTGTCACTAGATTATCTGGTCTGATTGCATACAGGTTGCCTTCGTATGGCAGGAGTATTGTTGAGTGCAGCTTTAGGCAACAAACACTTAATTTTTTAATGAACACTGTGTGCGTGACAGGTACTGCAGCAGATGCTTACCCTTTTCGCAGACACCTGGTGCCATTGTCAGTGATGCATTGATATCGCAAATTTGACTTTACGCCCATACGTAAAATTTACAAACGGGCTAGATCCCTCTTTCCTTTGAGCATTGTGTATGAAGTCAAACTTAATTATCAACTAATGTAGTGAATTAGAATTTAAGATTGAAATGAGATACAGCTGTTTTAATTAAGTCATGCGTAAAGTATTAGATGATTTGTGATAAGGCTGTTAGTGATCCCAGGATGAGATGGCAATGTACAATATAGTACATGTACGTTGCATTAATATAAGTAATGTGGTGGGACTACGGGGTGCGTACCTTAACATTATGCGGAATGCAAAACACCCTGAAAAAGGTGTTTATTTACCATCCTGGATATTGGGAACGCATGTAAACATATCCTTTGTTTTTCGACATTATTACCAGTTATCGTGAGGCTTTGATCTGATGGTATCGGGGTCTCCGTCGATCTCTTTATCAGTGTTTGTGATCTCTGCCTTCAAGCATCTACCTAGACAGGGCAAAGGTCAAGTTGGTTGGAGGTAGAAATCAACACACTGTGAACTTCAGTAACATTTGCAATGCAAATATACCTTTCTCATCGCAATAATGTTCTTGCATTGATAAACTTATGAGCTTGGTACAGTAAGATTCCCTTGGGCACACTGAAAATGTTCACTTTAAACTTGCAGAAAACGTTAAAATATGTTTTGGAAATAGTATCGGACTTTTTCATACCTTGACAACTCGCTTTCTGTCTCACGCTTGCAAGGTTGGACCTTTGACATGGAATATATATAATTATGCCAAAACGGTGACAAAGGTTGTCTTTTCACTGCCATTTCACTATTGCCTTTGTCTATTTGTTCAAATGGAATCTTTGATCAGAGATTTGCACATGTGTTCAAATATTAAAACGAAACGGATCCCGAGGGCCTCTAAAATAATTCTGTTTGACACATTTCACCCTTGCATCAGTGTTGTCAAAGTCGACAGCGTTGAATAGAAAACGTTATTATTCATGTACACATTTTGATAAATTGCATGTATTTGTGACAGGTGCCATCGCATACGCCCACTTTTTCGAGAACACCTGTTATCATCATTAATAGATCGCAATCCAAAGATAAGAACATGCTTATGATAGGATTTTCATTTGAGATTAAAGCTGAACAAAACTATTGAAATTTGCTAATAAATTAAACAGAAAGAAGATGTAATTCAGAATCAGTTCGTATTAACATGTTTGATACCCTAAAAGTATAATTACAAGACAACGTGAAGTGGGGAGGTCATTTTGTCTATAAGAACATTGTTTCAGAACCAATCCTTAATGCCAGTTTAACCAAAAATATGTTAAATGACATACTTATGTATACTTCACGCTAAGGCGATTAGCAAAACTCTAAAATTATTACTCATGGCGCAAGTTTGTTCAGATATCTAAAACAGATAGTATGACATTCCTTTTATAGAAGTACACATTATCAATAAACTATGAATAAATACAGAAACAATAAGGAATAAAACAAGTTGTTTCTTTTCTATAAAATACCATGCATAGTGGTCACCGAGATGTCATCCGGCGTCATGGAACAGACATTCTGTTAGTCATATCAGGACTTAAGCCATGACGTCTTTCTGGACCTTATTTACGTAAGATCATAAGCCACATTGAGAAATTCGGTTGGCGGCAAGATACGATTTCATGCGTGGCCAATAAAACTGAATGAACGGACCTGGGTATCTGTTGTGTAGATGTTATCTGTGTGGTTTTGTCATGTAAACATGTGAGTGACAATGGCCGCAAGTCAACTGTGTGGGGCATGCCGTTACAGTGTCTCACTTGAGAGGAGAGCTACAAAGGCTGACGGGGAAATGTGGAGTCACGTAGGCAATAACAGAACTGAAAAGGAAAATATTTACTCCACTCTAGATAATGATATGTGTAGGGTATGCGATCAGGCGAATCGGATTGTTTTCCATTTTAACGAGCAACAAGAAATCATGATCTCAAGATTAAAGAATATATACTTCACTGAAAAATTCGACAACTATCTTTTTACAGAAACGTTAATTTTAGACTGAATTGGATCAAACTTTTTGGGAGAGAGTTGATATTTAATACATTCGTAAAGGATAGCATCTTTAATCTAGATCAAGTTCAAAAGTTGGCAAATGTTTTGTAAACATGTTTATTGGTTTACGCCGCAGTCAGCAACACCTCAGCTAAAATACGACCGCCGCTATATAATCGAGTCTGGTCGTGACCAGTGGTTGATACTATAAGACACCACCTTAGTCCTCGTATCTATTAAAACCCACCGAAACACTACAGATAATAGGGGGCGGTCGGGTAGCCTAGTGGTTAAAACGTTCGCTCGTGACGCCGAAGACCCGGGTTCGATTCCTGACATGGGTACAATGTGTGAAGCCCATTTCTGGTGTCCCCCGCCGTAATATTGCTGGAATATTGCTGGAATATTGCTAAAAGCGGCGTAAAACTATACTCACTCGCTCACTTACTACAGAAAGTAGATGAAAAGGTTGGCTATTCAGGTGGCTGATATGATCATCAAAAGAACTATCATGAGTGAATCTATTGCAAGTTCAACTATGTGATTACCAATTACATATTCTTTACTCACATATAAAAGTCTGTAAATGTATTATTTGAAATTAATTGCTTAATAAAGGTTGGTTACCTATTAGTCATGTACAGAAGTATGTTTACCCGGGTGTCAAACGCAGGGTCAGTTTAAAGTCTTGGCGCCACGAGACACAGACAGTAACCCCTTAGTATAGTTCTTCTTGTAATACATTTCTGTTTTGACAGACGCCTTACAGTTTTTGTTTTTTAAGCAGACATCCATATTGTTTTTTAGGCAGCATATATATGAACTCAAAACGTCAACGCCGGAGGACATCCAGACTCGATTATCTGCCGAAACAAGTTTCATTAGCATAAAAGGCACAATAGTGTTGAAAAGTATATGACTGGATGTAATTAATTCAGTCAAGGGTAAGCGTGCCCTGCTCTACCCGTATCACCTGCTACTTGCACAATTTTCATAGTAAAAGTAATACTCCTGCCATACGACGACGGCATGTAAAGAATCGAGTCTTGACCAATGATCAGCATCATAAGCAATGATCCATGTCGTTGTGGTACAACGCCGCGATGTCAACCACGTCACCAAACACGACTACCTGATCCATTAAAGTGAGTAAGTGAGTATGGTTTTAATCCACTTTTAGCAATATTCTAGCAATATCACGGCGGGGGACACCAGAAGAGGGTCTGACATATTGTACCCATGTCGGGAACCGAACCCGGGTTTTCGGCATGACGAGCGAATCCATTAAAGTAAGTACCAGAGAGTAAGGAAGTGTGACAAACGCCAGGACTTTGATTGTGAAACCATGACAAAAAGGTTACCTGTCAGTAAAATGTATATTTCCATGAAATTAGAATACCATGTACATATTCTCAAGTAACTAAGCAACTTGGAAATGTAGACGCCATGAGCTGGAACTGGTGGTACATTGCTCGACATGACGGGGACATGTGTTATGGTAAAGTCGAAATCATCCCTCTTGTCATACAGCTTTGTACACAGGTTGCCATCTGTTTGAATTGATATGTATTGATCCAGACAGGACGCCGAATATGGATTGTCAGTTAACGTTGTTCTTTGATTTCCAACTCTGTTGGCTAGATGAGGTGAAGATAGATACGCATTTATCTTGGCACTTTTGAAGGAAATGAGGTAATTTTTTTTATCTGAAACTGATGTTCTGCTTCCTGGCGATATGTCCTTTCCTTGATTTAACTAAACAAGTAAAAAAATGATTCTTATTCCAAGAGAAACAGATCATCTAGCAGAGGGACACAAATAGTACCAACGGAGATACCTACTTATTGTCGTCATAAAGGTATTGTCAATCAGAAAATCCAGCAACTCATATTTTGGTGTCTGAATATTTCAGATTAGATTTACTCTCTGTCTCAACAAATTGACCACATCATAAAAAAATTGTGCTGAAATATCCAAACTCTTTTTTTTTGGAAAAAAAGCCCTACTGATTAGAGATCAGAAGGTACTTTCTTTTGCAGTTTATCATTAGAGATAGCTCTGCGAAGGGTGGAAACATTCTATTTTTTTAAACTTTAAGATTTTGTCCTGGGCTGAGATTCACAAATAATAACGACACAATTCATTCCATAATCATTGAGAATCTCTATTTCAAGTAAATCCTTTGAAATTTGCAAGATCCACATGTGATAACTCCCTATACTCTTTGACAGTATTCCATTAGGCCTTGAATGTTAGAAATTTTGACAAGGATTTGGTTGTACTTTTCCCGGACCCTGCATTATATTTCTTTATATGGTTTCTTGGATTTGGAATAGCGTTTTATACACTTTTCCTATTTTAAGAAAAGATTTATTCTACAGACGGTACAGGAATTCCACGATTGGGTAGAAACATGTCATAACTGCCACATATTTCCTTTTCAGACCAAGGACTGGCTTTGTATGTTGGAGTAGCTTGATCCAAGCTGATTTCTTAGATGATGTAGATAAAATCAGAACAAAAGTAATTCGAAAAGTTCGTAATTGGTCCCGGATTGCTCACATTAGGCTGAAACCGACATTTACCAATTAATTTAGCCATTCCTTTGCACTTAAACATGCCAGAAGTTAAGAAGTTGTAAGTTTGAGAAAGAAAAAATGCTTGTTGTCAACCATTTGAACATGTAATGTTCATACCATTATTACAAAAGTTTTTTTCGCAACGTTACATTTTGGACATTTCCAGTTGGCCTAAAAGTGCACTTATTCTACCTCCTTGAAAGTGAATACACAACCAACAATACTCACTTTGTCTACCTTTAGTTTAGACTTAACTATCCACTGATGAACAAAATACAAAGTGACTAAGCATGAACTGACATATATTTGTTTGTTTGTTGTTTACGCTGAAGTAAAGAGCAGGAATGTCTTTTAATTCACCTCCAGCAGTGGCCAATTGACATCGCTTCATCTATTTGGTTAGATAACATAAACTTCACATTAATTCTATAATATGCTAATGTGTAATGTGTGTCAATTTCGTTAAACGGCGTCAAGAATATATACGTCTTTCTCTGGTGAGAACATAACAAAACAACAAGTGTATACGTACATGTAGATATCTACGTTTGTTTGAATATGTATGAACAAATCTGCCTTGTCATTTGTAAATATTTCTAAACATTCCAACAACAAGGTGTCGGTAGCGGATACATACTCTTAGCGGGTCACATAAACAATTCACCCTTTGTCGAGCATAATTTAACATAGGATTGCTATCCTGCTGTTAAAATTTGCAGTTATTTGTTCGAAGAAACGAGTAGAATAACACCACGCCTTCAGGTTTGGTAAAACAAGACGTCTATAGTTGTGTAACTGAACCTACCTACACGTCAAGAAAGAAAAATGTTTGTGTGCATGTTCTTTACTTATAAACCATTTAGTTTGAATTTCATTTCTAATAAAACGCTCAAAGGAAAAACTGAAAATAATATTACCAGGGACATCATTATTGATGTTATAACAGGGGCGGTCGGGCAGCCTAGTGGTTAAAGCATTCGCTCGTCACGCCGAAGACCCGGGTTCGATTCCCGACATTGGTACAATGTGTTAGGCCCATTTCTGGTGTCCCCCTGCCGGGATATTGCTAAAAGCGGCGTAAAACCATACTCACTCACTCACACACTTATTGTTGTAAGTAAAAACATATCCTCGTGTAGTGTTGTGATACACTGAGCGAATATAACTTTGACAAAGGTACGCGTTATCCTCAATAAGTGTTTAATAATATTGGTAAATGAAATGCAGCAACATGGCAGTTTCATCAAGTATTATTCATACCCCACTTGTCTGTTAACTCGTATTGTATGACGTATCAAATTAACAGTTAATGACTAACCTATAGAGAGACAGTGTGTCAGTTTCAGACAAGGAATGAAGTACAACGCCTAGACCTTAAACGTGGAAAATAGACCCGCTTTACTCAGGAGACAATTAATTAACATTTATGACTTTTTTGAGATAAAAAAAAATATTTTAAACATTTAGCGATGAAATTCATGACATTCATCTAATAATATATACCTTACATTCTCCGTTCTCCTAAGACCTACAAATAACAAACGTTCCTTCATACGAAAATAAATCCGAAACATAAGAATATATACTTAATAATTGGACAATTATTTTTTATCAAAACGATACTAGGCTAAAAACAATCGCCGAAACACTGAATACATAATGTCAAAAACAACTGTGATACCCGCATCAAATGCATCACCATTTCTTTTTGCTTCATTTTTAGACACCATTAAACATCGGTGTTTACTTTCATTCGCCCGGCAGTTTACACATTCTCTGATCTTATCACTGAATGGACGTCAGATTCCGGGTATAAACTTTTATTGACCGCTGAAATCACGTTACAGAGTTATCAGTTTGAGACATAAAAAAACCCATTGCCATGCCTTGCCTCATGTTGGCATAGTAGGATCACAGCACTGACGCACGCCCTAGTTTGGTGTGCCCCGGGACACTTGGTAAGGAGAGCAGAATGTTGGGAGAGAACAACTGATTGATACTGACATACATATCTACGTTTGTGTTCGTGTATTTCATGACTGTCAGTATGAAACCTGAGCAAACTGTCGTCAAAACTAGTGTAGATAGCGATGACATAAGTGTCAATCACAAATCAACATCAATTCTGGTTGGTAGTCACACCACCACGAGCGTGGTGATGTATTGTCAACTAAGATAGAGTAGTGATGTATCAGATGTAATTACAGTGACAAGGTCGAGGAAGTTCTTCCTCCTGACCCGGGGACTGAGGTCACTGGTGCCGTTCTCAGGTAGCAAATGTTAAGTCAATGTGTTTTTTAATGGTTGACCTATAATCTGCAGCGAATGTCATACAAAGGGTAAGAAGACATTCAGGCCTGGTTAAAGTAAAGAAACAAAAAAGCTTTCTTTAGAGATCGGGTGAGTGGATATGGTTTTAAGCCGTGTTTAGCAACATTAATGCAATATAATGGCGGAAGGCACTGGAAATGGGTTTTGCATAGGGTTCCAATGTAGGGAATCGAACCCGGGCCTTCGCCGGGACGCTCAAACGCTATATTTACTATGCTATCCCACGGCTCTAGTTTTATTAAGTTCTTCAGAATATCAATATATTATACATCATTGGAAGAGTATTACAACCACAATGGCAACACGTGTATGCTATTTCATAGGGATTCATAAACACTTGCTCATGATATATAATCAGAATCGTTTTTGACATGTTTTTGGCAGATATTTCTTATCAATATGGATAGGGTTTTGTCGATTTTCTTTATCGTACTGTTAATGATGTTGAAATACTAGATTGATGTGTGTTCACATAGTTATAAAGGTATTGAAATATTGTACTGCTGTATGTTGATACAAGTGTTTGTATAGTGAAATGTAATGCTGAAATATGTGTGTATGTGTGTGTATGGGAGGGGATTTGTATTTCAGTACGTCTATATCTGTATGTGCGTGTGTATGAGTGTCCGTCTGTGTAAATGTGTGTGTGGGAGTGGGCGTGTGTGTGTGTGTGTGTGTGTGTGTGTGTGTGTCGAATTTTCGAGGACCATCTGTTCAGAGACCATGTCCGTGACTCATTCTATTTGTAGGGGAGGACACGCACTGGTTATTCTTGGCGTTGTTGTCTAATAAATATGTCGCTCACTGTCCCAGTCCTACTTCTTTTCATGTGACAGAGATTCAAGTATACATTGACGTTTTCCCTCAGGTGTCATGCGTTTACCTATTCGTGAAAAAATTATAAATCAAATGATGAGATATAGGTAAGAGTTTTCGGAAGTGTCACGTTACTGACCCCCGCTGTCTATACTCAGTTTTACTAAATATCGGGTCTATCTTCCTCTAAGCGAGCGTACCACTATGTATGTAAATAAGAGCAGATCAGAAAAATATAACATAGTAAAAGTAGACATGACAGCCTCGTGTTTTACGTTGATTCCTGTCATGCAAATTGCCGTAGTGACGTTCTTGTTTAAATGATTAAAAACAACACACCTGAACTACTTCAAATCAAATATAAAACAACAGTTCAATAATTGATAATAAATGAGAGAATGGTAATAAGAAGGCTTCCAAAGGCTTGGGTCAACGATAAAGCTGACCAATTTATGTACAACTTGTTCAGCAGTGAATGCTACTCTATATTAGAAAAGGGGCGGTCGGGTAGCCTGGTGGTTAAAGCGTTCGCTCGTCACGCCGAAGACCCGGGTTCGATTCCCGACATGGGTACAATGTGTGAAGCCCATTTCTGGTGTCCCCCGCCGTGATATTGCTGGAATATTTCTAAAAGCGGCGTACAAACCGTACTCACTCACTCACTATATTAGAAAAGGCTGTTGACGAAGTGTTACACAATATAGACGAAAGTGTTAGATACATGTCAGAGGCCTTGTGCACGTCAGCAAGTGACATGAAAGGACCGTGAATGTGAGCTACTTAGAAGAGAAAGATATATTAAACAATTTTAGGAGAAAAAGGATAATGACTCATTAAATGAGTATAATTATATAAGAAATAAATATAATAGTGTATGCAGAGAAAAGAAAGCAATTTTTACAAAGGGAAGCAGGAAAAACTTGAATATTGTATATACGATTCTTAACAATTTTGGACCATTCTTAAAGAGCCAAATACTAATTGTTGTACACAAAACCAAATTCCAATTGATGATTTGTTTAACCATTTCAAGGATCTATTTTCAACTTCTACAGAGAACGAAGAAAGATGTTTTGATATCGACGAATCGAATGCATTTGATAACTCTTTTAGTCAGTGAACTTCAGATATGCTTGATTCGCCTATAACAAGAAATGAAATCTCAGAATGCATCGCAAACTTAAAAAGCAATAAAGCAGCTGGTGAAGATAACTCGATTCCTGAAGTTTTTAAAAATTCCTCCGAAATTCTCCCCTATCTTGAAATCCTTTTTAACGTTATACTTGAAATGACTTATTTTCCAGAACAGGGGACTTTGGGGATAGTAATTCCTTTGCACAAACAGGGATCAACTAATGTCTCCAACTACTATAGGGGTAGAACTCTTTTGAGTGTTTTCAGTAAGATTTTTACCAGTATTATACACAAACGTTTAGAATTTTGGACCCATTCCTTTAATAAGATAGATGAAGCACAAGCCGGTTTCAGGCATGGATACACTACAATTAATAATGTATTTATATTGCAGACACTTGTACAGAGATATTTAGCACGAATAGGAGAAAAAATGTATGTTATATTTGTTGATTTTGCTAAAGCGTTTGACTCAATTAACAAATCTCAAGGTATCAGTACTAAAATTAGTACATTACTATGTTGCATATATCACAATGTGAAGGTTTGTGTTTGAAACAGTAACTTCTTATCTGATTCCTTCTATTGTAATATTGGGGTTAGACAAGGGTGTATTCTAAGTCCATTTCTGTTTTCGTTTTTCATAAATGAACTTTCGATACAAATATCTGAAAATTGTAACGAGGGCATCCAACTCCATCCGGAAACTATTAAACTTTTTCTACTTCTTTTTGCTGATGATATAGTAACATGTATGTTCTCGAGCACAGTTCCTGGACTTCAAAAGTTAATAAATGAACTTGAATACTGTTGTAACAAATGGAAATTGAAGGTCAATATCGATAAGACAAAGGTTATAGTTTTAAAACATGGAGGGAAATTATCAAAACGAGTAAAATGGTTATATAAAGGTAAAAAACTTGAAGTTGTAAGAAGTTACAAATATTTGGGCGTACAAATATTTGGGCGTACATGTTACAAATCGACTAACTTGGTTACTGCATTGCAACAAAGCCGCACTGCAAGCCAAAAAGATTTTAATTGGCATTTTACAAAACTTAAAACCCCTTGGAAATATTGTCTATGAAACTTTTTTCGCTTTAACCACTAGGCTACCCGACCGCCCTATAGTAAGTTAGTGGCTCGTTTGTAGACTTTAAGCAATTTGGTGAAACCCATGAGCATTGCTATGGTGGAGACAGACTAGTGATCTTAATCGGGAAAAGTCAACGACTTGCGCGGATCCAGACATCTGTTAAGCACTGAACCCCGCTCAGTTAATAGCGGCGACTTACACTACTGTGCCACCAGTGAGTTAGTGAGTAAACTGTTACCACACTTTGGCGATATTCCGGTTATATCCCTGCAGGGGAGACCAGTAATTGGCTTCACATATTTTACCCCTAAGGAAAATGGAACCCGGGTGTTGGACGTAGGGTATCCACCCTTCACGGATCACAATGAAAAAACATTATCATACAAAATGTAAAATATTATAAGATCATACTTGCAGCTGATGTTCTTTGTTTCCATACCAACTCAATAAGATTTGATATGATACTTTGTTTGGTTGATACATAATTCTGTACCGTCCAGCACCATCAGCATTGACATTGAGATTCCGTCCTCAGTGGTGGTAGTAGTAGAAGTAGTTGGTTGTAGTTGGTTGGTTGGTTGGTTGCTGTTTAACGCCGCATTCAGCAATATTACCTCTATATGACGGCGGTTTTAAGTTATCGAGTCTGGAACAGACAATCCAGTGATTGACCTCATGAGAATCGATTCACGCAAATGGGATTTGATGATATACATCAACCAAGTCAGCGAGCCTGACCACCCAATCCCGTTAGTCGCCGCTTACGACAAGCATGAGTTGCTGAAGACCAATTGTAACCCGGATCCTCACGGGTCACTCAGTAAGTAAAGAAGGTAAAATATCAACAATTCGATTCTTTTGAACTACACACGTCCATATAGACAAACAAATAAATCATGCAAGGCAATTGAAGCATTACTACCAAGCCTTATCAAATAAACCAAACAGGACCCTGTTTGGATCTTTGAGTGAGTGAGTGAGTGAGTGAGTATGGTTTTACGCTGCTTTTTAGCAATAACCAAGCAATATCATGGTCGGGGACACACAAACTCAAACTTCGCTAAACCGAACTCCCATAACTCGATATATAGTTTCAGATGATGTATTTGTAGGCTCCCGGCAAAATGTGCTGTCCTATGAACTTCGGGTCTCGATGCATTTTCTGTCTCTTCGAGTTAGCGACGTTTCGCTGCGTGAACATCCGCAAGATGAAAACAATTTCGACACTGTTGGTTTACAGCTGGCTACACACATAACAACATGTACAACATCTGTTTGCAGGATCCTGTTTACCTTAAACTATGCATTTCTAATATCCACGATTTCCGAAAAAGTGACTGACACATTACCGCCTATTGCGCATTTATTTCCAGACCAAGTTAATCAGTTGGGTCCGGTATAGTATGTACTTGAACTGTAACAAAGCCATGCTATTTACTCCTTGTTCCGGGCCAACAGACATGGGCTTTCTGTGCGTGGGAAGATGGTTCTGGCAAATTATGTTTGTTGAATATTTTGTGATGAAACGCAGGCACTTTGATACACAATTATTACTTATGTACTTTATACGTCAATGTGTAGATAATGCAGTGTCTTCTCAATAACATATCAATATAATTCAAACATTCTAATTGATTTTTAATTTACAAAAAAAGAATGTTTTCAGTCACATCTGTTACCACAACGTCGATTATACTGACATAGGATAGTGTAGCATTTGATTATCACTGAAACCCTGCTTTGAATTGGTTCTCACCCCCTTACTGATTGTCGTAAGCGACCTATCGGTGTGTCACACTCCGTGATTTGGTTAATTGGATGCCCTTGTTCCCGACGATGAATGGCGTTACTCCACCACCGGTTAGTCGAATATATACACGGCGATGTGATATAGGAGAACCGTTGGTGTGTTGTACATATCATTTCACTTACATCAAGTGTGTTGGCATACAAGTTTCATTAACATGCAGTGTATTGGGACATACAAATTACCATAGCTGTGTTATCAATTTGAAGCTTTACTTAGTCTATACTTGCATTGTACATGCTTCACAAATCAAGGCATAGTCGCAAAAAAACTGTTACGTTGACTGAATTTCGTGAACCAGCGCACGCACAGACGTTCGCACATGCTCATGCTTTTTTGAAACTTTTTCTAAATATTTGCTTTGTGTGTTTGCGTGCAGAATATGTATTACTGTGCAAAGTATTTCACGATGTTCGCTCTGAATTGATTTTATGGATTGATGTTTTACAGAAAAATACGTCTTCACAGAGTTTAGTGAGTAAGTGAGTGAGTGAGTGAGTTGGGTTTAACGCCGCTTTTAACAATATTCCATTTATATCGCGGCGTGTCAGCTTAATGTGGGAGGAAAGCTCGAAGTGATGCAGGTATTAGACGTTTACCACTTCGGTGAAACCCACGAGCACGGATATGGTGCTGACAAACCTAGAAACATAATCAGGGCGAACCGGGATTCGAACCCACAATCATAGGTTTCTGCCGTGCCCAAGGGACGCAACTCTGCACAGCGAAATGCGGCGCCTTAGACGACTGGGCCACCCGTGCCCCCTCACAGCGTTTACAATATGTGTGTATAAAAAAGCGACAAAACTCCGTAATCATAAGAAATCTCCATGCTACGATTCAGACTTTATCATGAGCATGTGTTTATGAATAACCATCGATCAGTGAAGACACGAGGTGTGAGCACCCGGGTCACCCGTCAAGAACACATGCGAAGGCAAGTCAAATGTTCACCTGAACATACACGGCTATAAGGGAAAACAGGGAACTGAAAAGGACATCGTTTCATCAATCATGCGTCAAATTTAGAAAAGTCCTCCCGCCTATCAAACAGCTTTCGAGTCGTATGACGCTCTTTGAAGTAAATACTTGTATAAGGAAGGGCATGCTCGATTGTATCTCAAAAGTTGTAGACACCAAAGAACGTACATGTATACGACTGTAATAATCGTTAGAAGGTAAACGTGCATCCCGGGGACCTGTGTTCATCAGATTGCCCATGTAACGCCTCAGCGAGATCATCACTTTACATACTTTGACGTATTCGGGTAACACCCTATGTAAACATGCATAATAATGGGCGGGACAAATCCGGATGTGTCACTTATTAAAAATTGATCCTTTTCTTATGCACAGGTGTTAAATCCTTTTTTACAATATAAAATATTTGTTTAGCTTCCAATTCAGTTATTCTTGTGCAAAGTAATGTTATATTCTTTAAATCAGGAAGACTAAAACAACTTCCAAACGCAAAGTTAATCAGGTAGTTATATAGCATGGTGCATGTTAAAAAACACCTCCTATTCTAAAAATATTACATATGTGTAAAAGTAGCTTGTAAATATATGTGACAAAACCATTTCCCTTATCATAAGGAATATCTTCTAAATGCAGAGTCCGTTGCAGGATTCTGACTGAATCACTATCATATAGAGATGGTACCAGGTGTTCGCGAAATCTTGGGGCTTTCCTCAATCAGTATGGTGATATGACGTAATTTACCCGAAATCCTGCCTAGGTACACCATCGTATCCACCAAATTCCACTATTAATCGGCACCTTCCTTCCCTCTTCTTCTATTTCTTCTTATTGAAAAGTCCGTTTTATATGATGGACGACTGGGGTCATCACTTTACTTCATTGACCATTTGTACAATTTTCAAACTATTTTGCCTTTTACGCCCAGTGAATTCTTTCGGTGGATAATCGAGACTGGTTATTCACTGGCGTTAACGTTTTATATGTACTACTTTTGTACTACTTCAAGTTTAGGTTATAAAGTGTTTTAGGTGATACCATACCTGAAGTTATATACTCGACTGGAAGCAAACAAACTTAATCTCTTCAGTGTAGCAAAGGTGGACAATCTTAACGCCAGTTAAATAAGTGCTGGTTTCTCATTGACTTTAGTCGATCCAAAAAGTTACTGAGAAAAACAGGCTATTAACGATTTTATTCTAATTTTATCATTACAGCGTAGCTGTTTTAGGCTTTGTTTCCTTTAAAAAAAAGAATTTATAAAAAAAAATTCGCAAGCATACTTCAGATGTTCCAAAACTGTCATTCGTAAGTGAAGGTTTTTAACATTTCTATGTATACTCAGAGGCAAAAGTTATTGTGACATGGAATCTTTTCATTGTTAATCTTGTGAATGACTATTTGGATTGAAACCAGAGAAAGAGTGTGTTAACATGGTCGAAGAAACGCACCCAAGCAAAGGTAATCGTTACCATTCTGTGAAACATTTGTTTTTCCATGTAATAATATTTTATTCGCGGCAGTAAAAGTGTAACACTGATTCTGTTTGTTGTTTGTGTCACAAGAACTTTTACCTTTGAGTATATTCATGTTGTGTCTTTTCCTGAGCCTGAAATAAAAATGTGTTGTAAATAGAGCAGATGCTTTCATCAAATGTAAACGACGTTCAGCAAGAGCTTCTCGGTGTGAGAGGTGTGAGGCGGCTGGTGATGTGTCTGTTAGGGATTGGTCTTTGTTCACAGAACCAAGCTTTTATAAAACCCTTGTCACCTGCGCGAGGATACCATGTTAGCTTTAGTCACCAGAAACATCTACCTGTCGTTAGATGGGACCAAATGGATCGAGTGGTAAGGCTAGGTGACTTGGTTGATAGTGGTTCATCTACACCGTATCTTTGGTCACAATATCAGTCACTTGTTTGCCTGGTAAAGACTCGATTATTTACACGCAAACGTCATATAGATATAATGCAAAAGATTGCAGCGCTAAATAAGAATGTTTAAACATCTTCCAGAAGAGCAATCTCTTCATATAAAAAAACCCATGACAGAACTGGAAATGAATGCAACTGGAAACAACTGGAAAGATCTTCACATATTTGGCCGTGGAAACTAGCATCGAGCAGTAAATCATTAGGCAATGACGTTAAAGGTTGAAACGTGTGTTCATCTAAATTTGATAGTGTGAATCCCATGTTGGTTGAACTGTTGTAGGTCAGAAGCTGAAATCGATAATCCTTCAGTTAGAGGAGGTCATGTGACTTGATTTAGTGTAGAAAAGACAAAATTGCATCATAGCGAACAAATCGTTATTCCTGACATATTCATATTATTTATGTCGCCGAAACAGTTTTGATCAAATGACAGATTACTAGTCTCGCCCTGATGCGCGTGACCACGTCTGTCAGTCTGCGCGAGGTCAAGTCCTGGACTTGATAAACAACTATTCGACAACTAGTACTGGACTGACACACACCTTCAGATGACAGGTTTATGTTTATCTTTCCGTATGATCTTTACATAGACAGTCCTTCTTTCCAAAATGAATTAAAAAATTCCAAGGTCTAGACTTTTCCTCGTCGCGCGTTTGTTCCGATTGCATGAATACAATCTGGAAACATAGTTAATATTTCTGAACAATTTTTTATATAAGTAATGGTGGCACATTGTCTACATTTTATTACAATAGGAGATGGTGACGAGGCACTGTAACATAACGTTTATGAAATTTTGTTTTTGCAAAAAGTTACGAACCTGGTTTGCTGATATTATTTATGGAGTTAAACATTTAAATTTATGCTGAATTCTTCGGAAGTTAAATGCCTTTCCAGTTGCCTTAAATGTTCTTAAGAACTGTATCATACACATGGGTTGTACTTTACAAACATAAATGCATAATGGTTTTGAAACTGGAAAATGTACATTTTTGTTAGGTAAGGAATAACAATCCGTTTCATTTGAAGAAAATATCAAGTTGAACACAAGTAGAAATAAAGATATCAAGATTCTACTTCCTCAGTACCGTAACAGAGGAGATGGTCACAGAGCCGAGCATGTATTTGAGAATTTTAAAGAACATGTCTAAACCGAAAAAGATCAACTCAAGGTAAAAGAAAATTAATATCGCGAAAAACGGAACTTGTACGTGTTAATCTCACAACAAACTAAGCTGTACAAAAGTAAAAAAAGGCCAAACTATAAGATTTTGTAACAAAATTGGCAGTGCAATGGTCATAAAAGGTTTTCCAAAAAGGCTGTTCTGATTCGAACATCTTTAACAAATTCAGGTGTCATAATTGGATTGAACGAGCATGTGAAATTGACTTCATCATAACCAATATCTATATGAAATTTTGGCATAAGGACATCAAGGAAAGTATAATTATGAATCGGCATTTCTGATTGCACTGGCAAAATCAAAACACGGGACTTTATCCAAGAAGTTTAACTTTAGCTCCAGCTATACATATATTAATGATCTGATATCCTTCAATTATGGTCAAATAGCCAATTCCCTTCCACTGATTTACCCACCTGAAACAGAAATAGAAGAGAACATTGAAACCGCCTAATCTATTTCATGTTTAGATTCCATATTTAGCATTACGATTCAGAGGGACAACAGATATCCACAAGACTGTATGTTTGATAAAGGTTGCAACAGGTGAACAACTGACCTAGGCTTACATATGTGTTTGTCAAGGGTGCCACAGATGGGGCTGGATACACTCACCTTTTCGCGAACACCTTGTATCATCTCTATTTAATAGCGATTCGTAAATACATACTCATGATAAAGTCGGAATCGTTTAGTGGACTCTACTTTTAGCAGAGATTTCTTATGATTATGGAAATGGTTTTGTCACTTATATGCATATGTTACTTTTATACATAGTAAAATGACGCGCGGATAGAGATGTTGGAAAGGGATGACACATACACCATGCTAGGTGCATGCATATAACTGCTGAACAATCATCAGGCAATACAGCAGGTCAGAGTAATTAAAAACGTCCCGATAGCTGTTCAAACTGAACCTAACCAATCGTATTAAGTTGTAAAATGGTCCTACGATGGAACATATACAAGTTATGTACAGGTGACCTGTTATAGGTCTTAAGGGTTAGATTAATGAGATTAAAATACCATGAGATCCAGATACCGAATCGTTTTAAAAACGCAAAATACTTTATTTATACATATTTAATATTATTTGCGGTGTTCCTCGTGTATGTGTTCTCAACTGAAACTATTTCAGGACCAATATGAGCAATACTCGAAACACGGTTTAATAACGCATGCTTTGGTCGATGCAAGTCTAATCGCGAAATCTCAGGTCGGGTCAGTCTAATCACGCATGCGTAGGTCGAGGCACAGTCTAATCACGCATGCGTAGGTCGAGGCACAGTCTAATCACGCATGCGTAGGTCGAAGCACAGTCTAATCACGCATGCGTAGGTCGAGGCACAGTCTAATCACGCATGCGTAGGTCGAGGCACAGTCTAATCACGCATGCGTAGGTCGAAGCACAGTCTAATTACGCATGCGTAGGTCGAGGCACAGTCTAATCACTCAGTCTCACGTCGCGGCAAAGTAAAATTACTCCTTCACACGTCAAGGCACAGTCTAAACACGCATGCGCAGGTCGAGGCACAATCTTATTACGCCTGCGTAGGTCGAGGCACAGTCTAATCACTCATTCTCGCGTCAAGGCATAGTCTAATCACGCATGCGTAGGTCGAGGCACAATCTAATTACGCATGCGTACAGTGTAGGTCAAGGCACAGTCTAATCACTCAGTCTCAGGTCGAGGCACAGTCTAACCACTCCTTCACGCGTCAAGGCACAGTCTAATCGCTTAAAAGTAGAACTGTTAAAACATACCGGAATGCTGAACTGAACACCATATCCATGTTTTTCACAGTCTTGTTGTATCTAAAAATGTTCATTTCTTTTACTGTGATCGAACTGTTTAAGACCATGACAGTAATTGTTCCCTACCTTCTATGTTGAGTGGAAGTATGTATGACACGTTGATGTACCTCTTGCCCTGTACCTGCTGCCAATGAAATGAAATGAAATTGTCATAACAAAAAAAAGTGTTTGTTTTTTCTTAAAATTGTTTTATTACTGATGCAAATAATACACATCTCACAGACATAGGATAAAAAAACAGTGTGTAAGTCTTTATGGTGTGAGCTTGCCTTCCTTGGAGATAACATACAGTTGTATTTCATATGATATTTATAGGTTTAAGAACATAGTGATGTATCCAGGTGTTCGCGAAAAGGCTAAGCGTGTCTTGTCCTACCGGCACCATCACAGAATTCGGTGGAAACGAGAGAATCAGCGCTATTCAATCTCTGTCATTTTCTAACAGTAACAAACAGTATACGTTCTGTCACCCATGTAGCTGGTATTTAAATATATGTCAGGGGAAGAATATACAGTGTCCGGGCCCAGGTGGGCATGGCGATGAGAACATAGCAAGGGAGGTAACTGTACTCTGTAACTGTACTGTAAGTGTTGCCGTTGACGTTAGCGTAACATACTGCTGTCGCGCACTATGCATACATTATGTTTAACCCTGGAACTTCCAGGTATGAATATAGGCAATCGAGGAACCTAATCCTAATATGTGACCAACCATGAGATAAAGGACCTTATGGGTGAAAATTCCCATTTTGACTTCTCATTATATTTTAAAACTACAGTATCTTAGGAACACAAGCATACAATCCTCAAGCTTCAATATATATTTATTACAGATACATGACATCAAACATTTAGAACCATTTTCTACAAAGTCTCATTTTTAGAGACTTAAAACTGTTCATGTAATAATTAGATTTAATGTCTGAATAATTGAACGTAGACATGTATGCTGAAATGTTTTGAAATAATGTTTTTATAACATTACGAACTAAAGAGAAAAAAATAGGATATTTTATAACAGTCCTCACACATGTCGAATTTTACGGAAGTAAGTTGACGCCAAACGTCTTTCTTCATGAAGTCACAGCACAATTGCATCCAAGCACCCTTTTCTCCTGATTGGTCACCTGAGCTTATCGTAAGAGGCGACTAAATGGATATGGTGGTCAGGTTCAGTGACAAGGTTGACTGAATGTTATCACATCCTAATTGTTCATATCGATGCTCATGATAACAGTCACTGGATTCAGGATCGATTATCATCAGACCGTCGTCATATAGCTGGAATATTGTTGAGTGCGGTGTTAAACAACAATCAACAAACATGCATATATATATGTATATACATTCATAGGAACAGGAACAGTTCAAAACTTATTCTATATGTTTATATATGTTTGGGGAAGTGAAATAAGATTTAAATATGTTTTAAATATATCTAATTGATGCAGATCAGCATGTTAGCAAGCCTCTGTGGTACAAAGAAATACTTCTACCTCGAGCGTACCTCAATACGTACGTTCATGTGTTTGTTTGGGACACATATTGTAACAGGTTACTCCTCTACCGCTCAACACACAGAAAAGAATGAATATTTGTACGCGACATGTGACGTTTAAATGTGATAAGAGCATTTACACTTAATGGACTTTACAGCGGATGTATGCATGAGTGTGTGTGTGCGTGTGCGTGTGCGTGTGCGTGTGCGTGTTTGCGTGCGTGCGTGTTCTACGGGGCATTTTATCATACGTGATGATAGATTAATACATACTTATTTCCCAATGTTGCATGTCATTATCAATGATCTTCTCACTTCTAAACGGTGCTTCAGTATAACGCGTACACAACCAAAGTGATACTCATTAAAAGGTTATTCATACCATAAAGCATATGTACTTATATAGATCATAGCCCGATCAGCAAACTGTTCGTAGCCCTACAATTCCCGCATGTACACAGTTAACGTAGACTTGCGACTACGAATGCTACGAACGCTTTACTGATCGGCCCCTGGCCACAAGTTCACCAAGTTACCATCTTCGTCAGCATGCCGAAAAGTGAGCAAACATGGCGGAATAGGAAATGGAAATGGGTAAGGAAAGATAACTCTCCTGTTATAATCCGGACGATTGTGTAACTAGCTGCAAAAACGATCATTACCGGGCAAAACCAAAACTGTTTTACAAAAGATAAGCCGCACAAGCAGTGAAAACATATTTGAACTTTAAATGGCCTTATTATGAATATCTATCCGGCAGCATTACACTGTCTCATACAATGACTATGAAACAACAAAACAAACAATATAGACTCTGCTATACGTCATAAATACTACCTAGGAAACAACTTGTCAGGGATGAGCTGGAGACAGTTGACTTCTTTAGAGATGTCATGCCCGGATTTCAATAACGGATAACAAACATGCCATTTATGTATGGGAATGAAACTAATGTAGATAGACTAAGTTCGACCACAGGATTTAAATTATATATGCTGACACTCACAACACAAACACTTGACGGTTATTTGTTGTTAATGGTAGAGATTACAACAAGATATATGTGTACACGCCTCTTGGATATCAACAGATATTGCAAGATGACATATAACTGCTGAATGCCTACGTTACTGGTTATATACAATTGGTTCTGTATCATAGTTTGAGAAGCTGCTTTAATTCCGTATAAGAATTCTATATAGAGGAATAGTCCAACTTTTGAACACTTGGATAATTAGCAATGAGCATGGTTAATGAAACATGTATATACGTGTAATTTACGTGTGGCTCGTTTCTTTTGATCTTTTTCCAATTCTTTTCATATTTTATACAAAGTGTATTTAAAAAGGCATTGAATCCAGAAGAATTTCGCCTACAATTGTTGTAATCCCCCTTAGAGGGATTTATAGTTGAATATAGATAAAAAAATATTATTAAATCGACACATGCAATATTTCAACGAACACTGCTGACAGAACATATGATGAACATTAAAAAACAGTAATGTCCTCTGATAACACATCCATATTGTAGCCATCAGTAAAGTGGTTTCCCGATTATTTAAAAACTGAAAAAGATTAGTGTAATAGATCCTGTGTAATAGTCGTATTGAAAACGTTTAGCAAAGAGACACCAAAATGTTTCTTTTTTTCGAGCCAACAAAACATTCCCCCCCCCCCCCCCCCCCCCGAACAAACAGTAAAAATATTTCCACAATCCCGAAGACATTCGGCTGTTACTTCCTCACTTCCCAATAAAGATGCCAGGCACAGGCTGGAGGACTCTGAAGGCATCACTATTTGTGTTTGATGTTGCAATCTCACGGATGGCATTTCTCGAAAGCCAGGATATGTTTCTATATACACCATATCGACTGGACCATGGTGGGGATTGTCTCCCCTTTCTTTCCTGTTGGGTAATCTCCCTTTGTTTAGCCGTCCAGGAACTAGAACAGGAGACACAGAACGACTCACTCGCTCCAGGTCGACTGAGAGTGATAGTTGAAAATCCCGAATTAGTTGACCTTGGCGTGGACACCCTTATAACTTTACGTGATCGCCAGCGAGGGCTAAGTCTTCCGTTGTTGTTGCTGTATCTGGATATACCACCTCCACGGACAACTGGTATTGTAGATACTGGCGTGATACTTGCGGTATTTCTTCTGCTAGATTCAATATGGGGAACCGAACTCAATGTATTTTTTTCTTCATTGCTAGCGTTTCCCCTGGCTCTAGCACCAATGCTAAAAAATCGTGAAAACCCATCAATTATAGGTGCAGGATTGGAGGAACGGGAATTTCCACTGGTTGGGTTTAAAAGCGACGAAAAGAAACCACTACCAGGGCGGTTTAGGACGGATGTGATGTATCCTCCGTTATCACCTTGTCTGGGACTAACGGAGATAAATTTGCCTTTGGTTTTATGATCACCGCTTACATTTCTGTTGCCAAACATTCGAGTGAACCAGTTTCCACGTTTGGGAGTTGTGGTCGAGCTGGCACTGGTGTCTACTGTTGCCACGCCAACAGAAGAGTTTGTCTTTGTGTTGTGTGGGTAGGATCTATATGAGATGCTTCCTCTGCTGGGGCCACCAAACATATTTCGAAATCTTGAAAACATTCCATGTATCATTCCCAACAGCCCTGGACCAACACTACCAGGTCTTTCTTTGATAGGACTTGGGGTCATATCGGAGACTTGATCACTGTCCGTAGACACATCACTCGACAGACCATTATCACTAGACTCAGAATCTCCAGATAACACAGTGTCGGAAGAATCCTTGGTGTTGGTAGAAGATTCAGGACCAATAGTGTCGTGTCCAGAGTTTTCTGCCGCATCCTGACCGTCGCCAGAGGGCGGTGAAGACATGACCGCTGTGGTCGATATCGTGGTGGTCATTGGAGTCGTTGGTGTAGTGTTTGGCGGCATGGTGTGTAGGATTAGCTCAGGCTTGACTCCACAGGTGGCACAACAATAGCTGATCCTCCCCTTCTCTGTGAGAAATGGGCAGTCGGACAACTGACAGTCCTCGTCAGCATCGTCACCTTGGGGACAGTTTTCTGAAACAAGGAATAGATGTATGTTACTGCATTATCTTTTAAATACAAATTGAGGGAAATTTTGATGTTTGTTTGATGTGATTTTATTTTTTCCCTATAAAAACCTCAGTGGCCACAGTCGTAGTGAATGAGTGTAGGAGTTTATGTCGCTTTTAGCAGCCAAAATGTGGTTAGCAACGATTCAACGGTTAAGTAGTGTCTTAAACTAAAACAGTGAGCTACGCTGTTTGGATAATTTCTTTTGATAGTAAGTACTGCGATATTTCTGACAAATTAGCTACACACACACACACACACACACACACACACACACACACACACACACACACACACACACATATATATATATTCTTGTGACTGAATACAATGAAATATAAAATATTATGTATTACCAGGTGTTCTGGGTGCCTCCGGGTCGACGACACATCTTCCTTTAATGCACCACTGTGATGAAAACAAATGAAACAAAATGTCAAACTGTCACAACCTGCCTTGACTTACACATCTGACTGTGTTTGGTTCCAGTTCCTATTGGGGGCACGGGTGGCCCAGTCGTCTAAGGCGCGCCGCAATTCGCTGTGCAGAGTTGCGTCCCTTGGACAGGGCAGAAACCTATGATTGTGGATTCGAATCCCGGTTCGCCACGATTATGTTTCTAAGTTTGTCAGCACCATACCTGTGCTCGTGGGTTTCACCGAAGTGGTAAACGTCTGAGACCCGCATTACTTTGGGTTTTCCTCCCACATCAAGCTGACACGCCGTGATATAATTGAAATACTGTAAAAAGCGGCTTTAAACCCAACTCACTCACTCATTCCAGTTCCTATGTATTATTGATATTAAAGCACATGTTTTATGCGGACACGACTGCCCTAGTCGTCTGAGGCACTACAATTCCATGTACAGATATGCGCCCCTTGGCGATGATAAAACGAACCTTTCCATCTCCACATGTGGTCTTCTCCATGGGGAAGCTCTTCTGGAAGTAGCGTGGTCGCCCCGGGATAGCGCAGTACATTGCCCTGCACATCGAGTCAAATCCCCGATCATACTGGATCCCCTGCAATACAGACCACCCTGTCATACTGGATCCCCTGCAATACAGACCACCCTGTCAAACTGGATCCCCTGCCTTACAGACCACCCTGTCAAACTGGATCCCCTGCAATACAGACCACCCTGTCATACTGGTTCCCAGCAATACACACCACCCTGTCAAACTGGATCCCCTGCCTTACAGACCACCCTGTCAAACTGGATCCCCTGCAGTACAGACCACCCTGTCATACTGGTTCCGAGCAATACACACCACCCTGTCAAACTGGATCCCCTGCCTTACAGACCACCCTGTCAAACTGGATCCCCTGCAGTACAGACCACCCTGTCATACTGGTTCCGAGCAATACACACCACCCTGTCAAACTGGATCCCCTGCCTTACAGACCACCCTGTCAAACTGGATCCCCTGCAGTACAGACCACCCTGTCATACTGGTTCCGAGCAATACACACCACCCTGTCAAACTGGATCCCGTGCCTTACAGACCACCCTGTCAAACTGGATCCCCTGCAGTACAGACCACCCTGTCATACTGGTTCCCAGCAATACAGACCACCCTGTCATACTGAATCCCTGGTATACAGACCACCCTATCATACTGGACCCCCGCAATACATACAACCTTGTCTTTCTGGATCCCTGAAATACAGACCACCCAGTCATACTGGATCCCATGCAATACATACAAGCCTGTCATTCTGGATCCCTGAAATACAGACCACCCAGTCATACTTGACACCCTGAAATACAGACCACCCAGTGTTGTCACTGATTGATCATAATGTCTATAATGCGTGATACAGCGTTTGCCACTCGTGTTTTTTGGACAGCGAACAGCATATATGTATGCTCACTGGTTTCACGAAGGTGATAAAACGCCCGTCTTAACTTTGAGTTTACATCCCTCCTGACACACAATAATTTATCTGAAGTCCTGTCAACGGACTATTAACGATAAATTTAAGCAAAGAAATAACATTCTGTGCTTCAAAAAAAGAAGAAGAAATGAACGACCTGTCGTACACTCATTTGATATTTCTGCTATGTCAATGTCATTTTCTGTTCCGTCTGTTCGCATTAACGATTACAACCAACATATATGACAAGGTGTTTGAAGTTATGCGAGAGATTTAACATGATAAACAGTGTCAGTTGTGTTGAGAAGAACGCAGACAATTCGGTCTAGATATGTTAAATCTGCTTGTGACGTATTTCTGGCATTGTCAGTTATAGGGTTAATTCACACCTGGAGTCATAGAGTGTTCGTCGATATTCAGGTCACTGTAACAAGTTGATTAATCGATTGTTCGAGACAAGCATGTAATAGATCAAAGTAAAGACAAAGATACTGCTTGGGCCATGAAGTCCCAGCGTCTTCAAGGATATATTAATAGTGTTCGAGTTAACGATGTTTGACTATACGTATATCGATTCATCCATACTAACCGACTTCGTTACATACGGATTTGGTTGTAGGTTAAGATTGTGTGATGAATTTAATATTTGATTGTTTCAAACGTTTCCATGCCTACTATCACATTAATCAAAGTGAAAACACGTCGACAAATCTCAGAGGTAGAGGTAAACAACAATAGAGTGTATGTTTTAACGCCTTTGAGATTGTATGGGTCATCGTTTTGTGAAGTGTGCCTCGACGAAATTTCATACGCTGACACTAGATGATTAATATAAAAAATGAGACCGACACTTGCTGTTTACATCCTAGACACAAGAAATGCGTGATTGTGTTTGCAGACAGTTTTGAGGTTACTCACCCTGCCAAAATATGATTGATTCCCCAGTGCCAGTTTACACTGTATGTCGCTCGAGTACACCTGTCCGGGAACCAGTTTAGTGGTGACTGGGGACACCGTCTTGCCTGTTTCCCTGGCACAATATACCCTGAAATGATAAGTCTTTCCTAAGAGGGGTACATCTGTATAGTCACACTACGTTCACAAGAGCACGATGAGAGCAATGTGTGCCATCACTTGGCAATCACAAGATAATTCGGACACTGTTCATCCCCATTCGTACGTTGTTGGAGTTAGTGACATCGAAAACTTCGCCTTCAGGCTTTTAAACGAATATGAATTTGTATTTGTACATTTGATTATCAATAAGTAGACTGTATTGACTGCCAGTGGTTATTGTGCAAGGTCACAACTTTTATCGAGGATGTTTTTTTTTCGGAATGGAGCTGAGTTCTATTCTTGAAGACATCACCCACTGGTATGAAGCAGAATTTTGATTCACTCACCCCTCGAAATATCACCAATGCCACCTTAACTGTTCGAAAATAGGGTACGTCAGGATAAATAGAATATATCAATATTTCGTAAAATGTCCACATGCAATGAATAATGGCTAGTATTACTTATATGTACTTCCGGTATATGATGAACTGTAAAACGTACATACCTCAACTCTAGTACTATGGAAGGAATGATTGAAGATGTGGACAGGCTAAAGCTTTCAATGTGATACCTTTAGAGTGAGTGAGTGAAGCTCCCTGTGAAATGTCACCCTGGTCATACATTGTGACCACACCCACCTCACCGGGGGAAAGTTACCATGTCTCACCTTGCCAGGTAGTTTCTGAACGCTGCCACGGAGCAGGAGGAGAACTCCCAAGGTCGTGATGCCGTTGCATTGTTGGTGGGGTTGATGAGTTTACTTGACATGATGTAGTTGTCAGCGGCGGTACAACCCCTGGCCATCAAAGTCCCATCATGCACGGCGGACAGACTGATGAAAGAATATTAGTGCTGTAGTTCATTAATAGCCGTTGCACCACTCATGCCCAAGTTCATCAGTAGTAGTTCCCACATGTGCCCTAGTTCATCAATAGTAGTTCCCACATGTGACTTGGTTCATCAATAGTAGTTCCCACATGTGACTTGGTTCATCAGTAGTAGTTCCAACATGTGCCCCAGTTCATCAATAGTAGTACCCACATGTGCCCTAGTTCATCAATAGTAGTACCCACATCTGCCCTAGTTCATCAATAGTAGTTCCCACATGTGTCCTAGTTCATCAGTAGTAGTACTCACATGTGCCCTAGTCTATCAATAGTAGTTCCCACATGTGCCCCAGTTCATCAATAGTAGTACCCAAATTTGTCCTAGTCTATCAAAAGTAGTTCCCACATGTGCCCCAGTTCATCAATAGTAGTACCCACATGTGCCCCAGTTCATCAATAGTAGTTCCCACATGTGCCCTAGTTCATCAGTAGTAGTTCCCACATGTGTCCCATTTCATCAGTAGTAGTTCCCACATGTGTCCCAGTTCATCAGTAGTAGTGCCCACATGTGCCCCAGTTCATCAATAGTAGTTCCCACATGTGCCCCAGTTCATCAATAGTAGTTCCCACATGTGCCCTAGTTCATCAGTAGTAGTTCCCACATGTGTCCCAGTTCATCAGTAGTAGTTCCCACATGTGTCCCAGTTCATCAGTAGTAGTGCCCACATGTGCCCCAGTTCATCAATAGTAGTTCCCACATGTGTCCTAGTTCATCAGTAATAGTTCCCACATGTGCCCCAGTTCATCAATAGTCGTACCCACCTGTGCCCCAGTTCATGTGCCGCTGTGGCCCCGACACTAGCCGAGTAGTCCTGCTCTATGATGGAGACAGATGCCGAGGTGCACATCCCAGCCAAGGTGGCCAGACCTAACAGCAAAGAAAGCTTGATAAAATCATCCACGAAGGTATGTGTACATTTTACATATGTGTCCTACAGTGAAGTGAGTATGAAACGGAGTTAATGAATATGTCGAGAATACAGGACGTTATAGATCTATATTATCTTTTACATGCGTTTATTACATGTGTGTAATAGAATCGATCATTGTCGTGTTCTCGACACTGTTAGTAATTGACATGGTACCTGCTACAATCCTGGAACCGCTGCTGGTCAGATCATACCTGAAACAAAGGGTGACACTGTGTGACACTGTGTAGAGTGGGTACTGCTTTACCCCTCTTTTAGCAATATTACAGCAACATCACGGCGAGGGGCACTAGGGGGTGACACATTGTATCCATATGGGGAATCGATCCCGGGCTTTGGTGTGAGGTGCCAACTACAGTCGCCCCTCGTTAACTACCTCGAACCCCGTTATCCTGAAAGTACCATAACACGAAACTATTCTCCGGGCCCGAACGTGTTATGATATAATGTTCATGCCTCTTTATCTCGAAAGTCCGGATATATCGAAGTTACAACACTGTCCCGCTAGGTTCGAGGTAACGGGGTTCGACTGTAATTTGGTACTCCATCGGCCCCAATTTGATACCGTGCATGCTCGAAGCGCTGCATTAATACAACAAGGGTAATGGATAAGTATTCCCTCGAATTTCCGTCCATCACACCATGGGGAGTATACAACCCAAGCTAGAGGTCACATTACCATCTTACCCTACCGGATACCCATTCACTGCTGTATGAACAGAGGCTAATTTCGATCCGTGTGCGCTCGAATTTTCATTTATCAGCTCCTTAGGGAGTACACAACCCAAGACGCATGTAAGGCGTTGGAAGGTGAACAGTCCCATTACCATCTTACCCTATCGGGTACCCATTCACTGATGGATGGACGGAGGCATATTTCGAAAAAAAAAGGCATAGTTCGAAGGCAATTGCAAAAAGGAGACACCACATGACAGTGTTAAATGTGGCTTAATATGGAGCAGGATCGAAGCCTGAGGGTGAGGTGAGGTTATTGCACGTATATGGCGACGTGCATGTGTGTGTGCGTGCGTGCGTGTATGTGTGCGTGTGTGTGGCTGCTTGTACTAGTCCGGATTGATCCCGATTTATAGAGCTAGCCAACTGATCGAGATACCATGTCGCAGTTTAACATGAATACCCCACTCAGACACAGTATTCTGACTCCGAGCCGACCAGACCTTGTTGTAGCCCCTTAACGCCGAACACCAGGTAGGGTAACAACAAGTTCTATCTTTACGTCTTTTGGTATGTCCGGGCGGACGCTCTTCCACTAGACCACGGAGGCGGTCTTTGAAGCCCTAGGAACTCTCATAAGTCCTACCATCATGCATCAAACATCATACATGTTTCAATCCATATGTACTACTTATCCAGTTCCGATACCAGTATCTATATATAGCTGTCAATTGAAACGAAAGTACATTGTCAAAGTTAACAATTCTAGTCACTACAGCAAGCAAACGATCAGAGATCAAAGAAATAATCCCTATCCCAATCTTAGTCACATCAGCTTCATCGTGAGCAGTTGATTCAATAACGACAAACAATTAGAGCCGCACCGGTCATCTGAACTCTACTCGTCTCAAGGTATTGGCCTCGGGACAAGATCATTTCGGTATCACTGGTGATAGGGACACAGATACACAGAGAGCCGGTATGTGGATCAAGATAAAGGAAGAGCTTACCCAGAAAACAACATCCAATGGTCACTTGGTGGTAGATTGTCCTGATACTGAAGCCAGTCTTTAAATGACCTCAGGGCTGGCTTGACCTCCACAGTACCCGACTGACTAGCCTCATTTTCTGTCCAGTACGATTTCTCTGGTGTCTGAAGAAAAACAGTTAAATTTCTTTTCTTTGAAGTGAATACACGTTTAGGTCACATATGTGATAAATTTAACTGAGCTTAAGGGATTACCTATGCATAAAATGCGTGTTTTGCATGTAAAAGCGATTTACATGCACAGGTGTGTGTCTGTGTGAGGCTGCTTGTACTAGTCCGGACTAATGTCGATATTATAGTACTAGCCCACTCAGATACCATGCCGCAGTTTAACATGAATACCACACTCAGATACAGTTTACTGAGCCGACCAGTCCTTGTTTTAGCCCTTTATATTATAAATAATGCCGAGCGCCAGACAGGGTAACAACAAGTCATATTTTTAAACGTCTTTTGGTATGACGCTCACCGGGCGGGCGCTCTACCACAAGACCACAGAGGGGTCAATTGGCTGTACTATTTCACTGGGATGATTTCTTTTTAGGGGTGATAACTAATTGTTTCAAGGGGGTTTATTCAGCCATAAGAATTATTGACTATGCATATTAGGTTAATGAGAGGTGTTCGTTAGAAGTATGAGTTATTTGTTACATGATTTCAGAGAACGTGTGGTTTTACTAAATCTACTGTATGTTCATCGTCGGTAAAAAAAACGACACATAATATACATTAATATCATATCATATCATATCATATCATATCATATCATATCATATCATATCTTAATAATACACTAATGGCGAAGAGGCACTACTCTGATGATAAGGAGCAATGTTAGAAATATGGAACAAATTTCTTTTTTTTAGGATTTCGTGGTACTACGCCCTAGTTACACATGACCGATACCTATTAAAATAATTTATTCACATGTGAATGGCGCTCAGAGGAAGTGCTATGAAAGGGCGCCAGCAAGTCGGCATTGTTAACACATGTCACGAATAACATATATATTATGTGACATATATCAAACGTTTTTTACCTTACATGTAACGTTAGAATCGTCCTCATTTACCGCTTTGGGAAATCCGGCAACGACCATGTGTATAGTTCATTGACGGACCAGCAGCTAAAGGGACATAACTCCCTCTTATAATGCTGTTCAATATGAACATGACTACCTACATACGTTTATAGTGGCAGTTTCTCAGTTTTTATACCATGTGTATTCTGATCAGGTCTTTTTCCAGAAGGTTTTACATTCGGAGACATATACTGAGACACGTAAATTCAAAACATCAACGCCATGGGATAATGAGTTACGATTATCTGCTGAAAAATGTGAAATGGTTTAAAAGGTGAGGTGAGGTGAGGTGAGGTGAAATGAGGTTTAACATCGCGTCCAAGATCATTGCACTTATATAGCGACGTGCATGTACGTGTGTATGTGTTTGTGTGGCTGCTTGTACTAGTCCGGACTGATGCCGATTTATAGTGCTAGCTCACTGAGATACCATGCCGCAGTTTAACATGAATACCCCACTCAGACACAGTATACTGACTCCGAGCCGACCAGTCCTTGTTTTAGCCCCTTAATGCCGAGCGCCAGACAGGGTAACAACAAGTACCATCTTTTTACGTCTTTTGGTATGACGCGGTCGGGGATCGAACCCCGGACCTTCCGGTCTCCGGGCGGACGCTCTACCACTAGACCACGGAGGCGGTTCGGTTTAAAAGGTAAAAGTGATGGAAAGTACATAAACAGAGATAAAAGGGATGGCTGAAAAGTTCTGAGCCTAACTATGATGAACTGTACATGTCCACACACTGTTTTATGTATACACACTTTTGGCAACGATGCTGGAGTGCTTAGATCCTATTGGTGGTGTAAAATATCTTCCGCAGCAAAAATGACGGCATCGTCTTTTGCACAATGCTTGCTTATACAGTAAACTTCGTTTATAACAAACACGCTTATAGCGATCTGACGGATATATAGGCTGTATACATGCTTATAACGAACTACGGTTGTGACGAACTAAAATTATTGGTCCCTTTGAGTTCGTCATAACCGAAGTTTATTGTAGTTCTTTCTTGGGAAGAGGTGGTAAATTGGCGCTAATCTGGTGAATACGTTGGTGCTAATCTAATTAATACGGAGGATGTTCAATGAGTTCAAAGTTGTTCACAGGTGCATTACGCTGGTGGAACAATACACAGTGATATTTCTATGACGTTTAGGGCGGTCGGGTAGCCTAGTGGTTAAAGCGTTCGCTCGTCACGCCGAAGACCCGGGTTCGAATCCCGACAAGGGTACAATGTGTGAAGCCCATTTCTGGTGTCCCCCGCCGTGATATTGCTGGAATATTGCTAAAAGCGGCGTAAAACCAAACTCACTCACTCACTCACTATGACGTTTAGCCTTGCTTTTCTCACGCAGTTGCCCTAGCAGATTTGCATAATGTTGGTCATTGATCGTTTTTTCACCTTTTGAACGGTAAGGGAAGGGAAGGAATCCCAGAAAATCGAAGCCATCGCCTTTCCAGCTGAGGGAACAGATTTTGCCTTCTTCTTCGGAGGAGACGTTTGATATTTCGACTGTTTTGATTGTTGTTTAGTCTTTTTCGATAGTGATCAACCCAAGACTCATCCAAGGTTACAAATTGATCAACAAAATCAGCAGGGTCTGTTTTAAAACCACGTAAATCCCACTGAACTTTTATAGTCAGTTAACGCCTTTGCATCAGGAAGATGCGAGATATGATGAACCAGGAGCATTTCTGATCAGAAGTCCGAATCCTTGGAACCGAGTACGCTGAAACCTTCATCATGCCCAGGTCATGTGCCTTGGAATGTTGTCAACTCTGTCATGAGATATGCCTACTGTATTGGCTATGTGACGTGTACCTCCACAACAGTTTCTTTCGTGGTCTCAGTAGAAGGTCTTCCCGATCTTGGATCATCTTAAAGGCTCTCTCTTCCCCTCCGCTGCCCAACTCTTCACAATGGCAAAGGATGGAACATCGTCCCCTAAAGTTGACACCATGTCCGCATAGATGGCTGTTTGAGTTAGCCTTTTTTAGTTATATGTACTTGGTGACAGCGCGGTATCCAATGTTGTCCATTTTTATCAACAGATAATACCTAGGAAATTTGATGCCTGCAGAAATACAATGTCTTGTTGTGTATTTGGTTCAAATGCAGCCTGTGAGGTGAGGTGAAATGGGGTTTAACGTCGCGTTCAAGATTATTACACTTTTACGGCGACTTGTATGCACTTATGTGTGTGGCTACTTGTACTTGTCCGGACTGATGCCGAATTTATAGTGATTGCCCACTGAGATAATATGCCGTTCCATGAATACCCCACTCATACACAGTACACTGATTCCGAGCCTACCAGTCCTTGTTTTAACCCTTTAATGACGAGCGCCAGGGAGGATAGCAACTTGTACCATCTTTAACGTCTTTTTGGTATGAGTGAGTTAATATGATTTTACGCCGCTTTGAGCAAAATTCTGGGGGACACCAGAAATGGGCTTCACACATTGTACCCATGTCGGGAATCGAACCCGGGTCTTCGGCGTGACGAGCGAACGCTTTAAACACTAGGCTACCCGACCGCCCCCTTTCTGGTATGACGCGACCGGAGATCGAACCCACGATCTTTCGCTCTCCGGGCGGACGCTCTATCCACTAGACCATGGATGCGGTAAAATGCTGCATGTAAGCATGGAATGCATTGTTCTTTAACTGTTACGGATGCACTACACATCCTTCGTAGGAAGGTCCAGAATGTTTCAACCACCCCTCGTAAGTGAGAACTTACATAACATAAACAGAACATTTGTTTTTTCCCTGTCGAATAACATGTCCATCTTATCGCATTCTCTTACTAATTATATTGTAATTAGAGGCGCATCCACGAGTGAAAATGGCAACGAGATTAGATGAACATCAAGGCAAAACCCCTCTATGTATGGACCAGAGTAAGGAAGAAAGTCAATCGTTACGTTACAATCCTATATCTGTTTGTTCCTGCTAAATGCATTAAACACAATTGAACTACTTTAATTGGTCAGACCCGCATTGCCAAATAAAATATTATAAACATATTACTATATTATTAGTTGATGCGTTACTCGAGTACAGGAAAGAGTGAGTGAGTATGGTTATATGTCACTTTGCAATATTCCAGCAATATCTCGTCGGGGGCCACCACAAATTGGCTTCACGCGTTGTACCCATGTGGGGAATTGAACCCGGGTCTTTGGTCTGACGAACGAGCGCTTTAACAACCAAGCTACCCTACCGCCAAGTACAGGAAAGAAGCTTCATGAACCTACAGACATTTGTTTTCGGTCGGATGTATTAGCGGTTCGTGCTCTGTAACCACAATACCCGGGACAAACACTTTTCTATTCACATCAGCCTCCAACCATCGTGTAAGACGAGGGGCGGTCGGGTAGCCTAGTGGTTAAAGCGTTCGCTCGTCACGCCGAAGACCCGGGTTCGATTCCCGACATGGGTACAATGTGTGAAGCCCATTTCTGGTGTCCCCCGCCGTGATATTGCTGGAATATTGCTAAAAGCGGCGTAAAACCATACTCACTCACTCACTCACTCGTGTAAGACGTACTCCCAGAATCGACATCAGGACAAACGACGCCTGCTAAATTGTATACATGTGTCATGACGAAGCTACTAATATATAAGGTCATATCAAATGCATTATTCAGGAAATACGAGATGTTTCAACATTAACGTCAAATTCAGTCAATTAAACTTCAAGTAAACTTGAAATGTTTATGTGTCTAAAATCATATCTTAGCTTTATATTTATGATTCAACATGTTCAAATCTGTAATAAGGACATCGTAAAATATAAACATTCAAAATAAAAACTTTCAAAGTAAATACATGATCTTTCAGGTCACTTATTTTAAGTGAATCTCATAATACACAATCAGGTATATGTGGTTACTCCTGATGTGAAATTGTGTCATCCTTCTGTGTGATAATGTATATGTCTATGTTTAAATGTACGTTTATGTAAATTGTTCTACATGATTACCAGGTTCGGGCACAGGGAAATATTTACATGCAACTTGTAAGGCAGGGCAATAGTGTATGACCCTCATACCTTTACAGTTTATGACAGATATATGTCATATAATATAAATGAATATAACAGATCTAAGGCATGGCCTGCCTCTGGCTAATACATCCCAACGATTTCTTTTCACATGTTTATTCAAGGTCATTTTCTATAAATAAAGGGCAATGTTTTTATTAATATCTGCTACTTATCTCATTGCAAAAAAGGTGTCTCGGGTGTTCACTGATTAAGGGGAACGTTGTTAAACAATAATGATCAGATTGTTCTAAGTGTTCAAATGTAACTGTATTTGTTATAAACATCTTGTTATCATTGACTATTTTCAGACCAAATCAATCAGAATTTGGTAGTTATAATAGTTAAGCACAGATGGCCGGCTACAGCAACTCATGTTTGGTAAATGTCTGATTATGAAGATGTGAATGATTTCGGGGAAGAGATATCACAATAGATTACTCCTCAAACCACTTCATAATTACGTCATTCAAACAATGATATAGTTTGACATTCACATCAAAATACAGAAGAATATGTCGACATATGCATATCAAATTAGTTAATATTTTTTTTATTCTTAACGATGCCAATAATTACCAGGTCTAGCATTTTTTACCATTGTAATTTAAGTATCATATATGGTAGCGGCCCTGTTGTAACACAATGACAAAAATTCCAAAGCTGAATGTTTTAAACAAGCGATGTTTTGAACGTCAATATTAAATCTAACTGTGGGCAAGGCCGCCCCTTACCTATGAACATTAGCTGTTGTTATAAGTCCAAAGTATTCACGCTTTGAAAGAACAACTACTTCTTCTCATTCCTGTGGTTCCTCCGATTTCTGAAGATTTTTCTCATTTCTTAATGGATGCAGATCAAGTGGAACAAAGGAATCATTTTTCAACCTTCCAATAGTCAACTTTCCCTTTATGTCGAGCAATAATTCCAATAGCTCCAGACTTTGTTGCTCAAAATTTGTTATGATTATCTTAACACGATGTATGATTGTATGAACACGAAATATGATTATCCTAACATGATCTGTTAGTGTATTAAAACAATTGATGATAACTGTAACACGAAATATGATTGAATACTAATATTTCACACTATAACACAATATATGATTGTCGTAACACGACATATGATTATCGTAATACGAGATATTACTGTAACACGATATATGATTATCTTAACACGATAGACGATTATCTTAACATGAACGATGATTTTATTTTCACGAAATCGGATTGTATTACCTTATGTGGATTATCTTAACACGATATATGGTTATCGTAACGCGATATATGATTATCGTAACGCGATATGATTATCTTAACACAATATAAGATTATCTTAACACGATAGGTGATTATCTTGACACGATCGATGATTATCTGAACTTGATAGATGATTGTATTAACACGCAATGGGACTTTATTAACATAAATTTTATATTGATTATCTTTATACGATATATGGATTATCTTAACACGATATATTACTGTATAACATGATGATAGGAACTCGAAATATGATTATATGTTAATATTTTGTATACTATGTATGAATATCGTCACAGGATATATTGTAATAGAAACTCGATATGTGGATTATCGGAACTAGATATCGGATACTTTTAACTGTATCTTTCCGCCCTATAATGAATACACATTACTTACGTCCAGAATGAGCAGGCCCGTGACAAGTATGTTAATCTTTATACGTGGATCCACATCAGTCACGCTGGCATATCTCACAGACATCTTGAAAAGAAATCAAAGACACAAATTATGAGCAATCAAAGCCACACGAACAGATCGTGTCTGACAAGATAGATTACCGAGCAAAGCGTTGAACCTTGTGCCATATGATCACCGAGAGAATATCACATAATGCGATTTTTACGTCTATCAAAGATAGATCTGTTTTTGTAAGTCGAGTCGATGTACTAGATATGATTGATAGCAACGGGTGTAATGAATTGACGGATTGCAAAAATGATATAATGTCATATATGCAGGTGTTCCTAAGATAAGAGATTGCGTTTTATATCAACATGTGTTTATGAACAGACCTGATTTATGACCGTGATTTCTCTTATGATTATAATATGCAAATAAAAGCGACAAAACCCTAAAAGCAGAGTACAATAATGTTTTGGTAGACTAGAATATCTGGAGTCGCAAATACTTATGCTGTACCCGTCCTTTCGTATTCTTTCGGTGTTGTAGAATGGACGAAACAAGAAATCCACTGTATTGACCTGAAGAATCATGTCAGACAATAGATCCCGACACCCTCGCTATTCCCTCAATCGCTTATATGCAGCAGTTATAATGGGATGACGTGGTTTGATTAACGTGGAAGCACTTCATGAGAGAATTGTATTGGGCGCTTTTGCACACGTTAATTTGTCTGATGTGTATGTGTTTCTTGTGAAGAATGTCAAGACTCGTGAAAATAAGGTATTCCACAGTTTCCATAAACGAGGATCATTGTTGATTTTGAGGATGTCCTGTACTGCTGGACGGTACAGAAATGAGTGTCAACCCAGCGAAGTGACACATCAAATCGGCCAAGACTCAAGGAGAGGCTATCTGAACGACCACTGAATCGAGTTTATGTGCAGTGTGTTGAGATGGTCAGCAACCCTGAAGAGTCCTTCGCTTGGATGAAGTCGGCTGGCCTGGAAAGTGTAACAGAAGGCTTTCTGTTTGCTGATCAGGACCAGTCACTTCCCACTCGAAACCGTCAATGTGTGATTTTGCATCAAAATGTAAATATGAAATGTGGATTATGCAATGAATCTAACGAGACTGTCGAACACATTGTCAGTGGATGCCCAGCTTTGGCACAAACACAGTATCTTAAGCGACATGATGGCATGGCTCGGTCCTTTTAATACTGTCTTCGCTATGCTTGTGTTTTTCACACAGAGGTCCATCCATGGTACGACCCATAATATGCAGTGAGCGTCATGGAAAATGATAAATATAAAATTCTTTGGAATAGGCCCGTATACAGCCTCAGACATATTGAGGACAACAAACCTGATCTTTTCCTTTTTGATAAATCCAATAAAATTATTTATATCATCCAATTTTGGTGGTGGTGGTGATGATGATGATTTGACAATTTCAAGTCTGGTTGCCACTCACCGACTGTGCAATAAATGCATAATACAATCTCATCTCACTGTGGGCAAGTGTACGGTTGTGGAAATGATTCTCCCAACTGCAATGTATAAAAGATGGTAAGAAGGTGATTCGAACTGGGCCAGACGCTGCAAGACAGGTGGACAAGACTCCCTCAAATTATCATTGGCCGATTATTTCGGACCATACCACACCGTATGAACGAATGTTTAACCAATCGTGAGGACATGACCCATTATTGATCAAGCCATCTCAAATGTTCCCTTTTCCCCAACGAACCCCTGTCGTTTTTCTTGGTTGTTGCTCCATTACAATACACCCGAAACTGCTTTATTGATTGCCATGTTACACCTTGTCCTTCTTTCTCCTGGTCAATTACCATCCCTACTTTGTATTCATGTAAACTTCTGTTATTTTCGACTATCCCCTTCTTTTTTTAGAGAAATATCAGTGTCCCAATTGTTTGCAAACAGAAACAGTTTCAATGAAAACTAAATGACAAATGATATCAGTGTTATTTACACGTTGAGGATGAACACAAAAAAGAATAATGACGTTAACGTGCCTTGAGTAATCTTTATAGTCAGCACAGAAGAGGATCTCGATAGTATATTCGTCTACGCTTCTGCGCTTCATCCGTGCTGATGTCGTGTGTGAGGATCTCACGTTGGATTCTAGAACACAGAGATATATCATATATCACATGCACATACCATATATGTACTGACGTATAATTTGGCCTTTGAAGAACAGCCAGACTCACATTTATGTGTCAGCATTCTACATACAATAGAACATCTTTATCACGAGCACGGACATAACGTACTATCTCTTTTAACAAACTATTTAAAACAACCCGACTACTTTACCGCATATAATCATAAAAACTATGCGACAATAACGAATTCTGTAATTAACGTCGATATACCTTAACTGATTTTTCAAAAACCTAAAAAGCTAAAAATCTACATTTGGGGGAGTAAAATAATTTATAGTTCAAACCCAATCAATGTCTGTATGTTGAATATATTCAGGAAGCGACTTTCAGAAGAGGTTTCTTGCAATGGATATTTAAAGTAAACATTGCGAGGCAAGCACATATCGGATATATTGTTCAGTGGACTTTCGTCAAAAATCAAAATCAATATATCGTTTTTATATAAGTTTCAACAAAATCACCAAATGGGCTGTCGTGTGACTGGAATTCTGTTCCTTCACTTGTTGTTTTACTTGCCGCCATCGCTTGGCTTGTGGGTTCGAATCCCGGTTCGTCCGATTATGTTTCTAGGTTTGTCAGCACCACACCCATGCTCGTGGGTTTCACCGAAGTGGTAAACGTCTGAGACCTGCATCACTTCGGGCTTTCCTCCCACATTAAGCTGACACGCCTTGATATGACTGGGATACTGTTAAAAGCGGCGTTAAACCCAACTCACTCACTCACTCATAAAATGTCCACCGCTATTTTACCTTTGACGACCAATGTATTTCGTCGGATACTCAAGACTGATGAATTTTTTTGCGTTGATGTATTTACATGTATACACCATATTCGACTGTATAGCTATCATATCCGGTGTTGACGTATATGTTGATTTTGTTTTGAAAAGTAAAACATACCTGCGTTGATGACAAAGTCGTTCCCATAATTAATATGGGCAATTTGATGTACGGCATATTTGGGGCCATTGATATGGCTGATGTACACTTGTCCCGAGGTATCGTAGTAGGTTCCTTCCTGCAGTACAAGTGGAACACGTTTCCTCTTTGTTAAATCAGTGACACACTTGCATATACCACTGGACGAAATACTATCTTTCTAATTAATGAAATGACATGGAAGGGTTTCCCTGCAGTGTTTGTTTGCACGATAAACAACTCCCACAAGTCGTTTATTTCTTAAACATACCATTGAAAATAATGCAATTGGAATTTGTTAAACACAAGCACATGTTTAAGTAAATTATGTCATTGTCCTATCGACCGAATTGCTCTCGACAGTCAGGTTGTCGAACTTACCAATGTGAAGTTTCCATCGCGGTGTTTCCTCACCATGATGGAGGCTCCCAATACCTTGTCCAGGTAGGATGCAGCACTCTGGGGGTAAACATTGAGAGGGTTAATACAGGACAGGTATGTAGGAGTTAAGATAATAACTGATTGAGTCATTGAGTGACTGAGGAAAAACTTGTCTTTTGTTTAACGCCGCTCTCGGCAATATTCCAGCTGTATGACGGACGAGTCTGGACAAGGCAATCTAGTGATATATATCATGAGCATCGTTACATGCAATTGGGAAACGATGACCTGCATCCACCAAATCACCGTGCCTGACCACCCGATCCATATGGGCATCCCTTACGACAATCATAGGTTGTTTGGGACATGTATGCTTACTGTTTCTTATTGTGTTGCAGGGTATGGTGGCAAGAAAAGAACCGCATGAGGGAAAATGAGACACCTCTTCACGTATTCACTACCCCTTTGTACTCAGTGTCTGTGTGTATTCACTACCTCTATGTATTCACTACCTCTATGTATTCACTACCTCTATGTATTCACTACCTCTATGTATTCACTACCTCTATGGGTGGCAGGTCCTCCTTCACAACACTGTTCTCCCTGATGACGTACACTTGAATATCTGACGCCTGGTTGGTAAGAGACCGTCGCAGTCTGAGGTTGACGTCATTTCCTCTAGATGAAACTCGAAAATGCAAATTGATTGGAAGGTCACTGTCAGCTGACCTCCTGAATCGATGCCCATCATCAGCTGATATCAACTGCACATTCGCTACATCTGAAGCAAATAATGAAACAGATGACGTTCATATCACAAGACATGCACCGTGGGGTTCTACATGATTTGGTGCCGTAGAATTATTTGGATAATTGTGGACACATGTATTTGCAATTTTGACACATTGATATCTACATCTCATTGATATGCAAATTTAATACTAGCTCTGTAATAAATATGTAGCGTCATATAGATATATGCAACAACAATATCAAATAAACTTAAAGAAAGTATACACTTGAAAAATGGATTGGACAAAAAAAATGCAAACTGTATCCAAATGTTAGGGTGAAAACAGTCGAAGAAAATCACTGCAAACATAAGATCAAAAACAAAACTGACATAACCATTTCTTGTTTGTTTCACATATAGCCACGGTCAAACATGTTATACCTTCTTGTACCCGGCAGGGGGCACCGGTGGCCCAGTCGTCTAAGGCGCCGCGATTCGCTGTGCAGAGTTGCGTCCCTTGGGTACGCCAGAAACCTATGATTGTGGGTTCGAATCCCGGTTCGCCCCAATTATGTTTCTAGGTTTGTCAGCACCATACCCGTGCTCGTGGGTTTCACCGAAGTGGTAAACGTCAGAGACCTGCATCACTTCGGGCTTTCCTCCCACAATACGCTGACACGCCGTGATATAACTGGAATACTGTTAAAAGCGGCTTTAAACCCAACTCACTCACTCACTCTTGTGCCCGGCGGTTTATGTCTCCAATGTGCAGTTTGGGGATGTGATGGATGTACACAATCTACACGTTCAGCACTCTAATCAAAGTGAGTGAGTTTGGTTTAACACTACATTTCACAGAAGTACCGTTATATCACGGTGTGTCCGCTCTAATGAACGAGGAAAACCTGAAGTAGACATGTCCCAGTCATGTTCCCTGTTGGTGAAGCTCAGGAGTATGCTGCTGAAAACCTGGAACCAGACTCACGACGAACCCCATGATCATAGGTGTATTGCACACTGAACATTTACTTGTTATTTGAGGCGATCATTTCTATTTGACATATCTTCATCTATGCATAGACCGCCTCCGTGGTCTAGTGGTAGAGCGTCCGCCCGGAGAGCGGAAGGTCCGGGGTTCGATCCCGGGCCGCGTCATAGAAAAAGACGTTAAAAGATTGTACTTGTTGTTACCCTGTCTGGCGCTCGGCATTAAGGGGCTAAAACAAGGACTGGTCGGCTCGGAGTCAGTATACTGTGTCTGAGTGGGGTATTCATGTTAAAACTGCGGCATGGTATCTCAGTGAGCTAGCACTATAAATCGGCATCAGTCCGGACTAGTACAAGCAGCCACACACACACATACACGTGCATGCACGTCGCTATATAAGTGCAATAATTTTGGACGCGACGTTAAACCCAATTTCACCTCACCTCATCTATGCATAACATGTGAAAGTGTGATATTAGTTTTGTCATTTATACAGTTTGGGAATATATAGAGGTGTGTTTCAATATATTGCATGAGGAATACACATATTTAGCTAGACTTCCAGAGCTTAATAAACTGGCGGGCAATGGAAAGTAAACACCAATGTTTGTGTTGCTAAAAATGAAACAAACAAGAAATGGTTATTCGATGGTGATGCATTTGATACGGGTTTACCATGGCTGTGTTGCAGTCTCGAATCGACACCTTCATGCATGTGCCAGACACTCCTACTCCAGTATCGCAACTGAGCACATCCGCTCTTCATAGCTACATGTCTATATTCATTCAGCTACACGGTTTCATGACATGGACACTGAACAACAAACCATATTCATTCAGAATGTTGGTTACTGTGATACTAGAAATCGTCAAGTTACTGCAACAAAACTAACACGTACCTTATCCGCTAACCCATACCACCCACACCATGAATGTAATTAGACAATGTCGCGCATTCATGGGATTGAGGTTCTGATTACTAGTGAATATTGTTTAAATTACCACATATAATGGTGGAGCATGTCACAGGACATTGAGAGTGGACTTTAATGGACAAAATGTAAATATGCCTTTGCAGTGAATACTGTTTACCATTTTGGGGAACAGTTTTCATTGCAAGGGAATATTTACATTCTGTTACCCCGTGATTGGTAGGACAAAACTGTATTTGAAAGAGGTTGCGCTCGTTTTTGTTGTATCAGCACTAATGCGGCTACACCATGGGTTATAAGAATATGCTGAAGTTAAGTATAATATTTAAAAACAATTACAAAATGAAAGGATATTATAAAAGAAAAATATAACACTATTCTATTTCTTGATTACATTTCTACTTTATAGTCATAGATTGCAAAATCAAAATCATCTTCACATTCAAAATAATAAATAATTCATATTTTTGGCTTTATTTGACACAAAAATTGATGGGTGACCTCAGCTAAAGCTGCATTGTGACAGTTTTATATTCCTTATATAGCGCCAGTCGGCTACTCACGTGGAAGTAATCAGTTGTTCCACGGCGTTACATGATGACACTGTCACACAAGGTGACGTACTACAAGCGTCGCTTTTACCCTAGGCAAACCGGACTCCCTTACTAGAACAAGAGACGCCCGGGACTTAAATAAGCAGCTCATATACGATTCAGAAAAACAAATATTTCTTTTATATCTGTTAGGGAGTAATGACTTAATATTCTATTTTCTACATCGGCTTTCTTTCTTATATTTCTAGCAATAAACAGTGGTAAGTATCAAATGCTTGAGTTGAAGTGTTTCTCTCGCTTCTAGTGTGGAGTTTGGAAGACACCACGTGTTTTTCGGGATACTAACCCTTAAATGATGAAACTGTGTGATTGTCCAGAATGGAAGAGCTGCCAAACGTGAACATATTGTTACTTATAATGTGAACTAAATTGTCTAATTTCAAACGTCATTGCAAGGTACAAATTGAATCTCTGGCACTTCAAAAATTGAGAAAAGAGCCAACAAAATATAATTGAGAAATAAAATCAAACAACCATATATACAAATGATTGCGACGGCAATGATGACACCGGGTGTTCACGAAAGGAGATTTCGAGTTGGAAGTACATAAAGAGGTGGATTTTTCCCTTCTATATTTATAGAAGGGGATGGAATGCTGAGATGTACAATATTCGAATTTTGACTTCATATTCGCTGTTGTTAACAATCCAGAAATTGTATTTGATAGTACAAGCGATTATATCATGACTCGCATTCGTGATGCTAATAATCTATCAACACTGGCAACGTGTACGATAAACTCCTTCAAAACATGGGCATTACAGAAAATGTAGACTTGTAATATGTCACATGTAGGATATTGCTATGTATTAAATCATAACATTACTGATGAAATCTATGGGCAATTTCACCACTCTCTTCAATAATAAGCAATAATATGGTTCAAAATAATCGAGCTTATCCAAATCCATACGAAATACGCGTGTAATAATGACGAATTTGTTGATTTAATGCACACCCGTTTTGACGTAATACAGACATAACATTCGGTGACGTGAGGTGAAATGGGGTTTAACTTCACGTCCAAGATTATTGCACGTGCATGCACGTGTGTTGTGTGCCGACCAGTTCTTGTTTTAGCCCCTTATTGCCGGGCGCCAGGCAGGGTAACAACAAGTACCATATTTTAACGTCTTTTGGTATGACGCGACCGGGGATCGAACCCCGGACCTTCCGTTCTCCGGGGGGACGCTCTACCACTAGACCAAGGAGGCGGTGCCATCATTGTCGACGTCATGTGGAAATTGCCTTCTACATCATACTGAATTTAACTGAACGCATATCAGAATCTAAGAGGACGCAAATGCAAATCGTCTGATTCTCGCTTTGTGAATGTCATCTCCATTTGTGATAGTGTTCCTTTGAAGATGACAATGTATTCATTGTCACTTGCAGTGATTGGTACATTTATCACTTTCGTACTGCTTGTTTTAATCCCTTGGTGTTACTTTTACGCGTTCCATATATCAATGTCAGGCCATGCAGTGGCCCTCTGCCACCGTGACTATGTAGCGGAAAGGTTGGCCCACATAGGCTCCCCACTTTTCATAGTGTGCATGATACTCGCGACTGTGACATGAATAGGTAATTAAGACAGCTTCTCTGGGGCATAGAAGGAAAGCTGTTAAAATATCTCTTTTTTTTAAAAACAAAAGCATTCAGAAATACATTTTTCTTGAAATCACGTGGTGATTACATTACATGTGACATAGAATTTTCCGAATAAACATTACATGTATATGTTAATGACAGGTTAATGTATGGAAATCTACAATATGTATTAATGAAATGGTAACTTACTTGTCCACAATACTAGGAAATGGTTTTTTTTAAATAAAAAGTTTTCAAAGTATAACGTAGTTCGTTTATTACAAACAAAGGAGTTTATTACCAACACATCATAAAGTAAAAATAGATTAGCAAAAAACATAAAGTTACACACTGTATCAATTAATGCGATAAAATACAAATAACACTGCAGAGGTGTATATTGTGTGATCATAATACTTTTCTATTGTATTCAAGTTTTCCCTAAAATTAATCATGCTAACCCTCCCCCGTATAATTCTTGTTTTGTCACCTGGCCGTGTCTAAAAGAACATTTAAATCATCCCGTATCCTTAATAAAAGTCATAGTATACCCATCACTTCGACGTCTTCACTTTAAAATTGCATACTGAAACCCAATTACCTTCAATTCAGAGGTCTAGTTCCCAAACAGTGTAATTGTTACTCAGCCGTTGTGTAGATCGTTGTGTTGAAAGGCCACAATATATGCAAATGCACTTTATTACGACTGACTGAAAACTATAACTCATGAGAAAAATGGGGCATGATGATAAAACATATTTTGTAGCGTTATTTAGTAGTGAAATCTCGCCTGCTCATAGATTCGTCGTTCAATCACAACAAAGTGCTTTAAAGAAGATGCATTGGCGACATTAAACAATCAACATGACTGGCATGTGACACACTGCACAATCAAGAATACTTATGGGTTAATTCGTACCATTAACTTATACGCAGAATCTTAATAGTATTATTCCTTGCAATGTCACAGTTTCGAAACTGAACACTAAATATTCAGAATCGATATACGGACTTCAACAAACTTGGCATAGTTATTGTTCAAACTTCAAACATTTGTTTTTCAAAATTGTCTTCTCCTTACATATATATAACGTGTGAAATATAAGGAGCTATCAAAATGCTTGATCCCACCACCTGAACAGACTTACCTGTTAAGCTGGCCCTGGGTTTGAGTGTCATAGCCTTCACAGAAGTAATAAACGCAACCCAAAGAAAGCTTAAGACGAAAGAGTACCACATCCTGCACACAGCAAGGAAGCGTGCGTAAGGACACCGGCATCTACTCCGCAGGCACGCCCACCTGTGGTAAGAATCAACAACAGAACATATCATCCACCACGTGACTTGTGTGATGTCATTTGTCCATTGCAGGGTAATGTCTGCAAATCTCAGACTCTTTGACCAATGAGCAAGCTTGATTGATGAGGTCACGTGGTTTTGTCGCTACGGTCTGATAACTGCGTGGAGCTCGTCACAATGACAATTTTTCAGGGACTTGATGCTTTTTTCTTTCGACGTTAATGTGTGGGTGTCGTCATTGTCATCTTTTGACGAGAGATTGTCGGAAGGAAGTAAACAAACACCAGTTGACAGTTTTGTGTTCTGACTGGTCGTGACAACATGACATTGGATAGAAAAAAATATTTAGATAGGATCTGTGAGAAGAAACCTATTGTATAGTGTGTACTTGTGTATGTGTGTACATGTAACAGGATGATAATGTGCAAATATGTTCAGGGAAGCGGGGAGTAAAGTGTAAATATCATCATGTGATCGGGTAAATATGTGTAAATGTTATTATGCGACCGGGTTATTATGTGTAAATGTGGTTATATGCCTTGGTATATATGTGTAAATGTTCTCATATGCCTTGGTAAATATGTGTAAATGTTATTATGCGACCGGGTTAATATGTGTAAATATGGTTATATGCCTTGGTAAATATGTGTAAATGTTCTCATATGCCTTGGTAAATATGTGTAAATGTTATTATATGACGGGGTTATTATGTGTAAATGTGATTATATGACTGGGTAAATATGTGTAAATGTTATTATATGCCTGGGTAAATATGTTTAAATGTGTATATGTAAGTGGGTTAGTATGGGTAAATGTGATCACGTAACCAGGTAATAATACTAGTATGTACATGTAACAGGGAATGCTCTAGAATGACTACATGTAAGCGGGTACTGAAGTATAAAATGGTAACTATTAGCATGTAAATTAGTTTATGTACCAATGTCAATACACTGGGCCTGTAAATGTCTCCTTGTAATCGCGCCTGAATATGTTATTGATCATGTGTCCATGGAACTCAATAACCTCAATAACTCGAAATATGTAAATGTGTGAGTATGATCAGGTCTGGATATGTAAATGTGTCCATTGATCGGACCTAAATTATTATTGCGTATACATGAATATATAACGTCAATGCAAAAGAATAACCGTCTTGATTATGCGCCGAAACAGATTCCATTTGGCGTAAAGGGCAAACTAATTGCGAAATGTATATGAATGGAACACTGAAAATCAGTGTTGACACCAGGTGTTCATTTAATATGTAAACATGTACATGTATCGAAATCTTTTTAAAAAAAAGTGTGTCCATGTATCTTATCTGGTGCAGAAAAAACACACGGGCAAATCCGAATTGGGAAAAGGAACGTACTTGCCTCCATCACAAACGGCAGAGGAGGAACGATGCAGTTGTTGCAATTGTTTAATTAGTCCCCTGAACCTACCTTAACGCTTTAAGCCCCCTATTTTGGGAGAAAAAATGTCATTAATTTGAAATGACAAGAAACTACTACGATTACATAAAGATATCTTCGGGCAATTGTAGGGTAAAAAACGAGAAGAATTATTTTCGGCCTGAGGGTTTACATCGAAACGCAAAAATGACAGATTACACCCATTCAATAATATGTCATGATATCTACAAGGAAGACATCATGCTAACAACCATATTAAAGATATGACTTTACATTTTTGGACCTCTATGAGTGGATTTCATTTCGACTCCCTTAAAAAGTCGTCCCATATTATTCACTAGAACTATGTTTAGAGCACATGATGCAGTAGTGATGTAACGTCTCTTTGATGTATCTGTTCCTTAAGAATAAAAGTCCTACTTCGTGACAAGAGGTGCATACGCAGTTTACTTGTCTGTACATATTTTTCAAGCAAAACAACCCCATATATGCACGGGGGGGGGGGGGGGGGGTTAGGGGGGTATTACGCATCCTTTAAATATTTGTTGTTGTTTACAGGATGTGGCAAGGTCAAGAACGTGGATGTTGTCGGAGGTTGTTTATTAAACCCAAACGAGGAACGTGAGTCCAATCGGGAGTCTATGATAAAATGTTATTACGGTTAAAAAAACCCATTGATGGCGTCATTATTATCAAATGGACATAGGATTGCGTTTATGCATGCTTAAGTGTTATTATGGGATACGACTGGAACAGACGATAGTTGAACGACAGCTGAAGAAACAGATATGTTTTAATTAAAATTATGAGTAATTTTTAAAGAAAAGCTAGTTTGCAACAAGGTGTACTTTGCGGCTGTCAACATCTTCTGGGACAATTACTTTTTTTCGATAAAATCCCATGCAGCATAGGCTGCAACATAGTGTTGTTCATGATTTGAAGCATGGGCTGTAACATGGTGTTGTTCATGATTATAAACATGGGTTGAAGCAAGGTGTTGTTCATGATTTGAAGCATGGGATGCAGCGAGGTGTTGTTCATGATTTGAAGCATGGGATGCAGCAAGGTGTTGTTCATGATTTGAAGCATGGGCTGCAGCAAGGTGTTGTTCATGGTTTGAAGCATGGGCTGCAGCAAGATGTTGTTCATGATTTGAAGCATGGGTTGCAGCAAGGTGTTGTGAATAGGAATTATGATTATATAAAAGGGCTGCAACATTGTTCACGATTTGAAGAATGGGCTGTAACATTGCCTTTTTGTGATTTGAAGCATGTGCTGCAGTATGGCGTTGTTCACGATTTGAAGAATGGGTTGCAGCATGGGGTTGTCTGTGATTTGAAGCATGGGTTGCAACATTGTGTTGTTCATGATTTGAAGCATGGGTTGCAGCATGGGGTTGTCTGTGATTTGAAGCATGGGCTGCAACATTGTGTTGTTCATGATTTGAAGCATGGGTTGCAGCATGGTGTTGTCTGTGATTTGAAGCATGGACTGCAGCAAGGTGCTGTTCATGATTGAAAGAATGGGTTGCAACATGGTGTTGTTCATAATTTGAAGCATGAGCTTCAACATGGTGTTGTTTATGATATGAAGAATGGGCTGCAAAATGGTGTTGTCTGTGTAAGTGTGCGTGTGCGCGCGTGTGTGTGTGTGTGTGTGTGTGTGTGTGTGTGTGTGAGTGAGAGAGAGAGTGAATGAGTGTGAGTGTGTGTGTAAGAGTGAGAGAGAGTGAGTGATTATGAGAAAGAGTGTGAGTGTGTGTGTGTGTGTGTGTGTGTGTGTGTGTGTGTGTGTGTGTGTGTGTGTGCCATAGTATTTTTCGAATACGGATGTGAGTAAACAGCACTCACTCACTCACTCACTCACTCACTCACTCACTCACTCACTCACTCTATTTCCTTGAGGTTTCAAATATTCACACCATGTGGCTTTTAAGACACTCGTGTTACTCAAGCGCCTTCTATCTTCCATGGTGTCATTTCAGACAAAGGAAGCTGGATTTTTATTATCTTGCTGCAAGAATAAATGAATGAGCTTAGCGGCCCCTCCACATATAATGTATGTCAGTCTTCATTTACGCCAAGTGGACCACTTGTTACCCCCGACGGCCTTGACTGTTGTGGATGGGGCTACGTGCAAGACAAATCGTAACATCCCATCAGTGTGACACCAGGTGTCATCACCATTGATTACGGACTCGACAAACAGTGTTACACCTGCACCTGTCCAATATGTTTTGTACTGCTTCCAATCTAAAAAAATATATACTGTCTTATCACCTTATGTCACACATGGCAGACAAACATTTATCTTCCAAAACAGGCTCCCACAGGAGATATCGTTTGGGTGAGATCAAGCGATATCTACATGATGGATATCGCTGCAATGAAATTGCATCACAATGCAGTGTTACATGACGTCACAATCAAATGACATCACTAATGGCTCTGCTACTGAAGCTGTTAGCAGTACTTTTTACACTTCAACTTATTACACTTATACTGCTTATTACTTTCTACAAACTGAAAAAGTTGGAAGAATGATGTTGGATGATAAATAAAATCTCAGTGAAAAAGCAGTCGTCCTCGGCACTGTAGCTCACTGTTACGTGGTATCCTCACGAAGCGGAACTTTGGGTTTCCGGTAATATTCGTTTGATGTGGTAAGTTAGTAGGGATGTTTCAAGGGAGTTGATTCAAGGAATCAGCACACTGGTGCCTATAATACTGCGAACCATATTGAAGCTCTTCAGCTTCAGGTAACCACAGCCGAGGGCTAAATGGGGAAAATGTGTGAAGAGCATTTATGGTGTCATCCGCCGTAATATTGCTGGAATATTGCTAAATACGCCGTAACACAGAACCCATTCACTCACTCACTCAAGTGCGGTGTAAATGTATATGTATGCAGAACAGAAACCCGAGATACAGGGAATGTCACAGAGTGGATGTGTCTGACCTACAATTTAGGATAATGACAAATATTATCTTAATCTTTCGCAAATATTCTTAATACCCTGCAATGAAGTAGCCATGTTGTCAGGGAGTACAAGACCGCCTCCGTGGTCTAGTGGTAGAGTGTCCGCCCGGAGAGCGGAAGGTTCGGGGTTCGGTCCCCGGCCGCGTCATACCAAAAGACGTTAAAAGATGGTATTTGTTGTTACCCTGTCTGGCGCTCGGCATTAAGGGACTTAAACAAGGACTGGTCGGCTCCGAGTCAGTATACTGTGTCTGAGTGGGGTATTCATGTTAAACTGCGGCATGGTATCTCAGTGAGCTAGCACTATAAATCGGCATCAGTCCGGACTAGTACAAGCAACCACACACACGTGCATGCACGTCGCTATATATGCGCAATAATCTTGGATGCGACGTTAAACCTCATTTCACCTCACCTCACCTCACCTCACCTCAGGAAGTACACTCGTCACGAGGAGTGTCCGGCTGACCACAATGTCAGAAGTATTCTTGGTAGTCGTGGGATATTGCTAGAAAAACTACTTAAGGTGGCGTTAAGCATTCCTAGTTTTGCAGAATATCCACGTCCTCATAATGGTACATTGAGCAAGAAGCCCTACACCGAAATGGCGAATTCGAAGCAATGATAAAATAGAACCTGTAACACAAATACATTGAGAATACTGTTCCACGGTTACTAGGAACTAGAGTTAAAGTAGTAACAGTCATGACAAAACAGAGAAGATAACTATCAAAATATCATGAACATAAACGTGAAATTCATGAAGTTATATTTTAGTGTGATGTGTATAAATATGACACAACCACACAAAAACATTTGGTATATCGATCAATAAGGTTTTAATTGGGTACAATGACAAAATACCATTTGGATCACGGGTGGCCCAAGCGTCTAAGGCGTCACTCTGCATATTGACGTCCTTGCCTATGATAGCGGGTTCGAATCCCGGCTGGCTTTAATAACGTTTCTGGGTGTGTTAGCGCCATACGCGCGGTGCACTCCCATTATTACTATTCCCATTATGATTACTGAACACGAAGGGGGTATAATGAGCCTCCATATAAAACATTTGACATCTCCAGTCGCCATACATGCACAATGGCACATGGGAGATGTTGTTATTTTCGATGTACTCTTTGTTCTTACATTTGTTGTTCACAGCAACCACAGAGAATACTTCACCTAGAAACTTGTTAGGGTATTCATAATAGCAATAAAAATTTGAGTGGAAAGTGCAACAGAAGCTATATGTTTGCATTATTAAAGAGAGCATGTAATGCCAACTTGCCTCTTGGTTGTATGTTATCAGCATTTGACGCAATGATTGCCGCGACTGGAATGTATGGTACGGAAATTGAAGATTAAAAAAATACAAACCTCATCATACGAGGGGCGTTCAATAAGTTTTGCAACTTGAATATTGACCAAGTCGCAGAATATCTTTTGCACTTTTATTTTTCAATACAATCTCCATTCACCTCAATACGCTTATTCCATTTGTCCTTCAAGCTTTTAATACCACTTTTATAGAAATCCGCAGAATGGCCCTCTAACCACGCCTCTGTGGCAGCCTTTATGTCCTCGTCATCCTGGAAGCGTCTTCCACGTAGGGCAGATTTTATTTGCCGGAACAGGAAATATTCACTGGGGACTAAGTCTGGGCTGTGGGGTGGGTGATTTATCTGTACAGCCCAGACTTAGCCCCTAATGACTATTTCCTGAAACGCTTAATACCTGTGTCACTTCGGGCTTTCTTCCCACATCAAGCTGACATGCCGTGATATAACTGGAATACTGTTAAAATCGGCGTTACAATATTGAAATGACATTGACGTCGACTCCACCTTGATCTTCGTTAACAACTGGCCATGGTACTTTCGGTAAGACAGGACATGCCCAACCGTTTCTGGAACATCTGGTGCCATCATAGTAGGTGTCAAAACATTTCGTCAGTTTCGAATTTGACGCGACCGTGTTAAATGGAAATGAGAGACATATTTGTTGTTCTGAACACCTGCACGTGATCAGAGGAATTCATCATTGTAATCAATCATCAATAAAAACATCGACACGCAAACACGTATGCTTTGAATGATAATATTCACCAGTTATGTGACCCCTTCTGGGGTCACCACTCTTAAGCCCATAAAACAAGAAATGCTTTCAAGTTCTGCCTGTAGATGGACAGGTTTACACGGATTAAGCTGTTCCCTTTAAAGTCTCATTTCTGAACGGTTGAGTGGTTACCAGTTTCAGTAAAACATACACGTATGGTTATGTATACGACCACAGTGTATAAACGAATTATTTGCATTTTTATGTAAAATCGCATAACTAAATGTCGTTTTCATTTCATTTTCGGCTACATAGATGTCCGCAGTTCGTAAATTAAGAAAATAAATAAATACTAAATAATACCCATGACTTCAAAAACAAGAAAGAATTTCGCCTTGGGAGAGACACCGTTATTCGTTGAACTTTACATAGAGAAGATAAATGTCAGGGTACAGTGTAAATGTAGAAATGGTTGATTTGCCTTCTTTTAAGTATACTTTATAAACCATCATTGGTGCTTAATTACCCTTCACAATAAGTCAGGTTTCCTCTCTCACAAAGAAACACTTAGAGACGTTGTATAAGGATTGTTTCTGTCCGTCGTTGGTGAGATGAGCATATGTGTGACCGACAGGTTCATGCAACAGCCGAAGGTCGTTTGTGTGCCTTCATCTTGTAGATGAACCTTATATTTAACTGAACATTACATATAACTGATTTTCAGTTTTCGATATTTTCGCTGGAGAGTAAAATTCAACGTTACGTCGTCAGCCCAAACAACCCCACTCCTTAAACCCAATCTTCCGCATAACTTATGTTGGGAACGTATGCTTGAAGGAACCTTGCTGATTACCCACGCTAATATGGAAACTCGTTAATCCGGACTAGTTTGCTAAAACGGTATCGTCTGGAATAAGGAGGTTTCAATGTATAAAGTTTAAAGGCCGACGTAAATGCGTACTAGTCATTCTGCTAACCCAATCTGATAGTGCCACTTTAACCCAATGTGCAGAAAGAGAACACTAACATGACGGTTCCAAATCTTGATGACTGAATGACACCAGGTGATACTGACACGGTGTAGTGGGACAAAACCTACCCACTGACAAAAAGTCCTGATACATAGTGTAGATAACAATGAATGAGCTGACTATTATGACTCAATACAGATCATACATTGTGTGAGTGTGCGTGAGTGAGTGATTGAATGTTACTTGACTTTTCGCACAGTGTCGACACTAGATGAAGCGGCAGTTAAATGTCCGCCTATGTGATTATATTCGACAAACAACATCTCTCGTCGATATTGCTCGTTTGGAGTGCCAAACGTGAAAGTGTTCTGAAACGTGAACGGACACGCGTTTTTGTGTGTAGGTAGGTTGTTTGCGAGGTGTACAATGTATTGCATAAAACACTCGATCTTTTTTAAAAGTGTATAAATCCTGCAGTTGGTTCTCGTTATTTCTGTAAATTATTTATTATTTATGTATTTTAAAGTGATTTTTGAGTATGTCTAAGTTCGTCACATATTATGATGTTTATTTTAAATAAAAAATACAGTTAGGGTGTTATTATGTGTGAAGCCCTCAATCCCTCGGCAATCGTAGTGTTACATTGTGACATTATATGAATGCCCTCATGGATAGCATAGATGTAATGGAAGTGCATACGTAAGTTCTTAAAGTTCTGCCACTGTATTCATCATTTGTATTTAGGCCATAAATGTTCCATATACAAGATTGAATATCTCTGACTAAATCGCTATATGTGACTGTGATGCGACATTTCTCTTATTGGACGAGTGAGTGAGTTGGGTTTAACGCAGCTTAATGTGGGCGAAAAGCCCGAAGTGATGCAGGTCTCAGGCGTTTACCACTTTACCTACCTCTCAGAGTAAGGCACATTTAGTATCTTGAAATGCCAAGATAGCACCATGAAGTTTTAAGAAGGAAATATGAAGAAAGCAAATGGCCATCGAAGGCTGGCCAAAAAGTTCTAAGCCTGGCTAACTTTCAACTTGGGGCCATAACAAAGTGGACAAGTCAATGTAGTACATTGTTTGAGTAGTTCAGTGCAAGTTATTTGGTCTGTTGAGGAGGCGGTTTGTATATTAGTGACGGCCAGTTAAACATGATAGGGATCCAAATCGACACCGAAAAGGAAATGAACGAGTACAGAGCTGTCATCAAGTTTTTGGCTAAAGAGAAAAATACGCCCCAAGAAATTCATGACCGCATGTCACAAGTGTAATGGGATAATTGCCCTAGCTATTCCACTGTTAAACGTTAAGCAGCAATGTTTAAGGCTGGGAGAAGAAGCCTTGATGATGACCCTAGGTCTGGACGTCCCTCAACTTCCTTCAATGAATATTCAATCAAGGGGATTGAAAAACTTATACTGTCAGATGGACGTATTACCATTGCTGAACTTGAGGAAGGTCTTAGCCATGGATCCATTGAAACCATTATTCATGAACATTTACAGATGGAAAAGATATCTGCCCTTTGGGTGCCAAAGTTTCTAAATTCTGATCTTAAGGAAAAAAGAACTGATCTTGCGAAAGACAATTTAGAGCTAATTAAGGAGGAGTTCGTGAAATTGAAAAACGAAATTAGTAACGGATGATGAAACATGGGTCTACCACTATGATCATGAGTCAAAACGTCAATCCATTGAATCCACTTATCCTGCACCAAAGAAATTCTATGAAATTCTTCAAGATCAGTGAAGAAAGTTAAGGCCACTGTATTCTGGGATGCAGAGGGTGTGATCCTTGTTAATTACTGGGAAAGTCAAAAGATGATTACATGTTCCTACGACGCTGATTTGCTTCATCGCCTGAAAAATTCTACCAAAGAAAAGCGGCGAAGAATGCTGACTGCTGGGGTTCTACTACTACATGACAATGCCTCTTCTCACAAGTCTGCCGTGCGACAACGTGGGTTTGAAGAGCTTACTCACGCGCCATACCCGCCAGACCTGGAACCAAGTGATTTCCACCTGTTTCCTAAACTGAAGAAATACCTTCGTGGAAAGCGCTATCCCACGGAACTGAAAAGCTGCACTGTCGATGTGAGAAGTGTATTGAAAAGCGGGGAGATTATGTTGAAAAATAAAATTAAAAACACTTTCACAATTGTTGGTTTTATCCGTTAGGCTTAGAACGTTTTTACCAGTCCTCGTGCATGATGCCGCATGTACGCTCATTTTGTCACGCGTTTTGATGAACTAATTTTGTCTGCGATACAGGTGGTCGTTAATGAGCTGTCAGTGTACTCTACCATTAAGGCTCACGTTCAGAATACAATTATGTACAATTACTAAGAGGTACTAGCGAATGATATAAATGTGGTAAAATTAGGCTTTCACTTTTTCATTGGAGCATGAACCTTACGTGATTGAGGGCCAAGCATTGGATAAACGGCAGAGACAGTGAAAGTCAATTCATCATTGTATCTAACCCACGTCGGATTGGCTTTGCTTATTACGTTATGGTCACATTCTGGTTGGTCGAGAGTAGGACTTGCCACGAATAACTTGCAAGCTTGCTCATGCGGGGTTTTGCAATATTTACTCACTCAAGAATAGAGTATTATGAAGTATGTATGGTATCCTCACTGAGACGCAGTAGACTTCTATGTCATTTGTGGTGACGAAACATGCTAAACTTCCTTGCTAAATATATTACACATAAGCCGCTGTACGGAAGCCTACGGAAGCCAATTAAGGTCAAATCGTTTTCTTTTCTTTCTTGAAAGTTCAAATTGCTTAATGAGCTTCCATACTTCTGCACGTCTGTATTCTAGGACATATTCTGTATTCTTTTTTATATAGGGAGGATAGTCCATGCGTCGTTTGAAATGTCATGTTTCTCTCATCGAGTGAAGTATATAATAAAATATACCACTACAAACTTAACATACAGATTTGTCACATTTTGAAAATGCCCTCACCCACAAATTGGGGAATTACTCCGGTACTTTGAATGTCGGAGGCTTTACCTGGGTCAGCTGTACAAGGATCTCGACCTGAACGGTACTTCCGGTAGGGCAAGACATGCGAGCACATTATGGTTCGTGTGTGTGGACATCTATGAACATAATGCTAACATCGTGTGTGGGTGAGATATCCCTAAGGCTTTGATTTATTAAATTATGTTTAACGTGTTCTGTTGCTGTATGCTACTACTACTACTACTACTACTACTACTACTACTACTACTACTACTACTACTACTTCTACTACTACTACTACTACTACTACTACTACTACTACTTCTACTACTACTACTACTACTAATACTACTGCTGCTGCTGCTGCTGCTACTACTACTACTACTACTATTACTACTACTACCAATTAGGACATAATCTCAATGTCAATGTTGTTAGTGCTGTAATACTGGAAGGTGCAGAAGTGGGTATCAACCAAACAAAGTGCCAGTTTCTCAAGGAGAGGCTATCAAAACGACCATTGCATGGAGTTTATGTGCAGTGTGTTGAGAACATCAGCAACCCTGCAGAGTCCTTCTCTTGGATGAAGTCGGCTGGGTTGAGGACCAGTCACTTCCAACTCGAAACCGTCAATGTGTGATTTTGCATCAAAATGTAAATATTGATGTAGATTATGCAATGAATTTAATGAGACTGTCCTACACATTGTCAGTAGATGCCCAACACAGTATCTTAAGCTAGCTATAGAAGGTTAACGGTCACATTACCATCTCATTCTACCGGGTACCCATTCACTACTGGGTGAACAGGGGCATATTTGAAACAAAGTCAAATGATTAAGACGACGCTACATGTACTACATGTGCTTCTGTGTGTGGCAGGACCGAAGCCTTAGTAAACTCTCAGGAGTCATGCTGTCAAACCCACCCAACTACTCCCCACGATTAACGTCGCTTAACTTCACCTGATTTGTGACCTCTGCGTTGTTCACAGGACCACATACGACGTGCGTTGGGTTTTTACGTAACTTTGAACAGTAGTTCGGTTATATCATGGTGTGTTGGTCCCATGTGGGGGAACCAAGAACTACGCAACAGTGCACTACGAATTGCGGCGCCGTATACGACTAGGACACCCTCCCCGTGCATGAGACATCTTCTACGCGGTTTTCTTCGATTCTCGACCCTGAGTACACGAATTGGGATAATCAGAGTCTGGATCTGGTCCTATAAAACTGTCGCCCCGAGCAACGGCTCGCGATGTCACTGTCGTCGTGACGCACATGTTACCATGCCGTACCTGTCAACGTCCATCACGATCAATCATAATCATCATTTTTTGTCATGATGTAAACAAATGCAGGTCATTCTGCGTAATTGATTCAGTTGACTCTTGCTAATGGCGGACAGTACATGGCAGGACAGATCCAGTTTAAGCGTGGGATAACACAACCAGTCTCGGACATATAATCTGCAGGGCCAAAGAAAAAATTACCTTGAAAACAGGATTTGACCAAGTAATTACGAACGTTATTAAAACATTACAAGGCTAAAAACAGTCGATTAAATACTGCAAACTTAAAACCAAAAACGCAAATTTGATACCCGCATCAAATATATCACGATCGAATAACCATTTCTTGTTTGTTCCATTTTATGACACTGTCAACGACAGGGCAGTTTATATTTATGAAGTTAACCTCGCAGAACGGAAATTAGTTTTACTTCTATCGTCATGGGCGATAAAGGAGGATAACATATTAGTGTCTTTTAATATTAATAGAAGGCCATCAGTGAGTATGATGCCTTCTTGCATCCCTTTCTTATAGAAGACGCGGCCTCAAACAAGCAACACTGAAAGGAAAATACCATGATGAACAACATTTAATGACGATAGTATTTGATGCTTATTCTAAAACTAAATTCAAAACGTCAAGACCAATGGATAATGATTCAGAATATCTGCCCAAAAGGATTGCATTAGGCGTAAAAGGGAAAATAGCAAATAGCCTCACCATCCGATCCATTAAAGTAAATACCAGAGAGTAAGGAGGTGTGAATACTCCCGGTAAAGGACATAAAACTTAAGTATGGGAAGGCATAGCGCGTCATGTTGACAAGCCACTTGTCAAATACCTCTAAATGTCGACCATAAGCTTTTCGGGGATGACTTAACCAGGCCTTTGATGCTTATGTGTAAGCAAAATGTGTTTTTCCATAAACTTTGAACAAAATATACATCCTCTAAAGCATCCAAACCTCTGAGAAATGTAGAAGCCATAAGCTTGAGCTGATGGTATGCAGCTGGACATGAAACGGAAATTCACGATTGAACAATCGAAATGATTTCTTGTCATACAGCTTGGTACAAGGGTTGCTATCAATTCCTATGTACAGCTCCACACAGGACACTGAATATGATTTCTGAGTTGTTTCGTTGATTTCTGAACACTGGTGAACAGATGAGTGGAAGATGTGGATGTGGATGTGGATGTGGATGTGATGAAATCCACAGTGAAGTCATCTATATATCTGAAGCTGAGGTTAAACGTTTCATCTTTAACTAAAGTATAAAATCAAAAATGAAACAGCTCGGCAGCGAGAGGGGGCACAATCAGTATCAATATCATAACTTGTCTGAATATTTAATCTCCAAATAGAAATACACAACTTTTGTAGAAACCTTCTGATTTGCTATGTGTTCATGCAGAGAAACGTCAAGTTGTCTCAATCCCACTTGTGTTGCACTGTAACCTCAATGGTCAGTAGACTGCTTGTAACATCTTACAGCCAGCAGTGCTGAACTCATACATGTAAGACTTCTTATAAAATAGGATTTTTTATTTGTAATCGCAATAGGCAACGATCGATCATGGCGGGATGTTTTCTCATCGCAGTAGATAACGATCAAAGCGGATGTTTTTTTAATCGCAGTGGACAACCATCATAGCGGGATGTTTTCTGATCGTCATAGACAACGATCATGGCGGGATGTTTTTTTTATCGCAGTGGACAACCATCATAGCGGGATGTTTTCTGATCGTCATAGACAACGATCATAGCGGGATGTTTTCTGATCGTCATAGACAACCATCATAGCGGGATGTTTTCTGATCGTCATTGACAACGATCATGGCGGGATGTTTTCTCATCGCAGTAGATAACGATCAAAGCGGATGTTTTTTTGATCGCAGTGGACAACCATCATAGCGGGATGTTTTCTGATCGTCATAGACAACCATCATAGCGGGATGTTTTTTTGATCGCAGTGGACAACCATCATAGCGGGATGTTTTCTGATCGTCATAGACAACCATCATAGCGGGATGTTTTCTGATCGTCATACACAACGATCATAGCGGGATGTTTTCTGATCGTCATTGACAACGATCATGGCGGGATGTTTGTTTTTTATCGCAGTAGACAAAGTTCATGGCGGAGTGTGTTTTTTTTATCGTAGTAGACAACGATTATAGCGGGATGTATTCTCATCGTAGTAGACAACGATCATGGCGGGATGTATTCTAATCGTAGAAGGAAACGATCATGGCGGGATGTATTCTCATCGTAGTAGACAACGATCATGGCGGGATGTATCCTAATCGTAGAAGGAAACGATCATGGCGGGATGCATTCTAATCGTTGTAGACAACGATCATGGCGGGAAGTATTCTTATCGTAGAAGACAACGATCAGAGCGGGAAGTATTCTTATCGTAGAAGACAACGATCATGGCGGGAAGTATTCTTATCGTAGAAGACAACGATCAGAGCGGGAAGTATTCTTATCGTAGAAGACAACGATCGGAGCGGGAAGTATTCTTATCGTAGAAGACAACGATCATGGCGGGAAGTATTCTTATCGTAGAAGACAACGATCATGGCGGGAAGTATTCTTATCGTAGAAGACAACGATCATGGCGGAAAGTATTCTTATCGTAGTAGACAACGATCAGAGCGGGAAGTATTCTTATCGTAGAAGACAACGATCATGGCGGGAAGTATTCTTATCGTAGTAGACAACGATCAGAGCGGAGTGCCCATCCTTGGAATAAACCTACTATTTAAATGTTTCCCAACTGAATGACCAAGTACATGAGTGAGAAATAAGTTTCCAAGCTGTATCAGAAGACGCCCATACTACGTGGAAACCCGCTATTTCGTGACACGGGTATGTTAATGCAGAACATAAACGTGGAAAAGTACATGCGTTTCGTGGCTAGAGTAGGTCATGTGACGCATGTACAGGGACAAGGGCACCTGCTGGAGAACAAGTGACCAGTGTGCTGGCCGCGGGGTTGGGTGGGCAGCTTTAGTGTCCTTGTGACAGTCTATGGCCAGGCTGACCCAGTGATATAAAGATAAGGAGGTCAATGGCTTTTCGTCACCCACTTGAAGAAATTTCATGGAGAACACGCTGAAATGAACATCAGGTAGTAAACGCTTGTTAACAAGAAAAATAATTATAAATTATTCCGCACGGTGAAAAAGGTAGGAATACAAAAGATTTATATGGTAAATTTTAATTTTATCAGACGTTCAATAAAAATAGGGTCGGCGGATCCGTCAACCAATGAATAAAATATAACGTCTTAATATATGTTTTAGTCTTGAAAAGTATATGTTCATACCAAGGACTAGTGAGTGAGTGAGGTGGGTTTAACGCCGCTTTTAACAGTAATACAGTTATATCACGGCGTGTCAGGTTAATGTGGGAAGAGCCCGAAGTGATGGAGGTCTCGGACGTTTACCACTTCGGTGAAACCCCCGAGGACTAGATTTTAAAAGTAAATAATGATCTGACAATAGTTTCTTGTTTACGCAAATACATATACATATATGGTACAATAGATAATGGTTATAATACAACGTTCTTACTCAACGTTATGTAGCAAAGTAACATGCCCACAACTTATCCATAACGTTGTGATAACGCTGTTGATTGTAAGCAAATGTGTTTTTCCATGAAATTTGAATAATATTGAATTCTCTTGTACCAATATTCCAGCAATATCACGGCGAGGGACACCTGGAATGGGCTTCACCCATATTACAAATGTTGGAAAACAAACCCGAGCCTTCAGCGCGACAAGCGAACGCTTTAACCAGTAGACTACCCCCCTCCACATTATGGCATTAGAGTGAGTAAGTGAGTATGGTTTTACGCCGCTTTTAGCAATATTCCAGCAATATCACGGCGGGGGACACCAGAAATGGGCTTCACACATTGTACCCATGTCGGGAATCGAACCCGGGTCTTCGGCGTGATGAGCGAACGCTGTAACCACTAGGCTACCCGACCGCCCTTATGGCATTAGAAAGGATGTACTGACAAGAAGTATATTCGATGGTGGTGTTTAGTCGATGGTGATGCATTATATTCGGGCATCACAGTTATATTTTGGCCTTATGTTTGCAGTGTTTCCTGACAAGTAACATTTTTATATCGTTTGTAATTATTGATATCATTCTAAAGTGTATACTTGCTTTTGCCTGTAAGTTTCTAACATATTCATCGAATGTTGTCAAATGCCGATTTTCAGGTCGTTGGTGCTTCAACATGTCAAAATATGTCACAAAAACAGAGACCGTTAGAAAAAGGATTTGTGTCTATGTTGAGATGAATAATACATATTACAGGCTTACAAATGTCAACACTGGTGATAACCCTAATTGTTGTTGAATGTTAAACAGGTGATGACAGCTAAAAAATATGAGCTAAACATTTGTTACTCTTTAATGTTTCATCCCTCTTGTCGTTGCTTGTTCTTGTCATTCACAAATGAGAACCATAACATATATATTACAGATGTGAATTATGGGACACAGACATTGGCGTAAATGGTCCGCGAAAGGCCATTAACCGTTACAATGTTGTATTGTGAATAGAAATACTGCATACCCTTAGGCAACTAAGACCGCCTTGAGTCTTGAGTGAAATCCAGTTATTAAATAAGGTAGTGGTATTTACACACAACGGTATAGTATATATGGCTGACACCGCACTGAACGAGGAACACTGTTGGCTTTTAATAATACACTTATTTTTACACTTATACAGCGACGTTCAAACGTGTATGTGTTTGTGCGTGCGTGCGTGCGTGCGTGCGTGCGTGCATGCGTGCGTACGTGCGAGCGTGTGATTGCTAGATTGGCTGCTTGATATAGTCAGAACTAATGTCGGTTAATGTCTAAAGCTAGCCCTCTAACACACAGTAAAGCGATTTCGAGCTTAAACAGTCGTTGTTTTATCCCCTTCATGCCGAGCGCCTCAAGGTTGGTTGGTTTGGTTGGTTTGTTGTTTTACGCCACACTCAGCAATATTCCAGCTATATGACGGCGGTCTGTAAATAATCGACCAGACAATCTAGTTGTTGATATCACGATCATCGATCCATGCAATTGGGATCGATGACATGCATCAACCAAGTCAGCGAGACTGACCACCCGATCCCGTTAGTCGCCTTTTACGACAAGGATAGTCGCCTTTTACGGCAAGCATGGGTTGCTGAAGACCAATTCTACCCCGGATCTTCACGGGTCGGGCCTCAAGGTAACAAGTTTCACCTTTTAACGTCTTTTGGTATGACGCGACAGGGAATCGAGCCATCCACCTTCCGCACTCCTATGCACCACGAGGCGGTCAACCTGATAAAGAAAAATGATTACAGTGCGAGAAATTAATCAGATAAATTCATTGATACGTTATTCATTACGGATGATGAATTAATGACAATTTCACCAAGTACCCCATCCACCGCCGCCATACCCAATATGAGGTGACGTGACGTGAAATGGGGTTTAACGTCGCGTCCAAGATTATTGCACTTATATAGCGACTTGCATGCACGTGTGTGTGTGTGGCTGCTTGTACTAGTCCGGACTGATGCCGATTTATAGTGCTAGCACACTGAGATACCATGTCGCAGTTTAACATGAATACCCCACTTAGACACAGTATGCTGACTCCGACCAGTCCTTGTTTAAGCCCCTTAATGCCGAGTGCCAGACAGGGTAACAACAAGTACTATTTTAACGTCTTTTGGTACGACGCGACCGGGCGGACGCTCTAACACTAGACCATGGAGGCGGTCTCTCAATATGACGAGTGGGGCGTTAAACCACAAGCAAACAAACCATACCCAAACAACCTCTCCAACCCTCACTTGAAGCGTCGCTGTGGGGATTCAGGGATTGTATTGTTCCCAATTAACCTATGCTTGTCGTAAGAGTGAGTGAGGGAGTTGGGTTTAACGCCGCTTTTAACAGTATTACAGTTATATCACGGCCTGTCTGCTTAATGTGGGAGGAAAGCCCGAAGTGATACAGGTCTCAGACGTTTACCACTTCAGTGAAACCCACGAGCACAGGTATGGTGCTGACAAAGCTAGAAACATAATTGGGGCGAACCGGGATTCGAACCCACAATCATAGGTTTCTGGCGTGCCCAAGGGACGCAACTCTGCACAGCGAATCGCGGCGCCTTAGACGACTAGGCCACCCCTGTCCCCGCTTGTAAGGGTTGCTGTCATCATCGACCGTTGCTCATGGTTTCAGTCACTGGTTCGCATGGTCCATCATTTTCAGGATGCCATGGTATACCTGGAATACTGCAAATCGCGGCAGTAAACAATATTCAACCGTTTAACTGAATCAACCTTTCAACCGAAATCAGAGTATTGAGGCGAGACAGAGACCGGTTGGGACATAATTTGTTGTTGTGTATGTGACTTTTGACTTAAGTCGGACAATAAATGACTTGGGATAATCTTCCCGGTGCCAGGTAGGGTCCAACGAAGCTTCAGACTATTGATGTTGGCGTACGAGATCGTAAACTTAAGACAGATCACCTTCGACAGCGACGGGTAAAGCTGACGCCGTGTGTGCACGTACCATTTCGGACCAGGACGCTAAAGGATAAACAGGTATTAAACTATATTCATGTTATAGAAAATCAACATATAAAACGATCTGAAGGTCATGCCGCGGCTCTCATAGTAAGATATAGGCACAAACGTGTTTATGCACCTACTACTATACACATATGTAAGTCAATAACGGTGCAGATTAGTCATGCTTGAAAACATGGCGTCTGTTGCATGCGTGTTTAGGACATAGACGTAAATTGTTTCTGATGAATGTACTGTCATAACCACTAAAACCTCGTACTACGGACGCCACTGTTCCTTGATCGTCCCGATTAACTAGGTTGAGTAGTGTTTACATGTATGTATGCTGACGTACCCGAAGGCATCTGTCAAGAACATGGTCAATGGTCTTAAACGGCACTTCGCTCTACATGTAAACCGTAGGATCTGCTGGTAGTCAGCTGAAGAACATGATAACAACGTGGGATGCTGAATGTCCCGTGAATCAGTCATTCAATCGATGTGTAAGGACGAAAAGCACTAGATAGGGTCAAAATGAATGATTCAGTTATTATCAGAGCCAGTGAAGCAACGTGTACCCTTCCGGCTGTATACATATACAGTGCCTTGAGTCCAAGGAACATACTGTTTCATTGACGGCTATTGCTCGATTGAACTAAATCAGACAACAAAAAATTGTAGAATAGAACATCATGTTTTTGAAAGGAATCGAACCCGGGCCTTCGGCGTGATGAACCAACGCTCTAGCGGTATCCTGCCGCTAGGGTATCCTGCCGCTGATCTGAATTCAACTCCACCAAGACCATCTGTGACAAACGCTTTTTGCCCTTTCTAAATATCTATGGGAAAAGACATTTCTAGTTATTAAATGGATCTATGGATGGATAGATGGATGGATGGATGGGTGGATGGATGGATGGATGGATGGATGGATGGATGGATCGATCGATTTATTCCAGACTGAAAGTCCACGGGTCCACACTACAAATCATTTTTCGGGAGTGGTTGCAAATATAAGTTACTGTAACAATTCATATAATAATTAACCTAGGTAAGAAAATGAACATTGATTGAGTTTTCAGGGTAGAATTACCAGTTGCTGAGATAATCGACAACATTTTTTGTTGACTGGGATGTGCACTACTCATATATATATAAAATTATATATGAAAACTGGGACGAATCTTGATTATTGGGTACACATATACACAGCTCCACTCATTTCTCAACGATTTTGTGCCCAATTTCATCATGTGCCTAATTTCGAATTCCATGTTTTCATATTATAACATTTTCTTGGTAATCTAAAAATTTTGAGAATCTGGAACCAATACTTAGGAATTCTAACATATTTAAATATGTAACGTGGTACACGCCCACACTCACTATATACCATAACACTCGCTGTACACTGTTATACGGAAAGGAAACTTTTACAAGCATACATATGTATCAGTTCAATAGCTCTAAATTCATTAAGGACCCAGGCCTCTGTTCTAGTAATTCTAGAAGCATACACCTTGAAGCATACAAGAAGCCGTTCTCCTTCCACCTTACTTCAGCATAAAGTTCTTTTGAAACATTTTCGTTTCATCTTACTTCAGCATAAAGTTCTTTTGAAACGTTTGTGTGTTCTGGAAGACACCTGTCTGACCTATTAATTTTTAACATCTTGAATACCGGGAATGACCAAAACAGTACTTTTTTAAGTGTTGCTGTCATGAGATAGGCAGGTGCACCAGATTTGCGCTGTGGCATCTACAGTGTGTCCAGTGAGCAGGAACGGGTTGGGACAGCGATGTATGACATTGGTCCCGCCCGAATATTTTAAGAATTAAACAAGGCATCATCCGGTAAACACATATAATGTAATAGTGTCATGTACTTCGACAATTAGGCTCTGACAGGTGTCTGTCATTCTTGCCTGTTTTCTATGTTAATTGTTGCTGTTCATTAATGTTGGCGTTATGATGACATTGCTATACAAACTAAAAATATTTAATAAGGCGGTCAAGACACTTGCTTCTAGTAGTATGTATCCGTAATATAAAGTGAAAGCTGACTTAACGGTCTGTGCCATTCTGGGGAAGTCATCCTGATTTGCAATGTCCCGATTAATAAAACGTGGATAGGAAAGGATGTTTATTTGAGTATACACAGGACATTAAATGGTCGGTCCCTTGCCTTATATAGGAAGTATGTATACACATATTTCTGTACGTATATACATATGCTTTGTTTGTATGTTTGTTGGTTAACGCCGCACTCAGCAATATTCCAGCTATTTGACGGCGGTCTGTAAATAATCGAGTCTTGACCAGACAATCCAGTGATTGACAGCATGAGCATCGACCCACACAATTGGGATACGATGATCGACGTGCATCAACCATGTCAGCGAGCCTGACCACCCGATCCCGTTAGTTGCCTATTACGACAAGCATAGTCGCCTTTTACGGCAAGCATGGGTTGCTGAAGACCTAGTCTACCCCGGATCTTCACGGGTCATATCCATATACACGCAAGTGTCCCTGAAAGAAGATCTACATGCTATACTACATGTCGGTACACAAGGCAGGTGTTTACTGCGGTGAATGGTGTTAGAATTCTATGTCAGTATATGTGTATATTTGTTGATATCAGACAAACATGTGTACATTTGGTGTATATTTGTTGATATCGGACAAACATGTGTACCTTTGGTGTATATTTGTTGATATCAGACAAACATGTATACATTTGGTGTATATTTGTATATATCTGACAAACATGTGTACCTTTGGTGTATATTTGTATATATCAGACAAACATGTATACATTTGGTGTATATTTGTATATATCTGACAAACATGTGTACCTTTGGTGTATATTTGTTGATATCAGACAAACATGTATACATTTGGTGTATATTTGTATATATCTGACAAACATGTGTACCTTTGGTGTATATTTGTATATATCAGACAAACATGTATACATTTGGTGTATATTTGTATATATCTGACAAACATGTGTACCTTTGGCGTATATTTCTTGACATCTGACAAACATGCATACATTTGGTGTATATTTGTATATATCTGACAAACATGTGTACCTTTGGTGTATATTTCTTGACATCTGACAAACATGTATACATTTGGTGTATATTTGTATATATCTGACAAACATGTGTACCTTTGGTGTATATTTCTTGACATCTGACAAACATGTATACATTTGGTGTATATTTGTATATATCTGACAAACATGTGTACCTTTGGCGTATATTTCTTGACATCTGACAAACATGTATACATTTGGTGTATATTTGTATATATCTCACAAACATGTGTACCTTTGGCGTATATTTCTTGATATCTGACAAACATGTATACATTTGGTGTATATTTGTATATATCTGACAAACGTGTACATTTGGTGTATATTTGTTGATATCTGACAAACATGTATACATTTAGTGTATATTTGATGATATCTTACAATCATGTATGCAATTGGTGTACATTTGATGTTATCTGACAAACATGTATACATTTGATGTATATTTTAGGATATCTGACAAACATGTGTACTTTTGGCGTATATTTGTTGATATCTGACAAACATGTATACATTTGGTGTATATTTGTATATATCTGACAAACGTGTACATTTGGTGTATATTTCTTGATATCTGACAAACATGTATACATTTAGTGTATATTTGATGATATCTTACAATCATGTATGCAATTGGTGTACATTTGATGTTATCTAACAAACATGTATACATTTGATGTATATTTTAGGATATCTGACAAACATGTTTACATTTGGTGAATATTTGATGATATCTGACAAACGTGTAGATTTGGTGTATATTTGATATCTGACAAACATTTATTCTTTGTTTTTTTCACATCTGACAAACACATATACATCTTGGGTATATTTTAGGATATCCAACAAACATGAGTAGATGTGATGTATATTTGATGACATCTGACAAACATTTATTACTCTCGTATATATTCGTGTATCTCGTGTATCTCGTATATATCTGATGTCTGACAAACACGTATACATCTGGGCGCCGTTATACAAAACAACCTTAGCGCTACGACTGTCGTAAGTCTATGTTAAGGTATGGGAGTCCGATCACCTTAGCGCTAAGATCGCTTTGTACCACGGCACACTGGTGTATATTTGATGACATCTGACAAACATATGTACATTTTGGTGTATATTTGATGATAGCCGACAAATATATTATACTTTTATCATATGCTTGATTTTCAATTAAAAATATATCAAGATAGCGATATTATATAGGAGAAAATAAACATTTTTACTGGCACGTAGTCAGCCCTCAAAGAATACTTCTACATCGCATTGAATTAAAAGTAATAGAATATTTAAAAAACCCAATATCACATAATACATAACTGTTGATGGGTATCTTAGATTTATTCTGTTTGGTAATAAATAAATGAACCAATGGCCAATGGTCAATGAACCAATACATTTTTTCCACAAAATTACCCAGCCACAGACTTTTTACTTTTTACAAACCGTTGCAGGAATGTGGGATCGTTAAATAGACACAATCAAATGTAACAAGACTTCTTTCAATTACATAAAAAAGCAACTCGGTATACTTTCTTTTGCCTCTCAGTATGTATAAACATAAAGTTTCGGTGCACTTTGACTGATATGGCTCTATATGACCTCTTTGGGGGGTCTTCACATTTTTTGTCTTGTTTTCCAATCGTTCCAATCTAAAACAATGTCACTCAGTTTCCCATTCTATGCTACAATACTCAGAAACAAAACATGGTGTACAGCTTTTCACTCGTCTAGGGGTCACTGTTTCATTTTTTATACAATTGTTTACATTACAAAAACGTGTTTTATATAAGTGACGCATAAAACACGTTGAAAAACATATTTGTAGTATTTCCTCAGGAATGTCGTGGGAAGTAGGTCATGTGACGTCAACTCGAAGTTGCATCGACATCACAATAATTTGGTGAAACATATTTCGTTTAAATCATGATTTTCGTAATAATAAACCATATCCCCCCCCCCCCCCCCCCCCCCCCCACACACACACACACACACGCGCACACCAGCTGTTTGTATTGTAAAGACATTAATGATCATTGCAGATCGTGTTCGTGCCAGCGATTGACGCCTCAGTAACTGACCGCTCCCTGACGCGATCGGATCACGGTCTTGTTTTTTCATGATGCATCCATAGCCAACCTTGAAATTCATGACATCAAATCCAAGAATGACGGGTCAGTCTAGGCCATATACAACAAACTGTTTCTCTGTTTTGAAGACAAGAAGTGATCTGTTCTACATTATGTATGCCCGGGGCGACCTGTATAAGGGATGGATATGTAGTAATACATGCGTATGAACATATAAAACCTCGTCACTCACACGTCATGATCCGCCCGCTGTCAAAAAAACACATCGCTGTCCTGGCCTATAAAAGATCGGTTGAAAAAAGAACCAGCACACTATTTGAAAGAAAAAGGTGTGAAAAAGGAAACGCTCAGAAAACGATTGACCAGAAGAGGACACAGAGACAGACATCAGGGGGCTTCACCATGACTTCAACTACGTCGATAATTTGTATGGTCTTTTTTACTTTTGTTGTTGGGGAGGTGGTACCGGCGGCTGTCGTTCCAGCATCAGGCGGCAAAGAAAACTTCATCGTCTCTCGCATCTGCCTCGACGGCAGCCACCGAGCAGTGAAGGCCGGCCAACAGTGGCAGGATAGGTGTATGAAGTGCTACTGCCACCCGACCCGGGGGAGCGTCTGCGAGACCCCCAAATGCGCCATCCCTTACAAACCGTACCACAACAAAACATGTTCAAAGGTAATTACCGTTGTCATTGTTACACCATGCTGGTTCTCCTATTCAGGTTTAATAATTAATAAAACAGCACGCATGTTAATCTTTAAATATCCACGAAGAAGCATTGATCATGTTTACTTCATATATTGAAAATCTGAATCAAGCTTTTGTGCCTTTAAACGAATTTTCATTTCATTACATTAATTAAAAATGATTAGTTGAAAGAAGTGCTAGAGTGGATGATGTTTTTGGCGCATTCGCTCGGCTTAGTCGATGTTTGAAATATGTTTAATACATTGTCAAAATTTACAAAACACTCTCAATAAACTGTTCGATCCAGTGCCCTGTAAGCATGTATTCGTCATAGTGTTTTAAACAAACATACTTGTATGTGTTGATATACCTAATTATGTTTAAACGACATTAGGAATGGAGAGTTCTAATGCTTGATGTTCTCCGTACAGTGGTCTGCTGATGGTTGCTGCTGTGAAGAACTCGGGTGTCCGGCAGGGGGTACTGTTTACCAGATCGGTCAGTCCTACCCCTTCCCTCCCGGGGACGCTTGTGGTCAGTGCTTGTGTGAGGTAGACACTGACCACCCCACTTGTACAACGAAGATCTGCACCCCGCCTGTGTGTGTGGACAGTGTTCATATCAGAGGGGAGTGTTGTCGAAGATGCCTTAGAGGTAAGCACGACGTTTTTATTCATGTAATGATTTTTCAAGTATATTTTGGGCACGGCCAAAACCTATGATTGTGGGTTCGAATCCCGTTCGCCCCGATTATGTTTCTAGGTTTGTCAGGACCATACCCGTGCCCAAGGGTTTTACCAAAGAGTATACGTCTGAGACCTGCATCACTTCGGGCTTTCCTCCCACATTACACTGACACGCCGTCATATAACTGAAAAACTGTTTAAAGCGGCGTTAGACCCAACCCACTCTCACTCATGTACTTTTGTTACTGGAAATTTGAATGTTTGGTCCTTTTGACATTTTATTGCTCCGTAGTTTACGAAAGGGACATTGGCGGCGCGACAACCTAGCGCTTCATCAATGGTTAATGATAGGCGATGCTTTACTGTTATACATACGGGTGTTTTGACACCGCACTCAAGACTGGACAAACCAGTGATATGAGCAGCAACGTCCGATGTGTGGACACAATCACACACATTCATCAAAGTCCACCAGACCACAAGATCCATGTTGTCGTTCTGAAGACAAGCACAGCTACCCAGGGGCTTATGTTAACCCTTTCGTACCACGCTTTGACATCATCATTAAAATAAAAGCGACAAAACTATTAAAGTTAGGGTATCCTGTCCCACCGGTGGCACCCGTCACAAACACATGCAATGGCAAGTCACTTGTACACCTTGAACACGGGAACATAATTATGATACTAGTCAAAACAGAGAATGCATCAATGATACGCCAAATTAGGAAACGACCTCTTCGTGTCTATTATGTCTACCATAAACCGTTTTCAAAGCTTTACTGTGGCCTTAAATGTTGTAGCCCCGATGAAATATCTTTTGACCAAGAGTCATATGACGCTCTTTGAAGTCTTCGTAGAAAGAATATACTCGATTGTACCTAAAAGAATGTGGAGCTGCTGGAATTTTGTCTACCATAAAGGGAAAGTTTACTATTGTAAAGTTGAAGTCACACAATCTTGTGGATAGAAACGTTTAGTTTTGTCTCAGCATTGACCTCTTGCCTTTCCTCTCGCCAGGGCCCAACTGCCGATACCCTGTCCTGAGAGGAGTGGGCACTGCCACCAACCGAGCGTTACGGACCCCACTCCTTCTCAGCACCTCCAACCTCATCCAGTCGGACGATGACCCCCTCATGTTCTACGAGTGTAGATGTTTGGTAAGTGCCACTTCAACATCTACTCATTTCAAACTATTTGGAAAAATGTTCTTTGTACATATGTGAACCTTTTTTTCTGTAGAAGACATAATGCTTGCTTCAGGCAGCATATCTGATTAAATGTGTGTATGTATTTTGTTTTTCGTTGTTGTTGCTCTCTCTCTCTGTGTGTGTGTGTGTGTGTGTGTTTGTGTTTGTGTGTGTGTGTGTGTGTGTGTGTGTGTGTTGTTCAACGCCGCCCTCAGCAATAGTCCAGCTCTATAACGACGGCCTGTAATTAACCGCCGTTATGTATTAAAACTAGTGTCCCTCCCAATAATTCCTAGTTTTGTCTTCAAATTGTTTGATACAGAAAAATGAAATATTGAATATGCATGTAATTAGTGCTGTTTCTACAGATTCCAGGTGGCACGGCGTTCTGTCAACCGAAACCTTTCAAATGGATTCGTGGAGGATGAGCATGCACAGACAATGTACTTGAAGAAATCCAGAAACTGTTACGAAAGATGTACAAGACTCTAACCTCTGGTTAATGATGTGAGATTTCTCTGAGAGATTGTTTTTTATATATTTTTAATGTATAAAATATGTGTACCTTTTATGTATTTACCATATGTATACAATAAATATTTTAAACGGACTTTCAATTTGTTTGTCGCATTGTTCCCCGTGAAGCACTGCTACGCCCGTGGTGCTTGCTAGAAGTGCTGGAGTAGCTGGCTGTGGAGCTTCTTATGGAGTTGCTTTACCAGCGGTTCCACTAGAAAATCCAGAAGAAACAGGGCGGTGGGGTAGCCAAGAGGTTAAAAGCGTTCGCTCGTCACGCCGAAGACCTGGGTTCAATTCAACACATGGGTACAATGTGTGAAGCCCATTTATGGTGTCCCTCGACGTGATGTTGCTGGAATATTGCTTAAAGCGGCGTAAAACCATACTCACTCACTCACTCCAGAAGAAACACCACAGGCGGCTCAACCAACGGCTCTATTGCTCCTGGGACTGTAACGTTCCTTGTAACACCGCGGGGGCGGGTGGAGGAGGCATATCAGCAACCAGCTGAAGGAGGTAGAATGTTTAATCCGATCTCGCCTCCGCCAAGGTTCATAATCGAGACCAGTCTGGCTTTCGAAACTAAGACAAACGGATCCTAAGGGCTAAGGGTGTTTTTTAGAAACAAAGCGATGTCATTACTGATTCTTTTAATTGCATTGTTTCTTACACACCCGTGGGTGAGAAACCCATTTGAGATAACTGGTATCAAACATATGTGTGAGATCGAATTCCAGGCCCGTGATTGGCTACTCCATGGTGATTACCTGGGGTCAGATGATGACGGACTACTTTCCTGAGTGTAAGTCATTCATAAGTTGCTCGTGCTTCAGTCGAATGTTCACCTACGTCTGTATTGAACAACAGGACCGTGTAATTAATAATAAAAAATAAACAAACTCGTCCTCGTCTGCGAGTTTGTTTGTTATTATTATTATCAGTTACATCATATCTGTTGTTATGTCAACATTATCGTTTTTTCAGAGCGTAAACCCCCTGGCTGCCACAGCGACACATGTCCCTTCTCTTCAACCCTCACTTCGAAATCGAATAAAGTTCAAAATACATCACGCAGACACTTCACAGTTTTAAATTCCCCCTTCTGTTTATCATTTACTGTCATTTTAGGCAATTCAAAATTACTGAAAGTGACTGAAAGTTAGGTACATAGTAAATCTCGCCAAATCACAATTCACGGCGTTATATAAATATTTACTGTGTGTTTAGAAATCTAAATATCGGATATTTACTCGAATAATTAAAGTAGAAAAATAGCATATTAGCGATCACGGGTATCAAATCACTAATGATAACTCTGAAACGTCGCTGATAAGCCTAGAATAGTTTAGAATGTTTCGGAAAATATGCACACACGAACGCCGAAGTGTACGTTCCGCCATATTGGATTGTGTTTACAAAATGTCGATTATGAGACGCCTATATTCGATCAGGTATATTTCAAACTCAGCTGCTATACATGCATCCCTGAATTCCTCATACATTTTCGAAACAATGGATAAATGGTCTTTGTCACCAATGCAAATTATCTAGATGAAATCATGCGAAATAAATTAGGTATGGACACGAAAACTGTGCTCGGAAAATTGTACTTGCTGAAATGTAAACAAAGCAAAATTCAGATTTTACACTGTAGCATTAAAAGAGGTACTTTCGTCTAATTGTTGCATACATTGGCTCGATCACGCGTTTGAGAATATTCATGGGAAGAGTATCGTTGCACTAATTATGGAATTACACATATTTACATTACAATGATGTGGTAAATTCAACAGAAGCCGTAAAAGTTTCCGTCCTGTGTGACGCCATGACTGACGCTAAATCACGCACAACGATGACGGTAGGCCTAGTTATCTGCATTTCTGACTAATTCTCTGTTACATTGGAAAACATGGTAAACAAATAACAGTACGCAGATTGTCAGAATGTTTCTGAATACTTACGTGACACATTTATGTGTATACGATCTCTTAATCAACGAAAACCTCCTCTGGAAATCCCGCGTACTGTTGTCAGTGAACACGCCATTTTGTAAAAGTCGGTCACCGGTAGTGATGTCATACGGAAGTAAACATTGTTGTACATATTTGGTAATTTCTTTGCGGTGTAAACTTTCAACTTGGCACCCAGCGTGTTCTTGGTTTTTGTCTAGTTTGCATTTTCATCATCGCCTTGATAATCCACAGATAGGACGGAAACCTTTTTGTGTAGGGTCACATTATTTATGAGTAGTAAGCAGCACATAGGATGACGTCACTTATGACAATGGTGTTACATGTATTAATGCGCTACTGCAATCATGAGAATAGACAAAATTCATCGGTTCGATGTTAAAAAGGTGCGATTTTAGGGTGTGTAAGAAACAGATTACTGCACTCGTGTCAGTCAGATACCATTGATCTTACAACTCGTTGTTACAAAGCGTATCTAACTCGCTTTCGCTCGTTAGATACGTTTTGAAACAACTCGTTGTAAGATCAATGGTATCTGACAGACACGTACTCGAGTAGTAATCTCTATATAGGGCATTCCTCATTCTCCAAGATTCCACACACAGGAATCAGAACACGATTGGAACCATCTCTGAGCGACCAATGTACAAGACCTGAAACGAATCTTTTGAATGCCGCCTTAATATTATTTCAGTTTTAGCATGGAGGTTCACTTCAATTCATCCAGGTGGGTCATTCACTTTTATCGTTAAGCCATAGGCGAGATGTCGTAACCAATCAGCGAGATGTCGTGAAATGGGAAGTAATAATTATTAATCTTTTGTTTTTGTCTTTATATGTATCGTCCTTTATTCAACGTTCAGCCCTTGATTCTGCGTTCCATCGCTTCATGTTTGCGATAGATTGGTGTTAAGCACGCCATTTCGAGACGGGCAGGGAACACAAAATCATTCCAAGAGACATTCTTAATACTTAGTCACTGTAACTTGTTTTGCCCACAGATTAATAAGGCAGCACGGCGGGGTCATCTGGTTTGCATTGTTCGACAGTTCTATTCTCCCATTTCATGTGTAAAAAGAAACGGAAAAGTGGTAAAATCGTAAATCAGGACATTTATACAAAATTAATACCAAAAATGAATTGGCCATTTCTGCATAGAATGAGATTGATTTGTATGGAAAGTATGAGATATTGTAGAAATTTAGTGAAAAGATGGACAAATCGCAAAATCACAACCTCGTGAGAGCCTGGCGACGAAACAAACCAACATGACATGAAACATCACTTGTTAGTCAATAAAAATGTTAGGTTTTCATTTGCATGCCATCACAGTCTTACAAGAAGTGAACAGCGATACCATGCCACGAGTAAAAGAAGCCCAATGCAACAACGCCATTGGCCGGCTGCCAACAAGAGAATCAGCTTCAACTGTAGCAAATATTTTCCAAGTAGCACAAAGCACCATTACAAGACTCAGGGACCGTTATCAGACACACGGGACAACACGTAATCTTCCCAGATCTGGTCGACCACGTATCACTACGAGAGCACAGGCCATATTCATGCGTCCACGTCACTTACGCGAAAGAAGCACCGCGTCATTCTCGACAACTACGGCAATACAAGGATTGCGTTTTGATATCAGCTCAGACAGTGAAGGTATTCGCGTTAGACGACCGGTTCGAGGTGTCATTTTGACGGACCTGCATCGTCGGCTGGGACGTCAATGGTGTCAAGGTCACAGAGTATAGCCACAACTGCGATGGAGACAAGTTAGGTTTAGTGACGAGTCACGTTTTATGCTTCGCCGTGCGGATGGTAGACGTCGTGTGTGTAGGCCTCGTGGGGAACGTTATGCACGAAACTGCATACAGGAAACAGACAGATTTGGCGATGGTAGTGTGATGATGTGGGCAGCCATCTCCTACACTGGTGGAACAGACTTGGTGCAAATTCTGAGGAATTTAACGGCACAAGGTTACACGGATGAGATTCCTCGGCCCACACGTCCTTCCCATTATGCAACAAGCGGTAATTTTCCAAGAAGACAACGCCCGACCTCGCACGGCAAGACAACAGCCTTTGTCAGGAATCACAACATCCAGGTTCTGCTAGGCCCTGCAGGTATCCAGATTTTAACCCCATCGAACATTTCCGGGATGGACTGGATCAACGACTGCGAGCACGTCAGCAACAACCACTGAACCTCCGACAGTTGGTACAAGCACTGCAGGCAGAATTGGTGAACATTCACCATGCCACAGATCGGGATCTGATTGCTTCTATGGGACGATGATGCCAGTCAGTCTTGGACTTTAATGGTGGCCATACAAGATTTGATGACCTTCACCTTGAAAATCTACTGTTCCATGTGTGCCATATGGAACCTGGGTCAGTGACAATGTGTGCCAATTTTGAACAATCGAATACCATCTGATGATTACTTATATGATACATAAAACATACAAACACTTTAGCGTTTCTCTTTTTCGAAGAGTATAATTGGCCAATATTTAAATTATCATGCCTGGTGTGAAGTTGACCAAAATTTATGTCATATGTTTCATAATACTCCCCATAGACATATCCTACAACAATGAAAACATGACGACATAATACACAAAATGATTTCGAGTCATGGCACTTCAAAGTGAGGGTTAAAGAGCAATGTGATGCAGGTCTTACCACTTTTGTGAAATCCGCGATCGCGGGTATGATGCTGGTGCTCACATGTAATTTGAACACTCATAAAACATATACCACATTCATAGCTGGATGACCGCCTCCGTGGTATTGTGGTAGAACGTCCGCCCTGAGAGCAGAAGGTCCGGGGTTCTATCCCCGGCCGCGTCATACCAAAAGACGTTAAAAGATGGTACTTATTGTTACACTGTCTGGCGCTCGGCATTAAGGGGCTGAAACAAGGACTGGTCGGCTCGGAGTCAGTTTTCTGTGTCTGAGTGGGGTATTCATGTTAAACTGCGGCTTGGTATCTCAGTGAGCTAGCACTATAAATCGGCATCAGTCCGGACCAGCAAAAGCAGCTACACACATACCCACACCTGCATGCACGTCGCTATATAAATGGAATAATCTTGGACGCGACGTTCAAACCATTTTCACCTCACCTCATAGCTGGCTTCTTGCAAACAAAGTAAAACAAACAATGTATTTATAGATCTTTGATTGTGTATAAAATGTCGTGCCCCGTAATGTCGAGCACCAGGCAGGGGTAACAACAACTACCATCTTTCGGTAAGACGCGGTCGGGGATCGAACCCCGGACCTTCCGCTCTCCGGGCGGACGTTCTACCACTAGACAACAGAGGCAGTTGTTTATCAATAATAACTATCAATACCATTATTGTAGAAGTGCTGATTGACAGAATGGACAAAACATGGCAATACGACCACGTTAAGCAGTATACAATTTATTTACTGAATATACACAATTTCAAACAGTTCATATCAGTTTAATCATGTGGTTCCAATTATAATATCTGTCGTTTTGTGGGTACGTATTCTTAAAATGTTCCCATTGTTTTAGTGGATTTATAAATAAATTAAAATAGGAGACGTTAAGTATGTCTGTACATCAGTATTGTGATATTAATGTTAGTGTTTATGGTTTTCTTGTTTAACTTCCAACTTTCTCTGTGCCCTAAGGCTCCTGTTTTACAACTTTGACCCAGTGTTTTTCGCCTGAGGATCTTGCCGCTGGCGCTCTTTTGAATCTCTTCAAGAAAGGTCATTCCTCCCCGGAGTCTCTTGGTCCCAGATACTTTACCTGCAAGGAGGGAAGGCGCTGAATGAGACACACTCGGATTCGGTGTTACATTGATTCATGACTGAAACGCTGTATTCTCATTTTCACATTGATCAGTCAAAGCCACGTATGTCAAGGGTTTAAATGTTCCACATTTAATCAATTTGTTTTTTAAACGGTGTAACAGCATAAGAACGATAATTAAATTTATTGCAGTATTTAACCTTTATATACATGTTTTCTTCAATATATGACATATTTCAGTCAACTGTTCACATACTTTCAAACTGTTTAAATGCCTGACATTTAATACTTGTCTGAGCTTAAACAAATGTATTTTCCAGCTTTCGAGGCCGAGTGTTTGCTTATTATTATTCACAAGCCTTATCCCAAGAAAATATAGTCATGGTTGACTGCATGTCATCGCACCCCTATGGCATGGGACTTGCACTTGGCATCAATCACTGGTTTGTCCAGACTCGATTATTTACAGGCCATATAACGAATATTGCTGAGTGGGGCGTTAAGACAATAAGCATCTAATGAACAAAAGATAGTAATACGCTCGCCCCATGATATGTGTGTAAAATTGTGTTTCCTACTTTTCACAAAATCTTGCAGTTCTTGTTCTATTGTCCTTGACCCTGTTTTCCTGACAACAAAGGCTTTGGGCAACTCTCCTGCCTCCACATCCGGGATACCGATGACACCGACATCTGCCACGCCGGGGTGACTCAACAGAACATCCTCCAGCTCAGCTGGCGCCACCTGGCGAGGAAGTACATGACTAGGAAGGATGAATGGGAATTCGACATACCTGTGTACATATACAGAGAACGCCTTCCGTGTTGTGACACATGCCGCAGGAGACGGGACTTGGTTCAAGCCATATTTTCGTCATAAACAACTACAGTTTGAATTAGGGCTAAATGCAGTTGAAATTGAAAACCTGACCTGGGTCAATTTGGTTTTATCCATTACGGGTGTAGCAGGCTCAAATCAATCCCTTTTAATGTCACTCAAGATTGATTTGAGCCTAGGTTCAAACACTCCAGGGTACCTTTAGCCCAGGCTCAGGTCTCGCCCGGTACTATAACTCTTCGTACATTTTAAGTCTACATAAACTGAGTCAAATTAAAAACTTCACATTTTTTCAAAAGTAATCCCATATATGATATACAACGGACAAATGTATCAGAGAAGGTAATTTTTAATCATTAATGTCCAAAGAAGGATTTTAATTAACGGTGGTAACCATATTTTGTTCCAAGCACCTACGGTATTCGGTAATAACATCAACAGTTTAAATCATAAGTCCCAAGCACGAGAATCTGATGGCACACAAGTTCAGTAGAGTGTATGGCCACCATGTGCGTTGACAACTGCCACACAACGCCTCCGCATGGACCTTGTGATGCTTGTGAACACATGATTGGGAAGACGACGCCATTGTTGCTGCAAAATGTTGCCAAGATCTTGCAAATTCTGTGGTTGGTTCTGGAGAGTGCGCAGACTTCTGCCAAGAGCATCCCAGACGTGTTCGATGGTATTGAGGTCGGGAGACCTTGACGGCCAGTCCATGACGTTGACTCCCGCATTCTGAAGGAAATTCCTTGTCAAAATTGCTGTGTGGGGTCTGGCATTGCCGTGTTGGAAGATCAAACCGGGTCCATGTGCTGCCATAAAAGGCAGAAGTTCTAGTGCCAGTACCTGGTCGCGGTAAGCAGCAGCGTTGAGGTTGCCACGGATGACATGAAGCCTCGAACGTGCATTGCCACAGAAAGCACCCCACACCATGACACTTCCGCCTCGAAATCTGTCAACTTCCTGTACACAACACTGGGCGTAACGTTCATGACGGCGCCTGCACACCCTAGCCCTACCATCAGCAAATCGAAGATTGAATCGGGATTCATCACTGAAGACGACTTGATTCCAATTCCTCTGAGTCCATCGTAAGTGTCGCTGTGCCCACAATTGACGTTGACGTCTGTGTAATTGAGTCAGAATCGGCCCGCAGTATGGCCGTCGTGCTTGAAGGTGAGCAGTTCTCAGACAGTTTCGAACAGTTTGCGCACTCAGTCTACCACTAAACAGTTCATTTCTGGTTGATGTAGCCGTCAAAAATCAGTTACGGAGGTGACGTAAGACAATCTGACGATCCTCTGCATGTGACGTCACACGTGGTCGACCTGGCCGAGGGCGATCAGCGGTGGTACCCGTTTGCTGTAGACGCGTCTGTAAATCATAAACAGTCCGTCGACTACAACCCATCGTCCTTGCGACTTCAGCTACGGACGTTCCCGTCTGCAACATGCCGATTGCACGTTCACGTTGCACATTTGAAAGGCGTGGCATGACAAATGGCCGTAAAGACTTTTGTTTTCTTGTGTTTTTCTTTTTTTGTTAATGACTGCTAACAAGTATGGTTGAAAACACGTGCGGTATTATGGCCACGTGACCAGTTGCACGTGAAAAACCACTTTTGCCACTATAGTGCTGTGCACATGATTTTGATCGATTCACCTGCACAAAAACGGGTGTTATCTGAAGACAATACGTGGCCATTACTGTTTAAATACACAATAAGGGCCCACAATGATAACTGGTCAAAATGTTAAAATTTTAGGATTGTGAAGTTTTTAATTTGGTTCAGTATAATATCTGGATTCTTCAAGTGATGAGGAATCAGGTACTAGTCCGTGGAACAAATTATTTAGCTTATGATTTGTATGTTTGTTGTTTAACGCCGCAATCAGCAATATTCCAGCTATATGACGGCTGTCTGTAAATAATCGAGTCTGGACCAGACAATCCAGTGATTGACATCATGAGCATCGATCCACGCAATTGGGACACGATGATATGCATCAACCAAGTAAGCGAGCCTGGGTCACCTGATCCCGTTAGTCGCCTCTCACGACAAGCATAGTCGCCTTTTACGGCAAGCATGGGTTGCTGAAGACCTATTCTACCCCGGATCTTCACGCATCCTTTAACTTATGAACACAAGAACAATGTATACTGTTTTTACGCGTTTGTCGTCCTCAAAGAGTGAGTGAGTGAGTGAGTATGGTTTTACGCCGCTTTTAGCAATATTCCAGCAATATCACGGCGGGGGACACCAGAAATGGGCTTCACACATTGTACCCATGTCGGGAATCGAACCCGGGTCTTTGGCGTGACGAGCAAACGCTTTAACTACTAGGCTACCCGACCGCCCCCGTCCTCAAAGAACATACACATCACCGTCAATACAAATTGTTGATGAAGGTGTTTGTGATTTAGCGAACGCTTCCTGAAGATCCTGCTTCACACTCGGATGTAAAGACAATTTAAAGCGAACGTCAGTTCTTCTATATTGGTCTGCTGGACACTTGCTGGACTAGGTGAGCTGGACCAATCTGCCGCTGAGCCTGTGTTTACCTGGAATGCCTTGTATTTGATGAGCTCCTTCAGCCGATCAACAATGAAGAGAAACCCGTCGTCGTCAACATGGCCAATATCACCTGTGGAGAAAGGCAGTTGGATTTCGAAAAAGTAAACGAACAAACAAGACGAGTGAGTGAGTGAGTGAGTGAGTGAGTGAGTGAGTGAGTGAGTGTATGTTGCATCGCCGCGGTGTTCAAGTTACACTGAATACGTGAGTGTTGTTTTACGCCTCTTTTAACAATATTCCTGCAATAACACGAAATGGGGAATGGGACACACCAGAAATTGGCTTCACAGATAGCACCCATGTAGGGAATCGAACCCAGGTCTTCGGCTTGACGAGGGAACGCCACAAGGCTACCTACCCCATGAAGTGAAGAGAGAAGTATGAAGGAATGAAAGTGTCATTCTTAAAATTATCATCTATTATTATTATTATTATTATTATTATTATTATTGTTATTATTATTTCCTTTCACGCCAAGAATTATTATTATTAATATAAATCCGCACCTGTCTTCATCCATCCATCCTCGGTATACATGGCGCTCGTGGCACCAGGGTTTGACAGGTACCCTTTCATCAAGCTTGGCCCTCTCACATAGACCTCACCATCTTTGTTTGCGGGTAGGGACTTTCCGGTCTCTAGGTCGACTATCTGTTAAATAACAGGTGTGTGAAAGCTGTTTTGCGCCATAGTCAGTAATAATCACAACTCTATATGCCGACAGCCTTTGAAGTAATCGACTCTCTGTGAGATAAACCAGTGATTCACAGCATGAGCAACGATCCGCGCGTTCGGGGGACGATGGCACACAATCAGCCAGACGTTGCCACGCACGTTCCTTCACTACGGAAGCTTTTTAGGGCCATTTGTTTTTTTGTTTTTTTCTTGAAATTTCAAGATACTATTAGTAAGTTGAAATTTCAAGATGCATACTAAGTTGAAATTTCAAGATAATAAGTTGCAATTGTAAGATAATAACTTGACATTTCAATTTAGTATCTTGAAATTTCAAGTTACTAAGTCGAAATTTCAAGATGCTAAGTTGAAATTTCAAGATAATGATCTTGAAATTTCTAAATAATCAGTTGAAATTTCAAGATATTAACATGAAATTACAACTTATTATCTTGAAATTTCAACATAGTATGTATCTTGAAATTTCAACTTAGTAACTTGAAATTTCAAGAAAAAATTAAAAAAACAAATGACCCTAAAAGGCTCCCGTACTGCCCACCCGCACAGAGTCAAATTCCCCAACTCACTGGTAGTTTTGAGTTAATGTACATGTATTGTGTTGAAGATGTCTGCGTCGAGTTTGTGCATCTCATCAAGTGATATGTGTGTGGAGACAACACTTGGTGATTGTAGTCATCTCAGTTATCGGTACATAGGAAAAGTCCAAGCTGAAGGACAGCTACCATCAATAACGCGTATGTTTTCCGTTGGAAGCGATAGCGGCTTGACATCTCCTGCCCATGGAAGAGACGAGTATGTGAATCCTGGGTAATGGTAGCCCACACGGCCTGCAAACCAAAAGCCAACTGCTGCAACGTCTTGGGTTGTGGTTGACCTCGTAGTAGCCGTCTATTCAATTTATCCCACACGTGCTGTATCGGGTTCAAGTCCGGGGATCTGGCGTTGTCCTGCTGGAATACACCGTTGCCGATGGCTTCAATTGGGAGAACGTGTGGTAGGAGAATTTCGTTGATGTATCGTGAGCCGTAAGATTGCCATGGGATTTGGACCAAACCTGTCCTTCCACGATGAGAGATAGCCACTCACATCATAACGCTACCCCCACCAAACCTGTCCACTACCTGTTCGAAGTTTCCGGCGTAACGTTCTCCCCGACAAATGTAGACCCGTGCTCTTCCATCACCTCGACGGAGGGGAAATCTTGATCCGTCGCTGAACCAGACATCTCTCCATCCCTGTTGAGGCCATACCTTGTGTTGACGACACCAATGCAGTCGTAGTTGACAATGTTGTCGACTCAATATGACGCGTCGAACAGGACGTCTTACTCGTAGACCTGCTGCTCTTTAACGGTTTCGTACGGTCTGGTCGGAGATTCTGCGCAGTCGGGTTATTTGGGATATGGTTGAGGTGGCTGTTGTCGTCCTTTCGCGTAGGTGGAACCGTCGGATGAAGCGATCTTGGGCGGGGATGGTTACTCTTGGCCGATCACGTGTTGACCCATACTGTTGAAACCGATCCCATGGCCTTTTGATGATGCTGGGCGCTTCATTGAAAACCCTGGCTACAGCTGATCGGGATTCTTCTGCCTGCAAGCGGCCTATGACGTTGTTTCTTTGAACTTCTGTTAATCTTGGAATGTTGTTGAACTGTCACTGTTCGATTGATGCAGATGCCAGGCAATCAAAAACCCTGCACTTTAATACCGGTTCACAGTGCTGCTGTATTTCATTTTGCACTTCTTGATCGCTAATTTTGCTTCTATGGCCAAAGATATCCGTATTGCGTTTCTTTTTTTGAAGAGTATAATATGCCCGTGGACTTTTTAAATACAACCGTTTATATTGTAATATATTTTTCGCAAGAAATATATTTTCTTTTTGGAGCAGAATGTAATGTAATGTAAATTAAAATGACTAATGTTTTTTTATAATCCCGATGATGGAACACGCAACCTACGTATCTGTAGCCCAGTGATTGTACCACAAGGCTCCAGAGGCGTTGACAAATCACCACACTTTTCAGAATGTCTTTTTCAAGTACCGTACGCCAGCAACAGATATTTTACGCCCGTTTACTTAGGTTCGTGGAAAATATGTTTGAAACCTAAAAATATTGATCCATGTTGTTTTACGCTAACTTTCTTTTTCAGTTTATATGTTAGATAAAACACTTATCCTCGGTTTAATCCCTTGGATTCGGGTTTCATATCTCGCAAAAACCCTCTGACGTGTTTGATCCTACGCATAACCGGTACAAACACAAATAACAGGTAACACTGACACAACATGCTGTTTTGTGTGTATAATTCATGCATATAAAGTCCAAATCTGCCCTCATCAGTACTTGCTTCAAAATGTTTTTTTTATGCTAAATAGCACCTTGTGTGACATACTTGATGTTGAATATCTTTAGAATCTTCGCTCCAATGTCTTTGCTCAGAGGCGCAGCTCCGCAAATGACTCGGTGAACACTGCTCAGGTCATACTGCCGTGCAGTGGGCAGGGTGGTCAACAGAACCATGACGGGTGGCACCAGGTGCAGCACGGTGGCCTGTGGAATGGATCAGTATAGTCGCCCTATATCGAGGTGTATAGACGCAAAGGAGAACTCCCATGTTTTATGATATGACCAAAGGGCAGAAGCAAATTAGGTCATGTTCTTTATATTAGCATTGTGTTCAGCTCAAACTCAAAATGTGCCAATGTTTAATTGGATACAGGAGGGACCCCATACGTTGTCTATAGTTTATACTTTCTTGCTTTCGTTCTTTGTTGTTTAACGCAGCACTATTCCAGGTATATGACGGTGGCGTGTAGATAATGTGGACCAGACAATGCAGTGCTTGACATCATGATCTTTGCAATTGGAATACGACTATACTATATAAGTAAAGATAACCTATAATAAAACTTCATTAGGCATTAAAAGGGCGACACATTCATCAATATTCAACTTGTATAGCGGAGATATGTAGATAATTACCATAACTCATTTGATGGTTTCGTTTGACACCACGCTACAAATAGCCACTTTTGAAACAAAGCCAATGGTTTGTATTTGCACAGTTTTATAATAGTTCCACAACACCACGTTTATATATTATCGAAGTTCTGTAGTGTTTACGGAACACAGTTTGTCATGTAACTTGATGCACGAGTTTACCAATTGTTTTCGACTTATGTAGATCTTGGGTAGAATAGGTCTTCAGCAACCCATACTTGCCGTAAGAGGCGACTATGCTTGTCGTAAGAGGCGACAAATGGGATCGGGTGGTCAGGCTCGGTGACTTGGTTGATGCATGTCATCATATCCAAATTGCGTGGATCGATGCTCATTGTGTCAATCACTGGATTGTCTGGTCCAGACTCGATTATTTACAGACCGCCGTCATATAGCTGGAATATTGCTGAGTGCGGCGTTAAACCACAAACCAACCAACCCAAACGGAATGTCCTACAACAATGAAAACATGGAGACAAAATACAAAGGAATATTGTGTTCAAGTCATAGTACTTAAAAGTCAGTGTTCAAAAGTAATGAAATAGTTATCCCTGAGATACAGGTCTCGTTGGTGACATTCGCGAGAGCGAGTATGGCGCTGAAAGACTATGAACAATAATCAGGGATTCGAACCTACGGTCATAGGATCCTAAGGGACGCAACCCTGTGAAGCCAATTTCTGCGCCATGTACGACTGGTCCGTACCCCACATGTAGGTGAAATGGGGTTCAACGTCACGTTCAAGGTTAATGTATTTATATGGAGACGTGCATGCACTAGTCCTTGTTTTAGCCCTTTAATGCCGAGCGCCAGGCAGGGTAACAACAAGTAGAAACTTTTCACTGTTACGTCGCGGTCGGTGATCGAACTCCCCACCTTCTGCTCTCCGTATATACACTCTTCCACAAGACCATGGAGGCGGTCCATAAAACATATGACACATTCAAAGCTGGCTTCTTGCAAAAAAAACAAAAAAACAAATTTAAGTGATGTTTTAAGGATTTTTTATTGCGTATAAATTGTCACACAAAATAATGGATCAGTGTGCACTCGATTTTCATACTCAGCTCCAGCGTGCGTCGCCCTGTGGTAGTACTCATATATTTTTTTTAATCAATTTAAACAATTATTATTATTATCCTGATTGTAGAAGTGCTGATTGACAGAATGGATAAGACAAGGCAACATGACCACGCAAAGCAGTACACTATTTTCTTACACAATTTCAAATATGTCCATGAAATATTAATTGTGTGATCCCAGTGTTAATATCTGTCGTTCTGTGGGCATGTATTCTTAAAGTGTTCCCCATTGTTTTAGTGAATTAATAAATATATACATTAACAATAGATACGTTAAGTATATCTGTATATCAATGTTATTGTTTATGGTTTTCTCTGTGCCCTAAGGCTCCTCCTACAACTTTGACCTAGTGTTTTTCTCCATGTCTCGCAGCATTCTTCTGAGGATCTTGCCGCTGGCGCTCTTTGGAATCTCTTCAAGAAAGGTCACTCCTCCCCGGAGTCTCTTGGTTCCAGATACTTTACCTGCAAGGGGGGAAGGCGCTGAATGAGACACACTCAGATTCGGTGTTACATTGATTCATGACTGAAACGCTGTATTCTCATTTTCACATTGATCAGTAAAAGTCACATCTATCAAGGGTTTAAATTTTCCAGATTTGTTTAATGTTGTTGCTTTATTTGGTGTAACAGAAAAGGGAAGGTAATTAAGTTTATGGCAGTATATGAATATGCCAAATCAGGGACTATGACAACTCCCTGAAATTTTCGGGAATATATGTAAAGTCTGATTTACGCAGAGAATATACATAATCCCGAAATTACCAGGTGTACTACAGATTCCATATGTTATGTGAATAATGTTTATGCAAACCTATTCATTTTAATCAACTCTACAACAATGTTATATTGATACTTGAGATAATAATTCTTCTAACAATGAACGAAGCAGTTTCGGGGAAGATGCCTAAAAAACGTGGTAATTTAAAGGATTATGTATATACCCTGTGTGAATCTGACCAAAATAATTATTAATAATAAGGAATTATAAATATTCCCTGATTTTACAATAGTCAATTGTTCATTTTCTTTTAAACTGTTTAAACGACATTTAATATTGTCAGAGCTTAAAGAAATGTATTTTTCCAGCTTTTGGAGGCAGAATGTTTGGGTATTGAAATATCCCCGAACCTTATCCCAAGAAAAGGTCATGGTTGACTGCATGTCATCGGAACCCTATGGCATGGGACTTGCACTTGGCATCAATCACTGGTTTGTCCAGACTCGATTATTTACAGGCCATATAACGAATATTGCTGAGTGCGGCGTTAAGACAATAAGCATCTAATGAACAAAAGATAGTAATACGCTCGCCCCATGATAAACGTGTAAAAAGGTTTCCTACTTTTCACAAAATCTTGCAGTTCTTGTTCTGTTGTCATTGACCCTGGTTTCCTGACAACAAAGGCTTTGGGCAACTCTCCTGCCTCCACATCCGGGATACCGATGACACCGACATCTGCCACGCTGGGGTGACTCAACAGAACATCCTCCAGCTCAGCTGGCGCCACCTGGCGAGGAATTACATGACTAGGATATTGTTGTTGTTGTTTGTTGTTTAACGCCACACTCCAGCTAATTGACGGCGGTCTGCAAATAATCGAGAGGCGATTGACGGGATCGGGTGGTCAGGCTCGCTGACTTGGTTGAGGGAAGTCATCGTATCCCAGTTGGATTGTCTGGTCCAGACAAGATTATTTGCAGACCGCCGTCAATTAGCTGGAATATCGCTGAGTGCGGCGTTAAACAACAAACAAGCAAACAAACAACGACTAGCTGAGTGTCCATATGACACATAAAGAATTCAGGGTAAGTGAAATGGATACCGAAAGATGAAAATGACAACTTGTCCTACTGGTAATCTAGGACAAGTTGAAGCAATTTACAAAACACGTTTAAGTTAAGTAGGCGGTGACATAATCTGGACAAACATGTTTAGTTTGTTAAAGGTAGAGCGGGAATGCCATTACACTTGTCATTATTGCTCTTGAGTAAAAAATGTTATTCGATTTTAACAGCAAATGAATTCCCTCAATACTTCTCAATTGTTTAGCCATGGAAATGTGCTGTCACCATTTTCACAATCATCAGGTACCTCACATCAGTGCGTACTAAAATATGCTTTTAAACTCGCCACTATAACCCGTTGCTGGCCGAGACAGGGCACTCACATATTCATCGTACTACTTGTCGCGGACCACCCGCTACCCCTTATTCATTATGGTACGCGCCAGTGGGCGGACTGGATACAGAGTCATACGGGGTGTTGTCAGGTCACAACTCAACTAATCCTGACTTACCAGCAGGTTAGGTGTGTTTTATCCAGGCTCAGCCAAGGCTCAGGGAACTCCCAGTTCTATCTATGAGTATAAGTCTTCGTACCTACGTGTGATAAATTTACATCATATCTAGATTGTCCATGTGATGAGGAGTCAGGTACTGATCTGTGAAAAAAATTCTTTAGATTATGAACCCATGCACGATTTATACTGTTTTGCCTTCCTCAACGAACATGCACATCACCGTCAATACAAATTGTTGATGATGGTGTTTGTGATTTTGCGAACGCTTCCTGAAGATCCTGCTTCACACTCGGATGTAAAGACAATTTAAAGCGAACGTCAGTTCTTCTATATTGGTCTGCTGGACACTTGCTGGACTAGGTGAGCTGGACCAACCTGCCCCAAAGCCTGTGTTTACCTGGAAGGCCTTGTATTTGATGAGCTCCTTCAGCCGATCAACAATGAAGAGAAACCCCTCGTCGTCAACATGGCCGATATCACCTGTGGAGAAAGGCAGTTGGATATAAGTATAAGTATACATTTGTTTGTTGTTTAACGCCGCGCCTAGCAAATTCCAGCTATATGCAGCGGTCTGTAAATAATCGAGTCTGGACCAGACTATCCAATGAGTGATATCATGATCATCGACCCACGCAATTGGGATACGATTACATGCATCAACCAAACTGTACAATTAATTCTATTTACCAAACTTGGCACATAGACAGGTGCAGTAGTAAAGTGGCGCCCTTTGATAGTTTGGGGTGTTTTAAAAATTATTTTTTCGAGTTTCCAAAGCAACTGCTCTGACTGAAAATGGGGGTTGTGCTCGTATCTGGAGCAGATCGTCAGAATCGTAAAATAGCTCTTCACCAATCGTGACACATAGATAGTGGTGAACTGGTGACTTTTGACAGTTTTTGAGTTTTTAAACAAATACTTGTCGAGTTTCCGTGGCAAGGACTTTGACATAAAAAGGTACAGTGGTCAACTGGTACGTTATGACAGTTTGGGATTTTTTAGAAATTACTTTTTCAAGTTTCCATGGCAACACGTTTCATATATTTATCTACGGTAAGTATTCGCCATTGAGGATGATACCGATGACCTTGTCCTCTTGTTACTTTTAGTTCAGGGCCCACATGCACAGAGCGATCTTAGCGCTACAACTATCGTAAGGCTATGTAAAGTATGGGAGTAACGACCATCTCTGCGCTAAGATCGATTTGTGTAAGCAAGTAGGCCCTGGTAATAAGTGTACGCTACACATGCTGCTATATATAACTGAGTCGGTAATAAGTGTACGCTACACATGCTGCTATATATAGCTGAGTCAGTAATAAGTGTACGCTACACATGCTGCTATATACAGCTGAGTCGGTAATAAGTGTACGCTTCACATGCTGCTATATACAGCTGAGTCGGTAATAAGTGTACGCTACACTTGCTGCTATATATAACTGAGTCGGTAATAAGTGTACGCTACACATGCTGCTATACATAGCTGAGTCAGTAATAAGTGTACGCTACACATGCTGCTATATACAGCTGAGTCGGTAATAAGTGTACGCTACACTTGCTGCTATATATAACTGAGTCGGTAATAAGTGTACGCTACACATGCTGCTATACATAGCTGAGTCGGTAATAAGTGTACGCTACACATGCTGCTATATACAGCTGAGTCGGTAATAAGTGTACGCTACACTTGCTGCTATATATAACTGAGTCGGTAATAAGTGTACGCTACACATGCTGCTATATATAGCTGAGTCGGTAATAAGTGTACGCTACACATGCTGCTATACATAGCTGAGTCGGTAATAAGTGTACGCTACACATGCTGCTATATATAGCTGAGTCGGTAATAAGTGTACGCTACACGTGCTGCTATATATAGCTGAGTCGGGAATAAGTGTACGCTACACATGCTGCTATATATAGCTGAGTCGGTAATACGTGTACGCTACACATGCTGCTATATACATGTGTATAGCGGAGTCGGTAATAAGTGTACGCTACACATGCTGCTATATATAGCTGAGTCGGTAATAAGTGAACGCTACACATGCTGCTATATACATGTGTATAGCGGAGTCGGTAATAAATGTACGCTACACATGCTGCTATATATAGCTGAGTCGGTAATAAGTGTACGCTACACATACTGCTATACATAGCTGAGTACGTAATAAGTGTACGCTACACATGCTGCTATATATAGCTGAGTAGGATGATGAAAATCACACTTTGCAATCTTTGTCATTACTGTGGCTAATACTCCTTATCGACGGAATGCCTTATTTACACTATATAAGTATTAGCACACATACACATTCTTCACTACTAATCATCTTAATAATCATATTAATATGACGTGGTTCTATTTCAAGTGGCGAGAGCAATAGTATAATATTTCATTTCACGCCAAGAATTATTATTATTAATATAAATCCGCACCTGTCTTCATCCATCCATCCTCGGTATACATGGCGCTCGTGGCACCAGGGTTTGACAGGTACCCTTTCATCAAGCCTGGCCCTCTCACATAGACCTCACCATCTTTGTTTGAGGGGAGGGACTTTCCGGTCTCTAGGTCGACTATCTGTGAAATATTATGTGGATGAAAGGCGTTTCGCGCCATAGTCAGCAATTTGACAGCTATATACCGACAGTCTGGAAATAATCGACTCTCGGCGAGGTAAACCAGTGATTGACAGCATGAGCAACGATCCCCGCCGTCGGGGAACGATGACACACAGTCAGCCAGGCCAGACGGTGCTACACACCGATCCTCATACGTCGGCTCTTATTACAAACGCAGGATATGGGGACCTTATATATCCGAGGGGATCCGTGACGACAGTCGTCCTTAGTCACGCGTCTGATCACGCAAAGAACCATTACAGTATGATAATCCCCATGAAACTACACAGTCATCATTAACAGGGACGCAGCCAGTTTGGAAAAACAACTTACAGCTACCCAGAGAGTTCCGGGTGGTCAAGTAAAAGCCCCTTTACACAGGTCTGCGACCGTTGTGCCGTCTTTGAGCGATCAAAAACTGGCCAGGACGCTCAATGGTCGCCTAAACCCAGGAGATCATGTTTCTATGTAACTGCTCCAGCAGTTGTTCAGCAGAAACTGCTAGTGTTGTCCAGTGTCTGCAACCACACTGAAACACTGCAGGTACAAGCCCTATATTTATAGGCAGGCCGAGGAGGCACTACAGGTAGCTCAAAGGAGGCAGAAAAGAAGCAGAAGCATTGCCATGATGTCACAAGGGTTGCCGTGGTCGCCGAATGGAGACACGGCGGTCGCCACAGTCATCGTTCAATGCACGCTGTTGGTCGCCCAATGGAGGCACAAGGGAGGCAGAAGCATCGCCCAGATTGACGGGAAAATATTTCAGCAGAACGCATATATTACCTGGCGACCATTGGGCGACCACTGTGCCTTCATTCTGCAACAACGGCAATGTTTGTGCCTCCCTTCTGCCTCCTTTGTGAGCAACCAACCTCCTCGGCGACCTTTGTGCGACTGTTTTGAACATGTTCAAAAATTCACGGCGACCATGGCGTCCATGGCGATGTCTGAACCTCCTGTGTACCACTTTGGAACGACTCAGGCAACCATTCTGCCTCCTTTGAGCCTCCAACGACGACCTGGAAAATTTTATGGTCGCACACTTTTAGGCACAAAGGTCGCCACCATGTGTAAAGGCCCCATTAGGGAACGACCATTTGATAAGTTTATCGTAAACCTGAAAAACAACAACTTTGCTTTAGACATGCTTTGTTGAAAAAAATGAAATTGCCTCCCACAAAAAGGACATTGTTGAATAGCGGGGTTTTTTCCAAAATAATAATAATCAGGATTATAGATTTAAATAAAAAATATATCCGGTTTTGTAGCAGTAGCTGAAAAATATCTAATCCTGATACAAAATCCCAGCCCTTCCTTCCCCGGATTATCAAATAGTCGGTTCCTAATTCGAGTGATTGCAATGTGCAGGGTTTCCCACCTTTGCTGAGAGGATCTGATGATCGTTGGTTCGAATCCCTCAAACGCCCGGATTTTGTTCCTTGGTCAGTAAAAACCATACCCGTTCTCGGAGGTTCCTGAAGGTGGTAGACGCCACAATATACGCCCTTCTGGCTTCCGCCAACATTGCGATGACACACCGTGCTGTAACTAGATTGACGCCCAATATGCTTGTAACCAACTACGGTTATGTCGAACTGCAATCAGTTGTCCCTCTGTGTTCGTTATAACCGTAGTTCACTGTATATTAATAACACCTGATTAAATAACTATCCCCACGCCACCTTCCCACCCCAGAGTAAAATTCACAAAACTCACTATTAGTTTTGAGGGAATGTATTGTTTTGAAGATGCCTGCCCTACCTTACACTCGGTTCCCGCAACGACAGTCCCGACCGAGCCGAACCTGTGCATCACATCAAGTGACAAGTGTGTTACTTGGCATTCCGTCATCCCGAAGCCTGGAAGTTACATCCGGTGTTATACTTGGCTAATGTGAAGGACATATTACTTTTATAACTACTAACTTAAAATACCAAGTACCTTCAATAACTACGATAATCAATAGACAAGCTATTAGTTTGTACAGAGCGCCATGGACGTATATTTGATTTTATAATTGATTAACTTTAAATTCGTTATTTACAGATTATGAGTTGTATACAGTTACATAAATAATAGGGTAAAAAGATGGAAAAATTAAGGGGTTTTATATGTATAATTCACACACATTCAAACCCTTTCTTTCAACAGCCAAAATCCCAAACAGTATGAATTTTATGGTTTATAATGACTTACGTCCCTGGAAAGCCGTCAAAACCTAACAATATTAGTACTTTCTTCTGTTACTAAAAGAATTTTGTGATGCTAAATAGTACCTTGTGAAACATGCTTGATGTTGAATATCTTTAGAATCTTCGCTTCGATGTCTTTGCTCAGAGGCGCAGCTCCGCAAAGGACTCGGTGAACACTGCTCAGGTCATACTGCCGGACAGTGGGCAGGGTGGTCAACAGAACCATGACGGGTGGCACCAGGTGCAGCACGGTGGCCTGTGGAATGGATCAGTATAGTCGCCTTATATCGAGGTGTATAGACGCAAAGGAGAACCTCTTGCGTTAATATTTCGTGAGGTTAATATGTGACGTGCATCCTACTAGAGAAGAAAACAATGATTACCCCGTCTGTCACATAGTCCTCCGTTTTATTATATGCTCCACAACGGAAGCAACTATAATCCTGTTCTCTTATATCATAATTATGTGTAACTTAAAACGCCAAATGGGCTGATGCTTAAATGGGTTGATGGGGTGGGGGTGGGTGTGGGTGTGGGTGTGGGTGTGGGTGTGGGGGTGGATGTGTGAAGCTTATAATAAAATGCTAAATATTCTTACAGCCATGTTTAGTTTAGATATGTTTAGAAATGACAAACGGGAACACCTTCCATAATGATCACGATGAATTCGTGAAGGTACGCATCTTGCAGATCGAGGTTGAGCATTTAATCCCCCGAACGAATGATCGTAAGAAGCAGAGCGATCGATACCATGTGGATGTGAGGTGCTGTTCCGCTTTGAAGGTCTTCATATTGAAAATCATGCTTGCCGCTGTCCTCCGGCATGAGACATTGGTGCATGCTTGTCCAATAGCACCCCAATGTGTCTTGTAGGGTCGGAACTTGACTGGAAGCGAGGTCCTGTTCAATGGAGTTGTTGTACCTGGAGACGTTGCTGTTGATGGAAGTCTGTAGCCTTCAGTCAGAAGTGCTGCGATGTAAGGTCTCCCAAAGTCATCCAGTTGGCTGCAAAAAGTCCACGACTTCCGCCTACAAGTGTATGATATAGGGGTACGACTGGGATCGGAGGGCCTCAGTTGTTCAGTCCTGCTACTGAGTCACTTGGTGGAGGAGTCGGACACTCCTCTGTCCTTCCCTGCGTTCAAGGTAACAGTCCTAGTGATGCTGGATTTAGAACTTCTGGTGCTCTGTCCCGGATGCATCCTAACACGAATGTTTGCCTGGAATGTCTCTCGTAAGGGACCGGCCATTTGATATTCTGAGGGGGGGAGGGGGGTCTGGGATTTTGTATTAAGATTAGATATTTTTCAGTCTGAATTTGTTTAAGAAGAACACCTTGCAACAATGTAAAAGTCTGAAGCATAATTATTATTTTCAAGGATTTTCGGGGACAACATATATTTTTTAATAAAATCCCAGCCCCCAACCCCTAGAATATCACATGATCAGTCCTATCAAGTCGGAGTGAGCTGAAGTGGTCTGAGTCTTCCGTCTAAGCTTTTAGCAATATTCCAGCAAAATCACGGCGGGGGACACCAGACATGGGCTTCACACATGTGCCCATGTGGGGAATCGAACCCAGGTCTTCGGCGTGACGAGCGAACGCTATAACAACTAGGCTACCCCACCGCCCCTCTTCTGTCTAAGGTGCTGATTGTCTTGCAGTTGTTACCTCTCTTGTTTAAGGAGATCGAGTTGAGTATCTTTCGTGAATTCCTTGGCTATAGCCTGAATCCCATTGGCAAAGAGGAATGCGGACGACCAAGGTAGATTGTAAAGCTGAGTTTTAAATTGTTCCTCCCTTTAACAGGATTGTACGACACCCGTCCTGCGTAGAGCTGTTATGTAACCGGCATAATGGGAGAGCTGGTCCATCACAGTCTGAAACCTTTCATGTATCAGCACGCTCTCTCTCCGGATGTGAGCCTCTTCCGTCTTCTTCTCATTGGCCACCAACATCGCAATGCATGGCTTCAGCCATTGATAGGATCGTAGAGATCAACGGGAGCGTACGCCGAATCATGGTGTCCAAATGAGCCAACTCAAGATCTCCAACGATGGAGTGACGCGTTCTCTTCGGGTTGATATGTCGCCGTCAAGTTCGGGTGAGAGACGATGGAGTCCATCCCATGGGTGCGGCACTCCTTGATGTTAAATGTAGGTGTCTTAAGCTTATTCTTGAGTCTTCTAAAGAGAGAGAAGGCCTTGTTTAGTTTTAGTAAGAGACGCGTATGGGGCGACCATTGACATTTTGGGGGTTGGGATTGTACCTGAAAATTCTTGAAAAAAATTATCTTTCACACTGACGGAAAATAAAGAAATTGTCTGCCACACAAATTACATTGTGGGAATGAATGTTTAAGACAAAAATATTTTGGCTTATAGTAAATTAAAATAATATCTGGTCTCCATGCAAACCCCCTTAGTTTTCTTGGGAGATGATGGTTCTTGTTCCAATGATGTTGACATTGAACGTCTATCGCTGTCACGCCTCTCACACTTACGTTTGTGGGTAGTAAATTGAGCTGAAGTGAGGTGTTTACATTTTACATCTGTCTGATTCCGTGCAACGACCACGGAAAGGACCACGGCAAACTTGAGTACACTCATCACACCCCTTACGTTTCTTGCTGTACTTGCACCATTACCTTGGTGGTGATGGTAAAAACATTATAATTATAATAATTTGTAGTAGTAGTAGTAGTAGCAGAAGTAGTAGTAGTAGTAGTAGTAGTAGTAGTAGTAGTAGTAGTAGACTGACCTTATGTTCCTGTATGTTGCGCAAGTACTCATGAACGTCGAATCTGGACATGACAACATTCTTGGCCCCACTGTATAGCCCGGTGGAGATGATAGGGCCTAGCCCGTAGATATGGAAGAAGGGTAGAAACGACACGTAGGAGTCCTTCTCCGTCAGGAGTCCCGGTTCCCTGGTGGAATAAGCAGTTTACTCAATTTAAATATATTATAATAATAATAATAATAATAATAATAATAATAATATATATATATATATATATATATATATATATATATATAATATTTAAATATATATATATATATTTAGAGAGAGAGAGAAAGAGAGAGAGAGAGGGAGAGAGAGACAGAGAGAGAGAGAGAGAGAGAATAAAGGAGGGAGAAAGAGAGTTACAAAGAAACAAATACACACAAATCAAACACACACACATACATATTATCTGTCTATACTTACAACAACTGTAGTACGTTGGACGTCATCGCATAATGAGATATCTGCACTGCTTTTGGTTTTCCGGTCGTTCCACTGGAGAACAGTATTGCGGTGACGTCGTTCTTTGGGTCGATGCCTTGGTCGCTTATTGGTGCATCAGAAATATCCGGCGTGATGAGGGAGGCGAAGCTGACACAGCCCTCAGCCTCACCCAGCACGATAACCTTCTGAAATGTCAAAGACAGGTCTATTTGTAAACCTCGAGTGAGTGAGTGATTAGTGTTTAACGCCACCTCATCAATCAATGCGCAGAGCCTATAGTGACACACTTTTAAAACGTAGCGTTTTGTTTTTCTGTAAATGGATGAAGTTGTGATCGGATAACTATTTGAGTAACGATTGACTCTCTCAAGAAGCATTCGTCTACGTTATAAATATGAACATTAACAAAGTGAAATGGCCACCCCCATCCCCCACCCACCCGGGCCCTTCCCCCTGAAGTGTACTTGTCAAAACATATCATATGCAGTGTCACGTTACATGGGGCTGCATATTAATGTGTCCTCGTCTAGCAACATTTGACCTCCTAGCAACTCTTACCTGGACGCCATGGGCTTGGGCCAGGGCCTGCCTGACGACTGGAAGCATATCCGGCAGTGTCAGGAGGAACTTGGTTTTACAGATGTCAATGGTGTGTTTGAGTTCATCTGGAAACACACATGTGAGTGAGTGAGTGAGTGAGTTGGATTGAACGCCGCCGCTTCTAACAATCTTCCAGTAATATCAGCGTGTCAGTTCAAAGTGGGAGGAAAGAGGTGCAAGTCGTAGAGCCGACATCTTCCCGAGGCCAGAGAGTTAACTGACTATAAAAGTCCAGTTTCCACCCTTGCCGAACTAGGCTGGTATTATGGAGTTACATTTTGGCTGGACTAACGAGTCTATGCATAGTCCAATCAAAATCGCGCACCGAAATCGAAATCCGGTTCGTAAACTGTCATGCAGAGTTCGGTCGATTGAAGGATTTGCAAAGCATGTGCATCGCCAGCTCGTTGTCAACAGATATTTTCAAAAACTTTTCATGTTTTTAATCCAGGTGCTCACGTGATTTGATGTACTTCGCGAAGTAAGAACCGTTATATCACAAAATAGATATTGATTATCGATCAGATCATCTTGATTGGGCGCCACCATTTTGTTTGAAACAAATGCATGTGATACGAGAGGTGGAATCTGATTGGTACATATGGGAGAGGCATAGAATGGACATAACTCGTAATAGCCACTGGTGGCGCTATGATCGAGCCCAGGAATTCCAGCCTAGTTCGGCAAGGGTGGAAACTGGACTTGTAAAGTCAGTTAACGCTCTTGCCTCGGGAAGATGTAGAGCCGATAATCAAGACGAACACAAGTGTTGACAAACCAACGACCACTATAAGGGCTTACTAGGATTTGATCACACGATCTCTCGATCCTGGCAAGCCAAAGGGACGCAACTTTGCACAATTGCTGCATCTTAGGCAATATGGAAACATGCACCCTGTTAACAGTGAATGAGTGAGTGAGTGAGTGAGTTGGGTTTAACGCCGCTTTTTACATTATTCCAGTTATATCGTGGCCTGTCAGCTTAATGTGGGAGCAAAGCCCGAAGTGATGCAGGTCTCAGACGTCTACCACTTCGGTGAAACCCACGAGCACGGCTATGGTGCTGACAAACCTAGAGACCTAAGTGGGGCGAACCGGGATTCGAACCCACAATCATAGGTTTCTGGCGTGTCCAAGAGAGCACCCTGTTAACAACCTGAATATTTAACACATGCTGTCTACCAGTTTAAATAGTGAATGAGTGGTCATACGTAGCGTTTAGCAATAATCCAGGAGGGGATACCAAACATTTTAAATGGAACCAAACAGCAAGCCATTTGCGTGATTCAGTTTCCATTGAAGATGTGCCGGATCTCAGCATTACGATGCAAGGAGTGTGTCTTTGTAATTTGTGGGGATATTTCTATTCAAAGGGTGTTCATATTCCATAGTTTGGTAGCTCTCTGTTGATTTCTTTGGTAAGCCTGTGTCAGTGATCCTAAACTACTAGAGACTGTTGTCCCCGACGGATATACATGATTGGAATAGTCGTTTACGTTTCATGGGTGGTGTAGTTCATTGGTTAAATGATAGCTTTATGTGCAACATGCCGAACTCACAAGAACCAAGGCATTTAATACCATCGATGATCAGTTGAAATATTATGATATTTTGTTACGATTCTTGTGTATGAGGGACATATCGACGTTGTCACGTTGTGAGTTGGTAACATGATCTCCGTGCATATACCAACCAACTCGACATTCTTCATTAACTGACCTCGGTTGTGATACGCGTTATATGAGTTGAACTCTTCTGTGTTTGCGGGTGATACTGCCAGACTTACCTCCATTGTAGAGTGGGTTGGTCGCTTGTAGTACACCACCAAGGGAGGCAACTGCGTAGAACACTATTGGGTACTCGATGACATTCGGGGAGAAGATGCAGAGAACGTCGCCTCTCTTGAATCCGAGGTTACTAAGACCACGAGCCAGACGTCGGATTGTGGACGAGAGTTGGCGGTACGACATGACATGGCCGGTGTTCGAGTTAACCTGCAAAGAGTGTTAATATTTTGATGTGTGACTTGAGTGTCTGTATCTTTAACAGTATGTCGGGACAGTGACATTTCAGAACATTGTAAAATTTGTTTGATAGGCATTACTTAGAAGTTGACGAATGACAAAGTAGACACACTTTATGGATAACAACTTCTTTTATACTGTAACTGCGACGTTTCGGTTTTGATCCTTATAACGTTGTCAATCAAAACTGAATGAGGAACTGACTGATATAGAAGATTTAACGTGCGCTTTCCGACTGCAGCGTATTTCGCACACGGTGAATGAGGAACATTGTACAGAATATATATAGTAGGTGGAGGATTGACAGCAGAGGATTAGCAGAAACAACATTTGCATACATGAGTGGGATGACATGAGTAAGTAATGACAACAGAAGGATAATACTGTCACAACACGATGGACAGAGAACACATAGGTGGAAGCCAATGGGACATGAAGCCAATTAAACAGGATAATTGCATCCCTTTAGAACTAAGACTGGCATCATCTCTACCCTCACTAAACGAGCCATCAACCTTTCTTCTGCTGTGGGACGCAACACACTGTCTAATGTACATCTAAACACTGGAGGAGTGATGTCATTGCAAACGTGAGTGAGTGAGTATGGTTTTACGCCGCTTTTGGCAATATTCCAGCAAATATCACGGCGGGGGACACCAGAAATGAGCTTCACACATTGTACCCATGTCGGGAATCGAACCCGGGTCTTCGGCGTGACGAGCTAACGCTTTAACAACTAGGCTACCCGACCGCCCCCCATTGCAAACGGGACAACAGGGGACACGTGTCCAGTATGACGTCAAAGGTCACGCGAAATTGAAAAGGATCCTCCAGTGAGATGGGAGATCCAGAACCTGCTGGACTGGTTTCATTTAGGGCTATATATCTAATTCAAGCAGGTATGGGAACACCAAGGTTTTGGTATGGGACACAAAAAGACAAAATACAATCGACAGAAAATGATGCTTTTAATAGGATACATCCAATAGCGATTACGTGTGGATGTCGGGCGGTTACATCTGTGAACAAGGTAACCCAGATATCGCCTTCAAAACCAGTAGTGTCATTTCATAAAGTCATGAGAATGATAAGGGTCTCAATAACGTGTATGACCACCACCCCTGGAAAGTACACAGGCACCTGAGTGTCATGGACCTGACAAGAGTCCTTAAAGTTGCCTGGTGTATTGCTGGCCACTCAGCTTGCAGCCCCTCGACGAGTTGTTACAGGCTGACAGGATGGGGGTGATTTGCACGCAAACGTCGTCCAAGTACGTCCAACAGGTGTTCGATCGGTGCCAGATCTGGGGAATGGGTAGGCCACTGCATTCTGGTGATCCCATTTCGGTTGATGAAGTCAGTAGCCACGAGCGTCCTGTGAGGACGAGTATTATCATCCTTTGGTGTGGCACCAGGTCCAATGGCCGTCAAAGCAAGGAGAACAAGTGGCCGAAGAAACTCGTCCCTGTAGTGAATACCTCTTAGATTTCCATTGCCATGATACGGTGGAGTTCTCCTATTCAAACTGAAGCCACCACCAAACCGCTCTCGTTTCCTGACTGGCATCTTGAAACCTTACTCCTCTGCAGGCGAAACACTCTGAGACGTCCATCATTGAACTGCATGCAGAAACGTGATTCGTCTGTGAACAAAATTACGATAACTGCTGCCTATTCCAGCCGAGATGAGCTCGACACCAAGCAAGACGTGCAGTTATTTAACGTGCCAGAAGAGGTAATCTTACAGCTTGACGCCTGGAGTTAATACCAGCAACTCTGAGACGGTACCTGATTGTCTGTGCACTGACATGTCTATGCGTGGCTGTCATCAGTTGAAGTCCCAATGATTCTGCTGTGGTGCTGCGTAAAGCTGTCAGAATGACATAACGGTCCTCGGCTCCAGTGGCTGATCTTGGTCTGCCTGAACGAGGCCGATACTTGACTTCTCCATCCGCCTGAAACCTGTGCCACATATGGTGCATTTTGGAGCCGTCTGGCAACTTCCCTGATGCCTATTGCATCTTGCAGCCACGTGATGTCCCTTTCTCTGTTTACATGGCTTGATGGTCGTCTCGGTGCTATGGTGAGGTGAGGTGAAATTGGGTTTAACGTCGCGTCCAAGATTATTGCACTTATATAGCGACGTGCATGTACGTGTGTGTGTTTGTGTGGCTGCTTGTACTAGTCCGGACTGATGCCGATTTATAGTGCTAGCTCACTGAGATACCATGCCGCAGTTTAACATGAATACCCCACTCAGACACAGTATACTGACTCCGAGCCGACCAGTCCTTGTTTTAGCCCCTTAATGCCGAGCGCCAGACAGGGTAACAACAAGTACCATCTTTTAACGTCTTTTGGTATGACGCGGCCGGGGATCGAACCCCGGACCTTCCGCTCTCCGGGCGGACGCTCTAACACAAGACCACGGAGGCGGTCGGTGGTTAAACCAGTGCAATGACAGGATTCAGCAGTGTCATCCTTTATACCATTGTGTGCAGCATACCCACAGACATCATTGAAAGCATGTGCATTGTTATATTTGAGTGCTCCTTCCTCCTTATCATGACACCTGACTTTGACATTTGCCAAATTATGACCAAAGACTGTTCTTGGGACCAGTCTCCAAAAACAACCAAAAATGTTTGCCAGTCAAAAATCTTTTTTTTTCTTGTCAAGTGTTCCATATGTTACCAACAGCTTTAAATTGTGTGTGAATTTCAAGAAATACAGCTACGTCAATGTAGTATGGTACAAACTGTGAGTGTTTCCTTACCTGTTTGAATGAGTATAGCATTGGTTCATTCGCAAGACGGTGACCAACTGATTTTTCACTTATCCGCTTCTTGGAATATTTTCTCGGAATTACCGGGTAGTCATACATGTGTCTTGCTTAATCTGGACTAAGACGGGGGTCATTTCCAAAGCAAATAGTCAGTACAAATTCGAAATTTGAGATAAAAAAAACCCCAGACATGTTGATTTATCGTTTAAATTGTGTTTTTTGTTCTACTAGGCATTGTTTTATATCCAGGGATTAAGATTACCTTGTGTATTTTCTCGTAAACTAAGCCGGACACAGCAATCAGCTGTACACACGTTTTCTTGGAATCTACCGGTGATTCGGTCAAGACACACCCAATGATATAACTTTACAGTATTTTTAATGCAAGGATCGGCAGAAATTGTATCTGAAACTTTTTTTTATCAGGAATAATATATTCCAATATCTTGTTAATTTAGATGCAGCTTTTACTAAACATATTTGACATATGATATATGTATCCATTCTCTGTCAACTAAAGTTCGTTTCAAGGCGTCAATAGCGGTAATCTGACCGGTGTTGCTGTTAATAACGGTGAGTTGTGCGATCTTCCGATCGCTTCACACACGATTTCGCCGAAATTAATTAAAACAATATTAAAAGGAATTTTGAATAAAATTAATGTCATTGAAATAAGTTACAAACATAAGTCCAGATATACAAAGAACACTTTTTATAGCCAGACAGTGTAATTACATGAATAATTTGCGTACTTCAGTATGGATTTGTTGACATGGTATTTTCCGGTGTTACGTGCTCACGGTAATGTCTTTCCATGAGGGGAAAAAACATAAAAACTCATAATTCGTGTATAATGCGCACCCCTTTCTACACAGCTGTGTTTTTTGGAAAAAAGTGCGCACTTTACTCAAGAAAATACGGTAGTCATACATGTGTCTTGCTTAATCTGGACTAAGACGGGGGTCATCTCCAAAGCAAATAGTAAATAATTCAGTGTTCACAAGCCTAAATGAGCGTATTCATCTATGTACATCTCAGTTTATGTTCAGTATGTTTTTAAAAAAATATGTCTTTCTGTATGCTGAGCTATGCTCGCAGTGTTCAGGTATTTCGATGTGCGTTCTTACTGTTAGGTGAGTTATAGGCATACAATGAAACTGAGGAGCTATTCAGATATGACAAACCATTTCACGTGTAAATGAAAAGACATGACTGTCAGATATAAATCGTATTTTAATCATTAAAACGCTACCTTTTGAATGAAGAAGGTATTCCGAGCTGATGTGTTTTGTAGTTAATTCGTGCCCCGCGCCCGGCGATGACACCAGCTTTACTTGTGTTGACAAAGCAGAACCTATCAATGATCTTTTGAATTTTCACACTTTGAAATGTAGCATGTTATAACTTGACTCATGCTAACACCATTCTAAAGATTCAGAGCAGTGGATAAACGTGAAACCTTGACTATATGATGTCAATCTGTTGAAAATTGGTTTCGAATGATGGTGATTCACGGAAGCATGCTCATGATATGGTCGGAATTGTACAATCGACCCTGCTTTTGGCAGAGATTTCTTATTAATATGGAAATGGGTTCATCGCTTTTGTTTATTCGAACACACACTGTTTACATGTTTTCCGATATCGTAGTCGTGTATCCCACCTTACTGTACGTCTGTGCTGATACTTGTGTGAGATCGTAATGTCCGCACGGTCCTTTCAGTAAGTTTATATTTGAATATGACCAGAGACCTTCTGAATATACGTATACTGGCTGTCCTTTTAAGTGTGCATGACGAGACAGGTTGGCTCCCTAGGTACAGTGGTAGTATTGGTAGTTATAGTAGCTGTAGCTGTAGTAGCAGTAGTAGCCGATAACTAGTAGCAATTGTTGTAGTTGTGATAGTAGTTGTGGTTTGATGTTGATTATTAGTGCTTTGTGTAGTAGTAGAAGTAGTAGTAGTTGTAGTAGTAGTAGTTGTTGTAGTAGTAGTAGTTGTAGTAGTAGTGTTGATAATTAGTTCCTTGTGTAGTAGTAGTAGTAGTAGTAGTAGTAGTAGTAGTAGTTGTAGTAGTAGTAGTAGATTGTTGTCACTGAAGCAATATTTATTGTTGTAATTATCGTAGTAGTACCAGTTGTGATTTAGGAGCATAAGGAATCGAGCCTGTCTCTATGACAACTGGACACTGATTAATATGAGTAACATAACCACAAACATCGCTCACCAGACTCTGTAATCCCCTTCCCCCTCCCCCAGTTTTAATCGCGGTTGCATATGTGTTAATGACTTTCTGTTATCTCAGCAGAACGTCACGTCAAGAAAAAACAATGTATTTGCATTGTCAATACTTAAACAAGAATCAAATAGTCAATGAACTTTCCTACATGTACAATTCGTCCCTGACACCAAGACACACTATTATGACAAATGCTCTATACCCATCCATCCGATACCAGAACTCATTTGATAGGAACCCGTTGCGTTTGACACCACGCTACAAATAGCCACTTTCGAAACGAAGTCTCGGCATGGCCCTAGTGTATTTTTCATAACAGAGTACACGAGATAATAGAGGCTGTGCACACAAATGCATGGTTAGGGCGCAGACTATATATAATTTCAATTTCAATGCTAACCGACGGACAGCCCGATGGACCAAGACCCATAAGATAAGCTGACATTAACATTAACAGGTCAGCGAAAAACTCAAAATGGGTCAACCAAAGACGTATATACGTCCGTGGGTCAACACACATTGCTGACCTGCATATCTGGGCCAAGGTGTCCCACAAGTAGTATAATGCATTACGTCCCTTGCGGGGACTGCCGTAAATGTCGAATGTACTCACCATGGCAACCCTATCTCCATGTTGATCGAACCTTTCCGTCATGAATGTCCCCAGGGAAACACATGGTAGATGAATTGGCTTTCCTTTCCACGCCATGTTAACTCGGACGCTTCTCAACAGGCTGACGCAGTTAAACACTCGGGGTCAAGTGATGTAATCGTCCGTTCAAAGTGTAAGCTTGGTGTTATATATCTGCACGCGGGATGTTTGGCGCATGCATATTTTCACCAGGCTGGTACAGATTTGTATTTACACCGTCTTATAATAGTTTCTGCGCAACACCAATTTGTGACATATATAAATGTAATGTTGTCCTCTCCATGCTGCGGGCGGGCGGGTAGCCTCGTGGTTAAAGCGTTTGCTCGTCACGCCGAAGACCCGGGTTCGAATCCCGACATGGGTACACGTGTGAAGCCCATTTCTGGTATCCCCCGCCGTTGTATTGCTGGAATATTGCTAAAAGCGGCGTAAAACCGTGCTCACTCACTCACTCTCAATGCTGCAGTGTTCACGGAATGCCGTTCATGATGTATAGCTTCATGTAAGGGTTTACCGATTGTCTTCAGTGGGTTTGTGGTAGGACGCTATACTCATTACCACTTAACTCTAGTCAAGAAAAGACAAACAACGCTGTATAGGAATAGGTCAATATTTAATTGATAATAAATCTTTAATTGTTTGTGGTCGGCTCGATATTTGGGGGTACATTTATATTTTTAGAAACTAGCGGGTGGGTAAGTTTAAGGGGAATTGGGCGGCTGACATAGAACCTATCTTTGTAGTCCTCGATGTAGTAGCTAATGCCCAAGCGAGAAGACGTGACAATGTCAATCTACACCTCTTGCATGCTCGGCTTGGCGCCTGGAACATTTGAGAAAGCCGAAATGTGAGAAACGTGATCTTTAGTTGTCACTGGTGTCCTAGTCGCATGGTCCGCGTGTGAGCCAAGCTTACCCTGGGAAGGGAATCGTCAGTCGTCCTTTCAGTGTGTGAGTGAGTTAGTATTGTCTAACGCCGCTTAATAGTATTCCAGTTATATTACAGCGTGACGTGATGCAGGTGTCAGACGTTTACCACTTCGGTGAAACCCACGAGTGCGGGTATGGTGCTGGCAAACCTAGAAACATTATCGGTGCGAACAGGGATTCGACCCACAACCATTGGCTTCTGGCGTGCCCAAGGGACGCAACTCTTCATAGGAATAAAATAGGTTTCTTTCAGGACATTTTTATTACGGGGGTTAGAGGGGTGATTAAAAAGGTCAAGAGTTGAGGTAGAAAAGTTGTACGTTGGTAAGAAAAGGGGGGAAATAGGTAGTTAATGAAGGTATGTCACCTGTTGTGTTTGTTAAAATAAACTTTAGATCAAACTTCACTCTTGTGTTTTATCTATAATCAGAATTGATAACCCGGTCAGGAGCCTCAGAGGACATAAATACCAAAGGATTCTGCACAGCGAGAAGAGAACACAACGGAAAGCACCGCAGTAAAACTGAGACTTTTTGCCATCAATATATACTACTCAAAAGAAGTTAAGGATCACCCGATTCCTTCATAATGGTAAAGTTAATCTGTCATGGCATGAGAGATTAACTATAGTAATATGAAAGAATCAGGTGATCCTTAACTTCTTTTGAGTAGTATATATAGTCCTAAAGTAGCAAGGCGCCTATTACGGTTTACAATAATGTACAAAGCTCCAACTCCAAACACCGTTGTAAAACCCTAATCCTGTGACTAAACTGAATAGTTTTGATATGTCAAATTTCTAAAAGCACTTCATCATTGTATCATGTGACGTCAATAATACACAACTTCTTGTCGGGAATTTGCTTTTTCACACTGGAAAGCAATAGAGTCAATATTCTGAAAAATGAGAACAAATTCAACAATACCACCACAAAGGTTGCCCAGAAAACTATGGTGAAGTCTAATTCTTTACGTATCTTTAGAAGAATAGCAGGCGTGATCGGTATCGTCTGTACTTGCCTTTTAATCTATGAATACCTCTCTTCGTCATCCCCAGGGACCAATGTGTGGGAGGGTTCTCTGGTCCTGCGTCGACGTGCACGGAGCGGTTGATACTGAGATAATTAGAAATACTGGCAGCATTCAGGGATCTTGCTAAAAACGCCGCATGTCTGGTATCAACAACAACAAGCTCTTATATGACTTATCACTGCGAATGGTGTAAATTAACTTATATGACTTATCACTGTGAATGGTGTAAATTAACTTATATGACTTATCACTGTGAATGGTGTAAATTAACTTATATGACTTATCACTGCGAATGGTTTAAATTAACTTATATGACTTAACACTGTGAATGGTGTAAATGAACTTATATGACTTATCACTGCGAATGGTGTAAATTAACTTAAATGACTAATCACTGTGAATGGTGTAAATTAACTTATATGACTTATCACTGTGAATGGTGTAAATGAACTTATATGACTTATCACTGTGAATGGTGTAAATTAACTTATATGACTTATCACTGTGAATGGTGTAAATTAACTTATATGACTTATCACTGTGAATGGTGTAAATGAACTTATATGACTTATCACTGTGAATGGTGTAAATAAACTTATATGACTTATCACTGCGAATGGTGTAAATGAACTTATATAATTACTTATCACTGTGAATGGTGCAAATGAACTTATATGACTTATCACTGTGAATGGTGTAAATGAACTTATATGACTTATCACTGTGAATGGTGTAAATGAACTTATATGACTTATCACTGTGCAAGGTGTGAATGAACTTATATGACTTATCACTGTGAATGGTGTAAATGAACTTATATGACTTATCACTGTGAATGGTGTAAATGAACTTATATGACTTATCACTGTGAATGGTGTAATTTAACTTATATGACTTATCACTGTGAATGGTGTAATTTAACTTATATCACTTATCACTGCGAATAGTGTAAATTAACTTATATGACTAATCACTGTGAATGGTGTAAATTAACTTATATGACTTATCACTGTGAATGGTGTAAATGAATTTATATGACTTATCACTGTGAATGGTGTAAATTAACTTATATGACTTATCACTGCGAATGGTGTAAATTAACTTATATGACTTATCACTGTGAATGGTGTAAATGAACTTATATGACTTATCACTGCGAATGGTGTAAATTAACTTATATGACTTATCACTGTGAATGGTGTAAATTAACTTATATGACTTATCACTGCGAATGGTTTAAATTAACTTATATGACTTATCACTGCGAATGGTGTAAATTAACTTATATGACTTATCACTGCGAATGGTGTAAATTAACTTATATGACTTATCACTGCGAATGGTGTAAATTAACTTATATGACTTATCACTGCGAATCGTGAAAATTAACTTACATGACTTATCACTGTGAATGGTGTAAATTAACTTATATGACTTATCACTGCAAATGGTGTAAATAACCTTAAATGCAGTAGAAGGTAACAACCTCCTTGATCCCTGCCATTCTGGATTTCGCAAAGGCTTCAGAACTTTGTTTTAACAACATTAACTGTAAGCGGGAGAATATTTATGCTTGCTTCTTCGATTTATAAAAAAAAGCCTCTGACACAGTTGATAGACATTTGTTCCTCAACAAACTAAATATATATGAAATTCATTGATACCTGTTATCGTCCATATGCTCCCTGTACTCAAATGTGAGCTACGAGCTATAGAGATCACAAGGGCTGACAGTGCCGCTTGCTTCGACAGGGTGTTCGACAGGGCTGTACATTATCACACATACTATTCAATGTATTTGTAAATGATGTACATAATTACGAACAACCAGAAGTACTAGGACTTAAACTAGATACCATTAAAATATGTCATATATTATTTGCTGATGATCTCTTGTTTGTTATTATCAGATTCACCCCAAAACTAAAAATGCTATTAAAAAATTTATAAAAAAATTGCTTAACGTCTCTACAAATTAATCTTGATAAATCCAATGAAGTTTTCTTCGGAAAGCACCATCAAGGCAACAATGCCTTTTAATGGTCAACACAAGGAAAACCAATAGTCACAGATGACAGATAGACATATCTTGAAATACAACTTCATAAGTGAAGTGAGTGAGTGAGTGAATGAGTTGGGTTTAACGACGCTTTTAACGGTATTCCAGTTATATCACGACATGCCAGCTTAATGTTGGAGGAAAGCCCGAAGTGACGCGGGTCTCAGCCCTTTACCACTTCGGTGAAACCCACGAGCACGGGTATGGTGCTGACAAACCTAGAAACATAATCGGGGCGAACATGGATTCGAACCAACAATCATAGATTTCTGGCGTGCACAAGGGACGCAACTCGAATCGAGGCGCCTTGGACGACTGGGCCACCCGTGCCCCCCATAAACATGGAAAGATCAAAGGTTGTATATAGTCACTCACACGGAAAGCCATAGGTGCATCCCATAGATTAAAACACCATTTTTTCATAATGATGTCCAAGTAAAGTTATCAATAAAATTGTTTAAAACCCTCACAGAAACAATAATGTTATACAATTGTGAAGATTGTGGTGAAGATCTTGAAAAAGGTATTGATACACTTCTTCAAGGAAAACTACAAATTCAGTTTTATAAATCATAACTAGTAGAAAACACATAACTGGGCCAGTTAGGCAGAACTAAATAAATACCCACTGCTAATACCAGTATTAAAGAAATAATTTGGTTACAAGTAGATAACTCAACAAATGTCATTCTTGCCTTGGATCAAATATGAACCTTTCTAGTCAAAAACGTTGGCTGGGATCAATAAAATTCAATAAAATGAAACAAACTTTTGATAGATTTGTTATCTACATTTTAAATAAATTCCTTGCAATAGCTTTACTCTTATTTCCCATATTACTGGCGAGGTAGTTTAACGCGACTCTACGCATTAATTAGACCAAGAGATCATGTGTCAATACAACCCCAAATCTGAAAACGCAATGTTTATCAACATTGCAAAATACAAAGGTTATGTAAGTCAATCTAAATTTGGAGATTACTCGATTCTGATTGGTCAATCAGAGGTTGAAATAAAAATAAACGCAAATTCAAATTAGCACGGTTAAATCTACATGTAACATTGAATACACAGTATGTTTATCTCCTAATAATTTTCTGATGCGAAAGAGATCATGCGCAGTGAAGGCTCTTGCAGTCTAATTTAAAGCATTTTTTTCAACCAATCAGACTGCAGAACACACTCCATTCGGTTCACAATCTTTATTTACATTCGTAGATAACAAACCTCGTTATTACAAAGTCCTTAGATATGCCATCTTGACGTGACCGATATAAAACGGCTGTGAAAGTTGTACCCGAGATAGTAGAACCAGGTCGTTGTTCAGCAACTGTACTTGAAATTCAGGACAGCGACAGAACTATGAATCTCAGCATATCTCTTTTATGAATGTTGCAAATCTTTGTGAATGATAAAAGGTATTTGTCATCTTGAGTGAAATTTTACATGATTAATGAATATATGTATAGTTTCAGTTTCAGCTGTGGTATGCATCCGTTGTAGAGCCTGTACCTGAAGTAGTGTCTGCACCCAATGTGGTGTCCGTACCCGTTGTAAAGTCTGCACCAAATGTGGTGTCCGTACCCGTTGTAATGTCTGCACCCAATGTGGTGTCCGTACCCGTTGTAATGTCTGCACCCAATGTGGTGTCCGTACCCGTTGTAGTGTCCATAGCCCATGTAGTGTCTGCACCCAATGTGGTGTCCGTACCCGTTGTAGTGTCCGTAGCGGATGTAATGTCTGCACTCAATGTAGTGTCCGTAGCGGATGTAATGTCTGCACCCAATGTGGTGTCCGTACCCGTTGTAGTGTCCGTAGCCCATGTAGTGTCTGCACTCAATGTAGTGTCCGTACCCGTTGTAAAGTCTGCACCCAATGTGGTGTCCGTACCCGTTGTAATGTCTGCACCCAATGTGGTGTCCGTACCCGTTGTAATGTCTGAACCCAATGTGGTGTCCGTACCCGTTGTAGTGTCCATAGCCCATGTAGTGTCTGCACTCAATGTGGTGTCCGTACCCGTTGTAGTGTCCGTAGCCCATGTAGTGTCTGCACTCAATGTAGTGTCCGTACCCGTTGTAAAGTCTGCACCAAATGTGGTGTCCGTACCCGTTGTAAAGTCTGCACCCAATGTGGTGTCCGTACCCGTTGTAATGTCTGCACCCAATGTGGTGTCCGTACCCGTTGTAGTGTCCATAGCCCATGTAATGTCTGCACTCAATGTGGTGTCCGTACCCGTTGTAGTGTCCGTAGCCCATGTAGTGTCTGCACCCAATGTAGTGTCCGTACCCGATGTAAAGTCTGCACCTAATGTGGTGTCCGTACCCGTTGTAAAGTCTGCACCCAATGTGGTGTCCGTACCCGTTGTAATGTCTGTACCCAATGTGGTGTCCGTACCCGTTGTAAAGTCTGCACCCAATGTGGTGTCCGTACCCATTGTAGTGTCCATAGCCCGTGTAGTGTCTGCACTCAATGTAGTGTCCGTACCTGATGTAATGTCTGCACCCAATGTGGTGTCCGTACCCGTTGTAGTGTCCGTAGCCCATGTAGTGTCTGCACTCAATGTAGTGTCCGTACCCGCTGTGAAGTCTGCACCCAATGTGGTGTCCGTACCCGTTGTAATGTCTGCACCCAATGTGGTGTCCGTACCCGTGGTAGTGTCCATATCCCATGTAGTGTCTGCACCCAATGTAGTGTCCGTACCTGATGTAATGTCTGCACTCAATGTAGTGTCTGTAGCTGATGTAATGTCTGCACTCAATGTAGTGTCCGTACCCGTTGTAGTGTCCATAGCCCATGTAATGTCTGCACCCAATGTAGTGTCCGTACCCGTGGTAGTGTCCATAGCCCATGTAGTGTCTGCACTCAATGTAGTGTCCGTAGCGGATGTAATGTCTGCACCCAATGTGGTGTCCGTACCCGTGGTAGTGTCCATGTCCCATGTAGTGTCTGCACTCAATGTAGTGTCCGTACCTGATGTAATGTCTGCACTCAATGTAGTGTCTGTAGCTGATGTAATGTCTGCACTCAATGTAGTGTCCGTACCCGTTGTAGTGTCCATAGCCCATGTAATGTCTGCACCCAATGTAGTGTCCGTACCCGTTGTAATGTCTGCACCCAATGTGGTGTCCGTACCCGTTGTAATCTCTGCACCCAATGTGGTGTCCGTACCCGTTGTAATGTCTGCACCCAATGTGGTGTCCGTACCCGTTGTAATGTCTGCACCCAATGTGGTGTACGTACCCGTTGTAGTGTCCATAGCCCATGTAGTGTCTGCACCCAATGTAGTGTCCGTACCCGTTGTAATGTCTGCACCCAATGTAGTGACCATAGCCCATGTAGTGTCTGCACCCAATGTAGTGTCCGTACCCATTGTAATGTCTTTGTAATGTCTGCACTCAATGTAGTGACCATAGCCCATGTAATGTCTGCACCCAATGTAGTGTCCGTACCCGTTGTTATGTCTGCACCCAATGTGGTGTCCGTACCCGTTGTAATGTCTGCACCCAATGTGGTGTCCGTACCTGTTGTAATGTCTGCACCCAATGTGGTGTCCGTACCCGTTGTAATGTCTGCACCCAATGTGGTGTCCGTACCCGTTGTAGTGTCCATAGCCCATGTAGTGTCCGCACTGAATGTAGTGTCCGTAGCGGATGTAATGTCTGCACCCAATGTGGTGTCCGTACCCGTGGTAGTGTCCATAGCCCATGTAATGTCTGCACTCAATGTAGTGTCCGTACCCGTTGTAGTATCCATAGCCCATGTAGTGTCCGTACCCGTTGTAGTGTCCATAGCCCATGTAATGTTTGCACCCAATGTAGTGTCCGTACCCGTTGTAGTGTCCATAGCCCATGTAGTGTCCGTACCTGATGTAGTATCTGCACCAGAAGCAGTGTCTGTATCCGGTGTAGTGTCACTACCTCATGTAGTGTCTGCACCCATTGTAGTGTCTGCATCCGAAACATAGTGCTCAATTTATCTGAATCAGTGCAGGTGAGTGGGCTTCATATAATCACGACTGGGTCCGATACTGCGATTACAGTATATGACATGCTATAGTTACAATATAGGGCCTGAGTGTGATTAAAATAAAGGACCTGACTGTGGTTACAATATAGGACCGTGCTCTAGTTACAATATAGGACCAGGCTGCGGTTACAGTATAGGACCATGCTATAGCTACAATATAGGACCAGGCTGCAGTTACAGTATAGGACCAGGCTATAGTTACAATATAGGACCTGACTGTGGTGACAATATAGGACCTGACTGCGGTTACAATATAGGACCTGGCTGTGAAAACAATATAGGACCTGACTGTGGTTACAATATAGGATCGGACTGTGGTTACAATATAGGTCCTGACTGTGGTTACAATATAGGACCAGGCTGTGGTTACAACATAGGACCTGAATGTGGTTACAATATAGGACCTGAATGTGGTTACAATATAGGACCAGGCTGTGGTTACAATATGGGACCTGAATGTGGTTACAGTATAGGACCATGCTATAGTTACAATATAGGACCTGAGTGTGGTTAAAATATATGACCTGACTGTGGTTACAATAAAGGACCTGACTGTGGTTACAATATAGGACCTGACTATGGTTACAATATAGGACCTGACTGCGGTTACAACATAGGACCTGCCTGTGAAAACAATATAGGACCTGACTGTGGTTACAATATAGGATCGGACTGTGGTTACAATATAGGATCTGGCTGTGGTTACAATATAGAACCAGGCTGTGGTTACAATATAGGATCTGGCTGTGGTTACAATATAGAACCAGGCTGTGGTTACACTAAAGGACCAGGCTGTGGTTACAATATAGGATCTGGCTGTGGTTACAATATAGAACCAGGCTGTGGTTACAATATAGGACCTGGCTGTAGGGTTACAATATAGGACCTGGTTGTGGTTACAGTATAGGACCTGACTGTGATTACAATAGACGGCCAGACTATGGATCGTATCAAAATCTTTATGGACAAGAAATATGAATACATTGGAGTACAGCTGTACACAAACAACACATTACACTGATTAGATCATAAAAAGAGTTTATTAGTGTCAATAAATAATCATAAAAAACAAGGCATAGACTTCTTCCTTAAGAGAAGCATTAAGAAGCACTTATCAATGTTGCGCAGCAGCACCTGGAAATATGTGTAGGTAATAAACATAGAGACAGACCAGATTGGACATTGTCACATTCATGAAGGCTAGAAATATGCTTGACAGAACCTCCAATGAATTTCAAATCAATATCTGCAAACAACATTCCAAAAAGTGAGGACTCAAAGTTCTCAAGGCAGAATTTTTAAAACAGTTTGGAAAGATTCGCCCAGGTTGTCATAAATAGCACAAAAATAACATTCATAATTTATCTGTGAAGTTACTCATCTTTTTTCACATGACTTGCATAAAAATTCTGTAAAATTATTTAATGAACAAATTTTATGAAAGAACCTCCCTTCCCAGAGTTGTGTATTGTCTGGAGATTGAAGGTTGATACAGACACCACACACTGTCTGTTCAGACAACTATATCACTCTGTGAGTACAGACAACATTGGCTTGGATGGAAGTGACTTTACGCCAATTTGGGGGATTTTTTATAAGGGCTTCACACACCTTTCAGATATGTGGAACTGAACCCAGGTGTTCATTCTGATGAACCAACACCTTTACCACTGGGCTATACCACTTCACTTGGTTGAACATGCAGAACAAAATAAACAAGGAGGCCACAGGTAAGATATAAGGATAACAGTGTTCAATAAGACAATGAAAGTCAGCATGTGGCATTGGTAATGTAAATCCACAGGATCAATGTAGAAAGACCCAGGAGATAGGATCAGGCCTGATACCATGATAAGGACTTGACTGGAATGGAATGGGGTCTAGTGCAAGGGTAAGGTGAAAACACTAGAATGACATCACAGAATGTTGACAGAGGCTAAACAGTCATGTGCTGGATGTCAAGTTCACAGACACGATTTACATCGATTGCTTAAAACTAATGTCTAATTCACAGAGGAAAAACAGTCATTCTACCATGAATTTGGAAATTACATGATTGGTCAATCAGACGTTATTAAATCACAATAAATCCCCTCTCAATAAAACATCTGATTCAACATCCTCATCACCGTAGAAGGAAATATTTATAGAATAGTACCACTTTTTTAGTCATTGCCATTTCGTTTCCAAACTCAATTTTAAGGATTAAATTTAAGCTCTACATTGAAATCACAGGATGTTTATCTCCAAATTCAGAGTAAAATACTATTAGATTTACAACAAAACAACATGACTACCTGTGCTACACAATGAAAAGGGCATTTTCCTTTCCTTTCAAGTCACCAATGTCAAGGAGACAGAAATGACATGGTTATTGGGGACAGTCATAGATAAAGGAACTGAACTGCCTGATACATCATCAGACCATAAATCAACACACTTCCAGTGATCAATGCATGAAACATAAGACACTGACCAAGTGATGAATTGTACATTTGGAACAAGTGACCGAAAAAATACCTAACAAAAATCCCTTCCCCAGAAATATGAAATGGTCTGACCCACATGTCTTTCTATGAATCAGATCTATTCTGCAAATAACTTTACAGCAGTTCAATATTGCTGTTTCACAATGTCTGAATGTTTCCCCCGATAACTTTGTATTGTGCCGATGAGGACCATCTACATGAGGATCATGCTGGCTGGGCTTGGTGAGATGTTCCACCATTACTGGCCAGTTTCCAGCCAGTGGCAGTGATTTTGCACTTAACTCAAGGACACTCATTACATTGACACAGCAGTCATAGGTTTAATCAATATGATCAATATCCAGTCAGCAGAATTCAGGATCAATTTGTTTAATCGATCACAATTTCTTAACCATGTTAACATTAGTATTGTTCTTGCAATATACATTATGTTTCTAGTTTTGTCAGCACTATACCCGTGCTCGTTTTAGAACTGCATCACTTTGGGCTTTCCTCCCTCATTAAGCTGACTCACCGTGATATAACTGGAATACCGTTAAAGCCAACTCACTCACTCACTGAATATACATGTATGCGAGTGACTGAGTGCTTTACGCTGCTTTTAGCAATATTCCAGCAATATCCTGACGGGGGACACCAGAAATGGGCTTCACACATTGTACCCATGTCGGGAATCAATCCCAGGTCTTCGGCAGAACGAGCGAACGCTTTAACCACTAGGCTACACCACCGCCCCTATACATGTATGTGAGACAGACTCCAATCATCTTTCTTTGCTTCAGTAGATGTCTAGTCCTTTGCTTCAAAGCAATGACTCCTGGATATTGAAGTGATTCCCAACTTCAACTAGAGGTGTAACATAAACACCAACACAATTACGTGAGGCTCATGCAGGCTAGGGATGGAAGACTTTGAAAACGTATCCCACGCATTGTCTGGGATTTTTGGCAATCATGACCAAGCTGCTAAGTACACTATTCTTTGATATACTATTTAAAACTCTGGAAATAGGACGTTACCAGATTCCTGATCAGCAATCCAATAACTGGCAGTGGCCAATCACATGCCTTGTTTGTTTGTTGTTTAAAGCTGCAATCCAATATTCTAGCCATATGATGACAGTCGGTAAATAATCAAGTCTGGATCAAATACTCCAGTGATTGACAGCATGTGCATCGATCTACACAAATGGGATACGATGACATGCATCAACAAAGTTGGTGGGCCTGACCACCCAATCAAGTTAGTCACCTTTTACAACAAGCCTGGGTTGCTGAAGACTAATTCTAACCCAGATCTTCACAGGGGATGTCTACAATGAGGGTCGGTTGGTCTCACTGACAGTGATCCACTGTGTGGATTGTTGCTCATGCTGTCAACCACAGCTTTGCTTGGCACTGACTTGATTGTTTGAGGTCGTTGTGATATATTGAGAATATTGCTGACTGTGATGTAAAATGCTGGCCGCTGCATGGGATCATGTCCTTAAATAATAACTCACTAACTCTAGAAACGCACATTTGAACACAACATTTAAAAAAAATGCAAAACGAAACCACATTTTTCTTGATTTCATTTGTGCCTACTGTGGTACCTATCCATAAACATCAAAATAATTCTGATATGATTTTCCATCCTTGGAAATATGACATAAGAACTGACACATCACAAAAGTTATCATTGTAATTCAAATTATAATTTTTGAGCCACATCCCAGTGATTGGGATGCTGTTGATGAAAACTATAAAAAATAGTTCTTATACTTCCTCCACCAATTAAAGCCGTGTCTTCCTGTCTCACACTCAAAATGTTTTATCTACACAAAATATTTTCATAATCAGTCGATTTTGTCCTGAGTGATGACTTTGTAAATGAGTCCATTTTCTCAGTCTTTTGCTGAACAGAGTTTGAACACTTTTCATCACAAGAATCTTTGTAAAATAATGCATTAAATGAGAAGATATTCTGTGCTGAGATACACATGTAATTACTCCCAGTGACAAGTACATGAACACTTTCCCTGCTGACAAAAGACCACAGAGAAGGACCACGTGGTGTGACCATCCATCAAGAGAAGGACCACGTGATGTGACCATCCATCAAGAGAAGGACCACATGATGTGACCATCCATCAAGAGAAGGACCACATGATGTGACCATCCACCAAGAGAAGGACCACGTGATGTGACCATCCATCAAAAGAAAGGACCACGTGATGTGACCATCCATCAAGAGAAGGACCACGTGATGTGACCATCCATCAAGAGAAGGACCATGTGATGTGACCATCCATCAAGAGAAGGACCACATGATGTGACCATCCATCAAGAGAAGGACCACGTGATGTGACCATCCATCAAAGGAAAGGACCACGTGATGTGACCATCCATCAAGAGAAGGACCACGTGATGTGACCATCCATCAAGAGAAGGACCACGTGATGTGACCATCCAGCAAGAGAAGGACCACGTGGTGTGACCATCCATCAAGAGAAGGACCACGTGGTGTGACCATCCATCAAGAGAAGGACCATGTGATGTGACCATCCATCAAGAGAAGGACCACGTGATGTGACCATCCATCAAGAGAAGGACCACGTGATGTGACCATCCATCAAGAGAAGGACCACGTGGTGTGACCATCCATCAAGAGAAGGACCACGTGGTGTGACCATCCATCAAGAGAAGGACCACGTGATGTGACCATCCATCAAAGGAAAGGACCACGTGGTGTGACCATCCATCAAGAGAAGGACCACGTGATGTGACCATGCATCAAGAGAACAAGAGCATCAGCTGCTGCTGACAAACATAAAACAATTCACAGAATTCATCTCTGCAGCATCAAACTGCAGATCATGAAACAAGAAACATACATCCACCCATCACCAGCACAATACACACCATCAGCTGCAGAATGTAGGGATGTGGCAAACTGATGAATGTATCAAGGTACCTATTCATTTTTCATTATGTCAATCTCATTACCGGTAATATCTGAACTTTTACTCCGATACAATACCTCTCTGCATGAAGATCTGAGGCATCTCCTTCGGAGGATGCACCAAGGGAACTTTCTAATCAACCAATCAGCACCGTGGCTTCTAAATTGTCGGTATGAGTGGGAAAAACATTCAGACCGGCATATCTGATTTCTATATATCTAAAATGAGCTAACACAACCTCAATCTCATTAAAATCAGATCTTAGTTTTCACTACCGCTAAACAAAGATCTGAGGACATCCCATTAAGGGGCATATCAGAACGACCTTACGCGAACTTTGACTGATCAATGAAATGACTCACAAGAAATCTACATTAGCCAAACAAGGCAGCTATCTCGAGCTTTACAACAGTAGTTTCAGAATGGCACTACGCTTCGAAACATATTTTGACGTATTCTCGATTAAAAATTTTAAAACTGATAAAAAGAACATTCTGGAATGGCTTATAGATGGCCTAAATTGTATGGATATAATCATAAAACCCGTAACTGTCGTTCGGAATACCCTCTGTTAAATAATTTGAGTTTGCATGATTAGGAAACACATTCTGACTGTCACTTTTATGATCTCTGGTTGGATGACGTGACCTGCAATGGGATGTCCACAGATCTTTGTTTAGCAATAGCGAGAAGTAAGCTCTGACTGACTATCCACTTCTTGACACTGGCAATGTTAAGATCAACCAATGGTTGTACTAAGATCAAGCTCTAACTGACTATCCACTTCTTGACCCTGGCAATGTTAAGATCACCTAATGGTTATACTAAGATCCAGCTATGACTGACTGTATCCACTTCCTGACACTGGCGATGTGGGCAAATCTGTTGGCCTGGGAGGAGGGGTAGTTCTCGCACGTGCTAGTCCCACTGCTCATCACTCCTGCCAGTTTTGAGTTTGCATGTTTAGGAAACACATTCTGACTGTCACTTTTATTATCTCTGGTTGGATGACGTGACCTGCAATGGGATGTCCACAGATCTTTGTTTAGCAATAGCGAGAAGTAAGATCTGATTTTAATGAGATTGACATAACCTTTTCCGAAAGTTCATAATGAAGGTTGTGCCAGAATATTGTTGTGGATATTTTATACACCTTGTCATACTCCGTGGTATCAACACCCAAAAGGAAGTGCCATTGAAGGAATACTTGTGTCCTGCATGGATTTTCTTTCGTTAAAGTCTAAATTTAGTAAAGAAATGAAGCAAAATCATTTAAGGAAGATGACATCTGATTGGTTCAAGAACCCACACATTCTTAATTTAGATTCGGATCATCAAAGGTCACTCAGTGTTCACCTGACTCGACATCCTATGCAAGTGTTCTCAGATCATAAAGTAGTGAAGTATTGTATCAGAGTAAACGATCGAATTTCATGAGACTGTCATGGCATTTGTTTGGTGTTAAATGCCATACTCAAGAATATTCAAGCTATGTAACAGAGGCCTGTACATAATCAAGTCAGGGCCGTATAATCCAGTGATTGATATTATCCACGTCACCAAGCCTGAACTCCTGATCTTTTACGTTTCCCCTTATTAAGCAACCCAGTGGTTGGAAGACATCAAACATCTCCCCTGTATTAGACAGAGAGGTGTAGTATATAAAAGACCAACATACTACTAAACACTAACCCACAAGCAAGTATGATATGTAAAAATGATCACAATCAAGGAAAATCTGGGATTCAAACCCAGAATCATAGGATCACGTATGTGTAGGGGATGCAATTCTGAACAGCAAACTTTTGTGTGACTGGGCCACCTGTGACCCCATACATTTGACAGTAGCTATCGGTGGAACGTAAAACCTGAGGCCCCCCCCCCCCCCACACACACACACATTTGACAGTAGCTATCGGTGGATCGTAACCCCCCACCCCATACAAATCTCAACACATGCCAAAACTATAACAATAACCAAGCACACATCAAAAGGGCTTCATAGTACACAAGGAAGATCACGTAAAACAGGCTAAGAAAATGCAAATAGGTTGTTGCACCTCTGTATAATCATGGGTATCCATCTACCAGGGGTTTTGACCAGTGGTAACCATGGTAACCCTGTAGAATACTATCATTCAGATCACAACCAATGAAATAACAAGTAACACGAAAGACCGGGGCTTGTAACACAAGATATCAAAATGCACAACCAGAACTGCAAATAAAAACAAGCAATAACATAATATGTACACTGTCCTTGATAATAAATATCTCATCAACATACATGTATAATGATATCAGTAACACATGTCAGGAGATCCGTCAATGACACAACCATTGTTTGGATATCGCATGTAAAGAAATACATCACTTTCCACTCACTCCCAGACTAACACTGCTAACGTCATATTAACGTTATTTTTTACATGAGATCCAGGAAATCATACAATGCTTTCATGTGGAATAATCAAAGGTTAATTAACACTTATAAACTTATCATTAGCCAATTTATATGATACCCAAAATACAAGAATATTCTTAAACCAATTGAGATTACTGTCATATACCAGTCTCATGTCGAAGACAAGATTAGTCTCAGTGAAAAGCTCGGCGCAGGATCTTTGGGTCTTAGATTTGTCTCATGCCAGTGCTAAGACCAGGAATATGCCAAGGCAAAGATCACAGGCATATGCCAATAATATGATCAGCTTATGTCAACACAAAAACCAATAGTATTCCAATACTAAGATCAGTGCAATCAGTGTCATGCAATTACTAAGACCAGCAATTTGTTAAAGTTCAGTCAGCCAATGGTTATACTAAGATCCAGCTATTACTGAATCTATCCATTGCCTGACACTGGCAATGGTCAATCAACCAATGGTTATACTAAGATCAAGCTCTGACTGACTATCCACTTCTTGACACTGGCAATGTTAAGATCAACCAATGGTTATACTAAGATCAAGCTCTGACTGACTATCCACTTCTTGACAATGGCAATGTTAAGATCAACCAATGGTTATACTAAGATCAAGCTCTGACTGACTATCCACTTCTTGACACTTGCAATGTTAGGATCACCTAATGGTTATACTAAGATCCAGCTATGACTGACTGTATCCACTTCCTGACACTGGCGATGTGGGCAAACCTGTTGGCCTGGGAGGAGGGGTAGTTCTCGCACGTGCTGGTCCCACTGCTCATCACTCCCGCCAGCACCCAGCCACTTCCTGCTTCCTCCTGACACATCAACGGCCCTCCACTGTCACCCTGGCAACAGAAACGTCAACCATGACATAATGACAGAGACCATGGCAACAACCTTTTCCTCCTCAGGGGTGGGGTTAAGGCATGTGATTGAAGGATGACAAAAGACACTGAAAAGCTGATGTTTGAGGTCCGCACTCCACCTACAAGGTCCATAAAATGAACCTGAATATTTACAAGGGGGTAATAAAATATACCCTAGGGGTTAATAAAAAAGACCGAATTCTAACTTAAGATGGAAATATCGCATGCCCGGATATGCATTTATTTATGTTCGATTTGCAGGGGCAGGATTAGTATTTTCAAGATCCACCCCAGAAGTTAAACCATCAGTCGATATCCACCTCCCTTGGGCAAGAAAAACAACTTGTGGGTAAAGAAACCGATCAATTGAATATAAGATCAGAAACTATTGTGGCTTTCAACAGGGAGTAAGAATGGTATTACTCCACTTTAAGCAACTTTGCAGACATAACTGGGCAAGGGATATCATTTCTCGATGTGATGGGACCACCAATAATGTGACTGAGATGTTCATAAGTGTTTAGATTGAGTGTGAGAGCCTCACTTGACAGCCTGCAGGCGGGCCGTTAATGTAGCCGGCACACAGGGTAGAGTTGTTGCTACTGCCAGTGTTGTCCTCACACCTCTCCCGATCCCACACCAGCATCTTTGCATCTCGCAGCTTCTCAGGGGATAAATCTGAAACAACAATTGGGCAAGGTCAGAATAAATGTCTTTTATGTTCTGGGCCCTGTTGCACAAAGCTTTGTTAGCGCTAAGGTGATCGTAACTCCCATACTTTAAAACAGGCTTATGGCAGTCGTAGCGCTAAGATCGCTCTGTGCGCCAGGGCCATGATAAATAATTATCCCTGAGGGTTTTTACTTGACAAAACACAACAATATGTTCACATTGCACACCATTGACTTGTCCAACACTATACCCATACTGCACGCTGTTGACCAGTCCAACGCTATACTCACATTGCACACTGTTGACTAGTCCAACACTATGCTCACATTGCACACTGTTGACTAGTCCAACTCTATACCCATACTGCACGCTGTTGACTAGTCCAACATTAGACTCACATTGCACACTGTTGACTAGTCCAACTCTATATCCATACTGCACGCTGTTGACTAGTCCAACCCTATATTCATATTCTTCACCGTTGACTTGTCCAACACTTTAGTCACATTGCATAATGTTTAATAGTCCAACACGATACTCACATTGCTCACTGTTGACTAGTCCAACATTATACTCTCATTGCACACCTTTGACAAGTCCAACACGATACTCTCATTGCACACCATTGACAAGTCCAACACGATACTCACACTGCACACCGTTGACTAGTCCTACACTTTACTCTCATTGCATGCTGTTGACTAGTCCAACACTTTACTCACATTGCATGCTGTTGACTAGTGCAACACTATATTCATATTGCACGCTGTTGACTAGTCCAAGACTATACTCACATTGCACGCTGTTGACTAGTCCAAGACTATACTCACATTGCACGCTGTTGACTAGTCCAACACTATACTCACATTGCATGCTGTTGACTAGTCCAAGACTATACTCACATTGCACGCTGTTGACTAGTCCAACACTATACTCACATTGCACGCTGTTGACTAGTCAGACACTATACTCACATTGCACGCTGTTGACTAGTCCAACACTTTACTCACATTGCATGCTGTTGACTAGTCCAACACGATACTCACATTGCACACTGTTGACTAGTCCGACACTATACTCTCATCGCACACCGTTGACTAGTCTGACACTATACTCACATTGCACACTGTTAACTAGTCCAACACGATACTCACATTGCACGCTGTTGACTAGTCCCCACCCAGCCAGGTAGCACAGGGAGGGGTAGGGGAAGGTCTGTCCCTCGTAAGGCAGACATATTGGCTGGATGTAGTCTGTGAACTCCACCGGTCTCTCCAGCTGCACCAGGGCGACATCCCAGTCCAGAGTCCCGGCACCGGTAAAGTTGTAGTGGTAGCTGATGTTGGCTGCACGTACTCTCTCTGCATGGGTGGACCCGCCTTGTCTGTCCACCGTACCAAGGAGAATTTCAATGTTTGAGAATGTCGTCACATAACTAAAACGACCTGGCCTGAAAATTAAAGAAATAATAGCAAGTTTTACCCAAAAGTGTTGATTCAAACATGTTTAAGGAAGAGAATTTATGTCAACTTCTTTATTATGTCAACTTCTTATTACTTGTGTTCCTCATAATAAAAAAGTTGACATCCATAAATACTCTTCCTTATGTGTATAGCTCCTAAATGCCGTTCAAAGACTTAAACATATGTTTGCATTGATTTAATTATGTTTACCATGGAAGTTTCTTATAAGCAATTAGCACTGGATTTTACCCAGGTAAGGTAAGTTCTCACCTTGAAGCACAGTGTCCAGCAGTGATCACCCACTGCTTGTTGATGAGGGCGCCGGCGCACTGTGCTGCACCCTGGTAGGAAAGGGAGACAACCCAGGGCCACTTCCCTTCCTGTGGTATGTTCCCACCAACAACATAAGGGGTGATGTAGGTGGCCTTTTGCTGTCCACATTCTGTACACGACAACATGGGTATAACATTACATTTCATTTATTTTGCAACTACCAGTAATAAGTTGACAGGATAATAGCATCAGACAATACATTGATTACAAATTGTACACTGAATGATGGAAATGTTTCCACATAAGTTCCCAAAAGCATGAACCATGTAACCCCCTCACCACCACCCATTCTGGGTGATTCCGGGGACCTAGTCTACCCAAGAATCTCAACCAACCCAAATAAACCTACACAGACTCACACTTAGACTGAAATAGCAGGCCAAATTTAAACATATGTATGTTTCCGTTTTCCCAATTGACCCAAATCTGAAGACCCTATGTGTTGCACTGTAAGTTTTATCATCATCCCATATCATCCACAATTATACCATTGCCGTAAAGTTGTTGCATTTCACTATAGAAAAACCAGTAATTGTTTTTAGAAAAAGAGTAACACCCTCCATTAAATCTAAGGGCTGAAATAGTGAGTGAGTGAGTTGGGTTTAAAGCTGCTTTTAACAGTATTCCAGATATATCACGGCGTGTCAGCTTAATGTGGGATGAAAGCCCGAAGTGATGCAGGTGTCAGACGTTTACCACTTCGGTGAAACCCACATGCATGGGTATGGTGCTGACAAACCTAGAAACATAATTGGGGCGAACTGGGATTCGAACCCACAATCATAGGTTTCTGGTGTGCCCAAGGGATGCAACTCTGCACAGCGAATCGCAGCGCCTTGGACGACTGGGCCACCCGTGTCCCCAGGGCTCAAATAGGAAACACATATATATAATTTTGCCTTATAGAGAACTTGGTTGATTCTTTTCAAAACAATTGTGGAAAGTTTATCCCAAGTTTAAAAGATTAGTGTTGAAGTCTTCAATCTGAGCAGAGAATGATTCTTACAAATAAATATTTCTGAAAATATCATAATGAGGATTATCTAACTTGTAATTCAAAACAAAATACATCATAAAATACATGTTTCATTGTTTACAAATAAACATATCAATGACAAATAACCACTGCGGTTGCATCTACATGCACCACTAAAAGAAATACTACAGATATAATACAGAAAGGATCTTGAGCAGAACATGGATTTTACGGGTGCTTCTTTGAGTGTGAGAAATGAAGAGTTCTAACCTTGCTGTACACAAGACAGGGCTACAGTCGTCAGTGATGGACAGGCGGACCTGCATGCAGGGAGAGAGAGAAAAGTACAATCACATTCACACAGGCAGAAGCTCTAGGTCAGCCACAGTCTCACTACATACAGATGGAAACATTCAGGTCAGAGACAGAAGTATCTTGAGAAGTCTAACACAGCCACAACCACACCATAGAAGCTGTTTGATAACATTCCTAGAAGTCTCAGTTACAGTCACATGGCACAAAGCAAAACTACCTCTTTGATAAAACTTAGTGAGTTACTTTATTCCAGCCGTATATCAGGTCCGTACAGGCAAACCAGTGACTGAAAGCATGAACACCAATGCAGGATGTCGCTGAGTCTGACAGAACTATGTGGTTCAGTCATATGTTTAATATTCACATATTCTTGTAAATCACATCTGTCTATGATAATATGAGACTTTCTGAAAGAAAGCAGCTTGAATTCGTTGCACAATTTGCTCTACTCACAAACCAAAGTTCTGGCCATGCTCTTACTATGCAAAGAGAAGCAAATGAAACATTCAAGGAATCACAGATGCTGCTTAGACCGTGTTTAGCTATATCACAGAGGTCTCGTGTCCAAAATGGAGCAGGTCGTAGACATTTACCACGTTTGAGAAACTCACAAGCGGGTGTGGTGCATATTTATAATGATCATGATGAGGGCTAATCTGTGATTTGAACCCACCACCAGTGGATCCTGGATCAGCCAAGGGAGACAACTCCTCAGAAAAGTGTGGCACCTTAGCCAACTTTTTCACTGACAAACTGAGCAGATTTCATGAAAGCAAATAACAAATATTGCAACAAGAAACTGTATACTGCCATGGTCTCTGATCTAAGCTCTTTTCAGTGTTAGAGTATAATAACAACATTTACAGTCAGGGTCACATGCTTGAATTTACTTTATACATTTCATAACACTACAATTATTTAGTTTGCAATTTCAGGGTCCTTAATATCTGTATGAGCATGTCAGCTTGAAGTGGTCATCTTCCTGAGGCCAGGGAGATAACTGATAATAAAAGTCTGGAATTTGGCTGGACTAATGGGTCTTCACATAGTCCAATCAATATTGGTCCATAAACAACATGGTGACTGCCATGCAGATTTCTGTCAAATTACAGGATTTGTAGAGCATGTGTACCATCAACTGGGCGTCGATAGTTGCCAAATCTGAAACTCTTCTCTGGTTAACTTGTTCAGATCGTCATGAATGTGTGCTGAAAATACCAATACCCTGTGTGCAAGCCAATATATGCCCAGCTGAGCCCCCAGTTGACAACTTGTTTTAGCCACTGACGGCGCCACAATCAAGCCACGAAATTCCAACCTAGTTCACCAAGGGTGGAAAATGGACTTTTATCGTCACTTAATTCCCTTGCCTCGGGAAGAAGGATGTGGGAAGATGTGGGAAGATGTGAAACCTACAAGCATGGTATGCAGCTGACAAACCAAGTAATATAATTTGGGTAAATCTGGGATTCAAACCCTTGTGGCACCCCTAAAGGACAGCAATGGCAAGGGAGAGAAAGAGGAGAGCATGACACTTTCTGGGGGAGAATAAATAAAATAAGGATATGGTTATGAGAAATATGGACCTTTTATGTTTGCCTTAAAAATATTAATATCTTGTGATTTTAACAACAACAAACTACTGTCGCTTTAAATATATAAAAACAAAAACAAAACAATTTTTCTCATTGTTGATTAGAGGTGTTGGCAGTGTTTAGACGGGGTGTAGACAACTATATAGTGTGAAGGCAGTTGTAGACATGGTGTGGGCTGTGTGAAGACTCCGTAGGCAGTCTGTTGGCAGTGTGTAGACAACATGAAGACAAGGTGTAGGCATTGTGTGGGCAGTGGGAATTTTGTAGGCAGTGCATGTGTAGACAGTGGCGTACCTTTGGGTGAAGAAGGAGCTGACTGGTTGATCTCTACTCAACATGGCAGCTGGTTTCAGAAGAAGGTAGGCGGCATTGGAAGAGGTGTTTCTTACTTCCTGGAAGCTTGTAGACTGATAGGACCTGTTAAAAGCACCCACCAGCATCATAAACTACTCCAAAATACTGAAAGAATCCACATGTTTTACATTCCATAGGTAAATACATGTATATTACATTTAATTTAGTTTTTGTCCACTTGCATCTCTGAATATCAGCTGACTGCTCCCCCCCCTCCCCCTCCAAGGCACTTCTTTTTTGGAAAGGATGAGCCAGACAAGCCATCGAGTGAATAATTTTCTTCAGTGTGTAAAATCAAAGGCAGATTTATTTCTTTTCAATATTTTCAGGGAACACTTTTATTTTACAATTTGGAGCAACCTATGTATTTATTTCAGGACATCCAATGAAGTTCTAGTCTGCCTTCAAAATTCATGCTAGTCTGCTAGCCTGAGACTACTAAATTGTGCAAAGGACTAGTAATAATCCAGTGATGGTATGCTCATTGACTGGCACTATTTGAGGGCCATGATTCTCACCAGTTCTCAATGATTCAAATTTGCTACACATTGAAATTGAAAAAAATGGCAGAAAATGCAAACATATTAAACAGTTTTGTCTTGTTCATCAGGACTACCGGTAGCTACAAACTCTGCGGACTACAGAAATAAGGTTTACACTTGTCCTCTGGGTAAGGTTTGAAAAAAGAATAAATTCTATGGCTGCCAGAGGTGTAGTATATCAGACCTATTCTGATTGGGACTGATTCCACCTAAAGCAGTCATCTTATATGAGGTAAGATGAGGTGAGGTGAGGTGAAATGGGGTTTAATGTCGCGGCCAAGATTATTACACTTATATAGTGACGTGCATGCATGTGATTGTGTGGCTGCTTGTCCTAGTCCTGAGCGTCAATTTTATAGTTCTAGCCCACTGAGATACCATGCCGCAGTTTAACATGAATACCCCACTGAGACACAGCCCACTGACTACAAGCCTACTAGTCCTTGTTTGGGGCCCTTTATGCAAAGCAGGCAGGATAACAACAAGTATCATCTTTAAATATCTTTTGGTATGACGGGTACAGGGATCGAACCCTGGACCTTCTGCTCTCTGGGCAGACGCTCTACCACTAGACCACGGAGGCGGTGACATGAGGTAAAGGAGTCATCTTACATGTCTAACTCTTGACATATGAAGTTGCTGTTGGCATCCATCCACTCATCAGCACACACCAAGTACCTAGCCTTATCCTTCTGTATGGTGAGGTCGGATGGAACTGTTGAGTTGGGGTTCCGTAGATGTACTGAAACATTCAATATTACCCATAGAGCCACAGATATTGGTGCAATTATTTTCAGTAATTCTCACTGTGCATCATAGTTTATGCTTAATTATGACTGACTTGATCGTTCTGGTTGTTCCGCTTGCAATCTCATTCAAATCAGATCTTAGTTCTCGCTATCGCTAAACAAAGATCTGAGGACATCCCATTACGGGTCACGTCAGAACGACCATTCATCCGACCAATCAAAGCGTCGCTTACCAGATCATGAAAGTGACAGTCGGAATGTGTTTTCTAATCATGCAAACACGAAAACGTTAACACGGTGTATTCCGAACGACAGTTACAGCCCGTACGACTGATTCCGTCAAAATTATCATCTCTCTCTCGCTTCCGTGGGATAAACATTTGAACTGAGGAGGTGTTGCACAGTATGTGGGAAGCACTGCCATACAATTGCAACCATATATTAGACCTTCCGGAATGTTCTTTTCATTCAGTTTTCAAAATTTTAATCGAGAACTGTGTCAACATATTTTTCAAGCGTAGTCTGAAATGTAAGTCGCCAGGTTGAAACGAGTGCCGCAAAGCTCGAGTAAGCTGCTTTCTAATTTGCTGATGTCGACTTCTTGTTAGTCATTTCAGTGGTCGGTCAAAATTCGCAAAAGGTCCTCAGATCTTAGTTTAGTGGCAACGAGAACTTAGACCTGATTTTAATGAGATTGTTCCGCTTTTTCAATGAGAAGATGCCTACAGCAAGGGGCATCGTATGAATCATTGTGGAAAATAATTGAATATGACGTCATCCATTGTTCATGATGATTCTATGGAATGTCATTCCCACACAAGGCCGACTGAGCTGATGTCTCTATTTGAGATCAAGAAACCCACATTTTTCTATTTTTTCTCAGAAAAAAAGACTATTTGTAAAATATAGAATAACCGACATATCACCATGCAAACATATAACTCAGTTCGATTACTCAGCATTCACCTGATGACGGGACAAGAAGTAGTGTCGTTATATAGTGTCGAAGAAGCTGTTATACCTGTACGGTACAAGTGACCTGTAATGGGATGTCTTCAGATCGCTGTGTAGAGGTAGCGAGCATGAAGATCTGATTATAATGAGATTGGGGTATACCGGTACATTGCTGGTCCGCTATCACAGCCAGCAAACACTGCTTGGTGCCTCTCCTTGCCCTGAATCACCATCATAATAAGGTTGTGGAATGTTTGTGGCAACTCACCGCACTCACGTTCATCCTCCCCATCGGCACAGTCAAAGACTCCATTACACACCCGACTGTAGTTGAGACACTGGTAGTCCTTGCACACAAACTCACTCGCAGAACACTGGTCTGAATTGTTGAAGTGAAGCAAGGTCATAAGTTATGCTTTATGTTAACCAGAAAATTGAAAAGTTATACAAGTGTTGCCCTGAGTTAAGGAATTCGAGGAGGATATAGATTAATACACCTAACTGTTCATGGGGAGTTAATATGAGATAATATGTAGCAGAAAGTTACCCTCTTGCTCTACTGTCTGACAGTAGTCCTGTTGTAAAATGTGATATCTTGGTATCTAGTCTTCAGTTCTAACACAACAGCTTCATTGTTAGCTGTTACAGAGATACAAGATCAGAGCTCCTATATGAGCAAACAGTTTGTTTGTTTGTTGTTAATGCCGTACTTAGCAGTATTCCAGCTATGTAACGGCGGTCTGTAAATAATTGAGTCTGGACCAGACAATCCAGTGATTGACATCATGAGCATCAATCCACGCAAGTGGGATGCGATGACATGCACCAACCAAGTCAGAGAGCCTGACCACCCGATCCCGTTAGTCGCCTCTTACGACAAGCACAGTCGCTTTTTACGGCAAGCATGGGTTGCTGAAGACCTATTCTACCCTAGATCTACCCTAGTAATACATCTGTAAACTATACCGGAAATACATCTGTAAACTATACTGGAAATACATCTGTAAACTGTACCGGTAATACATCTGTAAACTGTACCGGTAATACATCTGTAAACTGTACCGGTAATACATCTGTAAACTGTACCGGTAATACATCTGTAAACTATACCGGTAATACATCTGTAAACTGTACCGGTAATACATCTGTAAACTGTACCGGTAATACATCTGTAAACTATACCGGTAATACATCTGTAAACTGTACCGGTAATACATCTGTAAACTGTACCGGTAATACATCTGTAAACTATACCGGTAATACATCTGTAAACTACCGGTAATACATCTGTAAACTGTACCGGAAATACATCTGTAAACTGTACCGGTAATACATCTGTAAACTATACCGGTAATACATCTGTAAACTGTACCGGTAATACATCTGTAAACTATACCGGTAATACATCTGTAAACTATACCGGTAATACATCTGTAAACTATACCGGTAATACATCTGTAAACTGTACCGGTAATACATCTGTAAACTGTACTGGTAATACATCTGTAAACTACCGGTAATACATCTGTAAACTGTACCGGTAATACATCTGTAAACTATACCGGTAATACATCTGTAAACTACCGGTAATACATCTGTAAACTATACTGGTAATACATCTGTAAACTGTACCGGAAATACATCTGTAAACTGTACCGGTAATACATCTGTAAACTATACCGGTAATACATCTGTAAACTATACCGGTAATACATCTGTAAACTGTACCGGTAATACATCTGTAAACTGTACCGGAAATACATCTGTAAACTATACCGGAAATACATCTGTAAACTATACCGGAAATACATCTGTAAACTATACCGGAAATACATCTGTAAACTATACCGGAAATACATCTGTAAACTATACCGGTAATACATCTGTAAACTGTACCGGAAATACATCTGTAAACTATACCGGTAATACATCTGTAAACTGTACCGGTAATACATCTGTAAACTATACCGGTAATACATCTGTAAACTATACCGGTAATACATCTGTAAACTGTACCGGTAATACATCTGTAAACTGTACCGGTAATACATCTGTAAACTGTACCGGAAATACATCTGTAAACTATACCGGTAATACATCTGTAAACTACCGGTAATACATCTGTAAACTATACTGGTAATACATCTGTAAACTGTACCGGAAATACATCTGTAAACTATACCGGTAATACATCTGTAAACTATACTGGTAATACATCTGTAAACTATACCGGTAATACATCTGTAAACTATACCGGTAATACATCTGTAAACTACCGGTAATACATCTAATGAAAGAAAATGACATACTGCAGCCTGCCTCATCCGTGCCATTGACACAGTCAGGGTAGCCGTCACACATCCACTCCCTCATGATACACTTGCCATCCAGGCAGGGCACACGGCCTGAGTGACACCCTGCAATATAATGACACTGTTACACCCTGGGACACACTGACACATGGCAGAACACTGTTACACCCTGGGATGCACTGAAACATGGCATGACACTGTTACACCCTGGGATACACTGAAACATGGCAGGACACTGTTACACCCTGGGATGCACTGAAACATGGCATGACACTGTTACACCCTGGGATATACTGAAACATGGCATAACACCGTAACACCCTGGCATACACTGAAACATGGCATGACACTGTGACACCCTGGGACACACTGAAACACGGCATGACACTGTTATACCCTGGGATACACTGAAACATGGCATGACACTGTTATACCCGGGTATACACTGAAACATGGCATGACACTGTTACACCCTGGGATACACTGAAACATGGCATGACACTGTCACACCCTAGATACACTAAAACATGACACAGCACTGTTACACCCTAGATAAAACCTGACTGTCTATTGTCCGTGGGGACATGTTTGACAGATACAAACACTTGTTTGCAGAATGTTCTAACCACATGGATGTGTGTGAATACTCATATCGTGATGTCGCAGTCAATACTTATGTCACATTATTGCACATAAATGACCTTTAGTTTTGTCCAAGTATACACAGACAATCCCACAACAGACATTCAAAACCTATGATGGCACAGCTCAGGGCAAAGAATGTACTAAAACACTTGTGAGTTCAGCAACCATGACCATTGTAAATACCTCGGCCATGTTTGTTCAGCAATAATAACTGTCCTAAGTACTTAGTGTTTACAATTATTACTGAATGCACTATGTACATGCGTTTGCACAGCGGGATTCGTCATGTTCTCCACAGCAAACATTAATGACTGGCAATTATCATAACATGCCTTTCAATGTTTCCAGTGAAAGCTGGATGATATTGATTTAGTGATCATGTGGTAAGCCAAGCTCAACGACAGGTACAGATGTGTCTCTGATGGAAACAGCTTTAGTCTATTGAGTCTATGATAATTATAATATCATGGGTAGCATTTGAGCATATAGCTATTAAAATGTGTTCCATAAACTGAAGTAGGTATTCAGCTGAAGCCCTCACACCTCACATACTTGGTTGATGTGATATTTCAATAAGCGCATTACTATATTTAAGACAGAATGATTGAACATATTTTCCTCTGTCAAGAGAATGAGTGAATGTTGTGATCGTACTAGCAATACTCCATCTAAGTGTTGTAATAACTGCCTCTCAACCAGGACACCTTGAGGCTTACAGTATAAGTGACTTTCAACTGGTGTGGCAATACCCGTGAAGATCCGGGGTAGATTAGGTCTTCCGTAACCCATGCTTGCCGTAAAAGGTGACAATCCTTGTCGTAAAAGGCGGCTAACAGGATCGTGTGATCAGGCTTGCTGACTTGGTTGATGCATGTCATTAGTGTGGATCGATGCTCATGATATCAATAACTGGACTGTCCGGTCCAGACTTGATTATTTACAGACTGCTGTCATATAGCTGGAATACTGCTGAGTGCGGCATTAAACAACAAACAAACAAACAAACCAACCAATACAGCCTGTCTCTTAAGGTTATACATAAGTATTGCTGTGCTAAAATATGTTTGGGGATTAAATATCAAATACAACTTATGTACTGATAACATATTTTATTTCCATAACATTGTCTTGTTGGATATGACTTTCAAAATACTGACATAATGTAAAATCTAAACTCACTCTTTCCTTGTGGTATAATATACAATAGCTACATGATAAATCGCAAAGAAGAATGAAGAACGAAGTTTGGTTTATTTCACGATAAAACAGAGTTCTATCATGACTTCATTTCTGGAAATTCGAACATGCACTCAGAACTTGTATATTGGACAACTTTATTTTTGAGAGGGGAGTGTCTAGTGAGTTGTTCCCCATAGATGTCACTAGACACTCCCCTCTCAAAATTAACGTCGTCCAATATACAAGTTGTGAGCGAATAAAGTCGTAAGTGTGTGAGTGCAGCGTAAAACAACAAACCAACCAACCAACCAACCCATAGATGTAGCTGGGCAATGCAGATAAAAGCGATGGCTGAACAATCCCATCCAAAAGTGGGCGAGATATGACAATTGGTATTGGGAGAAAAGGCACAGATAATCGCTGTGACAATTGTGAGAATATCCAGGAAATACCAAACTACTCCCCACAAAATGACTTGTCCCACCTTGCCAAGATCGAATTGTATTCAGGGTGTCATCATTATTTAAATACAGGAAAGTATTTTCAAAGCTTGTTCTTTTTTAACTTGCTTAAAGAGGATGTACATGATGTTGATGTCTCATATATAAAATAAACAAATAGTGGTCGTTGTTTATTGTACAATAAACAACTCCCACCTGTTTATTTCTTGAATAACACACATTCAACCAGGTCACATTGTGGCATATTAACACACATTCAACCAGGTCATGCCATTCTTCTTACTTTTCATTGTTACACAGGAGAAATGATACAAAGTATCCCCTGAAAAAAGCTACAATCAATTCTGGAATAATGTTGTCAATAGTGAAACAAAAGGAATCCAAGTCTCCTGTCCCAGGAGGAGTACTGCATGCTCATAATCCAATCTCATTAAAATCAGATCTTAGTTCTCGCTACCGCTAAGCAAAGATCTAAGGACATCCTATTCGGGGTCACATCAGACCGACCTTTCATCCAACCAATCAGAGCGCCGTTTACCAGATCATGAAAGTGACAGTCGGAATGTGATTTCTAATCATGCAACCTTGAAAAATTTAACACAGGGTATTCCAGAGATAGTTAAGGGCTTAACAACTGAATCCATACAATCTAGGCCATCTATTAGCCATTCCAGAATGTTCTTTCGTTCAGGTTTCAAATTGTTTATTGAGAACTTGTCAAAATATGTTTCGAAGCATAGTCCCCAATTTGAAATTAGGGCCGTAAAGCACGAGAAAGATGCCTTCTAATGTTGACATCTTGTCAGTCATTCCATTGGTTGGTCAAAGGTCGCGAAAGGTCGGTCTGACGTGACCTGTAATGGGATGTCCTCAGATCTTTGTTTAGCGGTAGCGAGAACGAGAATCTGATTTTAATGAGATTGGCTCAGATTGAATAATGGTTGGACAAACTGTTTCTCATGGTCCCATGGAGTTGGTTGTACTGTACGTTGACAGCATACACAGCATTAAACAAATGGAGAATATTCAATATAACATGTTATGTAACCATAGAAACTTACGACAGTCCTCTTCATCACTGTTGTCATAACAGTCATCAACGCCGTTGCACACCAGCCCTTGTATAATCTGCATTCCATTCTTGCACACATGGTAATTGCTTCTCCGAGCTGAAGAAAACATGAAAATATGCATATGAATCAGAAATGTGACAGTTGACAGCTGGGGTTCTAAATTTGTCAAAAACCCACATGGCAAATGACAACTGAATTTGTTGTTGCCCGAAACTTTTCCTTTGAAAAAAGTGAAAAACACTAATGGCTACTTACAGGTTGATCTCTTTCAGATTGGGCTGGGACGGGTAACTCGGGTACTAGGTTACTAGGGTCGGGTGGGTCCTGAGTAGGGCCCGGGTACCCACAGTACTGCCTGGACCCGTGGTTAGTCACGTGATATATCGTTTAATGACAAAAACTCACTATAGCTCAGTGGTTACACTACAAGTCACTAATGTTTGCATTTCTTTCTGACGATGCACACATTCTTTTTGACTTGTATATGTTTGAGTAAAGATAAAGCTTCAGTCAACTTCAGTGTATGCATGATTCGATCGTTTCATAAGAGACCATATATCTATTATAATTCCTCTTGAGACCTACAGTGGGTACCTGGGCAGGGTCAAGTAAAAGGGGGTTGGGTACCCGGGTAAAAGATTTGGACTCGCCCCAGCCCTACTTTCAGACATGTTGGGCATTGTGTCATGATTGAACATTGTTGCATTTAGCCTAGGTGAAAGTACAGCCAATACTGAACCATCGTCTTTTTATCAACAGGATACCGTTTACATCGTCTTGAATCCCCACAGGGGACCCTGAACATAAGCATGATAAGGTTGATGATATTTGAGTTCCTCATCATACTTGTGTCAAATGTACATCGTCTTGAATCCCCACAGGGGACCCTGAACATAAGGTTGATGATATTTGAGTTCCTCATCATATTTGTGTAAAATGTACATCGTCTTGCATCCCCACAGGGGACCCTGAACATAAGGTTGATGATATTTGAGTTCCTCATCATATTTGTGTAAAATGTACATCGTCTTGAATCCCCACAGGGGACCCTGAACATAAGGTTGATGATATTTGAGTTCCTCATCATACTTGTGTAAAATGTACATCGTCTTGAATCCCCACAGGGAACCCTGAACATAAGGTTGATGATATTTGAGTTCCTCATCATACTTGTGTAAAATGTACATCGTCTTGAATCCCCACAGGGAACCCTGAACATAAGGTTGATGATATTTGAGTTCCTCATCATACTTGTGTAAAATGTACATCGTCTTGAATCCCCACAGGGAACCCTGAACATAAGGTTGATGATATTTGAGTTCCTCATCATATTTGTGTAAAATGTACATCGTCTTGAATCCCCACAGGGGACCCTGAACATAAGGTTGATGATATTTGAGTTCCTCATCATATTTGTGTAAAATGTACATCGTCTTGCATCCCCACAGGGGACCCTGAACATAAGGTTGATGATATTTGAGTTCCTCATCATATTTGTGTAAAATGTACATCGTCTTGAATCCCCACAGGGGACCCTGAACATAAGGTTGATGATATTTGAGTTCCTCATCATACTTGTGTAAAATGTACATCGTCTTGAATCCCCACAGGGAACCCTGAACATAAGGTTGATGATATTTGAGTTCCTCATCATACTTGTGTAAAATGTACATCGTCTTGAATCCCCACAGGGAACCCTGAACATAAGGTTGATGATATTTGAGTTCCTCATCATACTTGTGTCAAATGTACATCGTCTTGAATCCCCACAGGGAACCCTGAACATAAGGTTGATGATATTTGAGTTCCTCATCATACTTGTGTCAAATGTACATCGTCTTGAATCCCCACAGGGGACCCTGAACATAAGGTTGATGATATTTGAGTTCCTCATCATATTTGTGTAAAATGTACATCGTCTTGAATCCCCACAGGGGACCCTGAACATAAGGTTGATGATATTTGAGTTCCTCATCATATTTGTGTCAAATGTAACAACCTGGTGCAAGAAATGGGGAAAGGTAGGAGATGTTGGATAAGGAAAACAATACCTAGTCATAACATTCATTGACCTGTACTGTGCAAAGACATCTAGCATTAAACATAAGTGCAACCCCTGCCCAGGTATACATATAAATAGATTCCAGAGAAAGCATCTCCTAAAAGATTTTGTCTCAACATATGATAGAGCTGACAAAGGGCAAAGGAGGGAGATGGCGTTTTGCTGTTAACCAATATTTCAGCAACATCATGGTAGGGGCACCAGAAATGTATACACATTGTAGCCATGCAGGGAATAGAACACAGGCCTTTGGCATGACAAGCAAACGCTTTAACAACTAGACTACCCCTCTGCTCCAGAGTGCAAGGGGACCTGAGAACTATTTGAAAGTTCTATTCTAGCACCAGATCCAGTGACATTTAGGGATTTTAACCTGAACTTTGGGAATTGCTTTAACCACTGGACTACCCAACCAAGTGCAAGTAGGACTGAAAACTAGCTCCAATATGTGAAGTCATCATTCAGAGGACTAGTGTAAATGTTATTTTACTGTCCTCAGAGTTTGTAGCCAGTCCTTCATGAATGAAACAAACATGTTTACTATGTTTACATTTTCTGTCAGTTTTCTTGACTTCCAATTAGTAGTGAAACTGAAGCATTGAGAACTGGACAGAATAATAGTCCTCAAATGCTACTAATCAATGAGAATTTTTGACTTGTCCTCAGCACAATCTGGTAGTCTGGGTTAAGCAGACTAGAGTGAACTTAAAGGCTGCTGAGAAATACATGCACATTCAAAACATTATTACTTGGTTGTTACTAGAAATGACTGAATGAGTAAATGATATATACTGAACAATAAAAGTTAGGGGTCATGAATATTTTGGGGGATATTCTTTCATAGTGAAGACTGAGCACACCATTTCATAAAAATATCCCCATAAATATTCACAATTCCTAACTTTTTTTTGTTCAGTATATTATTTTGTCAAATATGAAAAAAAATCATACACCATAAAAAATAACATTCCTAAAGTAACACTGACCTGGGATGACATGCATCAACCAAGTCAGAGAGCCTGACCACCCGATCCCGTTAGTCGCCTCTTAATAAGTTCAAAGTATTATTAACTTACGACAGTTGAGTTCATCACTAAGGTCGGCACAGTCAAAGCGTCCATTGCATCTGCGCTTGCCGTCCCACAAACACAGGCCTGAGGCACACTGGTAGCCTCCTGACTGCTGACATTCTGGAATAGAATCATCACATGTCAGTGGCTGGGAAAATGTTGCTGTATGAAAATTAATTTTATCATCCAACACTGGCTTCCACAGGAGATATCGCTACAAGTATGACACTAGGTCACTTGACTTCAAGTCAGGAGACCTGAAAAGCAACTATTGTTTGAGGTGACTTGGACATCTTGTTTTGATCACCTCTGACTTGTTTCACTAGTCAAACAGGAATAAATCCTTATTCCAGAGTCAAACAATGGTAAGTTACAAACCTGAACAGGAGGTTTCATCAGACTGGTCAAAGCATTCAATCTTCCTGTTGCACCTGGAGCTGCCGTCTACACACTGACCACTGTCACAGCGGAGCTGGTCAGACCCACATGCTGGAGTAATATACACATGTCAACATCAGGGGCAATAGTAAGCAAAAGGATCTTAGTACATACAAATAATATTATCATACCTCCATGTCAGAATGATGAAATCTGATTGGTCCACATGATCTTGATAAAAAACAATGCATCCCACCCAGGAGGGGAATAAATTTTTCAGAGGGCAAATAAACCCTCTTATACCCCACCACAAGCAAGTAAAGCTGCATGTGGATTTCTGAGAGGCAAAATAAATCCCTAAAAAGCCTGCTTCAAAGCAAAAATCTGCACGCTTTTTCCATGTCAATAGAAGTCATGTGACAAAGCGCAAGTTAACCTCTGCTCAATCGAACAGCTGTTTTCTATCAATTTTGAATTTGTTTGAATTCTTTTACCATGTCATATCAAAACATGTTGGTAAGATAAATTTGTTGTAGCCTGATCCGGCTCATGGTATAAAACCTAATGCAGGATGCAAAAGAACCCATATACCCCACGTGACCCTGCTACAACTTACATGACCCTGCCTATAATTTGACCTCCCTGTAGACAGACCCTTCCAACATATACCCTGTTTGTACTGCAATCTCGACCAAGGCAGCTCATACAATTCCTGACAACTTACATGCTAACTAGACACACAGCTGTAAGACTCTGCAGCTCATCTGGTTTGTGCAGAATTTGCAAAATTACCGAAAAAGAAACAGAGCCACAAGGCTCTGTCGCCAAAGCTGAAATTATGAAAAATAATGGCAGCCATGTTTACAGTCAGATTGGAATTCCGTGGGCATTCATTCACAGTTTCAGCTTAGGCCTTGCAGTTTTAGAGGAGACACTGAAAATTCAGTAACACTACAAAAATGGAGGTATGTGAAGGTCAAAGGTCATATCATGTTATTCCACATACCATATACTTCATGCAGAAACGGCTTAGTAACAGGCAAAAATGGCATTTTAACGTGGCCGCTACGTTTACAGTTGGATCTGAATTCTGTGAGCAGTTTTTAGAGACACCATAGGTAGGATCATTCGAAAAAAGTTTAGCTTCATAGGCCTTGTAACTTCAAAAGAGGTGTCGAAAATGACAAAGTTAATGACGGACAGATGGGTAGACAATTGGAAGGTAGACAGCGTGCCATGACATAAGCTCATTTGACTTTCAGTCAGGTGACTAAAAAAATATCAAGACTCCATAATTGTGTTGTTATTGTCAACTTCTTTTTTATGAGGAAAACAACGTTTTTCAGGATATGCTTACAACAACAAAAATTTGTTGTTGTCCTTACATGTACATATATATTTTTTTTATTTTTTTTTTTATTTTTTTTTTTTATTGTTCCTGGTAAAAGTACATCATGTTTGGATGAGAGTCAAAATACATGACCAGGGTTTTTTCAGAAAGTACATATCATTCGCACACATCCATACACACATTCACACTCACTAGAAGCTTTAGTACTTATGAAGACAGGATGCAGGATATATATTTAGTAAAGTTTTGGAATAGCAAATGTTTATATTTTCAAAAGGTTTTCATAAGGAGCCCATTTCGTATAGAATTCAGTCTGTTTGGCTTTATTAAAGTGTCTATATTTTTCTAGTTGGTAATAATATATAACCTCATTTTGCAATTATCAAATCAATGCTCATTTCAAAACTTAATTTCCTTTTCCTTACCCTTCCTAGTCCCCCAGATGAATTCCTTAGAAAGATAAATACTATTCTTTTCAAGTTTTTATGGGATAATAAACCAGACAAAATAAAGAGAACAGTTGCTTGTAAACCTATTTCCCTTGGAGGACTTGGTATGATAGATATTTTTGCATATGTTGACGCTTTGAAAATAATCTGGATAAAAAAGTTACTAAATGTTGATTTGGAAAAGAAATGGAAAATTTTAATGACTGATACTACTCCTGAATTTCCTGATCTACTATTTATGGGAAGTGATTTCCCACTTAAGCTTGCTAAAAAAACTAAAAACCAATTTTGGAAAGATTGTTTTACTGCCTTTTCTAAATATAGCAATAAAATAAAACCCAATAATCATGTACATATATATGCTCTCTGCCTCATGGCATTCATTCACCTGATGAAGGAGTAAGCATATACTCCGAAACGTTGTCTTCCTCATAATAAGGAAGTTGACATCCATAATTCTCTTCTTATGTGTATCACTTCTAAATGCCAGCCGACCAGATGTCTTGAGAAAACAATCTGTAAACTAGCTGACAAAAACAGATTTTAATGCCTAACATCTATCTGTGCCTACCTGGTGGTGTGGTGGTGTCAAGCACTCTGGATGATGTTGGCGGTGCTGCAGACGAGGTCTCTGCTACAGGAGAGGATGCAATTGAAGAAGAAAGAACAGAGGTATGAGTTGGGGAGATATGTGCTGTAGAGGTGAGGTCACTCTCACTGGAAGAGATCTGGTATGTATGTGACGGAGAGATAGCTGTTCCTGAAGCGGTGGGAGATGGCTTTATGGAGATCGTACGAGTGATGGGAATGTGAGTTGTCTGGGACAGCGACGCTGAGGGAGAGGTTGTGGTTGGTGGAGATGGTGGGGTTGATGGTGTTGGGGAAGATGACACAGAGTAGGAGATGCTCAATGTTGATTTCATGTTAGCCTCAGCAGCATTCACAGCCCTTCTGACATCGCCTGTAACACACAGAATAACCTGACATCATGCACAGACAGAGACACAAGCTGATGACATCGCCTGTAACACACAGAATAACCTGACATCATGTACAGCCAGAGAAACAACAAACAAGCTGATGACATCGCCTGTAACACACAAAATAACCTGACATCATGCACAGACAGAGAAACAACAAACAAGCTGATGACATCGCCTGTAACACACAGAATAACCTGACATCATGCACAGCCAGAGACACAAGCTGATGACATCGCCTGTAACACACAGAATAACCTGACATCATGCACAGCCAGAGAAACAACAAACAAGCTGATGACATCGCCTGTAACACACAGAATAACCTGACATCATGCACAGCCAGAGAAACAACAAACAAGCTGATGACATCGCCTGTAACACACAGAATAACCTGACATCATGCACAGCCAGAGACACAAGCTGATGACATCACCTGTAACACACAGAATAACCTGACATCATGCACAGCCAGAGAAACAACAAACAAGCTGATGACATCGCCTGTAACACACAGAATAACCTGACATCATGCACAGACAGAGACACAAGCTGATGACATCGCCTGTAACACACAGAATAACCTGACATCATGCACAGCCAGAGACACAAGCTGATGACATCGCCTGTAACACACAGAATAACCTGACATCATGCACAGACAGAGACACAAGCTGATACATCGCCTGTAACACAGAATAACCTGACATCATGCACACAGAGACACAAGCTGATGACATCGCCTGTAACACACAGAATAACCTGACATCATACACAGCCAGAGACACAAGCTGATGACATCGCCTGTAACACACAGAATAACCTGACATCATGCACAGACAGAGACACAAGCTGATACATCGCCTGTAACACAGAATAACATGACATCATGCACACAGAGACACAAGCTGATGACATCGCCTGTAACACACAGAATAACCTGACATCATGCACACACAGAGAGACAACAAACAAGCTGATGACATCGCCTGTCACACACAGAATAACCTGACATCATGCACAGACAGAGACACAAGCTAATACATCGCCTGTAACACAGAATAACCTGACATCATGCACAGACAGAGACACAAGCTGATACATTGCCTGTAACACACAGAATAACCTGACATCATGCACAGACAGAGAGACAACAAACAAGCTGATGACATTGCCTGTAACACACAGAATAACCTGACATCATTCACAGCCAGAGAGACACAAGCTGATGACATCGCCTGTAACACACAGAATAACCTGACATCATGCACAGCCAGAGAAACAACAAACAAGCTGATGACATCGCCTGTAACACACAGAATAACCTGACATCATGCACAGACAGAGACACAAGCTGATACATCGCCTGTAACACACAGAATAACCTGACATCATGCACGGACAGAGACACAAGCTGATACATCACCTGTAACACACAGAATAACCTGACATCATTCACAGCCAGAGACACAAGCTGATGACATCGCCTGTAACACACAGAATAACCTGACATCATGCACAACTAGAGAGACAACAAACATGCTGATACATCGCCTGTAACACACAGAATAACCTGACATCATGCACAGACAGAGACACAAGCTGATACATCGCCTGTAACACACAGAATAACCTGACATCATGCACAGACAGAGAGACAACAAACATGCTGATGACATCGCCTGTAACACACAGAATAACCTGACATCATGCACAGACAGAGACACAAGCTGATACATCGCCTGTAACACACAGAATAACCTGACATCATGCACAGACAGAGAGACAACAAACAAGCTGATGACATCACCTGTAACACACAGAATAACCTGACATCATTCACAGCCAGAGACACAAGCTGATGACATCGCCTGTAACACACAGAGTAACCTGACATCATGCACAGCCAGAGAAACAAGCTGATACATCGCCTGTAACACACAGAATAACCTGACATCATGCACAGACAGAGACACAAGCTGATACATCGCCTGTAACACACAGAATAACCTGACATCATGCACAACTAGAGAGACAACAAACAAGCTGATGACATCACCTGTAACACACAGAATAACCTGACATCATGCACAGCCAGAGACACAAGCTGATGACATCGCCTGTAACACACAGAGTAACCTGACATCATGCACAGCCAGAGAAACAAGCTGATACATCGCCTGTAACACACAAAATAACCTGACATCATGCACAGACAGAGACACAAGCTGATACATCGCCTGTAACACACAGAATAACCTGACATCATGCACAGACAGAGACACAAGCTGATACATCGCCTGTAACACACAGAATAACCTGACATCATGCACAACTAGAGAGACAAAAAACAAGCTGATGACATCGCCTGTAACACACAGAATAACATGACATCATGCACAGACAGAGACACAAGCTGATGACATCACCTGTAACACACAGAATAACCTGACATCATTCACAGCCAGAGACACAAGCTGATGACATCGCCTGTAACACACAGAGTAACCTGACATCATGCACAGCCAGAGAAACAAGCTGATACATCGCCTGTAACACACAGAATAACCTGACATCATGCACAGACAGAGACACAAGCTGATACATCGCCTGTAACACACAGAATAACCTGACATCATGCACAGACAGAGACACAAGCTGATACATCGCCTGTAACACACAGAATAACCTGACATCATGCACAGACAGAGACACAAGCTGATACATCGCCTGTAACACACAGAATAACCTGACATCATGCACAGACAGAGAGACAACAAACAAGCTGATGACATCACCTGTAACACACAGAATAACCTGACATCATTCACAGCCAGAGACACAAGCTGATGACATCGCCTGTAACACACAGAGTAACCTGACATCATGCACAGCCAGAGAAACAAGCTGATACATCGCCTGTAACACACAGAATAACCTGACATCATGCACAGACAGAGACACAAGCTGATACATCGCCTGTAACACACAGAATAACCTGACATCATGCACAGACAGAGACACAAGCTGATACATCGCCTGTAACACACAGAATAACCTGACATCATGCACAGACAGAGACACAAGCTGATACATCGCCTGTAACACACAGAATAACCTGACATCATGCACAACTAGAGAGACAAAAAACAAGCTGATGACATCGCCTGTAACACACAGAATAACATGACATCATGCACAGACAGAGACACAAGCTGATGACATCACCTGTAACACACAGAATAACCTGACATCATTCACAGCCAGAGACACAAGCTGATGACATCGCCTGTAACACACAGAGTAACCTGACATCATGCACAGCCAGAGAAACAAGCTGATACATCGCCTGTAACACACAGAATAACCTGACATCATGCACAGACAGAGACACAAGCTGATGACATCACCTGTAACACACAGAATAACCTGACATCATGCACAGACAGAGACACAAGCTGATGACATCACCTGTAACACACAGAATAACCTGACATCATGCACAGACAGAGACACAAGCTGATGACATCACCTGTAACACACAGAATAACCTGACATCATGCACAGACAGAGACACAAGCTGATGACATCACCTGTAACACACAGAATAACCTGACATCATGCACAACTAGAGAGACAAAAAACAAGCTGATGACATCGCCTGTAACACACAGATTAACCTGACATCATGCACAGACAGAGACACAAGCTGATGACATCACCTGTAACACACAGAATAACCTGACATCATGCACAGACAGAGACACAAGCTGACGCATCGCCTGTCACACACAGAATAACCTGACATCATGCACAACCAGAGACACAAGCTGATGCATCGCCTGTAACACACAGAATAACCTGACATCATGCACAGACAGAGACACAAGCTGATGACATCGCCTGTAACACACAGAATAACCTGACATCATGCACAGACAGAGACACAAGCTGATGCATCGCCTGTCACACACAGAATAACCTGACATCATGCACAACCAGAGACACAAGCTGATGCATCGCCTGTAACACACAGAATAACCTGACATCATGCACAGAAAGAGACACAAGCTGATGACATCGCCTGTAACACACAGAATAACCTGACATCATGCACAGACAGAGAGACAACAAACATGCTGATGACATCGCCTGTAACACACAGAATAACCTGACATCATGCACAGACAGAGACACAAGCTGATACATCACCTGTAACACACAGAATAACCTGACATCATGCACAGACAGAGAGACAACAAACATGCTGATGACATCGCCTGTAACACACAGAATAACCTGACATCATGCACAACTAGAGAGACAACAAACATGCTGATGACATCGCCTGTAACACACAAAATAACCTGACATCATGCACAGACAGAGACACAAGCTGATACATCACCTGTAACACACAGAATAACCTGACATCATGCACAGACAGAGACACAACAAACATGCTGATGACATCGCCTGTAACACACAGAATAACCTGACATCATGCACAGACAGAGACACAACAAACATGCTGATGACATCGCCTGTAACACACAGAATAACCTGACATCATGCACAACTAGAGAGACAACAAACATGCTGATGACATCGCCTGTAACACACAGAATAACCTGACATCATGCACACAGAGACACAAGCTGATGACATCGCCTGTAACACACAGAATAACCTGACATCATGCACAGCCAGAGAAACAAGCTGATACATCGCCTGTAACACACAGAATAACCTGACATCATGCACAGACAGAGACACAAGCTGATGACATCACCTGTAACACACAGAATAACATGACATCATGCACAGACAGAGACACAAGCTGATGACATCACCTGTAACACACAGAATAACCTGACATCATGCACAGACAGAGACACAAGCTGATGACATCACCTGTAACACACAGAATAACCTGACATCATGCACAGACAGAGACACAAGCTGATGACATCACCTGTAACACACAGAATAACCTGACATCATGCACAACTAGAGAGACAAAAAACAAGCTGATGACATCGCCTGTAACACACAGATTAACCTGACATCATGCACAGACAGAGACACAAGCTGATGACATCACCTGTAACACACAGAATAACCTGACATCATGCACAGACAGAGACACAAGCTGATGCATCGCCTGTCACACACAGAATAACCTGACATCATGCACAACCAGAGACACAAGCTGATGCATCGCCTGTAACACACAGAATAACCTGACATCATGCACAGACAGAGACACAAGCTGATGACATCACCTGTAACACACAGAATAACCTGACATCATGCACAGACAGAGACACAAGCTGATGCATCGCCTGTCACACACAGAATAACCTGACATCATGCACAACCAGAGACACAAGCTGATGCATCGCCTGTAACACAGAATAACCTGACATCATGCACAAACAGAGACACAAGCTGATGCATCGCCTGTCACACACAGAATAACCTGACATCATGCACAACCAGAGACACAAGCTGATGCATCGCCTGTAACACACAGAATAACCTGACATCATGCACAGAAAGAGACACAAGCTGATGACATCGCCTGTAACACACAGAATAACCTGACATCATGCACAGACAGAGAGACAACAAACATGCTGATGACATCGCCTGTAACACACAGAATAACCTGACATCATGCACAGACAGAGACACAAGCTGATACATCGCCTGTAACACACAGAATAACCTGACATCATGCACAGACAGAGAGACAACAAACATGCTGATGACATCGCCTGTAACACACAGAATAACCTGACATCATGCACAACTAGAGAGACAACAAACATGCTGATGACATCGCCTGTAACACACAAAATAACCTGACATCATGCACAGACAGAGACACAAGCTGATACATCACCTGTAACACACAGAATAACCTGACATCATGCACAGACAGAGACACAACAAACATGCTGATGACATCGCCTGTAACACACAGAATAACCTGACATCATGCACAGACAGAGACACAACAAACATGCTGATGACATCGCCTGTAACACACAGAATAACCTGACATCATGCACAACTAGAGAGACAACAAACATGCTGATGACATCGCCTGTAACACACAGAATAACCTGACATCATGCACACAGAGACACAAGCTGATGACATCGCCTGTAACACACAGAATAACCTGACATCATGCACAACCAGAGACACAAGCTGATGCATCGCCCGTAACACACAGAATAACCTGACATCATGCACAACTAGAGAGACAACAAACATGCTGATGACATTGCCTGTAACACACAGAATAACCTGACATCATGCACAGACAGAGACACAAGCTGATACATCGCCTGTAACACACAGAATAACCTGACATCATGCACAGACAGAGAGACAACAAACATGCTGATGACATTGCCTGTAACACACAGAATAACCTGACATCATGCACAGACAGAGACACAAGCTGATACATCGCCTGTAACACACAGAATAACCTGACATCATGCACAGACAGAGAGACAACAAACATGCTGATGACATCGCCTGTAACACACAGAATAACCTGACATCATGCACAGACAGAGAGACAACAAACATGCTGATGACATCGCCTGTAACACACAGAATAACCTGACATCATGCAGAGACAGAGAGACAACAAACATGCTGATGACATCGCCTGTAACACACAGAATAACCTGACATCATGCACAGACAGAGAGACAACAAACATGCTGATGACATCGCCTGTAACACACAGAATAACCTGACATCATGCACAGACAGAGAGACAACAAACATGCTGATGACATCGCCTGTAACACACAGAATAACCTGACATCATGCAGAGACAGAGAGACAACAAACATGCTGATGACATCGCCTGTAACACACAGAATAACCTGACATCATGCACAGACAGAGAGACAACAAACATGCTGATGACATCGCCTGTAACACACAGACTAATGAAATGACTAACAAGAAGTCACCAATCATAAAGCAGCTTGCCCAAGCTTTACGTCACGATTGTTCCAAACTGGTGACTTCATTCCAGACTACACTTTGAAACATATTTAAGTTCTCAATTCCAAATTTGAAAATTGCAGAAAAGAAAATTCTGGAACGTCTAACAGATAACTGAGGTTATATGGCAGTAATTCCCATGGGTAATGGAAAGTTTCTTCCATTTCAAATATTTATCTTTGTGCACCGATGATGTGGATCATTGTTCACAGTATAAGAGTTTTACATGACACAGTTATGTGCATCCAGTATGCACAAATTTAAAGAAAGGACGCAAAGGAAATAAAAATTGCATGACAATATTACCATGATTACTTGTACCACATTTTGCAGATATAGACTCAGCGCCTATATGATTCATTTGTTCAGAGTTTGAGGTGGTTTATTAGGAGAATATTAATGAGTAACTCTTCTCTGATGTCAAAAAGCTGTTTGTGCCAGCAATAGCAACAATTTTATTTAACACAGACCCTCTTTCATAAAATTGCCAGTACTATCACAAAATGATTCAATATTATTCACATTCATTATTATCATGCTCAATGTTTGTTGTTTCAGAGAGATACACTACCATACATCACTGCAAATCAGAAATGATTAAATAACAAACAGTTGAAGACTATGGCACCAGTGCATTGTCTAATTTCATTACGCATGTTAATTCATGCGTTTGTTTCATAGCTCTGCAGTCAAATGCTATTTCAACAAAATATATACCGTATTCGACGTAATAAGCGCCCAGGGCGCTCTCAAAATTAGAAATAATGGGCTCTTATTAGAATATTACTTTGGTGGAAAAAACAGAGTTGAAAGATAAATTTCGTGGTTTATGCTGACAGTCAAAACTCTTTATATACGACAGATACATTTTTCCAGAATTTAATAGCCCATAATTAAGGGTGCATATAACACACGAGTGCGTATTATACAGGAATAAATAAGTCATGTGTACATTGATAAATCTGAAGGGGTGCTAATTGGGATTGTTCACTTGCCAATATATTAGCAAATATCGCCTTATTAGAGCAGGGCGCTTATTACGTCGAATATGGTACTTCAAAATATTGCCATAATCTACCGTCCATTGTCAAAATAACAGAAAGTAAGGAAAACACACTCTATTGAATGATAGCTTGTGAAGAATTGAGTTACAAACAGATGAAGGATATGGCATCATGTACAAGGTCCAGCGCATTGTCTTATTTCTTCAGCTGACAATACATTGTCAAAATAACAGAATAAAATAAAAACACAATCTATTTAATGATACTGGCAACTTATGAACAAGTTTATCTTTGCATTTGAGGAAATTAGTCTTAGACATGACTAAAAATGAAACCCAAACTTGATGAAAGCCAACAGTGTCCTCATTGTAAGGATGCACACAGTCTACAGTTAAAGTTGGTTAGGCCATTTCACAACAACACATTTTTAACACTTCCTTTAAGAGATGATAAAAGCAGTCTGTCATTACATGTTTTGGCCTGTGTCTAGAGGGTAGGGTGGCAGGTGACATGTAAGTGCTACCTTGCCAAACATAACTTTGAACAGCCTTGTCAAACTAGGCAGCACACAGACACCGCCTACATTTTTAATTTGGGCAATTTCTGTGTCATGGCCAGACAACATGAATGAAGCATGACAACCGGTGTTGTGCCCCCTCTCCCAGCACAATGTTCAGCTGACCTTGATGCATGGGGCGAGTGAGTGAGTTGGGTTTAATGTTTCCTTGAACGGTGTCTCAGATATATTACACTGTGTCAACTCAATCTTGTTTGTTTGTTGTTTAACTCTGCACACACCAATATTCCAGCCATCATGATGGCGGCCTGTAAATAATCAAGTCTCAGGGAAATAATCTAGGATTCAAAACTACCCTAGGCAAGCAAACTGCATCTTCCCAAGGCAAGGGATTTAACTGACTATAAAGTCCAGTTTCCACCCTTGCCGAACTAGGCTGGAATTTCTGTGCTCGATCGTAGCGCCACCAGGGGCTATTACGAGTTGTGTCCCTTCTATGCCTTTCCTATTGGCCAATCAGATTCCACCTCTTGTGTCACTTGCATTTGCTTCAAACAAAATGGTATCGCTAAGCCAAGACGATCTGATCAATTATCAAGATCTATATTGTGATAAAACAGATCTTACATCGCAAAGTCCATCAAATCACATGAGCACCTTGATTAAAAAAATGATAAGATTCGGAAAATATCACTTGATGCCAAGTTGGCGGTGCACATGATTTGCAAATCCTGCAATCAACCGAAATCTGCACAACAGTTTAAGAACCGGATTTCGATTTCCTTACGTGATTTTGATTGGTCTATGCATAGCCTCGTTTGTCCAGCCAAAATATAACTGCATGATACCAGCCTAGTTCGGCAAGGGTGGAAACTGGACTTTTAAAGTCAAACTGGCAAACTGGTAGAGTATGGTATTTTTGTTCAAAGTAGGATTTCCTTGAAACTTTTATTTTCCCAAATTCACAGGTATTTTACCATTGTATATTTACATTGCATTCAAGGCAATTACCGGGACTTCCTGTATTTAGGCCCACACGGAATTATGCTCATGAGCCTAAAGACAGAAAAATTTTCCTTATTTAGTCCATGGGCATAAACTTGGCTATTAATTTTGGGGGGATCTTCCTTAAATTAAAACCTTACTCCCTTGAAAGTTAATACGTGGCGATGCACTACATATGACAAATGTTAATGTGCATTCAACGGTAAGTGCAAGTTCAAGTTCGGCATTCTATGAAGTCACTTCCTGTTCAAATGCAAAATCCATGTATTATATTTTCTCAGTTAAAACAATTTAACAGTTTCTGATTTTTTCAGCAAAGGGCTTCCCTATTCAGATAAGAAAGCTTAAGATGCCAAAATTGAGCCCATGGCTTAATTTCGGATAAATTATTTTAAAGGAGAAAGTGCTATTTTCCTTAGTTAGGCCTGGGGCTTAAATACGGGAAGTCCCAGTAATGTCTCTTCCTCATAAATGGTCCTGTTAGTGAAATACAAGTTACCTCTACATCCGCTATGTCAGTAGAAGTATAATTTGAGGAAAGTTTTATTCCAAGTTGGAAATATTTGGTGACACTGGCTGCAGACTTGGGGCTGACCATCGGACTCTGAGCAGACTCAGATAAATCCCTGCCTAGTCTGGACCAGACAGTGACTGATACTGTGAACTAGGGCTGGCACGGGTAACTCGGGTACTCGGGTACTCGGGTCGGGTGGGTACTGAGCAGGACCCGGGTACCCACAGGTCTACCCGGACCCGTGGTTAGTCACGTGATATATTGTTTAATGACAAAAATGATCTAGAACTCTATGTTTAAACTACAAGTCACTAGTTTTTCGCAGTTCTTTCTGATAACTACGCCCATTCCTTCTAACCTTTTTATGTTTGAATAAAACTAAAACTTCACTCAACTTCAGTGTATGCATGATCAGATCAATTTATACCTGTATCTAAACACATTTTGCCTGGGCTACGGTCAAACCAATTGGACAGTTTGTACCTACCCCTTGAGACCTACCCGGGTAGGGTAGGGTAATAGGGGGTTGGGTACCTGGGTAGTAAATTTTGACTCGTCCCAGCCCTACTGTGAACAATGTTCCACATCAGCCTGGTACAATGACACATCATCTACCTCAACATAATGTGAAAGAAAGCCCAAATTGATGCAGGTCTTAGATGTTGACCACTTCAGTGGAACCCAAGGGTATAGTGCTAATAGAATGTATCACAGTCAGGGGAATCTGGGATTTGGATTGCAATAAATACTGGTTGGCTGGTTGGTTGGTTTGTTGTTTAACGCTGCACTCAGCAATATTCCAGCTATATGATGGCAGTCTGTAAATAATCGAGTCTGGACCGGACAATCCAGTGCTTGACATCATGAGCATCGATCCAAGCAATTGGGATCAATGACATGCATCAACCAAGTCAGCAAGCCTAACCACCCGATCCCGTTAGTCGCCTCTTACGACAAGCATAGTCGCCTTTTATGGAAAGCATGGGTTGCTGAAGACTTATTCTACCCTGATCTTAACGGGTCAATGATTCCTGGTAGGGCAAAGGGAGGCAACTATGCACACGGAAACAAACAAACAATATTCTCATACATCAGATGTAATTTCAGATTTATTAATCTCAACAGGTCAAGTTATGTTGATTGTATTTAAACAGACGGTTTTGACAGTAGCCATGGTGAGTATCATTCCTCCAAAAGGTGGGGATGGGGTTTCAATCATTGTGAAACCCTCTTTCATAGGGTTAATAATACTGCCGTTAGGTAGAAAATACATTCTCATAACCAAAACCTTCAAACTTGGCATTCATCAGAGTGACCCTGGGTGTTACATGTGTCACAATAGCAGGAAATACACCTTGTTTCCCTCCAACCTCCATGCGACACAATCATTCAGTCTGCGACTTCAGCCACGAGGCCAGTAGAATGTATTTGGTCCAGTAAGCATAGCTATTAACAGTCCAGTGCTAGAAACTGGTTTGGTCCTAAGCTCCATGAGGTTTATTGCCATAGTATTTGAATCTAGGTCTATCTAGGAATATGATGACAACCAAGTGAGCAAACCTGACCACCCAATCCCATTAGTCGCCTCTTACGACAACCATGGGTTGCTGAAGATTAATTCTAACCCAGATCTTCACGCATGCAAACCATTGAGAATCATCATTACCTGTGAGTGCAAGTCCAACAGCCAGAGCAATGGTGGCCAAAATGACGGCAGCTAGAACACACACGATCACCACCAGCATGAGTCGACGAGAGGCTTTGGCACGTTTGGCCGTAGCATTGTCTGGAAGTCCATTTTCATTGATATCTAATTGAAGCATACTAAATCGGACATGGGGGCGGTCGTCCTCCTTCGTGGTCATGTCTTTAGGAATCTCATAATCAACAGGTAGAAGCCTGGGTTGATGTTTGCCTGCATCTGAAAAAAGATTCTGGTTACTAGAGATCCAAGCACCTGCAGACAATGATACAGCAGAATCTCAGTTCTTATACCAAACATTTTGACTTTAAGTTCTATCTTTCCTCAATATAAGAATCATCGCCTCATTTGAGTAAATCTGAACATAATTCATGTACAGGCTTTTGGTACAGGCTGCGATGCAACACAGTCGACTATACATGAGATATGAGCATGATGAGTGAGCCAGTTCGGTTGATGCTGGTTTGAACAGTATTCCAGTTATATCCCAGCATGTCAGCTTAATGCGAGAGGAAAGCCCAAAATGATGCAGGTCTCAGACGTTTACCACTTTGGTGAAACCAACGAGCATGGTGATCGTGCTATCCAACCTAGAAACATAATTGTGGGGGACCAGAATTTGAATCCACAACCATAGGTTTCTGGCATGCCCAAAGGATGCAACTCTGCACATCGACTTGCAGCACCTTATACGACTAGGCTACCCATGCCCCCATGACATGACATATGAAATCTGATATATATACCAAAACATCTGATAAGATAGCATAGCTACAATAGCTTGGTTCTGAGACTGGTTCGAATAACACAACACAAAAATTCCAATCAAGTTTCACTATTCTTCAATGATTGAGTCAAGCAGTGACATCAGTAATATTCTACTCGCTTTAATTTGTGCTGTCTCAAATACAGCTGCAAACATCCTGTAGCAATAGGGCATTCATAGTTGGTCTTATAACTAAAGAAAACATCTTTTCCACCTAAAAATATTTTCAGATGAAATAAATCAATCACTTGTTCATATGAACCCACAATTTTTAATGTAGACCTGTGCCAAAATCTTGTTAAAAAGAATCCTCTTGATTGATTGCTGATTTCAAGCTCCTAAGCGAGAGATATCTGTGCTAAGTTTGTGATAAGACTGTGGTGGGATAATGACGAAGGATAACAGAGGATGCTCTAACACATGATGCACCATATATCACACCTTTCTCTGCAGTTATCACATAACGATCCTATGATAAAATAGTCTGAGACTGATATATCAAACTGAATAGATAAATACATTTTTACAAACTAAATTCTTATTCAAAATGACTCACATTTACAAAAACCTTAAGATATAACAGTTTTTGCAAACAGATATTAATGGTCCTAGTGGTCAATCCAGACAGGACTGTTCCCTGTGAAATCATACAGATTAAAAGATCTCAGCATTCTGTTTATTGTGTTTGTTTGTATGTTGTTTTATTCTGCACACAGCAATATCCCTGCCATATGATTGCAGCCTGAAAATACTGATTCTGGATCAGACAAATGAGTGATTGATATTATGAGCAATACCCCAAGCAGTCATTTAAACAATAATCTTAACCAGTTAAATGTGACTAAAAAGTGACGATCTCATTCTGTTTCACTGTACTAGCACATTCACTTTAACAAGATTAAAATGACACAATACATTCCTTAGACAGTCTTAAACCAGTACATATAAAGAAAGTCCCTCTTTCACTGTCTGATGCCCATTGTCCGACGTCTCCATGTTATCATGGTATTTATCAACTGTTTCACTTAAATACCAAGTCTGACTTCATGAATGTTTGACTTAACTGACAAAGAAAATCTGAAACAATCTGGGTTAGAAATTAATTCATATTTTCACAAGTCCACAAAAAATGATTGGCAACAAAGTAAATTACCATCTACCTAACGGTAAAACTGGTAGCCTACAATGATATAGATCTATCACCAAATAGTGAAATAATAATAATAATTAACTTTCTGAATTTTACTGGTCGTAGACTTGCGGACTTATGTTAATTTTGAACCTTGAATAACTTAAATCCAAATGGAATGCTAGTTTGACAGAGCATATTTCTGTAATGTTGTGACTATGATCATGCAGTTACTCACGTGGCAATGATTTCCCTACTGATTATTATCAACACCTACAGCATCATAAAAACAAATTATGTTATGGGTAATGACATACAATTTGAAGCATGGAGTGGACACAAAACGCACCAACCTACCTGACAATACTCAGTGACGTACTGCATCTATGGATAAGCCATGTCATCACACAAAAAAATATCATCTGCTAAAAGTCAACAGAAATGCCTGTGAAACCGCAGAGAAAGAGCTAAATCAACTGTAACAGAAGTCTTATATGTGGTGGCAAAGCGACACCCAAATCAAATGACAATTAACCTCATTTGGGGCCCCGCTGTCATGGTCACCTGCCCTCACCAAGTGTTCGGCCCCTTACGTTCTGGTTGAGCTGTAGAGTCTTGAGAAATGTGAGAAATATTTCCCTTGACACCGTAAAAAACGACTTATAATATATACATAGAAAGAATACGAGCTTCAAGTCGCACTTGTCATTTTATGATGGGTACATAGGCAACAGTACACTTCACATAGTCGGCAGGGACCCCCTATGGGTTTCTATTCGCACAGGTATGTGACCCTTAACCTCTGGAATGTCAACTATGCAGACGCCGTAACCTGACATAAACAAAGTCAAACGTGACAATAACTTAAGCGTTTTCACATAATCTGATAATTACCATGCTAGAGTCGCCGTATGTCGACAAACACTTGTTTGGAATCGGATAGGGTGTACTTTTCGAAGCATTATCAGTGGAGTGTAACTATCTTGTTGATATCTGCGTCTGCACATGGAGGACTCTTCAGTCACATTTGATTTTGCCTCCACCCACCTGTCGGTACTTACTATTAGTAAATGCACTTTTGTGTACCCAACGTCAGACGAACAGATCTCCCGCGAACGCAGCCTCGATAACAACTATACTGCAGTATTTTAAAATTTATAAATCTTGCTGTTGGGCGTTTAGTTTCCTGCATGTAGTATGAAAGCATGAAAACATGAAAACAGAAACCTTTATTTGCTTATGAACCAAGACCTGTATGAATGGTGTCTGATCAATTTGACAATTTGACAAATTTGCAGTTATTTCAAGAAATATCCAATCAAACACAATGAAATTTTCTAGGACAAAGGTGTTTATCGCGCATTTGATACCTCTAAACATCATTTGAAACCGAACGCGTTGGTGAGTTTATGCCTCTGATTATGCTACACACATTTACATCCACATACTCAATCTCTAGCACGTATTTGTGCACACATTTACATCTACATACTCAATCTCGAGCACGTATGTGTGCACACATTTACATGTTCAGTCTCTAGCACGTATGTGTACATACATTTACATGTTCAATCTCTAGCACGTATGTGTGCACACATTTACATGTTCATCTCTAGTACATATGTTTGCACACATTTACATGTTCAATCTCTAACATGTATGTGAGAACACATTAACATGTCCAGTCTCTAACACGTATGTGTGCACACATTTACATGTTCAATCTCTAGCACATATGTTTGCACACATTTACATGTTCAATCTCTAACATGTATGTGTGCACACATTAACATGTCCAGTCTCTAACACGTATGTGTGCACACATTTACATGTTCAATCTCTAGCACATATGTTTGCACACATTTACATGTTCAATCTCTAGCACGTATGTGTGCACACATTTACATGTCCGGTCTCTAGCACGTATGTGTGCACAAATTTACATGTTCAATCTCTAACACGTATGTGTGCACACATTTACATGTTCAATCTCTAGCACGTATGTGTGCACACATTAACATGTCCAGTCTCTAACACGTATGTGTGCACACCTTTACATGCTCAATCTCCAGCACGTATGTGTACACACATTTACATGTTCAATCTCCAGCACGTATGTGTACACACATTTACATGTTCAATCTCTAGCACGTATGTGTACACACATTTACATGTTCAGGCTCGACCACGTATGTTTGCACACCTTTACATGTTCAATCTCCAGCACGTATGTGTACACACATTTACATGTTCAATCTCCAGCACGTATGTGTACACACATTTACATGTTCAGGCTCGACCACGTATGTTTGCACACCTTTACATGTTCAATCTCCAGCACATATGTGTACACACCTTTACATGTTCAATCTCTAGCACGTATGTGTACACACATTTACATGTTCAGGCTCGACCACGTATGTTTGCACACATTTACATGTTCAATCTCTAGCACGTATGTGTGCACACATTTACATGTTCAATCTCTAGCACGTATGTGTACACACATTTACATGTTCAATCGCTAGCACACATTTACACACACATTTACATCCACATATTCGATCTGTAGCGGGTCTTTTGGGTAGAGTCATGTTTTTTTCTTCACTTTTAGAGCCTGAGGTTTTGTTTGCTTCATAAAAGAGAGCTGAGATTTCACATTTCAAATTCAAAATATGGAAAGAATGTTAACATTTACTCACTTTTCACTAAAACGGTTGGGATGTAGGTGATTTTAAAACAGTACATTGAAAATAGAAGTATAATAAAGAATTTTTATATAACAAAAGACCATTTTTACAACACCATGTTTTGGAAAAGCCAAGCGTGCATTTTTTTTCAGATTGGCAGAAAATGGTCAACTTGACATACTCGAGGAATGTACATTTCAATTACTAAGATTGTGGATGATGGACAATTATAACATACATTTTGATGTTAACTGAAGAAGAAATGTTACTAAACTGAAATTTGGACACAGAATAATGTTACAAAAGGGTTGAGAACCAATCGCCCAAACACAACCAAAACAATTTGCTGAGTAATTAATATACGTGCTACAGTACCCACATCAATGGAACTTGAGTTTGAAGTGAAACTTTGGCTGCACTTACAGCATGCCAAACTACAAAGATATGTGTATAAAATCAACGATTTACTGTTCATTCTCACCCAAGCAGTTGGACAGCAGCATGCTAAGATTAACCCTCCAACAGCTAGAGAGCAGAAGCTGTTGGTGTGATACATCTAGGAGCATCACATGACCACGTCGCAAGGAGTATTGGCTGTACCCTACTGAAAGTCACCAGACGCAGAGAGCAGATTCACGCTTTTCCAAGCAGATGGAAGAATTTGTGTCAACGTTCGAGAAGGAGAACATTGTTGCATTTAAGATGTCAGCCGTTTGAGGTGGCAGCATCTGTAGTCCTATCAATGCGGCATCATTTGGCCTGCAATGTGGCATCATTAATCGTATCAATGAAGCATCTGCAGCCAAATCAAGACAGATCTGGTGATTTGGGGAGGAACCATCACGGGACTGCATTACATTGACCAATCTCTGTACCCTTTTGTTTTACCTTTCTTGAAACCGTCGTCAAATTAGAGCACGGCCAGGTCGCCCTTATAAGGATCAGTTTGCACAGGCACCCTGAAAAGAGTGATGTGAAATCCCATTTCTTGTGATCAGACGTATCACATCTTCTCTTGCCGAACTAGGCTGGAATTCTTGGGCTTGATCGTAGCGCCACCAGTGGCTATTACCAGTTATGTCCCTTCTAAACCTCTCCTATGGACCAATCAGATTCCACCTCTCGTATCACTTGCGTTTGCTTCACACAAAATGGTGGCGCCCAGTCAGGACGATCTGATCGACAATCAAGTTCTCTAACTCCATAATACCAGCCTCGTTCGGCAAGGGTGGAAACAGGACTTGTATAGTCGGTTTACTCTCTTGCCTCGGGAAGATGCCAAACTGTGGACACAATACCTTAGTTTTTGTTTTCATTCATGGTATAACTTGTAATGATGTTGATACATAATTTATGTCTTTTGACAATACAAGTATGTTGATGTTGATTTTTAACTCCAAGTAAGGGTAAATGATGCAAAATGGGCTTTTCACATCACAGTCAACAACTGTTTCAGTCATATTACAGCGGGACATGTGGAGTGGATAACCTTGTCCAAGGATACGACATCGTTACTTGCATGATTAACATCTTGAAATGGAAAGTATGAAATGATTATTAATAGATATTAATAAAGTGTTACAGGCAATCTCATTAAAATCAGATCTTAGTTCTCGCTACCGCTAAACAAAGATCTGAGGACATCCCATTACGGGTCACGTCAGACCGACCTTGCGCGAACTTTGACCGACTAATGGAATGACCAATCAGAAGGCAGCTTTCTCGTGCTTTACGGCACTAATTTCAAATTGGCGACTACGCTTCGAAACATATTTTGACAAATTCTCGATTACAAATTTGAAACCTGAACAAAAGAACATTCTGGAATGGCTAATAGATGGTCTAGATTGTATGGATATAGTCGTTAAACCCGTAACTATCGTTCGGAGTTAAAATTTTCGAGGCTGCATGATCAGAAATCACATTCCGACTGTCACTTTCATAATCTGGTAAGCGATGCTCTCATTGGTCGGATGAAAGGTCGTTCTGACGTGACCCGTAATGGGATGTCCTCAGATCTTTGTTTAGCGGTAACGAGAACTGAGGTCTGATTTAAATGAGATTGGTGTTACAGGCATACTGTCTATCATGCTCATGTATGGGTATCAAATACTATGGCTTTGCTCATGAAATGCTCTGTATTGTGCTGAGGATGGCCAAATGCCGTCGAGCTTTTTTTTTGACAATGTGATTTATTTGTTCAAGCAGATGGAAGATGAGCTTTTATTTACTTATTTACCCCTTATTAAATGTTGTTTTACGCCGGTGGCAGCAATATTTCAGCCTTATCGTGGCGTTCTGTAAGTACGCTACTCTCGGCTAGGCGCAGCATTGTTCGATAGTATATGGACAGGACTCCATACTGTCCGGTACGACAACACAGCTTCACTCACAGTCATTGTGACCACCCGATCCTCATTTTCGTCGGCTCTTAAAAATTACAGCATGCATTGAGCACTTGGGACCCGAGATCCACACGACTCTTTTTGTTGTTTAATTTTGTGAAGACAGGGAATTTGTAGCTTTCTATATTCGGGTCAAAGTTTCTTGTTTCTGCTTGAACGTGTTAAAATATAAACGTAAAAATTCCTCCCTTTCAATCCCTTTGAAAACAATACGTCCGGAAAATCATGTGGAGTTGTCATTGTGAAGCCTCTGTTTCTTGTTTATCGTGCAACACACGCAGCCAGACATACGTGAGTGCATGGGCTGTTACAAGTCATGATCGAGTCAGCCTGGCACACTAAAGGCGACACCATCCCGCGGTGGTCAGGCTGGCTGCTTGCGTGTCGCCGTGTCGCGATGTCGTGGACCGTTGCTCATGCTTTTGTAGCGGCCATAAAACGTCCGAGTCCCGTGATGGGATTCGAACCACGGGCCTTCTGATCCTTGTCCACATGACCAAAGAGGTTGACCCGTCAGCCAGCTGACAAGGTAAGGTTTGTTGTTTAACGCCGCACTCAGCAATAATCCAGCTATGTGACGGCGGTCTGTAGATAATCGAGTCTGGGCCAGACAATCCAGCGATTAATATCATGAGCATCGATCCACGCAATTGGGATCGATGACATGCATCAACCAAGTCAGCGAAGTCATTTTTGGGATGACTCCACACCCTACTACACTTTCAGTCACTGATGTGCTGGGTCCAGACTCAATGGGAATAATGATACACGTGTTGCATAGGACTTCAGAGTTCCAGAACATTAACAAGAATGGTACCCCTTAGAGTAATTCATCTTCATTTCGGATTGAACGGTTATTCTTTACGTTTGAAGAAGTGAGTATTTAAATTTATTATCCTCGGGGAAACGCAAAACGATCACAATTTTATTTTACAGCACATTTATCTCAATTCGCGTACATTTGTTATGTGCCATGAAGACAATGGTGTTGTGTGGCAAAGTTTGGCATCAATAAGAAACCGCGATGGATTTGTGTTCGTTACAGAGTTGCAATAGTAGTAGTTCCGTCTCTCGACGAACTCCTCACGCACCTGTTAACTTCCGGTAAAGAAACGTGCAGACGCTCTTTCCGTTGTTGAATCATCGCATGGCCTACTTTTCTTTACGAGTTGTTTCATCTTTCATGTTACCTTTTGTGGTATGAATATGATATTGGTCAATACGGGTTGGGCGGTATGCATCCGTTACGTAAATAGCCAAAGGAAACGAACCACTGACTCTTAAGGCTGAGGACAAGGCCTATCCTTACATAGACTCGTGTTTGTAGCCTGGCTGTGGTTGTCTAGGCGTCTAACCAAGGTTCAGACCGGGGCCAGTCATTGATAGTATCGAATGACATGTATCAATATGGTCAGCGAGCCTATATAGAAGTGAAGTTCTGATAAAACAGAATTATTCTTGATACCAAAAAAAAATAATTACCTCTTAAAACAACCTTATTTCCTGTTTTACTTCTCGGTCTTGATAATAATGTTTGATACAGCAAAACTACTCAAAACATAACAGGTCGTATACTATAAGCGCCCTGCTCTAAGTAAGCAACTCCTGACCAACTTCCTGGCCAATATGTACTTAATGCGCTCACCGTACTCAGCCAGATAATGAACAGGACCGTCCGTATTTTTTGTGTTCAGGTTTTTAAAAAAACCAAACACTGCAGAAGTGGTATATACAATTGCCTAGAAACTATTATTGATTTGTTTTTGGTTTCATTGATGTCGGGACTAAATCTGTTCTCTACGTCTCAATCTCTGACAACAAATGTAACTTGTACATGATACTAATTAATAAGCGCTCCTGTTTGTCAAGTCAGGGAAATTATAAGTTAGCCGTGTAGACCTCAAGGACCCCATCTCCTCCCTTCCCCATCGCCTTAATTTAAAAAACTGTGCAAATAAGAACTGAGTCATTTTACCAGCAAATTGATGGAAATAGTTTGTTGTTGTTCAGATACTGACCAGAGAGGATGACAATGAACAACGAATCGCCATTTTCTCACCTGAAGATCGACAACTTTCACAGACTGGATGAAGTGGAAGGACGAACAACATGTGCAAAATGTAACAAATCTCGGAAATACTTCTGCTACACTTGTTACAGTCCAATCTTGGGCCTAGAAGAACTGACTCCCAGAGTTCGGGTATGGGATCACAGATTCAATAGTATTCTTTATTCCACTATTTTGGTAAAAGCGACTGTAGCTTTAATATACAAATTATTGTTGCCTGAAAATTTATCATAATATTGTGATGAGATTTGATATGGAGTGTACTCCTTGACAGATTAATTGATCTTTTTTGTTTTGCTGGGTACACAACAAACCACTTGTTAATACAGACAAAGATCTGATGCTCTTTTGATGCATATTGTTTTCAAAAGAAAGTCAACTGTCATTTTACAACTGCTATACATCTCAACCCTATTTTCTTGAGTATAGTGCGCCCTTTTTTTTCCATCACCCGTTCGTTTACCGGAATTCGCTGAAGGGGTACGGATTAATTTTTTTCTGCACATAATATTCGAATTTTCTTTTTTTCCAAAATTCTGAATCCTGTGTGAATTATACTTGGGTGCGCACTGTACTCAAGAAAATACGGTAATTTGGAATGAAAGGAAACCAGACATTATTTGTGTAAAGAATATTTCTAGACAGAATTTCTTTTTGTTTTAATTTTAAGTTAATGTTTTTTTAATGTTCAGAAAGTTAATTGGTCCCTCTTCAGATGGTAGAATTTAGATATTTGTAAGAGTGAGTGAATACGGTTTTACGCCGCTTTTAGCAATATTCCAGCAATATCACGGCGGGGGACACCAGAAATGGGCTTCACACATTGTACCCATGTCGGGAATCGAACCGGGTCTTCGGCGTGACGAGCGAACGCTTTAACCACTAGGCTACCCGACCGCCCCTGATATTTGTAAGAGAAAAAAATTGTGTTCTGTGCTTCTGAAAAATCACAAGATATCAACAATGGTTATCATTGAGAACATACAACACATTTTTATTGCAAATGTTGGGATTGTGTATGCGCCGGTGATGGGCTTCATTCCGATTCGCTTTATAGATGGGGTATATAAATTAGCATCAATTTTTAAGGCTTGTACACAGGGGTCTCCTTATACGGATCGCATTATAGACAGCGATAAATGTTAATCATGGTTATTCAAAATCACAAGCCATTTGAATGTATTCTTTTCATGTTTCATATATTTCATATTTGGTTTCATTTCATTCAGCTGCCATTAAAGGTTGATGTGATTAAACATCCCTATGAACGAGATGGCAAGAGCACAGCTTGTCATGCAGCAGTTATTTCCCCTGACGTCAGCATCCACATCTTCCCAGTAATACCAGACTATGACAAGAACAGAGTAAGCAGCCTTCTTCATGCAGTCACAGGGCAGAAATCAGAGCCATTCTTGTTAGCATGATAAGTCTCTTAATCTTTGACAGGAGTTTAGAGAAGGGCTATGTTCCACTGTCTGTGTTATGTCCTTGTGCTTTGTGAAACTGAGGGTCTCTGTGTAGTGTGGGTAATTCTGTGTAGTGTGGGTAATTCTGTGTAGTGTGGGTAATTCTGTAATGGAGAAATCACTTGAATCTGTTGATTCCGGAAGTAGAAGGGGTTCGTGTTTCCATCATTCAGAATCCTTGGACTCCTCATCTTCCTGGGGCAAGGGAGTTAGCTGACTATTAAGACGCCACCCTTGCCAAACTAGCCTGGAATTCTGGAGTTACATTTTGAATGGACTAACGAGTCTATGGATAGTCCAATTAGAATCACATAATGAACTAGAAATCTGGTTCGGGAAGAACATGGGTTTTAATGTGCAAATTTTGGTTGACTGCAGGATTTGAAAAGCATGTGTACAATCAACGGGGCGTTAACATAATTTTCTAAATCCTTTCATGTTTAAATGAGGGCGTTCAAATGATTTGATGCACTTTGTGAGGTAAGACCCGTTTGAGTACAATATAGGTCTTGATTATCGATCAGATCGGCTTGACTGGGGGCCACCATTTTGTTTGAAACAAATGCAAGTGATATGAGAAGTGGAATCTGATTGTCAATAGGAGGGACATAGAAGGGACATAACTCATTATAGCCACTGGTGGCACTACGATTGAGCCTGGAATTTCCAGCCTAGTTTGGCAAGGGTGGAAATTGGTATTTTGTAGTCAGTTAACGCCCTTTCCTCGGTAAGATGTGGACACCTATAGAAATTTATCTTTAGCCTCCCATCAAAATTTTTTAGCGTCAAATATTTATCATTTGTGCTTTTGCATTGGAATGTTGTATTGTCCAGAATCTGCATCCTTAGAATCATAAAATGTTTCTGCTAATTTGTCAAGGTTTCTATTTTCGACACACTCAATTGATTCATACCCCAGATGCACAATCTGTATCACTTTTGTCAGACATTACTTGTGTTTCCTGGTGGGGATGCTGTTCAACTGAAAGACTTGGCAGCCTCAACTCAACGGTCCTCGCTGACGGACCCTGACGCAAGTAAAGCAGGTATGTGATTGATTCAGGCCTTCCTCTCTATTGTAGTGTAATGAAGATAAACTGGTGTCATTAACATCCATATCTTGTAAGAATTTTCGCAATGCAAAGTGAAAACAAAAAGATAGATCATAAAAGCGTATTCCTTTCAAACAAAGCCATATGTATTGATGGATACGCGTACCTCTTCTTGTGGAAGCAAAAGCCCCGGCAACTGAAACACTTAGTTTGTTTCTATGTAAAAAGTTTGTAAAATGGTGAATTGGCACTACTTCTGAAATGTAATGCATGAAGAAAATGGCACACATGGGCGAAGCTGGAGAGGTTTGCAAGATTTGTGATGGGTCATCAAAATAGAATAATGAACATGTCTACGAAACTTTAACTGACAGGGATTGTTTTACAAATTATTCTTCACGGAAATGTTAACATTGATGAATGTTTTATTCCATACATTGAAAACTAAGTATTGTGGGTGGAAATTAGGAAACACTTTGGGATTGTGTGGAGGCAAATCCCTTGCCAAACTACATTCACATGCTTGTCTTCACTGGAAACACAAAAGTTGGCTGTCCGTTATGCTAAGATTGACAATAAATACCACATATTGATACTTGGGCCCTTCTGGACACTAAATCAATCACATTAATATGAAAAATAATTACAAATAGACATAGGACATTGGAAAATAAAACTATAACATGTGCTGAAATTACTTTTGTCCGCCATTGTCTTTTTGTTGCAATTCCAGAAATGGTTTTGTCGGTCAGCTAAGATAATACAAGATCATTCACGGAAATGATCAACATGTTTCTATTGCAAACGTATCGCTGGTCCACAAGTGGTTGTGCCAGTGTTCCTCTGCGGATGTCTTTATACCCTATTATATTCAATTTGTCCACATTTTTACAACTTTCAGATCAAATAATGCAGCCTTATAACAAATGCGTTGGTAATTAAAAACACACGTCTTAACTCCAAAATGAAGTGGTTAATCCATGACTTTAAAGGTTCAGTTCTACACCCCACGTCACAATAATCATCACTTTGACTCTCATTGTGACACTTAAGCTCACAGAGACACAGAGAGTGCCAAATTTTAAGCTTTCTGTTGTCCCTAAAACTTTGTATATGCACTTTTTGTCGATTTCTATTGTGCCCAAACTTTATTGTCCCACACTCTTTAAAGATTGTAGTAACAGCAACTCTGCATTTTGTAACCCATAACTGTACATATCATGATTTTAAAATGTCTACTGACAATGAGTGAAAAGTATTTGTTCTTAAAATAATAGCTTCTGTCGTGGTGTGGGCGTCAAATAAGCTTGTTCAATCACATGTGGTTCTTGTGATTTGAAATCTCTGATTGACCAATCACAATCAACTGTTTTCCAAAATCATGGTAGAATAATCACTCATCAGATTGTAATTGGCCATTTTCACTTTATATTTTATTGTGATGAATACTGGGCAGTGCTGGTGAGTGGAGATAACAGAACAAGGGAGGTAACTCCTGTAACCTTAAGTCTCCTTCTGAACCTGACATTCTGATTGTGTGTATTGGTTACATTGAATGTCCAATTTGTTTTGGATATCAATGTATTTCATTCTATAGCACTTTCAGCTTCAGACAAATGTGAAATCGAAGAAAACACCGAATGTGACAACACACATCATCCAGATTCCAAGAATATTAAAGACAGATTATGCTCAAGTGATAACATTCCTCCCTGTCAGGCAAATGGCAGTACCACGATAGTTCCCCACAACAGTCCGCCGAACAACCAGTTGTCATCAGAAGATGCGGGTGGACCTAATAGTGATAGTCTGGAGGAGGAGGCCAAGGTAGCTTCAGCTCCACCATTCGATCGTGTCGTCTTCATCGACTCAACATGGAACCAAACTTACAGAATCTCACAGGATGAGAGGCTAAATGGTAGGATACAAGGCTTCTCAAATGCCAGGCCTTCAATGTGAACATATATGGTTAAATGCAGTGACTCTACATCACGCTGCCTTTGGACAGCTGTCCAACTTCTTACCACATTACACAATGTTTCTGCCGATATATGATAGTACCACTGGTATACAATGCTGATACACGATACTTCCACTGGTACACATTGCTACTGACACAATGCTTCTGCTAATACACAATTCTATTGACTCACAATGCAACTGATTCATGATGCAACTGACTCACAATGCTACTACTAATTCACAGTGCTACTGACTAACAATGCTACTGAATCACTATGCAACTGACACAACTGATTCACAGTGCAACTGACTCATGTTGCTAATGACTAACAATGCAACAGACTCACATTGCTATTAACCATGGTAGTAACAATGCAACTGACTCACAATGCTTCTGACTCACAATGCTACTGACTAACAATGGAACTGACTCACAATGCAACTGACACACAAAGCTATTAATTCACAATACTGACTCACGTTGCTAATGACTAACAATGCAACAGACTCACATTGCTATTAACCATGGTAGTAACAATGCAACTGACTCACAATGCTTCTGACTCACAATGCTACTGACACACAGTGCTACTACCAGTACAAGTCAGCCAGTCTAGCTAGATAATGTTTTACAGTTTAAGTTGATTAGTTGAATAGTACAGGGAGAAATCTGGTAGCAGACAGAAAAACTGTATTACAAATTTCAACAAGATTATAGCTTCTAGCAAGACAAATGTTACAGCACATCCCACAAGTCAGAAAGGAATCAGCCATTTAAAATCTAAGGTTCTGTTTGGCAGGAATTTCCTTTCTTGTTTCAAACTTTCACATTTGAATAATATTATCATAGCTCATGCCACAGAAAAGGAAGTTAGGCAGTCCAACTCCATGTACCTACATTGTATTGTCTCTAACCAGAAAGAGAAGAACTATGACAGCCACTTATCTCACCCTGGCTCCTACTGATACTCCATGCATACTCTCCGTTACAGGTTTGCGTAAGGTGGAGCTGCAGAGTCGGACCACCAACTTCTGGAGAAGTCACCGAGGCAACCCTGAGACCTACCTCTCCACAATAGAAGCCATCTATTACTTTGTGTGTGACTACCATGAACTATTCCTCTCAACAGCCTATGAAGGACAGTATGACAATCTCCTCTTTTTCTTTGCGTGCCTTCATGAAAAAGTAAATAGTGCAAAAAATAAGAAGAAAAATAAAATCAACAATGTTGAATGAAGTTTGCCATAAAGTGTTTTTTAATTTTTGTGAGAGATTGGTAATGATCATTCGTCTTGTTACCATTGTGTGACATCGTATCTGACATGATGCATGACCTGATGAAGGGGAGCTCAAGGTAACCCTTGCAATCTTTTGCCCCCAAAATATTGAATTTACAAGCTTGATTTATTGAAGGTACAAATATTGTTATTAATATTGTGCAAGTAATAATCACCTTTTTCCAAATAAATTCAATTTCTCGAAGTGTAAATTCATGTCAGGTTTGGTGTGACCTTTAATATCTGAACTGATTAAATGGTTGCAAAACATTTGTGGCTCATTATTGAGCTTGCATTTTTGTCTATTTGTAAAATTTATAGTTCTTATTGAGAGGAAAACATTTCATTAAAAATGTGTTCTTATTTTAATAGGAAAGTTTCTGTTAAATACAAGTAAACCCAATTGTTTTAGTACACAGATCAGCTATGGTTCTCAGTCAGGAAAACACTTCCAACTTCAGATGAGGTGAAGCGAAGGTGCAGTGAAATGGGGTTCAAAGTCGCGTTCAAGATTATTGCACTTATAAAGTGATGTGCGTGCATGTGTGTGTGTGTGTGTGCGTGCGTGCGTGCGTGCGTGCGTGCGTGTGTACTAGTCCAGACTAAGTCTGGTTTTATAGTGCTAGCCCACTGAGATACCATGCTGCAGTTTAACATGAATACCCCATTCAGACACAGTATGCTCACTCCGAGCCAACCGGTCCTTGTATTAGCCCTCTAATGCTGAGTACCAGGCAAGGTAACAACAAGTACCATCTATTAACATCTTTTGGTATGACACGTCCGGGGATCAAACAATTTGAGTTTCTACACATATAGGTTACACTCTGTTTTGAAACATTATTAAATTAAGAAACAAGGGATAGAATCTGTGCACATAATTTGACAAACAAAGCTACATGTATATGTGTTTCAGAAAATACTGTAAAACAATCATTGCTGGACATTTTGAACCAACCAAAATATCAAAATGCACTTCTTTAATTCACAACTTAATCACCTGTGGCCTAACTATTGATGTAACATTACAATATCCTTGAGAAATCGCCAGTTAAACACTGTATTTCATCACATTTTTATTTGTGCAAATATAATAGTTTATTTTGTATTTACTCACGTTAAGTGGGGTGTGAGACAGCTATACTCACATCTCCTTTGCGTAACGATCACTAGCCCAATAGTCCCTTGTATGTATATTGACTGATACACCTCAGAAGGTGGGGGTATAACGGTAACAAGAACTACCAGTACGACCAATTGTTACAAGATTGATCATTACCGATCTGTCGCAATAAAAAAACAACTAAAAAAACAAACACGGCAAACTTCATTCAACCTGCAATTTCATGAAATGTATTATTTTCAAAGAAAGACAAAAGAAATATTTTTGTTATAGTCATTGATTGTATTCTTTTTGTTACATAGCCCAGAACTGTGAATTTAACAAATAGACAAACGTGCAAGCTTAATATTGAGTCACTAATGTTTTGCAACCATTTAATCAGTTCAGTTTTGAAGGTCACACCAAACTTGACATGAATTTACTCTTCGGGAAATTGAATTTATTTCGGAAAATGGTGAATATTATTGCACAATATAAATAACAATAATTGTACCTTTAATAAATCAAGTTTGTAATCTCATGGGGCGAAAGATTGCAAGGGTTACCTCCCCTCCATCAGGTAATGCGTCATGTCGGTTCGGTGTCACAACGCCCAGCAAGCGAGGGGAAAAAGACAAGTCTAATCAGGTCGGATGTTTCATAACTGACCTGGAAGAGCTACTGTTTCGCGGCTTTAAGTTGTGCAATAATCCAACGACTGTCATCCCCAGTTGCGACATAAAAATGCAACGGTCGAGGTTATTCAATCTTTGATTTAATTTTTTAAATATTTTTTTTTTATTGTTCAGTGCATGGTTTAATAGCTATAGCGAATGTAGTGACCCAAAGGCGTACATGACCTAATTTCATTCGAGATCCTCATACATCGGGCTGATTGTTTACAGTTGCGCAATAGACGCAGTAGTACTTATGTATACATACTTTTTTATTGTATTTAATAATTACGTGAAGACGTGAAATGAATACGTTCATGCCATTCTACACGTGCAGTAAACACATTGCTTCAATCGTGCAATAAAGGATGTCGACAGTTACATTTCTATCGCAGTGCTAGTACGGGCACACCTTTCCAATCGTTCGGCTCGGTCTCATTATTTGTTTTCAGCCAGTAATCTCCATCAGATAAAGCGTCACACCTAGATTATAGTATTATTTGACAGATTGGGACCTGCAGGTCTCAGCACGAGCTTCTGCCGTTACTCCGTTAGTTATGTTTTGTACTCTGTAACCATAGTAACATTCGTACCAATTAAATTTGAAAATTGCACGTGTGAATCCATACCAACCAAAACTGTATAATGCACGCGCGAAGCCCTGTGGCGTCCCCGCAGTGATATAGCAGGAACATTGTTTAGGTTGCGTAAAGCTATACTCACTCACTCACTATATATACAACCCGTCTTCACATATTCTGTTGTTGAGCAATACATAGTGACTGTGTCCATCTACCCTTTTGTAATTGATAAAAAATGTACAGTTTGATATCACTTCATGATTGGTCACTAAGGGGTGTAGAAAAGTAGTCCCGGACCAAGGATATCGAACTCCGGCCAACTGCGCCGTTACCTCGCGTTAAACAAGATCGGACCAGCTCAACCGCAATGAGTTGGACAAACGATAAATATACTGCGCATATTGTCCCTACTCGCTTGTGCAGCACTCGATAACAAAGCTGGCTTGATTCGTGGTTATAGAGGTTCACCAAATCGATAAATATAGTCTTGCAAATCCCGTTATGCATAAATATTGACGAAAGGCGTGACGCAGTTTACTGGATTGGTGATCATGCTCTACTGTATCTAATGATAAATGCGACTTTTGAATTTATAATGGAAACCACAATGTCAAATGATGCGAACGTTAGCAAGCACGTCAACGTCCCTGGAACATCGCAGATAGTGTTCTTTTTCGTTTATTAATTTAGAATCTGTTAAGATGTACAATAATCATACATACATACATACATACATACATACATACATACATACGTGCTTCGCGTTGAAGCAATATACATACATACATACGTGCTTCGCGTTGAAGCAATATACATACATACATACATACATACATACATACATACGTGCTTCGCGTTGAAGCAATATAGCTGCCTGCCTTGTCCTGTCATCGCTTATTACCCATTGTTAGTTTTCGCATTGCATTTCCTGTATTCTGTGTCATTATTTTCCTGTTTGCTCTTCAATGTTGCTTTGTACGACGCAGTTAGCTCATACAAATTGAAAATGTCTCATCACAATTGAATAAACATTCCCAACCTTTATATAAGGGACCCGACTATATATATGTGCACGTATCCTGCCAGTTTCAACAACGTTGATTAAATGGCGATGCCAGAGTATAATAAAAGCTAATTTTATGGTTTGGAAAAATGTTTTTATAATGCAGTACATAACAGATTTCGATATATATATTTTGAAAAAGTAATTATTTTGGAAAATGACTATTATTAACTTTGCGTTGTATCACAGTTGATGCTGACAGTACGAGCAGTGCAAAGTACAGGAAGGTACTATGTGATGTATGTGCACAATGTGATTTAGATTGTCAGGTTATCGCAAGTGTTTCACTTAAGACACTAAGTAACGGAGTTGCGACGGCCATAACGCTTATGTTGATTTGTGGAAGCGGGCCCAGGGACGTGAATATTTACTAATAAATGCAATGACATCCTGTCAACATGTCTCATGTTTCAACCAGCTACTTGCACATGACACTTTTTATCGTTGTATGCTATATGGATGTGAAATGGTAACTTGCGAATAGAAACCTCTATTAGACCCGTGCCATATATCACATTTCTTCGCGATCTTGTTGTGCTGTGGTCTGAGGAACCAGTCCCGTGGGTTGGAATCCAAGATTCGCCCTGTGTCGACCCCGTACCATGCACTGGTCGTGCTTTTCACTAAAGTATAGTAAGCGCCTCCCTGAAAACGGCATTGAACCCCACTGCACACTGTGCCGAATACAAGATTACTGGCGTTGTGATAACGGTTATCGTAATAATGTGTAGGAGGGGAGACATCAATATTGTTTTCGACTCGGTTAATGTCGGCGTCGGCGTTCCCTTCCAATTCCGAGTCATAACTTGAAAACCGTTAAATGGTTTTTTTCAACGAAGCTAGGCATATGCATGGCTCATCAGCGTAACAACATGGTGCATTTTGCTATTTTGATTTTTTTCTAAATTCTATTTTGTTACGTTTCCATGAAAACAGTTTGGACTTTCTCAAACAATTTTAGGTTTCGTTTACCGAGCCATAACTCTCAAACTAAAGAATATGTTTGCATGAAACTATACATGTATATGTATATACACTATACTAGCTCAACTGTGGCCTTTTCATATCTTTCATCTGTTTTAACAATACATTCTAGTTAGATTATACACACGCATAGCAAAGACAGGGGAAGCAAGGCTCGGCATGGATGCAGGCAATACGGTCATTGTAAAACATTCGTATCCATTAAGATGAAGTTTCAGTATCTGGTTCAATCTATAAACATGGCATCGTGGCACTCACTAGGTGGTATGCTACTCTTGGCATGACAGATTAACTAGAGTCATATGACAAAATCGGGTGTTCTTTAATTTCTTTTGAGTAGTATGTGATCATCGTGTTAGATTATTTTATTCTCAAGAACGAAAGGTAATAAGATGAATATAAGCAGCTTAGAATACATCTGACCGCCTCCGTGGTTTAGTGGATAGAGCCCCTGTCTGGAGAGCGAAATGTCGTGGCTCGGCCTGGCTGCGTCACACTAAAAGTCGTTATAAGATGGTACTTTCCCTGCCTGTCGCTCGGCATTAATGGGATAAAACAAGGACTGGTCGGCTCGGAGTCAGTATACCGTGTCTAAGTGGGATATGTATGTTAAACTGCCGCATGATATCTCAGCGAGCTTAGCACTACACAATCTTTTGTTTGTTGTTTAACTCAGCAATATTCCACATATGGCAGCGGTCCGTAACTAATTAGGTTTGGGCCAGACAATCCGGTGATTGACATCACGAGCTTCGATCTGCACAGCTAGGATACGACATGCACCGAGAATACCTCTCCACGTGTTATAAACAGTTATACAGATTTTCAATGTTTAAATATATTCTACAGTACTGTTTTAGACCTAAACAATACAGCCCTACCAGACTATGAAGACTACAGCTTTATCCAGCTCTCTCAATATGTCTCTGAATGAAGATGAGGGCGGTCGGGTAGCCTAGTGGTTAAAGCGTTCGCTCGTCACGCCGAAGACCCGGGTTCGATTCCCGACATGGGTACAATGTGTGAAGCCCATTTCTGGTGTCCCCCGCCGTGATATTGCTGGAATATTGCTAAAAGCGGCGTAAAACCATACTCACTCACTCACTCACTCACTCACTCACTCACTGAATGAAGATGAAGAAAGCTCCCCAAGAGGACTCCCCGACAGTGATTTTATAAGAACGTTTCTTTGTATCATTACTACAGCATACGGCAAATTTCACCTCACGCTTTCGTGTGTGCTTGATGTCACTTAGACATATATTAGATGTTGATACAAATTTGATGTTTGATATTATGATCTAAACCAAACAATTACGGCGAGTCTCGGGATGCCTGCGTAACTGGGTCTGTTGACAAGGACCCGGCACTGACAGGTCACCAGGGAGACTGCTGAGCAAGTAAAAGGAATATTTGGGAGACTCATTGTTACTGATGTGTGTTTTGTTCAAGTGTATGTATCTCGGTCAGAATGGAGGAGGACAATGGAACCAGATTTGATACACTGCTACAGCATCAAAGACGGGAGTCTACACCCCATGCACACGTGGTCGGATGTCATCGTGCTGCAAATCATCGAAAAGAGACAGGAAGCGGGATATTTTGTCAAGAGTAAGTGATGTTTAACACAGCATCAGCAGTATTTTGAAACAGAAACTCGTCCTCTGTTCTCATGCACACTTGCATCCGGGTAACCTCACCGACGACCCTTGGTACCCGGATGGCGCTGTTGCTCTTCCGAGTGACAGTACCTTATGATTGTCGTATGAGCCTATAATAAAAAAAAGGGATCGGAACATCAGGTTCTGTGACTTGACTGATTCCTTGTCATACAGTAGCCCGACCATTTCCTATGGTTTCACACACGGGTTTGCCCGGTCCACTCGACACTGACCGCCGTGCATATATTATCGCAGACTGTGGCGTTCACTCTCTCATTCATGCAAAACATTTTGTTGTTTAACGCCGCACTCGGCAATATTCTAGTTATATGACGGCGGACTGTAAATAATCGAGTCTGGACCAAACAATCCAGTAATTGATATCCTGAGCATCGATCCACGCAATTGGGATGCGATGACAGCATCAACCAAGTCAGCTGAGTCTGACCACCCGATCCCCGTTAGTCGCCTCTTACGACAAGCATATAGTCACCTTTTACGGAAAGCATGGGTTGCTGAAGACTGTGTGTTATCGTGTTCCTCCCTGTGTGTATACTCCCGATCTGACAAACGGTAGGGCCATTGCGCGTTAGTGAGGGTGTGTTGTTGTCGGCTGCTGTCAGCAATGTTAGCGAGCGTCACGGTTAAGTCACGATTCTGCATGGACCATGCAATCAAGTGGCCGACAGCTTGAGCAACGATACATGACGATGACACACAATCAGCCAGTCAGACATTGTTACCAAATGATCCTCATTTGTCGGCTAACATCTAAGGCCTGCACCACTTCGGGCTTTCCTCCCACATCATGTGAGGTGAAATGGGGTTTAACGTCGCCCTCAAGATGATAAATACTTTTATAACCATGTGCTTGTGTGTGTGTGTGCGTGTGCGTGTGCGTGTGCGTGTGTGCTTGTACCAGTCCTGACTAATGCCGGTTTACAATGCCAGCACACTGAGATACCATGCCCCAGTATAACATGTCATAGACGCAGTATACTGATTCCGAGCCGACCAGTCCTTATTTTATCCCCTTAATGCCGAGTGCTACCGTCTTTTGGCATGACACGGCCGGGGACAGAAAACGGACTTGCCGCTCTCCTAGCAGAACCTTTAACCACTGGACCACGGCGTTCCCCGCCCACACGACGGCATGTCACCTCACCGTTAGACCCAACTCACAAGTCGGCTCTTGTGACAAACATGGAGGAATTGGGGAATCCCCTGCGACGGAGCCCTTCGATAATCTGTGTTACAGAATGACGTGGGGGTCCTTGAGGCAATACACTCTCCTGAATGACATAGAACTGGCGGAAACGATTACAGCGGGTGTCATTCCCGAAGATTGTCTTCACAGCCGAAAACTGTCTCCGGCATGACGTTTTTTGTCCAGACTCGATTATTTACAGACCGCCGTCATATGGCTGGAATATTGCTGAGTGCGGCGTAAAACAATAAGCAAACAAACAAACGTCCTCGAATAGTCTTTTTATAACTCTGCATATATCAGTCTGGATCGCTCGTTTACATATATGTTTGTTGTTTAACGCCCCACTCAGCAATATTCAAGCTATATGACGCCGGTCTGTAAATAATCGAGTCTGGACCAGACAATCCAGTGATTTACATCATGAGCATCGATCTACGCAATTGGGATACGATGACATGCATCAACCAAGTCAGCCAGCCTGACCACCCGATCCCGTTAGTCGCCTCTTACGACAAGCATAGCCGCCTTTTACGGCAAGCATGGGTTGCTGAAGACCTATTCCACCCCGGATCTTCACGGGTAACTCGTTTACAGAACGCAATAACAGATTGTGTCAAGATTTAATGAGGACATACATTTTACATAGATGCACGTGTTCATGTACACCAGCACAGTTTCACAACGTACACACGCGTTGATGTCATAACCTAAGCCAGTATTCGATCCGTATCCACATGGCCCATGCACGTCATATTAGCGTTGACGAGTTCCCCTTGCGGCCAAGGTCTGCGGTATTTGCAGGCACTGGACCTGGCTGTAGCAAAACAACAAGCTCTGTGTGCGGGCACCTGCTGGCTCCCGTGACTAACTTCCACAGTACAACACAACATTTCTCAGGTAACAGACAGCCTGTCACCCCAATGCTCCCGTCACTCTTGCGTTGGATGCAATTGTTTCATTTTCCGAGCCAACAGAATTTTTTTAAATTCAAAAACGAACTATTATTTGTTTAAAAAATTCGAAATAAATAGTAAATAATCAGAATTAAATGATCTAATACTGAATTCCTTTCCAAAAATCTGCAACATTGTCAATGCGATGTGACATTGTATCTCGCTCCCTCACTCTCCACTGACGGGATCTGTTTTTTTCTCGATTATCCATTTTTTTAGAAATATGATACAGAATGGTGTCATAATACGCTGGATAATCGAGAATAGGACCCCGAGTCATCCGTTCAAAACACTGCTTCCCCCCTGACAGTTTACCAGCTCAAAGCTTGTGCCTAAATCGTGGGTTCCATCACGAAACTATAAAGGTCCGTGGTTCCACTGAAGTGCTGACGGTCCACCAACTGCATCACTCGGGGGTTTATCTTCTCACATTCAGATGTCAAAAATGCTATCGAGAAATATTTCTAAAAAATAAATAAAACACACCTCACTCTGGGTGGTTACATGGAGCAAGATCAAGCCCCCTTCACTTTATGCACGCCAGTCTACATCCACAGTTTTTAAGAAAATCTTGTTCGCAAAGTTGGATACTAATGACGTCATAGTTAAAGGCCGCTAACTCACGTACTGATGACGTTCAACGAACTTTAATTTTCCTATCTTGATCATACTGTATTTCCTCGGTTACACGTTAACATGATACAGTATTATTATATAAATTCATTATTCAGTTACGTATTTACTAAAATATTTCAATATTAACTTATTTCATCTTGCCCCATAACCATTGAGAAAATCGTGCAGCGAGAATTATTCCTTGCATCAAGCTGCCTGTATAAGTCAAAGGAAGTCATACCAGAACCTGTCACAACTTGACGGAAATACGTGTGTTGCATTTTCATGTTTTCCACATTAATCACCGTGATGGGACACTTAGTGCTGGACGTGCCCCCCTACAGACAGATCCCGCTGTGGTAATCTTTAGTTGGATGTAGGTGTCTTTATATAAACTCACGGAAACAGGACCGGTCACGATGAATAAGAAGATTTCCGCTTGGTTATCAATTTCATTCTTATTCTGCACGTATCCCGCTGTTTAAAACACTTATAATATACTACTCCATTAACGGCCATAATTACATTCAGGTTGTAATCACGTCACTGTCAGATCAGTGTTGTCCTCCCTCTCATAATCATTGTTCAGTTCAACGCAACAGGGAAACAATTGTGACCGTGGGTTTCACACAAGGGGTGAACGTCAATGACCTGCGTCTGCAGCTTCCTCCCACATAAGAAGATGACACGTCAGGATTATATTGTTCAACGTTAAATCAAACTCACGGACCCCCTCACACACCTTGACCTCCTCACACACCCCGACCTCCTCACACACCTCGACCTCCTCACACACCTCGACCTCCTCACACACCTCGACCCCCTCACACACCTCTACCCCCTCACACACCTCGACCTCCTCACACACCTTGACCTCCTCACACACCTCGACCTCCTCACACACCCCGACCTCCTCACACACCTCGACCACCTCACACACCTCGACCTCCTCACACACCTCGACCTTCTCACACACCTCGACCACCTCACACACCTCGACCTCCTCACACACCTCGACCTTCTCACACACCCCGACCTTCTCACACACCCCGACCTCCTCACACACCTCGACCACCTCACACACCTCGACCTCCTCACACACCTCGACCTCCTCACACACCTCGACCCCCTCACACACCTCGACCTCCTCACACACCTCGACCACCTCACACACCCCGACCTTCTCACACACCTCTACCTCACACACCTCGACCTCCTCACACACCCCGACCTCCTTACACACCTCGACCTCACACACCTCGACCTCCTCACACACCCCGACCTCCTCACACACCTCGACCCCCTCACACACCTCGACCTCCTCACACACCTCGACCTCCCCACACACCTCGACTTTCTCACACACCCCGACCTCCTCACACACCTCGACCCCCTCACACACCTCGACCCCCTCACACACCTCGACCTCCTCACACACCCCGACCTCCTCACACACCTCGACCCCCTCACACACCCCGACCTCCTCACACACCCCGACCTACTCACACACCTCGACCCCCTCACACACCTCTACCCCCTCACACACCTTGACCTCCTCACACACCTCGACCTTCTCACACACCTCGACCCCCTCACACACCTCTACCCCCTCACACACCTCGACCCCCTCACACACCTCTACCCCCTCACACACCTCTACCCCCTCACACACCCCGACCTCCTCACACACCTTGACCTCTTCACACACCTCGACCTCTTCACACACCTCGACCCCCTCACACACCTCGACCTCCTCACACAACCCGACCTCCTCACACACCTTGACCTCCTCACACACCTCTCCCCCCTCACACACCTCGACCCCCTCACACACCCCGACCTCCTCACACACCTCGACCTCCTCACACACCTCGACCCCCTCACACACCCCGACCTCCTCACACACCTCGACCCCCTCACACACCTCGACCTTCTCACACACCTCTACCTCACACACCTCGACCTCCTCACACACCCCGACCTCCTCACACACCTCGACCTCCTCACACACCTCGACCTTCTCACACACCCCGACCTCCTCACACACCCCGACCTCCTCACACACCTCGACCCCCTCACACACCTCGACCTTCTCACACACCCCGACCTCCTCACACACCCCGACCTCCTCACACACCTCGACCTCCTCACACACCTCGACCCCCTCACACACCCCGACCTCCTCACACACCTCGACCCCCTCACACACCTCGACCTTCTCACACACCTCGACCTCCTCACACACCTCGACCTCACACAGCCCGATCGACCCCGTCAGACACCCTGACACCCTCAAGCATTCCGGGTAGATGAATAGATCGGTTCCTATCGATGTATTCGCCATTTTTTCCTATATATGTACACTTCAAAGTAATAGGACAAGTCTAAGGAATTAAGCGTAACACATTTGAAAAGAACACACCTCTGCTAAGAATGGGATCCTGCCGACTATCGGTAACGGAGTTAAAATATACCGTAAACATTGCCGTGGATGCACCTCGAACGCCAATGCTGTCTACAGTGAAACCCCGTTAATCCGGACGATTCCACTGCAAACGGTATAGTCCGGATTAATGAGTTTTTACTATCCACAGCAGCATAGGTGCAAGGGACGGCCCCTGGTATTTTGAGATCGGTCGGTCCGTGTAGCATGCAACATTGTACGTTTCGAGATAAGTTTAACATTATGTAAAGGTACTTTAAACTTACCCACAACAAGGAAGGATAGAAGAGGACTGTGTAACCGTGACTATAGAAGTGGCACCACGTCTAATGACTTATTTCTCTCATAAGCTTAAGCTTGTAAGCTTATAGTACCATCCCCAGTCCTGACCGCATATCCCAAATATGGCCGCATCCCTATTCACGAAACTCGACGATCCCAACACTGTCTTCAACCCCATTCCGTGTGCCCCGGGCTCGTCTTCCAAGACCGTCGAAATGAATTGCGTTTCTTCTTATTGTCAGTATATAAGCAACTTCACAGATAGTTGAGTTACATTACGCGCCGCTCATAGCAATATTACTGTCACTCTCACCATGACCACACACTCAAGTATGGAATACACGATTGACATTTCTTAATTGGTTTTTTTTCAACCGCTTGTTACAGTCCGGCATTCCGACACATTTCTCCTGCCCAGTACATATATAGTGAAGATTCAAAGGACATATATACGACCATTCTAAGCAATATACTAGTTTTTTTTATGAAAATGGATAAATAATCGTCATGTCACACAGAAACAAAAGCATATCTTTATGTTGTGTGCAAACTGGTCAGGATCTTCGAATTCCCTTTCTCACATAATGTAGGTGTCACATACCTTCGTCACTGTAGAGACGTATACTTTCCTCGATCACCGATCTTTGAGAAAAGGAAATCCCATTTTATTTGTATTTTGATTCACAACGAAAACGATTAATTGCCTCATTTATAGGAGAAAATAACACTGAAAAAAATGTTTAGTGCATTGTTCTACAAAATATGTTCCTATTTTACCTTTAGATATAAAAAAATACTTAAGAAACATATTTTATTTCATTGTGTGTAGGAAAACGAGTTATTACATAAATTTAAAGAAATGGCAAGTTCACAAAATGCCCCCTCCGTGCGACTGAGTGAAAAGGAAGACGCTTTTGTACCCTTCACATGTTTAAAAAATCGATCACTCGTCTTATAAAAAATTGTTTAAAGTTATTTATCTTTCAAATCTGAAGCGAATCCCTTCCAGCTTGGGGGTATATAGTAAAGCATGGGCGTCCTCTTTGATGTGTTGAATCAGCGACAGGATGTGGGAGTCATCGTCGACGCAGGGGGAAGAGGTCGGACAACAGCACAGAGAATCGTACAGCAACGTTGTTTGGATGCACCAGACGCCGCACGGGTCACGTGTTTCCCCAGTTGGACATTCCATTCTCCCGTTCTGTGAGTCAAGGTTACCGATGGGTTTACACAAACTAGACGTCTTAAGGAATTTGCTTTCGGCGAAATTTGAAAAAGAAGTTCGTTGAAAAAGACGTTACATGTCGGCATGCCTGAGTATTAGGCCGTTTGTGTGTGAGTGCTGAAAATCAATTTCTTTGTAGTATTAACAAATCAGTCGAAAAAAGATATTAATCATTTTATTACTGAATTTTTATTTTGTAACATTGTTATTTTAATGCTGACACAAAAAAAAATGAAAATCAATCTTCTCAAACGGAATGTTTGGAGTCCTAATTTTCCAATGGTTAACAAAGACGCGTCAAAACATTATTCAAAACGACAATAGCTATTATACAGTATCGAGTAGGTATTGAGTAGTGATAAAGCTTGGCACCACGCCAGGTGTAAATGTCACCATGGGATATTTCAGAATGTGATATTTATCTATTTTATTAACCGTTTAAACAGAACAGTATTTCAACGCGACAATTCCACAGGAGTAAGTGGTCGAGAGGAAATACGAATACATGTAGTTTATTTCTGCCATTTATAGAAAGATTTATATTATACATTCATGAAGGAAAAGAAAAGGTATTCTTTTGGAAAGGCGTACGTATATGTCAAGCAGCTAGCGTATCAAGATCAGTGTGCCTTGACGTCAGTGAGATGCTGCCTACCTGATCTATTTACGTTATCTGGTATATCACTGTATACGGGCTACATGTACATATAGGCAGACTCTCTTCACCTTATCTGGTATATCACTGTATACAGGCTACATGTACATATAGACAGACTCTCTTCACCGTATCTGGTATATCACTGTATAGGGGCGACATGTACATATAGGCAGACTCTCTTCACCTTATCTGGTATATCACTTTATACAGGCTACATGTACATATAGGCAGACTCTATTCACCTTATCTGGTATATCACTGTATACAGGCTACATGTACATATAGGCAGACTCTCTTCACCTTATCTGGTATATCACTGTATACAGGCTACATGTACATAGAGACAGACTCTCTTCGCCTGATCTGGTATATCACTGTATACAGGCTACATGTACATAGAGACAGACTCTCTTCACCGTATCTGGTATATCACTGTATAGGGGCGACATGTACATATAGGCAGACTCTCTTCACCTTATCTGGTATATCACTGTATACAGGCTACATGTACATATAGGCAGACTCTATTCACCTTATCTGGTATATCACTTTATACAGGCTACATGTACATATAGGCAGACTCTATTCACCTTATCTGGTATATCACTGTATACGGGCTACATGTACATATAGACAGACTCTCTTCACCGTATCTGGTATATCACTGTATAGGGGCGACATGTACATATAGGCAGACTCTCTTCACCTTATCTGGTATATCACTTTATACAGGCTACATGTACATATAGGTAGACTCTATTCACCTTATCTGGTATATCACTGTATACAGGCTACATGTACATATAGGCAGACTCTCTTCACCTTATCTGGTATATCACTGTATACAGGCTACATGTACATATAGACAGACTCTCTTCACCTTATCTGGTATATCACTGTATACAGGCTACATGTACATATAGACAGACTCTCTTCACCTTATCTGGTATATCACTGTACAGGGGCGACATGTACATATAGGCAGACTCTCTTCACCTTATCTGGTATATCACTTTATACAGGCTACATGCACATATAGGCAGACTCTCTTCGCCTTATCTGGTATATCACTTTATACAGGCTACATGTACATATAGGCAGACTGTCACTATATCACTGTATAGGGGCTGCATGTACATATAGGCAGACTTTCTTCACCTTATCTGGTATATCACTGTATAGGGGCTACATGTACATATAGGCAGACTTTCTTCACCTTATCTGGTATATCACTGTATACAGGCTACATGTACATATAGACAGACTCTCTTCACCGTATCTGGTAAATTACTGTATACAGGCTACATGTACATATAGACAGACTCTCTTCACCGTATCTGGTATATCACTGTATACAGGCTACATGTACATATAGGCAGACTGTCACTATATCACTGTATAGGGGCAAGATGCACATACAGGCAGACTGTCACCATATCACTGTATAGGGGCAAGAAGCACATACAGGCAGACTGTCACCATATCGCTGTATAGGGGCAAGAAGCACATACAGGCAGACTGTCACTATATCGCTGTATAGGGGCAAGAAGCACATACAGGCAGACTGTCACCATATCGCTGTATAGGGGCAACATGTACATATATGCAGACTGTCACTATATCGCTGTATAGGGGCAAGATGCACATACAGGCAGACTGTCACCATATCACTGTATAGGGGCAACATGTACATATAGGCAGACTGTCACTATATCGCTGTATAGGGGCAAGATGCACATGCAGGCAGACTGTCACCATATCACTGTATAGGGGCAACATGTACATATAGGCAGACTGTCACTATATCGCTGTATAGGGGCAAGATGCACATACAGGCAGACTGTCACCATATCACTGTATAGGGGCAACATGTACATACAGGCAGACTGTCACCATATCACTGTATAGGGGCAAAATGTACATATAGGCAGACTGTCACTATATTACTGTATAGGGGCAAGATGCACATACAGGCAGACTGTCACCATATCAATGTATAGGGGCAACATGTACATACAGGCAGACTGTCACTATATCACTGTATAGGGGCAAGATGCACATACAGGCAGACTGTCACCATATCACTGTATAGGGGCAAGATGCACATACAGGCAGACTGTCACTATATCGCTGTATAGGGGCAAGATGCACATACAGGCAGACTGTCACTATATCGCTGTATAGGGGCAAGAAGCACATACAGGCAGACTGTCACTATATCGCTGTATAGGGGCAAGATGCACATACAGGCAGACTGTCACTATATCGCTGTATAGGGGCAAGATGCACATACAGGCAGACTGTCACTATATCGCTGTATAGGGGCAAGAAGCACATACAGGCAGACTGTCACTATATCGCTGTATAGGGGCAAGAAGCACATACAGGCAGACTGTCACTATATCGCTGTATAGGGGCAAGATGCACATACAGGCAGACTGTCACTATATCGCTGTATAGGGGCAAGAAGCACATACAGGCAGACTGTCACTATATCGCTGTATAGGGGCAAGATGCACATACAGGCAGACTGTCACTATATCACTGTATAGGGGCAAGATGCACATACAGGCAGACTGTCACTATATCGCTGTATAGGGGCAACATGTACATATAGGCAGACTGTCACTATATCGCTGTATAGGGGCAAGATGCACATACAGGCAGACTGTCACCATATCACTGTATAGGGGCAACATGTACATACAGGCAGACTGTCACCATATCACTGTATAGGGGCAAAATGTACATATAGGCAGACTGTCACTATATTACTGTATAGGGGCAAGATGCACATACAGGCAGACTGTCACCATATCAATGTATAGGGGCAACATGTACATACAGGCAGACTGTCACTATATCACTGTATAGGGGCAAGAAGCACATACAGGCAGACTGTCACTATATCGCTGTATAGGGGCAAGAAGCACATACAGGCAGACTGTCACTATATCGCTGTATAGGGGCAAGATGCACATACAGGCAGACTGTCACTATATCGCTGTATAGGGGCAAGAAGCACATACAGGCAGACTGTCACTATATCGCTGTATAGGGGCAAGATGCACATATAGGCAGACTGTCACTATATCGCTGTATAGGGGCAACATGTACATATAGGCAGACTGTCACTATATCGCTGTATAGGGGCAACATGTACATATAGGCAGACTGTCACTATATCACTGTATAGGGGCAAGATGCACATACAGGCAGACTGTCACCATATCACTGTATAGGGGCAAGATGCACATACAGGCAGACTGTCACTATATCGCTGTATAGGGGCAAGAAGCACACACAGGCAGACTGTCACTATATCGCTGTATAGGGGCAAGATGCACATACAGGCAGACTGTCACTATATCGCTGTATAGGGGCAACATGTACATATAGGCAGACTGTCACTATATCGCTGTATAGGGGCAAGATGCACATACAGGCAGACTGTCACTATATCGCTGTATAGGGGCAACATGTACATATAGGCAGACTGTCACTATATCGCTGTATAGGGGCAAGATGCACATACAGGCAGACTGTCACTATATCACTGTATAGGGGCAAGATGCACATACAGGCAGACTGTCACTATATCGCTGTATAGGGGCAACATGTACATATAGGCAGACTGTCACTATATCGCTGTATAGGGGCAACATGTACATATAGGCAGACTGTCACTATATCGCTGTATAGGGGCAAGAAGCACATACAGGCAGACTGTCACCATATCACTGTATAGGGGCAACATGTACATATAGGCAGACTGTCACTATATCGCTGTATAGGGGCAAGATGCACATACAGGCAGACTGTCTTCATTGATGTGGTTGATGTTACGGAGACTATTTCCGACGTTCAGGATAGGTTTAGAAACTGCGTGCGACTGAAAAATTATGTCTGTGTAATTAGGGAAAACTCCATTAATGTGAGTTATACAAATCTGAATGTACAGAAATAAACAAACTTTGTGTATTGTCATGACTACAGATGTGTTAGGAAGATAAACGTGCTGGATCCAAGAGATTCGTGCGTTTATCTCGCTCGGAGACCCCTGTGTACAAGCCTTAAAAATTGATGCTAATTTATATACCCCATCTATAAAGCGAATCCGAATGAAGCTCATCACCGGTGCATACACAATCCCAACATTTGCAATAAAAATGTGTTGTATGTTCTCAATGATAACCATTGTTGATATCTTGTGATTTTTCAGAAGCACAGAACACAATTTTTTTCTCTTACAAATATCAGGGGCGGTCGGGTAGCCTAGTGGTTAAAGCGTTCGCTCGTCACGCCGAAGACCCGGGTTCGATTCCCGACATGGGTACAATGTGTGAAGCCCATTTCTGGTGTCCCCCGCCGTGATATTGCTGGAATATTGCTAAAAGCGGCGTAAAACCATACTCACTCACTCACTCACTCACTCCTTCAGCTTATTGGTGAGGCAAAGATCTATAATAAAAGCACATATCTTGCCCCTCTGTGACGAGTCTACACATTTATAAGGCACAGTGATTTTCTTTTCAATGAAAATTGAATAAAAATGTTTAGGCTTTTTATGTTCGAATATAATCTTTCCCTGCAGTTCTAGGCGAGCATTAAACAGAAGCTGAATTCATTGTCTATTGGGGGCAATACATGTTGCACTCTATTGCCCTTTTAACAACTCTTGTAATATTATTATAATATGTATTGGGGATATTCAGATTATATGTCTGTTGTCATTATCCTTCCACTATCATCCAACAAATCTCTAACAATTGCAATTCCAGATTCAACCCAACATTCAGTATAAATAGACTTTTTATTTATTGTAACCAATTTAGTGTTCAATATTATTTGGTTGAAAATATCATTTTCTATTTCTGCAATTACAACCTAGCAATTCAACATGTATTTATAAAAAGATGCTAAAGAAATATTTAGCTAATTAGCATCATAATCTAAAAAATGTCAGTGCTCCTGTTTTACCAAAACACAATCCTGGTATCAACTGCCAACAGCCGCTGGAAGAAAAGCACTTGGTATCCATGCTAAACTAAGTGCTTTGCTCGTACCTGTAAACTCTTTAACACAGTGAGTGAGTGAGTATGGTTTTATGCCGCTTTTAGCAATATTCCAGCAATATCACGGCGGGGGACACCAGAAATGGGCTTCACACATTGTACCTATGTCGGGAATCGAACCCGGGTCTTCGGCATGACGAGCTAACGCTTTAACCACTAGGCAACCCGACCGCCCCATCTTTAACACAAGGTTGATATTCAATATTGAAAGTAAGAGACAGTTAATTCGTTTTCTTAAATGCATTTCGTTATTATCATCACTTGTTATCACGAAGAGAATATCAATATAACCAATATCAGTCATCATCATAACTATGATCACTCTAATCGTTATCACCAATATATCACGAGGACGATCAATATTTAGAATCGGTATCATTAATAGTGATATTACTTTTATAGTGCATCAGTAATCATCATCTCGGTATGTGTGTTGTTATCAAGTCTTTGAAAGGCGTTTAGAAGTGATACACATAAGGAAGAGAATTTATAGATGTCAATTAACTTCTTTATTATGAGGTGTTATAACTGTGTTTTGTAAACGGTGGGTTTGTTTTCCTCTTATTGCGTTGTAACAACGTGAACGGGTTGTTTTCCTCTTATTGCGGTGTAACAACGTGAACGGGTTGTTTTCCTCTTATTGCGTTGTAACAACGTGAATGGGTTGTTTTCCTCTTATTGCGTTGTAACAACGTGAATGGGTTGTTTTCCTCTTATTGCGTTGTAACAACGTGAACGGGTTGTTTTCCTCTTATTGCGTTGTAACAACGTGAACGGGTTGTTTTCCTCTTATTGCGTTGTAACAACGTGAACGGGTTGTTTTCCTCTTATTGCGTTGTAACAATGTGAATGGGTTGATTTCCTCTTATTGCGTTGTAACAACGTGAATGGGTTGTTTTTCCTCTTATTGCGTTGTAACAACGTGAATGGGTTGTTTTCCTCTTATTGCGTAACGTTGTCACAACGTGAACGGGTTGTTTTTCCTCTTATTGCGTTGTAACAACGTGAATGGGTTGCTTTTCCTCTTATTGCGTTGTAACAACGTGAATGGGTTGTTTTCCTCTTATTGCGTTGTAACAACGTGAATGGGTTGTTTTCCTCTTATTGCGTAACGTTGTCACAACGTGAACGGGTTGTTTTTCCTCTTATTGCGTTGTAACAACGTAAACGGGTTGATTTCCTCTTATTGCGTTGTAACAACATGAACGGGTTGATTTCCTCTTATTGCGTTGTAACAACGTGAATGGGTTGTTTTTCCTCTTATTGCGTTGTAACAACGTGAATGGGTTGTTTTTCCTCTTATTGCGCTGTAACAACGTGAACGGGTTGTTTTCCTCTTATTGCGTTGTAACAACGTGAATGGGTTGTTTTTCCTCTTATTGCGTTGTAACAACGGAAACGGGTTGATTTCCTCTTATTGCGTTGTAACAACATGAACGGGTTGATTTCCTCTTATTGCGTTGTAACAACGTGAATGGGTTGTTTTTCCTCTTATTGCGTTGTAACAACGTGAATGGGTTGTTTTTCCTCTTATTGCGTTGTAACAACGTTAACGGGTTGTTTTTCCTCTTATTACGTTGTAACAACGTGAATGGGTTGTTTTCCTCTTATTGCGTTGTAACAACGTTAATCAGTTGTTTTTCCTCTTATTGCGTTGTAACAACGTGAATGGGTTGTTTTTCCTCTTATTGCGTTTTAACAACGTGAATGGGTTGTTTTCCTCTTATTGCGTTGTAACAACGTGAATGGGTTGTTTTCCTCTTATTGCGTTGTAACAACATGAACGGGTTGATTTCCTCTTATTGCGTTGTAACAGCATGAACGGGTTGATTTCCTCTTATTGCGTTGTAACAATGTGAATGGGTTGTTTTCCTCTTATTGCGTTGTAACAACGTGAACGGGTTGTTTTTCCTCTTATTGCGTTGTAACAACGTGAACGGGTTGTTTTCCTCTTATTGCGTTGTAACAACGTGAATGGGTTGTTTTTCCTCTTATTGCGTTGTAACAACGTGAATGGGTTGTTTTCCTCTTATTGCGTTGTAACAACGTGAATGGGTTGTTTTTCCTCCTATTGCGTTGTAACAACGTGAATGGGTTGTTTTTCCTCTTATTGCGTTGTAACAACGTGAATGGGTTGTTTTCCTCTTATTGCGTTGTAACAACGTGAATGGGTTGTTTTTCCTCTTATTGCGTTGTAACAACGGAAACGGGTTGATTTCCTCTTATTGCGTTGTAACAACGTGAATGGGTTGTTTTTCCTCCTATTGCGTTGTAACAACGTGAATGGGTTGTTTTTCCTCTTATTGCGTTGTAACAACGGAAACGGGTTGATTTCCTCTTATTGCGTTGTAACAACATGAATGGGTTGATTTCCTCTTATTGCGTTGTAACAACGTGAATGGGTTGATTTCCTCTTATTGCGTTGTAACAACGTGAATGGGTTGTTTTCCTCTTATTGCGTTGTAACAACGTGAACGGGTTGTTTTCCTCTTATTGCGTTGTAACAACGTGAACGGGTTGTTTTCCTCTTATTGCGTTGTAACAACGTGAACGGGTTGTTTTCCTCTTATTGCGTTGTAACAATGTGAATGGGTTGTTTTTCCTCTTATTGCGTTGTAACAACGTAAACGGGTTGATTTCCTCTTATTGCGTTGTAACAACATGAACGGGTTGATTTCCTCTTATTGCGTTGTAACAACGTGAATGGGTTGTTTTTCCTCTTATTGCGTTGTAACAACGTGAATGGGTTGTTTTTCCTCTTATTGCGCTGTAACAACGTGAACGGGTTGTTTTCCTCTTATTGCGTTGTAACAACGTGAATGGGTTGTTTTTCCTCTTATTGCGTTGTAACAACGGAAACGGGTTGATTTCCTCTTATTGCGTTGTAACAACATGAACGGGTTGATTTCCTCTTATTGCGTTGTAACAGCATGAACGGGTTGTTTTTCCTCTTATTGCGTTGTAACAACGTTAACGGGTTGTTTTTCCTCTTATTACGTTGTAACAACGTGAATGGGTTGTTTTCCTCTTATTGCGTTGTAACAGCATGAACGGGTTGTTTTTCCTCTTATTGCGTTGTAACAACGTGAACGGGTTGTTTTCCTCTTATTGCGTTGTAACAACGTTAACGGGTTGTTTTTCCTCTTATTACGTTGTAACAACGTGAATGGGTTGTTTTCCTCTTATTGCGTTGTAACAACGTTAATGAGTTGTTTTTCCTCTTATTGCGTTGTAACAACGTGAATGGGTTGTTTTTCCTCTTATTGCGTTTTAACAACGTGAATGGGTTGTTTTCCTCTTATTGCGTTGTAACAACGTGAATGGGTTGTTTTCCTCTTATTGCGTTGTAACAACATGAACGGGTTGATTTCCTCTTATTGCGTTGTAACAGCATGAACGGGTTGATTTCCTCTTATTGCGTTGTAACAATGTGAATGGGTTGTTTTCCTCTTATTGCGTTGTAACAACGTGAACGGGTTGTTTTTCCTCTTATTGCGTTGTAACAACGTGAATGGGTTGTTTTTCCTCTTATTGCGTTGTAACAACATGAACGGGTTGATTTCCTCTTATTGCGTTGTAACAACGTGAATGGGTTGTTTTTCCTCTTATTGCGTTGTAACAACGGAAACGGGTTGATTTCCTCTTATTGCGTTGTAACAACATGAACGGGTTGATTTCCTCTTATTGCGTTGTAACAACGTGAACGGGTTGTTTTCCTCTTATTGCGTTGTAACAACGTGAATGGGTTTTTCCTCTTATTGCGTTGTAACAACGTAAACGGGTTGATTTCCTCTTATTGCGTTGTAACAACGTGAATGGGTTGTTTTTCCTCTTATTGCGTTGTAACAACGTGAATGGGTTGTTCTTCCTCTTATTGCGTTGTATCAACGTGAACGGGTTGTTTTCCCCTTATTGCATAGTAAAGTATATGGACAGTTTCACAGTATTTCACAATATCTAAATATATAAACGCAATTAATTATTTCACTATTTATAGCGTAGACGTCTTGTCCTAAATATCAGGACAGACAGCGCAAGCAAGTTAGAAAACGTCCTCATAACCGCTTGCTTTTAATGTTTACCTGTATTTGGCAATTTGTTTGAACGCTTTTGTTAAGATATCAAGTTTCGTTCCTTCCTGTTCGACAGGGAGCTCCAAGTTGATTGACTATAGTTACATGCTCCAACGTTCTCTTAAGTTTTCTTAAAGATCTAGTGATCAGAATCAAATGCAAATACTATACATTTTATTTTTACATGTGTATCTTGTAATGTTTGCGTGAAATTTGTACTTCAAGGCCATATTGTGAAAAACTGTAATACAATATATACACATAAAGAAGAAAATTTATGGATGTTAACTTCTTTATTATGAGGAACACATTTTCTTTCAACTCCTTTATTATGAGGAACACAGGATGTCAACAATTTATTGACATCCATAAATTCTCTTCCTTATGTGTATCACTTCTAAATGCCTTTCAAAGACTTAATATATACACACATGTCGATCAATAATGGCATGGATCAGTATTTTTTAAAAGCGCAATTGATTACGCTTCACTTCCTTTCCCATAATAATTAATGTATAGCGCTTCAGAAATGCTGAGAAAATCAAACGTTCTATTTTGGTTGCTTATGAAGGTATGTCTCCATAATGGCGGCTATTTCATGCGGCGGCCATCCCTTAATTCATCCCTGTCTTTTTTTTCTCACAGCCATTCCTCAGGTATTTCCTCCGCCGAGGGGAGACTTGCAAAAATGGCACCTAATGCTTAATTCCTGAGATTTGCCCGCGGAAAGTTGGATCCGAATCGTATGCAAAACATGTTGGCAACTGCTGGCCCTCGTGTCTCTAAAACAAACTGACAAGGTGTTGGTAGAATGATACGCATTTACACAGCAGTTGTGGCCCTTTGTGTGGTTACCTTTATCGTAAGGAGCTTTGTGTGAATTACATAAGGAATACACAAACATGTGACGTTCATACCGATATCATTAGTAAGCTACAAATATTCATTCAAATACAACAGAATGGTTTCACTTCGTCACATGACTCAGACGCATTTTGCTCAGGTAAATCACTAACTCGATTGGAATGCAGCTAAACAGAGTAGCCTCCCCTTGCACAGGAATGTCGCTACATGCACCGGCTGACCTCATCATTTATCGACCCGCTCCCGACTTAGTGCTGATCTCACTGCATGGAGGCGACACGAGTCTGTCTGTCAACGTGATGTGACTGACAGGTATATACAAGGCCAGGCGCAAGTCAGCTGATTTCCGAACGTATGATACAGACACAGTGTAATGCACAAATATATTTCTACCGGCCTCCAGGCATACTTCCGAATCTAGAGCATTATGGAAATTGTCAGCAATTTTGAATATGGCCTAGTCCGTATTTGGAGATTATTTATTCATGACTTTGAAGATGTCATACAGAAATTGTCCTTTTACAATGATATTGAATGCACTGTGAAATATATTGTCGTATATAACCGTATAAGAATGCTGAATGTCTTTTTAAAATGTTTTACTTCATATGTGATTATAATTCCATTATTGCAAATTACTCAGCAAATGATATTCGCACATTTTATACTAGTTTCATCAATGTATTAATTAAATATAGTGAAAAAATATTTCATCGTTATCTTACTTCGACAACAAATTGACAAAATTAATAAATGTTTTCCTTATTATACTCAACTGTGGGTTTAACCTGGTTGTAGTATCATTTCGACGTCGTTTGTAACGTGTGTTTCTAGTGTTAGTGAGTTTATGTTCTACGTCGTAGTCAGCATTGATCCCGCTATATCACAACGACTAAATCGAGTCAAAGCAGTGGTTGACAGCATGAGCAACGGCTGGCATCAACTGGATATCTAGGATGCCACTCCCAATCAGCCCACCCGATCCTAAATCTAAAATGTGATGAAGACAGTGATGGAAGATGATGGGAGGGACATGGCAACATAACCAGATGTGATGGTAATGAATTTTTAAGTGGGCGGTGACGGAACTGATAAAGGCAAAAATGATGATGATGGTTAGGAGGAGGAGGAGGAAGAAATGAAACAAACGATAGTTAAGACGAGCTGAAAAAAATGATGATAATGATGATGATGATGAGGAGGAGGAGGAGGAGGAGGAAATAAAAAGACGATGGTTATGACTAGCTGAAAATGATGATGATGATGATGATGATGATGATGATGATGATGAGGATGAGGATGTAATCAAAGCACCGGGGATGGAAATGAAACAATTTAACCTTTGGCGCTGTTAACTTTGCCTACAAAACGACTATATTTAGATATACAAGTAGTATATATATATATGTATGTGTGTGTGTGTGTGTGTGTGTGTGTGTGTGTGTGTGTGTGTTCCTTGTCTATTACACCAACCACCCTTCAAATCCAAATCCCAGTCAACCTGAATGTCAACGAAAAGCACAGTGATTAATATATGTAACTCACATTGACCCTTATGTGTGCACTTAGGTTAATGAATGGGCAGTCAAGAAACAACTGCACTTGCCATCAGTAAATATATGGCAAAGGGTTCGTAGTTACTGCATACGACCATCCCAGTGGTTTTGCCCTTTCCGCTAATGTTTACTAACAAAGACTTGGATGTTGGCTTTCAATGATGCGAGACAAAGTGTCTCATATATCAAGGGCGAATATTCAAAGGGAAGGGCATCGCGCACCGAGCAAAGGTTAATATTTCATCTTATTAGACGGCCCAGTGATTTAAATATTTGTTCATTTTCTTATTTCTTATTCAATATATTCGTGATTCATGGGAGTGGTAGCACAGTGGTTAGAGTTGTCGCACTCCAAGTCGACAATACTGTTTGTATTCCCCACTTGAGTAGTTTGCTTAAAGCCCATTCTTGGTGTTTCTCGTCGTGATGACCGCCCCCGTGGTCTAATGGCAGAGCGTCCGCCCGGAGAGCGGAAGGTCCGGGGTTCGGTCCCCGGCCGCGTCATACCAAAAGACGTTAAAATATGGTACTTGTTGTTACCCTGTCTGGCGCTCGGCATTAAGAGGCTAAAACAAGGACTGGTCGGCTCGGAGTCAGTATACTGTGTCTGAGTGGGGTATTCATGTTAAACTGCGGCATGGTATCTCAGTGAGCTAACACTATAAATCGGCATCAGTCCGGACTAGTACAAGCAGCCACACAAACACACACACGTACATGCACGTCGCTATATAAGTGCAATAATCTTGGACGCGACGTTAAACTCCATTTCACCTCACCTCACCTCGACGTGATATTGCATGGATGTTGCTTCTGTTACTCACTCATTCTGTTTCATTTGTTTGAGTACAGGCCGCGTCAAAAAATTATCCTCGGGTAGAAATAACTGTCCTCCCTCGAGAAGTGGTGGGTTTAATTCCGCTTTCAACACTTTCAGTTTTACGTTCTGTTTTCTGGTTTCGCCGTGATATTGCTGGGATATTGCTAAAAGCGGCGTAAAACTATACTCACCCATTCACTCACTCTCTTCTGGTTTAATGTTGGGAAAGACGAGTGTCCTATAGTTCCGTATGCTAATCTAGGATCTGACTCATGTGGGACTCACTCACTCACTCACTAAATTGATCTGATGTAGGAAATAACATCCGGTTGTTTTTGACGGGACATTTTCTACCAACCCGGATTGTCCAGAGACAGTTCTGAATGTAGTATACAGGATACTACCATTTCACTCAGTTCCAAGATGTGTTGCAGTGAATTCTGACATTTATATAATCGTGCTGGTATGGCGTGGTTCGTTGCTCATGTGATGCTCACTGGTTTGTCTGGTCCAGACTCGATCGTGACAGGCCGCCGTGACTTAGCTGAAACTGCAGCCTCAAACACCATTCACTCACTCACACATTCAGATGTATTCATTTGCATAATATCAACAATATATGTTGTGATGATACTGTACTTTATTCAGTATGGAACATTATATTTTACAAACTGGAGGGGCGTCGCAGCGTTAGAGAATTTCACTTGCAAAGAAGCTAATCAGGACTAAAAGTTTTTACCAACATTCATTCTACTGTATTGCCGCTAGGACTAGGATTCAGATAATGTCGCAATAAATTCCAGTGGAACCCCGTTAATCCGGACGGTACAATGAAATCGTCCGGATTATCGAATCATCGGTAAGCGGTAATGTCCCTTTAACGGTATATAAACGTTCCCAGGTGTGACAACTCGGTGGCAAAAGGGGTTTCCGGATATACAGGGTCCGGACTAAGGAGGTTTGACTTTAATCACACGACTTTTATCCTGCCCGCCTCCAAAGTGGCATCAGAGGGGCAGTAGAAGTGGGAGATACAATCGTCGTGTAGTACATCTATGTTAAAATATTGACACCGTTGCTCATTTCTCATCCTTAAACAGCCGTGACAATCCTCAGAAAACCTCGTAACTCCTACTGTCACTAAGGGAAACGAACCGGTTGTGAACTAAGTGTACCAGGTTCGTCACGATCAACGATTTGTTGATGTTAGCCAATGACAGTTACAGTACTGTTGAGACGAGAGAAGGATAGACCGGGGTCAGGGCTGACTGGTTTGACGTCGTTCATGCGGTTGCTGTGCGGGCATGCTCCTATCGCGGGCATGCTCCATCTAGGGCTGTGCGCTCCAAATCTCTTGTCCTTGAGGCGTTCCGCGTATGTAGAGCACAGATGACACTATACGCCCTTCTATATATATACAACGCGTGGATGGTTATTCTTGGTATAAGAAATTCAAATTCATATTTTCATTCGATACGCAAATATCGGTGCAGATCATGTTCAGATGAAATGTTACCTTATAAGTCGGAAATAACGTTTGATATTTGAACACATCAAATGGGTCAGCGAAGTCTACCAGTCTATGCAGTTTTTTCGACCGATAAGCTCACGTTACTTAGAGTATTTATGTTTGTGACGTCACCATCACTCTCTTTGCACGGTTGTTATTTAACTTACGGCTATTTTGGCATCCTGGTATTTGAATCGGAGCTGCGATATAGAGTACAGTAGACTACGGTTAAAACGAACACGCTTATAACGAACTGACGGATATAACGAACTTACATTTTGGTCCCGACTATTTGCTGTAGTTATGTTGTATATATGCTTATAACGAACTACGGTTATAACGAACTAAAATTAGTAGTCCCTTTGCGTTCGTTATAACCGCAGTTTACTGTATATAGGTCCAGTGTTTTATTACAATACAGTGAATAACAGGTTTTGCTTTGATGTTTTATTTGGTTGCATTTTGTTAACACTTACCAATTCTTTATACTGCTTGAATTTCCCGCAGTATATGTTGCATTTGTCCTGGTTCACATATACTTCATTCTTATTATCATTCAATGATGTTTTCATAAAACGGGAAAATATCGTATTTTTCAGGAAAATAAATCAACTGAAAATATGCTACATTGAACGTTATTCGGGAATGTCAATCCTAAAATACATACCCATAAAACGAATAACATCCCTAAAACAAGTTTCAAATATACAACGGTATTTTAAAAAAAAAGAAAACAACCAAAAACGAGAATGTCCTGTGATGTATGACTAACATGTCCATATATTTACTTAAGGCTCGTTTAACCCCCGAAACAATATGTGTAAATGACAGCTGAACATTTTTTATAGTTTAGTTTATTTCGGACGTTCATCATGGAGAGATTCTCGCTGTTCAGGGACAGAGAGGCAGATACCTTCCATTCATTACCTGGGTTAGGCCTTGTCACAACTTGACCGACCGCGTCATACGTTAAAAGATGGTACTTGTTGTTACCCTGTCTGGCACTCGGCCTTAAGGGGCTAAACAAGGACTGGTTTGCTCGGTTGGAGTGTTAACCTGGAGCATGGTATCTCAGTGAGCTAGCACTATAAATCGGCATCAGTCCGAACTAGGACAAGCAGCCACACACACACACACACACACACACACACACACACACACACACACGTGTGCATGCACATCGCTATATAAGTGCAATAATCTTGGACGCGACGTTAAACCCCATTTCACCTCACCTTGTCAGAACTAATCATACGGCCATGCTGCGTGTTAGTCAAAAACATGTCCTGTGATTCTGGGATAGTTGATGCTGGACAGTTCCTTGTGTTTTATTGGCAGTTTTCTAACGGTGAATATAGATTTGATGTTGTATGTGTAAATGCGATGCATTTATAGGACATAAATTGCGCCTGAAGCAAATATGCATACGTGCAAATATTTATCTGCACCACATCCTGACAACAAATGCACGTAAAACATTAAAGTGGCCATGTTTAATACATTTGTAAATATATACGTATATGTACGTAAACAAAGTACATGTATATGCAAATGTGTCCAGGGTTTAGAGAACGCCTTCTTGTTGCATCCCCTGCTATCCATAATGGTACACTGCACATTCGTCAAATTTCAATTACGTGAAACAGATATATATAGAACAAAGAACAAAGGGTTAAGTTGTTCTCGCAACTATACTTTATATCCGACAAAATGCCATCACTCAACCCATGTCTTTGAGTTCATTCAAGGATGGACATCGCACCCATCGCAAACCAAAATGAAATTTGTCCACTAGGTATTAGAACGCATTTATGGTTTTTGTTTGTTTGTTGTTTAACGTCACATACAGCAATATTCCATCTATATGACGGCGGTCTGTAAATAATGGAGTCTGGACCAGACAATCCAGTGGTTGACATCATGAGCATCGACCCATGCAATTGGGATACGATGACAGGCACCAACCAAGTCGTCGAGCCTGACCACCCGATCCCGTTAGTCGCATCTTACGACAAGCATAGTCGCCTGTCCGTGTGTCCGTGTGTGCGTGAGGATGACCTCTGAACTTGACCCAGATCACGGTGTGGAGACATTAGGCAACACCCCAATGTTTGACTTTGGCATCCGTATCTCACAGGAGATTACCTTTGGTATATAATATATATGGGTTAGCCTGAAGGTTGTGCTAAACTTGCTACCGGCCTTATATACACAGGGCGTCAAATCAGGGTCAGTTTCAATGGCTTTTTTAATATCACTGATTGGAATATCCTGTAAATATCATTCAGGTTTAATCTTGTTTCTGACGGTTGTTTCGTTCAACTGTTATGTCAACATAATACTGTCAAATATCAGGCGACCGTTCTCATTAATCACCAAATCAGATACACACCTGTCTACAGGTGTTAAAAGGGCGTTGCCACGTACGTGTGTGCATTAAGCACAGGGATACAACTCACGATACAGGACCCTTTCCAGGACCCAATTCTTCAGTATGGCTTATATTAGAAAGTCTGAATCGATATATCCTTTTTTTTCATTTGATTTTTGGCCTATTACTTTTTGTTTGTTTGTTGTTAAACGCCGCACTCAGCAATATTCCAGCTATATGACCTCTTATTACTAAACTTTTATAATGTTGCTTACTTTTATACGCTGCAATCAACAGTTTATATATATTGTACATTATATAACGTCGGCCTGTAAATAATTGGGGACAGATAGACTAGTAGGTAGACACAATTTTATGGATAACAACTTCTTTAATACTGTAAAAAGCGACGTTTCGGTATAGATCCTTATACGGTTGTCAAACAAGAATGAATGAGGGACATAGTACAGAATATATCTAGTATGTGGAGGATTAACAGTAGAGGATTTACTCCTCCACCTACTATATAAATCCTCTATTGTTAATCCTCCACCTAGTAAATATATTCTGTACTATGTACCTCATTCAGTCTTGCTTGACAACGGTACAAGGATCTATACCGAAATGTCGCTTTTAACAGTATTAAAGAAGTTGTAATCCATAAAATTGTGTCTACCTTGTCATCCGTCAATTTCTAAGTAATGCCTATCAAACAATTAAGTGCATGATATATTAAGCATCGCCTCACGCCGTCGAGGTGGAAGACGTGGAGCCTGAACATGTTGCAGTGTTGTCGTCCCCACAAGCAAAGGAGCCCCGGGGAACTATTCTAATTCGGGTTTCCAGGAGGTTCCAGACAGACATGGAATTAACAATAAATGTGTGTCAGAACAACGTGTCGTTACTCTTGAGAGCGAGGCAAAAAAAAGGATTTGAATTAAATGTTTGAGCGTCTGTATGCTGTCAATACAGTGCCGCAACTAGGAGATCTTATCCATCCATACGTCATAGCTTGTACGCTATAGAAACGATAATAAATTACAAACCATCAGTGCTAACGTTTTTGTATGACACTTTAGTATTTATCGCCTTGATAACGACACCTCTTATATAGCATTCCATGCACAGGGACGTTATAGAGACATATCTATATTCTACCTTTATGTAACATCCCCGGCAAGCAGACACATTGTTTTGCATTTCTTACTGACGAAACGGGGTTAGGGTGAATATCTGGGTCAGGTGGGTGTTTTTGCCACTATATGAGTTCATGCGCCCCTAGCTGCCGCCATGCGTGTAGAAATCAAGATGTTCAAATACCATGAGAACCAGCAAACCTATTTTCTTCGCAATATATTGTTCCAGTGAATGATTAAATTGTGATAAACTATGTAGCGATTCTGGGATTGTATAAGGGAGTCCTACGTACACAGACCCATGATAATACTGTAATGCTTATGGAACGCAATTGAGGTACATCGATAACATTATAATGCGTGACGAATATGTAACCATGGTTGTGGCAATGCCCCATCACTTTCAACCCACACTCAGAATCGATCATAAATGTCCTACAGTTTCTAAAAAAAAGTCTGCTTCACATATAGGCCCGTAGGAGCATATATACGTATATTAAGATTAATGATAAGCTTCTCAGGTGTTTTTCTTTTGACTTGATCTCGTAAAGATTCTCCGCCCCCTCCCCGGAAAGTCATAGTCAACCTTTTATATTTACGTAACAGGCCCTGTGGCAAAGATCGGAGGTTTCCGTGAATCATCGGCTATATGATGTGATCAGGTGGCGGAAAACGCCTTGAGCGACTATAGACACTTCAGATTTCCAGAAAGGGATTTTCATGTTACAAAGTGCCCGACATAGAAGTATGCCTCACGGAGATAGCCGACGGTTACCGACCGCAATGTCCCCCCGCAGTTGACCGCGGCGAGCGATTCAACAGGGTCATGCTTGTCATCAGTCTTCGCGGATATCCGAGTGCAGGTGACCCATATTCAGATCGTGATCGGCCGTGGGCGTGCCCCTCGCGTCGGCGAGGTCGTTCATGGGTGGAGTCGGTCAAACTGCCTTTAATCAACAATTAAATCCTCGAAGGTAACCACCTCTCGGCTGAGGGAGAGGCTTTAAGAAAATTATAGACATGAAAATACGATCACATCTTAACACCTCCAAAATACATTCAAGTTGCATCGTGACTGCAGTCGATATACTTCACTACCCAGACTCAGGCATATGGCTTGGCACGTATAAAAGTTTTGTAATTTGTGTGAAATATTGTCTATAATCCCTATTCATATAAGGATCACTATCATAAAACATTGTAAATGTTGTGTTATGTGTGGTTTAACTTGTATGAGATAATATTTTATTTGGTGTCATGCTGACCCAACAATCACACGATATTATATGCTGTAAACTACAGATGTATTAGATAGCCTTGGCATTAATCAGCTGTGTAAGAAAACTAGGAAACCTAAGATCTTAGAACGACATTGATAATTCTCTTAACTGATGAAGTCAGTTGGCTTCCGATGCGACGCTAAAATGTAACTCACACACATAGATAATGAATTTTCTGTGAATAGGATAATATTCATTGGTGGGAACTATATATAAATATATAAATAAATATATAGATAGTATAGTGGTATGGTATAATATGGAAATGTCACGTACGTCCCTATATGACATGAAAGCTGCGAATACAATAAGTTTGGCATATTGAAAATGAATGATGCATGCCTTGTCAATAACTACATCTGCTACGTCTGCAAGTCTTACTGTAAAAAAACATGGAGTGGGTTGTGAGGAGGTGTATATGAAATCAGATATATATGTTGTTTCAGGGGGAGGACTAGTGGGTGAACGTATATTAATAACGGTCAAAAAAAGCAAAATCCCGTTAGTTCCGACTATTACAGTCTTACAATTATGTTGACGATTAGAATGACCCATATTTGTATTGGCTGTCAGAGATCCTGTATCCATCCTCACGCTGACTAAAACAAGCCTATCCCGTCAACTATCCGGTTGTGCTTCCATCCCACTCAGCTGATTCTATAATCGTGGCATTGCCGCGAGTCGTTTCTAACAAAGGGCAGCTTGCTATATTTATCAACAGGTGAATTCTGACTTTAGCGTTCTTTTTCCGCTCTCGTTCCAATTATACACAACGCCCTCGGTAAATCGCCACAGGTCATATCTTCTGTCACGTGGTATACGTTCTGCTTATCACGTGGTAAGGTTGACCTGTGTGACCTCATCGACGACAGTGGAGACGACAGTCACAGTTATATTTGGAGAATATAGAGCAATAGAAATTCTTACGCCAACTTCCTGAACGGCGGATGGGTTTGAAAGTTTAAATGTGTCATCTTGTTAGTAAACCTTCCTGGTAAGGATACTATATATCACACTGTGGGCGGGTGGCTTTCCGTGAAGACTACTCTATCATTTTTGTCAGATGGTATACGTGGAAATGTGCCTTCCTCTTTTAGCTATGTATTCAATCATAACATCTGTAGTCCTTATTAATTTCAATGTACAATGGAAACTGATACTATATGATATATTTAGCGCATGAAACATGTACGTGTGGCGATACCTTATTTTCTGAACGTAAATAACATCTAGGGTATTTCCGATGTTGAAACTTTATGTCTGTGAAGCAGAAAGCTATATTTACCTTATGACATCTAGAGATGAGAGATATCTAAGTGAGCAATTCTATTATTAATGGCTGGTTTCAGTTAAAGTTCTGTTCGCAGCGTATGTAATGGGCGAGTTTTAAGATGGCGGTGGTGACGATCATGTCGAATTAAAACACATCTGTGACGTCATTCTATTGTTTGAACGCCCCATTATTTTTCAGGAATGGAGAGTTGCTTGTCAACTGTACATTATCTTGAAGCAGCATTTGAATTTTTCAAATATTTTCAACTACAGAATATTTTGTCAAAGTGTAAAAGTAGGGATGAGTTTTAAGTAGGGGAATATCTGCGGGGCCTCTGCTCTATTATTTTTAAGGAATGGAGAGTTACTCGGACATTCCCCTCTACGGAATACATTCCTCTCCCAAAATCAGTAAGCGGCAGTAGCGATGAGCAGACTTTTGGAGGTGGGGGTAAAATGGATAATTATTATGGCAAATATGCTTGGCAGGGTTATTTATTTTTACGTAAGTTTGGACGTGACTGTAAACATACTATCTGTAACTATGTTCCAATATTATTTCAATTTCACTGTGATCTTTGTTCGTTTGTTGTTTAACCCCGCACTCAGCAATATCCCAGCTATTTGACCGCGGTCTGTAAATAATCGAATCCGGACCAGACAATCCAGTGATTGACATCATGATCATCGATCCACGCAATTTGGATACTATGACATGCATCAACCAAGTCAGAGAGCCTGATCACCCGATCCCGTTAGTCGCCTCTTACGACAAGCAGAGTCGCCTTTTACGACAAGGATGAGATGCTAAAGACCAATTCTTCACGGGTTTCACTATCTTTAGTGAGTAGATACTACTTATCTCCACAGTCAGCAATAGTCTAGAGCAAAATGTTAAATATTCGAGTGAGTGAGTGAGTGAGTTGGCTTTAACGCCGCTTTTAACAGTTTTCCAGTTATATCACGGCGCATCAGCTTAATGTGCATGGGAGGAAAATCCGAAGTGATGCAGGTCTCAGACGTTTACGACTTCGGTGAAAACCACGAGCACAGGTATGGTGCTGACAAACCTAGAAACATAATCAAGGCGAACCCACTAATGTTCGAGTCATGGTCAGGCAAACCAGTGGTTGATTACATGAGCACGATGACACACAGTCAGCTAGGCCACAACCAACTAAGCCATACAGTCAACTAGGCACCATAGTGTGGCTATGCACCCAATCCTCATACGTGGGCACAGGGGTATGGTGGGTACCGGGGACCTATTATTCTACGCCCACGGGACACACACACACACACACAAACACACACACACACACACCAGAACGAAAACCGGATACTCTGGTTTCAGTTTGGTTCAATATGGGGAAACCGGAAGCGGTGACTCTACCCCCGTATTTCCACGTGTGACGTGGGCTCTACCATGTCCTCGGAGGAAAACTTCAATCGACATATCGACCAATTGACGATATCTGCTTCCAAGGCCGCCCAAGGATACACAATGATTACATGCACGAGGCACGTGTGAAACAAGTATATACCCATTCGTGATCAACTCGTGTTATACCGGGACAAGCCGAATAGCGACTCGTGTCCCTCTCTTGGCCATTTTTTGCGATTGGGTTCCGTCTATGCGCAAACGGGCATACCTAAAACAATTGTCAACTCGTTGCGTAATGGTTCACATATATTTCCCATATATTATATATATTTCAGATTCAATTTAAAGCACATTGGGACGTGCGGAATTAATCAGTATGATTGAACACAATTAACTGTGTCTTGGGTATATTTTTAGATGCAAGACATGTGGAATCAAAAATTATTTCTGAGGGATTCTTTGACGAAGAACTTGAAATCATACGCGCATTCTGTTTGGTTTGTCGTATTTTCGCAGGTAACATTTATCGATTGGGGGACGAGTCTTCTTGCAGGTTACGGAAAGGGGCGACTGCTTACGAATGGCATATACCCACATTAACTATGGCCTATTCATACCGGATAACGTCGACTGTTGTTGACATACATGCTGTACACAGGAATATACACACACATGCGGTTTATTCGGTACAGATGCCGTCAACTCGGTGTTCGAAATCGACATCAGCCCGTAGGCCCGAGGCCGACAGATTTGTTCTCGGGCTGATAGTATTAAATTTCAGCAGGCCATTACAGCCTGCAGTTTATTTAAGTAATTATTTACAGTAAACTACGGTTATAACGAACTCAAAGGGACTACTATTTTTAGTTCGTTATAACCGTAGTTCGTTTTAAGCATATATACAGCATAACTACAGCAAATAGTCGGGACTAAAAAGTTAGTTCGTTATATCCGTCAGTTGGTTATAAGCGTGTTCATTATAACCGTAGTTTACTGTATTAAGCATTTTTTAAGTAATGTTATAAACACAATTTTCATATTTATAAACAGTAGGATGAGACCTTTCAAATGGTGAATGACATGTCGTCGCAAAGATGTTTTACAAGCTGATAATATCCTGATAAATGTATTGACTTCATCTATCACCGCCGAGTCTCTGGGAACTCGGTGTGATAGCAGTTAAAGCTTCTGGTTGACTGGTTGTGTTTTGTAATTTATATTGCAAGAGCATGTCTCTCTGCTTCAGCTAAAATACAATGGCCCTTAAGCCTCTCGGTTTACTCTGTGGCGATTCAGACACTGCGTCAACTCGTCAGAACTTCCCTTCTTCTGTAGTTGATATTGTGTATTGTGTTCTGACATGGCTTAATTTAATAGATACCCTTTATGGTTTCGTATCTTATTGTCCATTGTCTGGCAGTAGCTGTTCATGATTAAGAGATGCCAAAACCAGCTATCGAAAATACAATCAACCCAAACTGACACAATATAGATAGCATAGCTGGTTATGAGCAATTGGAATGAATGAACGATTGAATGAGTGAGTGGAATTTGCTTAACGCCGGTCAGCAATAGTCCAGCTGTTTCACAGCGGTCTGTTTATTTGTAAGCCTGGACCAGACAAACCAGTGTTAGAAAACATAGCCAACGGTCCTCTATCAAATAATATTCATCACTGATCGGTTGTTATCATAATCGCTTTAAACACAGGGGAGCTACTCCGCCCAATAGGAATCTTAGGGAGGTACCTGCTAGGTAGCAGGGTATGCTCTTGCCTCTGCCCCGGTCCATTGGTGACAGACAGAGTGAGACACGTGGTCGTGTACGGTGACATACAGAAAGGGACGTTTACGGTGAAATACAGAGTGAGACGCGTGATGTCACGGTGCACTGGTTTCTTCTTGGAAATTGTACCTATGTAACTGCTGGCTTAGGATGACAATTGTCTCCTTCTCTTTCGTTGAGATAGCCTATTAAATAGATAGGCGAGGTATGTATATTACACATATATCTAAGATATGACCACCAACAATAGTATCCGATTTACAAAGCGCATGACTTTATTATCAACGTACATTCCAATTGCACTCCGAGCTCATCGGGGAGTATACAACCCAATCATTATGGTGTATATAGTTGAGTTGGTCAACCAGAGTCCGCTAATTTTGTTACATGCTAGTAGACATATATATCTGGAAAAAAGGTAAACGCCCCCAGCTGTTTTGGCCAAAACGTGCGCTGGCCCCAAGTCTATGGCACAGACACCAGAACCTGTGTTATTTCCTGAAAAATGAGGACAACAGTCATGGCTTTTCAGAAAGTGACATTGATAATATTGGTGGACAATTCATTGACAAAATTGGTATGGTATTGGGAGCTGCAGACAGCCCAAGACTGTTATTGCTGCTGAAAATGACCGCCTGTGACTTCCTGTGACGAGAGTTTTATAAAAGCGTGTACAGCCGCCACGTGCCCAATGACCGCCCCAATCCTCCTCGTCGTGCCTCCAGTGAAATGTCTGATACGTTCCTGGGGTAGGTTTTGTCACCGTCAGTGAAATGTCTGATACGTTCCTGGGGTAGGTTTTGTCACCGTCAGTGAAATGTCTGATACGTTCCTGGGGTAGGTTTTGTCACCGTCAGTGAAATGTCTGATACGTTCCTGGGGTAGGTTTTGTCACTGTCAGTGAAATGTCTGATGCGTTCCTGGGGTAGGTTTTGTCACCGTCAGTGAAATGTCTGATGCGTTCCTGGGGTAGGTTTTGTCACCGTCGGTGAAATGCTTGTGTCCCTGTAGATTGGCAACTGGTGGTTCCACCTTCTGTATCTGGCGCACCATGATGTCGCAAGCGGGTTGAGGTCCGAACTCATTGCGGATCATGGGATGGTCGTGGTGGCGTTCTGCTGGAAGAGCTCTTAGACCCGTGGAGAAGGCTATGGTCTCGCGTCCTCTTCCATGTAGACGGGTCTGGTAGCCAGGGTGTGGTTATCAAAATGTGGTCCAACGATCGGATCCAGCTTGAAGTCGTGCAACAGACATCATGACTCATGGGACGAATGTTCTTGGTCCTGTATGCTGTGGTTCTTTGCCGCTTGAGCTAATACGTTCGTCTTTGCCCCCGTGCCCCCCCCCCCCCCCCCCCCCCCAACAAGTGTCTCTTCTTCCATGATGACAATTGGTCATCTGGTATTTAGAAAAGTGCCTGAAGGAAAAGGGTTGTCGCCTAACCAAGTGGGTCGCGATCTTCGTGTACTGACGTCACACGAGGCCGTCCTGACATTGGAAGGTTCTAACCAAGCTGAAGACCAACAGCTTTGTAGGACATTCTGCATGAATAATATCTGTTATTCGCCACCTTGCGCCTTCAGATAATCTCCTTGTTGAGTAAGAGTATAGATTAAAGTTAAGAATAATTTGAAATTGTGTTTGGATTTAGCGTCGTGGATTTATCTTTTTAATACTCGCTGGTGGCTTAACCCAAGTGCTTCGATCTTTTACTGTTCGAGTGATTACCAAACTTATGTTACTGATAACATTCGCGGTCACGGCAGTGAATAACGTTTTCAGGGGGCGCTTTACCATTTTCCAGATGTATATTCGCTGTCCACACAGTTTCATATTCACACAGTTTCAGCCCCGTGGTTCGTGCACGTGTCCAGGCAGCTCTGGTTTCAGTCTCACCTGTAGTTCCAGTGTGCGAAGTCAGTGCTTGGTGTCCCGCTCCAGTGTTGTGGGTGATACGTTTCTAATTCTCATTCAGAAATAGTATGCAGCTTGAAGTACAAGGCCAGGGCCAACTTTACCCTTGATATGTAATTACAGACTGACAATCCGTTTAATTTCTAATAATACATGTCGTAAGAGGCGACTTACGGGATCGGGTGGTCAGACTCGCTGGCTTGGTTGATGCATGTCATCGTATCCCAAATGCGTAGATCGATGTTAATTATATCAATTACTGGATTGTCTGGTCCATACTCGATTTATGTACAGGCCGCCATCATATAGCTGGAATATTGCCGAGTACGGCGTTAAACAACACACAATCAAACATCAATCATGTAATAATGTACGGACACAAACGGAAATAACGCCGACGAACAGCCACTCACAAATCTTCACGCTGTGTGCATATATATAGTTCTATGTTTTTTTGCCGGGTGAGGGAGTGACCTCTATAATCTCGGGGAGGCATATAATTTTCATCGAGACAAATATTGTTTCTCATTATTGTTTTTAACACAAACTTTTTAACGGAATGACAGACAATGTATTTGAGATAGACATGACGTCATTGCTTACTTTCATCCGGTTATTTATTTCAACCCCCTCGATCCACCCACCCCGCGCCAACAGTAGGACACACCCACACACCCTTATTAATAACCATACTATTCATATATATCGTCATGAGAAAATGTCATCACCTCATAAAACTAAGTCTACTATATGTAGGAGTTTCTGAAACACATATGCAAAAGTTCGTGTTTGTTTTCTGTTTGTATGTTTAAAACAAACCAGCCAGCTGATATACATAAATGGTAGTGTTGATATTAGCTATGCATGTCGTACTGACGTCAGAAAGAAGTTGTTTTGATTCAAACAAATTCCGATGACATCGTCATTGAAAGGACGTTACAAAGACGAGACTTGTGACCGAGTATCGTGACGTCACGGGCTGTTGACATCTGACATGTGCGCAGTCGATTTGTGGTTGCCCATAAAAGGTATTAATGCACTACAAAGAAATAACTCATTGGGGATTCGTGTTGAAACACGACAGGTAATAAATTAGTTTAGGGTAATGAAGATATAATGCGTACATGATACATATAGTTAAAACATTCTGATAAACGGCGTCTCACTGACAACAATAATGTAGGGCAAAACCACGTAACCTGCATCAGGAACGTTGAATGTCCCTTTCAAAACCACTTAATATTTTCATGGAAACGAAAATACAAAGGGAAACAACTGTCGTGAAACATGCATACATACTATTGCGCTTGAATAACCCACCTAGTTGCTTCGCTTTGGAAGTTACCAAGGGCGATAACCGCATCTTACCGCATTCTCGGTACAGTGAACCGTTTGTTTACATCGGATATTTCGTCATACAATGAAATATAGGTCGACTGCCTCGGCCAGTGACTACGTGTCCATTTCTCGAGTCAGTGCAACACAATTTCATCATCTACTGACACTAGGAACCAAACTTCGGCGTTTCATCATTCTGTACCTGTCCACGTGCATATAGGAATGTTTGCAAGTGTTGACATCGTGGTAGGACACACGGAATAACTAAAAGTAGTTCCGTGTCATACTGAACAAATTCATATTTCGAACTCATTACATCATTTCAATGACAAATCGTGTTGATTATAATATCCTTTGTTGAGTACGGTTTGGGTACTGTTTATAGATTAGTGTTAATGTCGTGTGCACGAATCACTTTGAAATGTGTATGAAACATGGAGAAAAAATGAGTGTCACTTTCGAAATGTTCAGTTAAGTATTGATGAATCGGTGATATTTCGTATTAATTGCTACCAGCAGCCATACGTTTCGTTATTGGTCAAAATTAACCCAGGGCCCCGTTCCTCAAAGCAATCTTAGCGCTAAGGTGATCGTAAGTCCCATACTCTAACATAGGCTTACGATCATCGTAGCACTAAGATCGCTTTGAGGAACGGGGCCCTGATCTTTCAATATATTATATGATCTATAATTGTAAAAGTATTATTATTATTAATACCTGCGATTATGCTATGCTATGCTATGCTATGCTATGCTATGCTATGCTATGCTATGAACCAGGTGGTGGTGTACAAGCTATAGCAAGCTAGGTCACACATAAGGACTAGAGATTTATTGTCCTGAGAGCGTCCACAACAACGCTCTGTCCTAATCCTGTCATTTGGATGCCACAACACCTGCCCGCGTCACCTGCTCTCGGCGTCTTTTTCGAATTCGGGGATCTCGCTTGACAAAGAACATACAGGCTCTCGCGTTGTACCATAAATATGTCGCTGCCCGGCCGTATGAACGAATAACGGTACACTAGCAGCATGTTCTGACAAGCACACGTACATGTTTGAAGCAGCCGGGAACTCCGTTCAGTTCACACGACTGGGCATACTTGTGCACGCTGTCTGAACAGGAACATACGATAAAAAATATTCAAACGCAGTTTCATTTCATGACATATAATCAGAACGTGATTTCCTCCTCTCTATTTTGACTGCTGACTCAGGCACCGAATATTTTATATATGACACATATATATCACGGATAGCAGGCGCCAAACATTTTTTACCCACCGAAGGCAGGCGCCACATATCTTTTACCCTCAACACATTATCTTTTTTAGCACTCCCAGCATGTCCAGTGAACGAATTATATTTTTTTCTAAAACTTGAGGACAAGTTGTTATTTTTATAGACCCCACACCCCTCTCTCTCTTTCACGCACGCACACACAAAACACACGAAACACACACACACACACACACACACACACACACACTACAGAATATCTAATGGGCGTAATATATAGTTATTACGTAGATATATGTCTATTTCATTGGAGTAGAGACTGACAAATATATAATACTCAACTTTGCTAAGAACTATAAGTGACTATTTTGGTCCATAGCAAATGCTGAGTAGTATGCAAAAACTCGCGCGATTATTTACAGGCCATCGTGCAAAAGATGGAATTTTGTTGGATGCTGTTGAATCTTTCTACACAACAATCCCTCGTTCACGCAGTGACTTTGAATGTCACCTGCTCGTGACTAGCCGTGACCTGCTCGTGACTAGCCGTCACCATTGCACTGTCAGCATGAATCACACATTGGCGTGTTATGCAAGCAGGTTATTAGCAAACAGAGTGTACACACAATTTCTTTTCTTATTGATGTGGGGGCACGGGTGGCCCAGTCGTCTAAATCGTATTCGCTGAGCACAGTTGCGTCCCTTGGTCGCGACAGAAGCCTATTATTATGGGTTCGAACCCCGGTTCGCCCTTATTATGTTCCAAGGTTTGTCGCCCATGCTTGTGGGTTTCACCACAGTAGTAAACGTCTGAGACCTGAATCATTTCGGGCTTTCCTCCCACATTAAGCTGACACGCCGTGATATAACTGGAATACTGCTAAAAGCGGAGTTAAACCCAACTCTCTCACTCATATTGATGTACATATACAGTAAAGTACGGTTATAACGAACTCAAAGGGACTACTAATTTTAGTTCGTTTTAACCGTAGTTCGTTATAAGCATATATACAGCATAACTACAGCAAATAGTTGGGACCAAAAAAGAAGTTCGTTATATCCGTCAGTTCGTTATAAGCGTGTTCGTTATAACCGTAGTTTACTGTACATATACCATGTTATAACATGCTTCTAATTCACCATTTAAATATTGAATACGAATATTTCCGGGTTGTTTATTTTTCATTTTGTCGCAGTGAAAATGCCATAAGTGGCTTACCGTGATCGTGACCGGCGGACTCGAAGAGCACTATTGCTGACACTGACCCCAATATGAGACTCAATTTACAGTCGGGACACGGAAGTTCTTTCTGATCAGTGCACCCGTATACACATGTATAAATATATATCTATTATTCAATCAGGAAGGAGGTAAGATTCACAATCTGATCAGGAACAAAGAACACAGTATGGCCATTTTCGTTTCGTGATCCGATATGTCGCCGGCACAGGTCACGTGTACAATAGTCAACTGGTGGTGTTCTAGAATGTACAAACCTCTCCTATGCCACGAGATTATCGAGGTTAGCCTTCTGCGTCTCAGGTATTGCGCTATCTTTACATAGGACTGTTAACCTTGAACCTGCAGTCGTATGGTCAGATCTAGAATATTCCGTGTTTGTCATGATTGTGCCGTTTTACTCCGATGAGGCCATAATTTGATTCCACAGTGCTATCGTTGTATTGTTTATCCGTCGTATGAAGAGAATATTCCGAAAAATGTACAATGTTGAATAAGGTATAAGTTTGATGTTAAATAAGGTATAAGTACAATATCCAGTGAGCTATAAGTATGATGTTAAGCAAGGTAAAAGTATGATGTTAAGCAAGGTAAAAGTATAATGTTAAAATGAACATTTCCGAGTCTCATGTATATGAACATTCATAATGTTCATTACGTTTTCTAGCTAAGCGTGTGTAAATAAAAGCGACAGAAACCTCCCCTCTCCACAAGAAATCTCTGTCAAAAACACAGTCGATTGTACGATTCCGATTATATTGTGTTTATGAATCACAATCAAATAGTGACGATACACGGTGTTCGCGAAAAGGTGAGCGTAATCCGCTCTACCGCTGGCGACCGCCTCCGTGGTCTAGTGGTAGAGCGTCCGCCCGGAGAGCGGAGAGGTCCGAGGTTCAATCCCCGGCCGCGTCATACCAAAAGACGTTAAAAGATGGTACTTAAGGGGCATTAAGGGGCTAAAACAAGGACTGGTCGGCTCGGAGTCAGTACACTGAGTGGGGTATTCATGTTGAACCACGGCATGGTATCTCCGTGGGCTAGCACTATAAATCGGCATCAGTCCGGACTAGTACAAGCAGCCAAACACACACACACGTGCATGCACGTCGCTATTTAAGTTCAATAATCTTGGACGCGCCGTTAAACCCAATTTCACCTCACCTCTACCGCTGGCACCCGTCACAAACACATGCAAAGGCAAGTTAATTGTTCATCTGAAAAATCACGGAATCAGATGGAACAAGTGAAAATAGGGAATTGCATCGGACATAATTTTTGTCACTGATGCGTCAAATTTGGAAATGTCCTCCACATGTCTTCCATAAAACTGTTTGGAAGCTTATCTAAGGCATTAAAAGTTGTAACCGTGATCAAACAATATCTGAGCAGGAATTGTACCTCAAAAGTTGTGAAATGTAGACACACACCAAGGGCTGGAGCTGCTGGAATATTGTAACTGGAAAGTTCTAGCACTTCAAGTAGGCCACAACGGTTTCTTATCTTACCCCGTTCATTTCTACAATGCTAGTCTTCGATGGCAATATTGGTCCATGCTCATATGACGGGGTATAAGTGAATATATTATGTACACTATACAAAAGAAGTGAACATGGTTAAAGGACACCCGATTTTTTCATATGACTATATGACAGATTAACTATAGTCATACATGTGGTCTTTAACTTCTTTTGAGTAGCATATGTCCTTTCAAACCAAGACTTTCTGATTTGTGTTTTGCATGATATAGGAACATACACCACAGACCCGTGTCGTGCGCCCGAAAAGGTATTATTTGTAAAATACTACGGCTTTTGATGATGACGTAGAACTTGTCATGTAGGCAGTCAAACCTAGTTCCTCTATACACACATTTCGATTAAAATAGAAATATGAACGGAGAAATTGATTCATTCCCATCTTTTCGTTTTCTGTTAACTTCTCAAAAAAGACACTATTAAAGCCATTATGCATATACATGTATGTGTGTTGTTGCTTAAATAACAACCTTTTTGTGATGGAAACTAAAAAAAAAAATATCTCAAGCATATTTTTTCAAGACAAAAGACAAAAATAATGTTAAATATAAGCCACTCGAACATAATCCTTGATTCAAACTCACAATTGTGCAAAAAGATTTCTGAAGTGAGATTTTCCAGGAACAGAAAACACGTTCCTTGTGTTGCAGACTTACGTGTCCATACCTCTCCTCTGTCTCAATTTACTCGCGGCTACCCACGTGAATACTCTGTCAACAAACCCTTCCGCCGAGGGAGCATTCGGTGCGTGTGTTTGAACTTAACACACAGTATTCTTAAAACCCGTCATGGAAATCCTCTGGAACAGTTGAACACGCTAAAAGGATTTTATTTCTGAAAACCAACGGATATCTTTAAATGACGCTATGTCTTTGAAGAATTCAACATCTTTACACGTATTTATAAAAAAATAAAAAATAGAAACCTTTGAAACGAGTGTTTGAATGTCAGTGGGACGTCTCAATACTTGATGAAATTAACGGTATTGTTTTATTCTTTTCCTTACTAAAACTAAAGGTTTATTGTAATGTATATGCCTATGAAATAGCGGATTCATCACGAGTATATTTTTTTAATTTGGTAAATATCAATCGAATTTTAATTAATTAATTGTCATTCGCCGAAATTCTGGCGCTGTTTGTCTTTGAGTCAATTTCGAATTCGATACTAGCAATCTGACCCTTTTTTAAACTGACAATACTGCTTTTGATCTTTTAAATTTTGCTTCATACGACTCTTGCTCAGAAGTTGTTTGATCAGGGCTACAACCTTCAACGCCCCAGTAAAGCTTTCAAAATGTTTATGATTTATGAGCACATTTCCAAATATGACACATAAGTGACAAAAATGATGTCCGATGCAATTCCCTATTTTCACTTGTATGCCGCGTGTTACCGCCTTTTTTAGGTGAACAGTTGACTTGTGTTTGCATGCGTTTGTAACGGATGTTCCCGTACACCCAGTATCATCAATGTTACACGTAGTTCATAAACACATACTTGATATAGCCTGCTCTTAGTAGAGAGTTTTTATGTTTATGGAAATGTTTTTGTCGCTTTTATTCTAACATCAAAGGAATCCATGTTGTTTGTAAACATCACGTGCACCAAAATTTAAGTGCCATTTCCGGTTAATTTGCAAATTGGTCATGGGGGTATGACATATATGTTTTTATGTCATAAGATTTTGTCATGGATAAGTGTTTTAGTTAAATGATAACTGAGTTCGGCAATGTATTAAGTGTTATTCTGTGATTATTTATACTAATATCTTGCAAAGGTAACATTAGTTGATGAGGAGAGGCATCTATATAGCTTCACTTGTTTGCCAGTACGCTTATAGATTGAATAATTTGGAATAGAATATTGTTTAAACCATGGTGTGATCTAGCCCCTGGTCTCGGGGCATCTATACTTACTGTTTCGTTTCTCCAGGCACACACAAGTATTACCTTGATCTCTCCACGAAATGTTGGCACCGCCCTGCCCCCTACTTCTGCCGTGAGAGTCCCCAAGGACCAGGTTCCACACGGTGTAGCCGAGCTTGTTGTATGTGATCATCCTACCGCTTGGCGTGGATCGTTTCTGTTTCCCTCACAGAGGCATGTTGTACAAAACTCCATTACTTACATGGCGTCAATATCCCTGTAGGCGTAAGAGTAAGTGATTGAGTGAGTTGGGTTTAAAGCCGCTTTTAACAGTATTCCAGTTATATCACGTGTCTGCTTAATGTGGGAGGAAAGCCCGAAGTGATGCAGGTCTCAGACGTTTTCCTCTTCAGTGAAACCCACGAGCACGGTAATGGTGCTGACAAACCTAGAAACATAATCGGGGAGAACCGGGATTCGAACCCATGATCATAGGTTCCTGGTGTGCCCAAGGGACGCAGTCTGCACAGTGAATCGCGGCGCCTTAAACGACTGGGCCACCCGTGCCCCTTGTAGGCGTAAGAGATCGACCACTTGATATACTTGAGGAGTGGTGCCTGGGATTTTATCGAAAAAAAGTAATTACGCCTGAAAATGCTTGAAAAACATCATGCCTCAGACTGTTTTAAAGAAATACATTGCCTGCCTCAAAACATACATTGTTTCAGGCTGTGTTGTGGATTTTTGGTTATTTATTCCCGTAGTCGTAATATCCCCGATATTAAATGGTCGTTCACTATAACAGCAGCATCTCGTCCATTCACTTGAACCAATACGTTCATATATACGGCTGTTGAGTAAGTATATATCAGCACTCCTGCATTGTAATTGTGTTCAAATTCATATGTTAACGAGGCCATTAAATTATGTATGTGAATGTTCAAATTAGAAACCCTTTTATAAATAGGTTTGAAAAATTACATTCATGGTTTTTTTAAGCATATTTTTGATTAAACCTGTTATTGACTACTTGATCATTTTGTACATTGTGGCTTGTTGACATATGACAGCTGATATGGTCAGGATTCTAACATGAAAATGAACATCAAATATTACAAAAGAATGCATGAACAAATAAATGCCCTCGTTGAAATAGAAAAATGCATGTATATTTTGGACATCAAAGGCAATTTTATATGATGAAATTTTGTTTTAAATGAGAGTGAAATTGTTTCGGCGCTATATAATGCGTGTATAAACATTATGCGTTGAAAAGTTGTATGCGGTTTTTTTAAGATACGGAAACATGATATAGTAATGAGTGAGTGAGTGAGTTTGGATTTACGCCGCTTTTAGCAATATTCCAGCAATATCACGACGGGGGACACCAGAAATGGCCTTCACACGTTGTACCCATGTCGGGAATCGAACCCGGGTCTTCGGCGTGACGAGCGAACGCTTTAACCACTAGGCTACCCGACCGCCCCGATATAATAATGAATGAGGTGGTGTTAACGCCACTCGTAATAATAATAATAGTAGGTAAGTTATTTCACGGTTTTTCATTTGAGTTTGGGAGGCAGGCCCACCTTGAAGTGTTTGTAGACGTTTACGACAAAGGCGAAACGCAAGAATCAAAATGAGGGGGTATCTGGGAGTCGAACCCACTGCAAATCAAGGGACGCGACTCTGCAAATCGAGTTGCAGTGCCTCAGACGACTGGGTCACTTGGTTCTCTTAACCCCCTGGATGCCACAGGGACATATATGTCCCTCCTCTACAACCCTCACTTTGAAGTCGAATAAAATTCAATATACATCACCCACACAAATACACTTCACAGTTTTGAATAAGGTGGGAAATTCCCTGTTCTGTGATATCATCCACTGGCATTTTAGGCCAAGCAAAAGTACTGAAAATGACCTCTGAAAATTAGGTACATCGTAAATGTCGCCATATTTTACACATTACTAAATCACCACTCACGGCGTTATTTACAGCATGTTTTGAAATCTAAATTTCGGATATTTACTCGGATAAATAAATTTCAAAAATAGCATATTAGTGATCACGGGTATCTGTCCTTTATGAAATCACCAATGATCATTCCAAAACGTCTCCGATAACCCTAGAATCGTTTCGAATGTTTTGGAAAAATTTACTGCTTTTCAAGGCAGAAAAAAATCTCGGACAACACTTAGAAGAGTATTTTTGTAAAACCGGTTTAATATTTGCAGTTAACTTTACACCATCAAATAGGAAATTTAATATTCTCCACCTCTGCGTAATTTTATAGCCAGAGGTAGATCCAGTGCTACGTGAGCGCAAATCTCGCACAACCTTCACTTTTCCGAACTTTGGAAAATGTGCGTCAGAAAAAAAACTCGGCATCCAGAGGGTTAAAGACTGTTTACAGAGATGTCAAGACTTATGCGATGACACAACCACAGATCAGCGTGTACACACGGACTCACACGGAGATTATACACATATAACAACAAAAGTATAATTATGTGCACAAATATACACCGATGCACACAGATAATATGCTCATGTATAAAAAACCATATACCCACAGAAATATGCATACTTTGGGATTAACACAGGTAAGCGAAAAGATCATGTTATGTTAATAGATATTCCGACGTCATCAGGTGTTGTCATAGCGCCGGTGTATCATACGACGTCATCAGGTATTGTCAAAGCGCCGGTGTATCATACGACGTCATCAGGTGTTGTGAGAGCGTCGGTGTATCATACGACGTCATCAGGTGTTGTGAGAGCGTCGATGTATCATACGACGTCATCAGGTGTTGTGAGAACGTCGGTGTATCATACGACGTCATCAGGTATTGTCATAGCGCCGGTGTATCATACGACGTCATCAGGTATTGTCATAGCGCCGGTGTATCATACGACGTCATCAGGTGTTGTGAGAGCGTCGGTGTATCATACGACGTCATCAGGTGTTGTCATAGCGTCGATGTATCATAAAACGTCATTAGGTGTTGTGAGGGCGTCGGTGTGTCATACGACGTCATCAGGTGTTGGGGGAACGTCGGTGTATCATAAGACGTCATCAGGTGTTGTGAGAGAGTCGGTGTTTCATACGACGTCATCAGGTTTGAGAGCGTCGGTGTATCATACGACGTCATCAGGTGTTGTGAGAGCGCCGGTGTTTCATACGACGTCATCAGGTGTGAGAGCGTCGGTGTATCATACGACGTCATCAGGAGTTGTGAGAGCGTCGGTGTATCATACGACGTCATCAGGTGATGTCATAGCGTCGGTGTATCATACAAAGTCACCCGGTATTGTCATACCGTCGGTGTATCATACGACGTCATCAGGTGATGTCATAGCGTCGGTGTATCATACAAAGTCACCCGGTATTGTCATACCGTCGGTGTATCATACGACGTCATCAGGTGTTGTGAGAGCGTCGGTGTATCATAGGACGTCATCAGGTGATAATTTTTTAATTTGACGTTTACACGATATACGGCTTTTCCATTGGATGAGAGGTCGGTCACATGACCGCGAAATTGACGTTCATAAGTGTATGAACGACACAATTTGACGTTTCTTACGTTTTTCTCGAGACCGTGTTCTTGAAATGACGTAAACACTGACGGACTACTTCCACATTCCTCGGGAAAACCCTGGGAATTCCCTAGCACGAAAACGTTACATAAGCATTATTTCTGAACCTTTAATTTTGGTCTCGGCATTTCAGTATACATTGAGAGCTTGCCAGTATGATTTTTCACGAATTTCTTCGATACGGCCCATCCTAAAGAACAAACGAAAAAATGCACATCCAAACTATCGTCAATATCGACTCGATCTGTGTCTAGGCTGACAGTGACCGTATCCAGCAATCTACGAATTTACCTTGGTGTCTGTTTGACGCATCTTTAATCACCTTTCAATAATCGGTCAGTTGATCAATGATGACTAACACATGTAACCGCCACAGGTTCATTATCAACTTCGGAAATCCTCCCGTCACGTTTATCGTGTCGGCCATTTTGACGTCTTGTAAATGTATTACGACGCGCTGTCATTGTGACAAACAAGCTCCGACGTTCATACAGTTTGGCCCTTGCGACGACGTTCATACAATGTTTGGCCCTCACTCTATGAAGGTTCATACTCCAATGAACTCCCAAAAAGTGAAGGTCAATTCTTAATTGTCATAGCGTTGGTGTTTTATGCGGCGTCATCAGGATCTGGTGTTGTCATAGCTTCGGTGTATCATACGACGTCATCAGGTGTTGTGAGAGCGTCGGTGTATCATACGACGTCATCAGGTGTTTTCAGAAAGTAGGCGTGTCATAAGACGTCATCAAGTGTTGTCAAAAAGGTTGGTTTGTTTTTTGTTTAACGCCGCATTCAGCAATATTCCAGCTGTATGACGGCGGTCTGTAAATAATCGAGTCTAGACAACCAAGTGATCGACATTAGCATCGATCCCGTTAGTCGCCTTTTACGACAAGCATAGTCGCCTTTTACGGCAAGCATGGGTTGCTGAAGAGTCTTGGCAAAAAGTAGGTGTATCATAAGACGTCATCAGGTGCCAGGTGTCGGTTGTCCAGGAAGGGTGTCGGATGTCGGGTGTCGGGTGTCGATCGTGTCGAGTCATTTTGTTGTTCAGGTGAATGGTGTTTTCACTGGTTCTAGAACATTCTGTGTCTGATCGCCGAGCCGTTATCTGTAGTCTGATTAATGTAAGCATGTCGGCTCATTTCGTGCCCGTTACAATCCTTTCGTGACTTTGCTGCCAGCTAAGTGCTGATTCATTCATCACCTGTTCATCTACCTGCATGTGCACACGTGTGGCATGAAGGTGTACTGACCCCACGTGTGGCGTGAAGATGCATTGCCTCCCCACGTGTGGTGTGAAGCTGTACTGACCCCCACGTGTGGCGTGAAGATGTACTGAACCCCACGTGTGGCGTGAAGGTGTACTGACCCCCCACGTGTGGCGTGAAGGTGTACTGACCCCCACGTGTGGCGTGAAGATGTACTGACCCAACGTGTGGCGTGAAGGTGTACTGACTGACCCCCACGTGTGGTGTGAAGCTGTACTGACCCCCACGTGTTGCGTGAAGGTGTACTGGCCCCAAAGCGTGGCGTGAAGATGTACTGACCCCAAAGTGTTGAAGGTGTACTGACCCCCACGTGTGGTGTGAAGATGTACTTCCCCCGAGTGTGTCGTGAAGATGTAATTCCCCCACGTTTGATGTGAAGATGTACTTCCCCCCACGTGTGATGTGAAGATGTACTGACCCCCACGTGTGTCGTGTAGATGTACTTACCCCCACGTGTGATGTGAAGATGTACTGACCCCCACGTGTGTCGTGTAGATGTACTGACCCCCACGTGTGGCGTGAAGGTGTACTGACCCAAAAGTTGTGAAGATGTACTGACCCCAACGTGTGGTGTGAAGCTGTACTGACCCCCACGTGTGATGTGAAGATGTACTGGCCCTAAAGTGTGGCGCGAAGGTGTACTGACCCCCACGTGTGGCGTGAAGGTGTACTGGCCCCAAAGTGTGGTGTGAAGCTGTACTGACCCCCACGTGTGGCGTGAAGATGTACTGAACCCCACGTGTGGCGTGAAGGTGTACTGACCCCCCACGTGTGGCGTGAAGGTGTACTGACCCCCAACGTATGATGTGAAGATGAAATTACCCCCACGTGTGGCGTGCAGGTGTACTGACTGACCCCCACGTGTTGTGTGAAGCTGTACTGACCCCAAAGTGGTGAAGATGTACTGACCCCAACGTGTGGTGTGAAGCTGTACTGACCCCCACGTGTGGCGTGAAGGTGTACTGGACCCAAAGTGTGGCGTGAAGGTGTACTGACCCCCACGTGTGTCGTGAAGATGTACTGACCCCAAAGTGGTGAAGATGTACTGCCCCCACGTGTGTCGTGAAGATGTTTCTGTCCCCCCACGTGTGGTGTGAAGCTGTACTGACCCCCACGTGTGGCGTGAAGGTGTACTGGCCCCAAAGTGTGTCGTGAAGGTGTACTGACCCCCACGTGTGTCGTGAAGATGTACTGACCCCAAAGTGGTGAAGATGTACTGGCCCCCACGTGTGTCGTGAAGATGTTTCTGCCCCCCACGTGTGGCGTGAAGATGTACTCCCCCCCTTGTGGCGTGGAGATGTACTTACCCCCACGTGTGTTGTGAAGATGTATTGATCCCCACGAGTGTCGTGAAGATGTTCTGACCCCCCACGTGTGATGTGAAGATGTACTGACCCCCACGTGTGTCGTGTAGATGAACTGACCCCAACGTGTGTTGTTAAGATGTACTGACCCCCACGTGTGGCGTGAAGATGTACTGATCCCCACGTGTGGCGTGAAGATGTACTGACCCCCACGTGTGGTGTGCAGATGTACTGACCCCACGTGTGGTGTTAAGATGCACTGACCCCACGTGTGTCGTGAAGGTATACTCTTCCACGCGAATAAAAATGGTTGAAAGCATAAACAAGAAAAAAGCGTAATGTGAGTATGACATAAAGTTACCAATGGTTCATTATATTGGTCCAATGTATTGTGAAAGGCGGATCTTCTTGTCAAGCGGGAAGTGACTGTCCTCGCACGTTAACTTGTGTTATACTACATACGTACACACTTGTATGCGGATATTGTGTAAACTGTACAAGGGTAGATTATGCACGACACGGTCCACACTTCCTGTTTCCAGATATAGTTCACTGGAAAATGCGAACAAACTGAATCCTTAAGTTGTATCCTTGCTATCGGTAGTTCATTTACTCCTTTGTTTACTAGTTCATGTGAAGTTCCGGCTTAGACTTGATCTTTCGCAACCCATCCTTGTCGTAAGAGGCGACTAACGGGATCGGGCGCTCAGGCTCGCTGACTTGGTTGATGCATGTCATTGTGTCCCAGTTGCATAGATCGATTTTTATGATGAAAATCACTGGATTGCCTGGTACAAACTCGATTATTTACAGACCGCCGTCATATAGCAAACAAACAACTAGTCCATCTGCTCATCCATTCCTTCAAATACTCCATTTATTTGTTCATTTTTCTAAATAGTTCTTTTGTTCATTTAGTTGCGAATTTATTCAAACGGGATTTTTACATTCATGTACTTATATGAACCTCGGTTATTGGTTTATTCGTTGACCTTATGCGTGCTTTCTCCCTACCATCACCAGTTAGCCCTGTGCTAGGCAACACACAATAACCCCATCCAGTAGCACGGAGATTGGAAATGGGCAGAATAATGGATTCACATCTTACACAATATAAATGGTCAAATTAGAAAATGATTTCCAACATATAAGTCAACATTTCAAAGGTACACGTGACAATATGTCATAGATTCTGATATAAGCATAGAAGATGATGAATCTATATTGCTTCAGTTGACCAAGACAGGTGACACCAGGGTTTTATGGCATCTAACTACACCAACAATTGATATAAAAACATTGCCTTAAGGGAATAACAAGTTTAAGTTGCAAATGGTACTATAACAACGATGACAAGAAGGAAAGAATGTATTTATAATATAATAAAATCCATTCTTTTCGTAACATATAAAAATTAAGTTACAGAAACATGATACACGTATTCGTTTTCATGTGCGCCTTCACTAATTAGGCACGTACCATTTGCTAACAGGAAGCCTATTAAGCTCTTTTCAATGCTTATGCTTGAGGGGACCCGAAAAAATGCCCCCACGCCCGGAAGAAGCGTTTAATAGCCTACTACAGCTACCTGCAATGAATGTTCATGTAATTGCGAAATGACATCCCCACGCTGTATCGCTACGCGGTGGTTATTTAACGATATATGGATGCTGCTTCACTGTGATTGAAATTGATTAGTGTCAATTAGCTACCTGCCAATCACAGCCACTATCTGTCACATGTTGATTCAATGACGTAGTAATGGTCAAACAGCGCGTGGCACGTGCTCAATTTGTGGTCAACACATTGACAAACAATCAGTCATGTGTTTCCTTGACCGCGGGTAACAAGTTTGTACACACAATTCGTAACATTTATTCCTATTAATTATTTTTAAACAATGAACGTAATTATACCACACATATTTCATTTTCTTAATATCAAACATATGTTGATGTCAATTATGATGGTGATGTCTGATGTGATATAACTCGAAAATTGTTAACTGCGGACAAAAATAACCCTTATTCACTTTCTATAACGGTGATGATATCAATAACAACATGGTGGATATCGAAAACGCGTGGTACACTGCAGTCGGTATATTACGTATGGACCCCCTTAATAGACAACTTCTATCAAAGCTGGAATGTCAAGGCGTGTTCTTCATCTAAAGGCAAATATTATACAATGCTAAAAGACAAACCACAGTTAGATGAGTATCTATTATCTCTCCCATTGAAACAAGCAATCTGGATTCTTAAACTGAGAACATCAAATCATAGACTACCAATTGAGAAAGGCAGATGGTTTAACACACAGAGTACTGAGAGAACTTGCACTTTATGTGACGACCAAATAGGAAATGAATTTCACTTTCTATTAGTATGTCCAAGACTAAATGACCTTCGAAAACAATACCTTCCGGCATACTATACTAAATATCCCTCCACTCTAAAATACAATCAATTAATGAAATGTTCATACAAACCCATTCTAGTAAAACTGGCTCAGTTCTGTAAAAAAGGTTTAACATTATTTACATTATTAAATATCATAGGATCGTCGATCTATGGCTGGAAAATTGCCCTCGCGACGTTAAAATTTGTAAATTTCACTCTACAATATAATATATGTGTATATTTTATGTGTTCACGTGTGTAGTTATGCAGATCATATATGTATTATAGAAATGCATTATGGGTGCATGTATGTATTCATGTATGTATATATTATTAGATATTATTGTTGGTGTGGTTGTGTATATATTCAACCTCATGTATGCTCTGTAATCACTCTGTGTGATTTTCTTACGAGCAATAAACTTCTGTTCTGTTCTGTTCTGAATACAGTTAGGGAAATTAATTATTTTATATTCACGGGGTCTCACAGACCACATGTGGCCGGATGACTGTCATATTATTAACGTACGTACTTTATGTTGGGTACTATATAACAAGTTACGCTTTAATTAACATTTTGTCTCTTAGTTGTAAAAATAATCACAATTTATTGCATATAAAAGTGCGTATTGGACGAAAGAGATTTACTCAGAAGTGAATATTATAACCGTAATGCATTAGGAGCACATTGTCATCCACTTTAACATAGTTGTACATAACTGTCTTTCGTTACGCAAAACGTCAGGCAAAAGGAAAAAACAACACAAAAACAGTCTGTACCCTCTGAGTAAAAGAAATATTGAAAAAAATAATATTTTCTTCTGTCTGTGCCGAGTGTTTCAAATGCTTTTTGCTTTTCGTTAGTGTCCTCGCTATATCTCTCATTCAGCTAATATTCAAATGATACAAATATTCTTATAGAAACACATTGTAGGTTCTTATTAGAATAACACTTACGCTAAACAAACTGTACATTTCCCATGGTTTGTGGTTCAAAACAAGATTTATTATATGTAGGGACGTTCTAAAGAAATCGTGAAATGTACGTAATTGATACAAATTAAACAACCAACTACCAAAAAACATTTCTAGAAACATTACAGGACAAAGAATTCTGTTTTGTGAGCCAGGTGCAAAACTAGCTGAAGATGGCGTAGGAATATATTGTTCCGGCGGGTGGTAATTAGCAGCTCCCCCGCGAAGTACCAGACGTTTCATGACGTCATAACAACATTTGCATATGGCGCAAGGCAAATGTCGTAATGCTTTGTCCTAGTCGGAATGGTGAAGCATTTAACAATGCCTTTGTTGGTGGGGTTTCTGCACTCGGCATATTCTTTCATGTGCATCTCTACCAGGACTATATTATTTTAATCCTTTGTGAAACAAATGTACTATATAGTGAATTTCATTGTCTATTTCATACAGTTTTAGACATTGATTATCCGCGACAGATAGAATTAATCGTGATTAAGGATTGACTATATAATTATATATTTGGAATGTATTCTTTTAGGATGTGTGCCCATAAAAATATAATATATAGTTTAGATGATAATTATATGAATCATACTGAATCATGCTGGTAAAAATATAATTCACTTATCCCTCAATATTGCTAACAGATGCTTCCAAGAAATGAAGCTTGCGTTCGGAAACTTGACGTGTCCTTTAAAACAAAATTTTCAACATCCTAAATATTCGATGATACTGTATTCTGTGTGGAGGGAGATCTTCTTTTGACCTGAGGTAGTCAGATCAGAGAGTAAAATGCCGCTGAATTATATCTACTGACGCATAAGAGAATCTAATTATGCAAAAAGATAATAATTGGCCTTTTGTAGACTCTTTACATGATTGAATGTCGAACTGACCAAAACGGTCGGCATAATAAGGCTTTGTTCATTCATAATATTTTGCCCGATAATGTCATTGTGCCAACGTGCAAGCAATTTAAACCTATTTAGTTCTAAAATATTGGGAATAATAGTTTATTTAAAAAAATGAAACTGGCAGATGTTCATTTCTTTAATTGTTCTGATTTGCCTTAATTAGACACGCTTTGCCCCACTGCCTTGTGACACGATTGAAACAAAGACTTTGTTCTGCGGGTTTGGTCGCGTCTTTGTTTCCTAGCGGTATGCAACCGCGCGGACCTCCAAGAAGACAACAAAGCAGTTTCTAGGCACAATCCCTCCGCCATACACGGCGTCAACTGATTGGTTGGCGCACCTGGGATGTTCATTTACAGGTAGAAACGGCACTTTTTTAAAGTGCTCTTCATGAAACTGCCGTGACGTGTTTGCCACCACGTTCACGACTTTTATTTATTTTTATTTGAAAATATTCTACACGAACTAGAATATACACATAATGACTAGTTTCACAAACATTTTGATTTCAACAACGTTTATCAAGCAAGTATATGCTCTTTCGAACAATTTTAAAACATATATTTTCGCTTACATTTAGGTAACACAAGATTACTCTTCATTAATTTTTATTTTTTTTATTTTTCTGACAAACGTAAACTTATTTATTTATTTTTTTCTTTTATGTTCTTGTATGTGTTATATAGAAGTTTAGCAATAACAGCATTGCCTCATAACCATGACTAAACATCTGTTGTATTAAAACACAATACTCATTTGTTCAATATTCTACACACTGCAGTGATATCTACGTAAACCGGTCCGTGGTCATGCATGTATACATACGTGGCGCTGCCCGGGGGACGATATCTATCATGTGTAACGTGGCTTCCATTGTCACGACTTCATGTGCATGACGAACTCGCCGGTCAGCGGTCAGTCACCGCCTCGCCTGACCAGTTGGCCAGGTCGTGGACGCATGACCTTTATACCGCTTATATATACCTAGGGCCAGTCAATCACTTGGGCTGATGTGTCTCCGAGTCACGATTTATGTAGAGATACCACGTCGATAGGTGTCCAGCAAGTTCTGTATCAGTATGCAATAAAACCGTATTATGTTATCTGCACATCTTATCACAACACAACTATCTCATTCACATCTATATGTATAGCTGGGTTGTATCGTTTTACGTCCACACTGATCATATTGTATATACATAATCCATGCCTATGCATTAATCCACGTCTGTAATTCACATTCAACGAAGTATACCATTCACACCTTTCATCAATATTGCATAATTTACATTAATATGAATCTCCACACAGTTGATTCAGTTATTTGATAAACATTGAGGAATGATATTCATGATAACGAGCCGCTCGTGGGAGATGATATCTTCATCATATGAATGGGCTCGGGATAAGGGACTGCATGATTCACATACAATATCAGTTAATGGGGGTTTCTGATACCGCAATGAGCAGTATGTCAGTCATATAACGTTTTTTTATAATAATATAAATTATTCCACGAAAAAGTGGAATTTATTTTGTGTCAGGGTTCAACCCCAAAACACTGTTTACAAAACATCCGTCTATGTGTGCAACACTACCACACCCATCTATGTGTGCAACACTACCACATCCATCTATGTGTGCAACACTACCACACCCATCTATATGTGCAACACTACCACACCCATCTATATGTGCAACACTACCACATCCATCTATGTGTGCAACACTACCACACCCATCTATGTATGCAACACTACCACACCCATATATATGTGCAACACTACCACACCCATCTATGTGTGCAACACTACCACACTAATCTATGTGTGCAACACTACCACACCCACCTATATGTGCAACACTACCACACTCATCTATGTGTGCAACACTACCACACCCAGCTATATGTGCAACACTACCACACCCATCTATATGTGCAACACTACCACACCCATCTATGTGTGCCACACTACCACACCAATCTATGTGTGCATTACTACCACACCCATCTATGTGTGCAACACTACCACACCCATCTACGTGTGCAACACTACCACACCCATCTATGTGTGCAACACTGCCACACCCACCTATATGTGCAACACTACCACACCCATCTATGTGTGCAACACTACCACACCCATCTATATGTGCAACACTACCACACCCATCTATATGTGCAACACTACCACACTCATCTATGTGTGCAACACTACCACACCCATCTATATGTGCAACACTACCACACCCATCTATATGTGCAACACTACCACACCCATCTATGTGTGCCACACTACCACACCCATCTATGTGTGCCACACTACCACACCCATCTATGTGTGCAACACTGCCACACCCACCTATATGTGCAACACTACCACACTCATCTATGTGTGCAACACTACCACACCCATCTATGTGTGCCACACTACAACACCCATCTATGTGTGCAACACTACCACATCCATATATATGTGCAACACTACCACACCCATCTATATATGCAACACTGCCACACCCATCTATGTGTGCAACACTACCACACCCATCTATGTATGCAACACTACCATACCCATCTATGTGTGCAACACTACCACACCCATCTATATGTGCAACACTACCACACCCATCTATGTGTGCAACACTACCACACCCATCTATATATGCAACACTACCACACCCACCTATATGTGCAACACTGCCACATCCATCTATGTGTGCAACACTACCACACCCATCTATATATGCAACACTACCACACCCACCTATATGTGCAACACTACCACACCAATCTATGTGGGCAACACTACCACACCCATCTATATATGCAACACTGCCACACCCATTTATATGTGCAACACTACCACACCCATCTATGTGTGCAACACTACCACACCCATCTATATATGCAACACTACCACACCCACCTATATGTGCAACACTACCACACCCATCTATGTGTGCAACACTACCACACCCATCTATATGTGCAACACTACCACACCCATCTGTATATTCAACACTACCACACCCACCTATATGTGCAACACTACCACACCCATCTATGTGTGCAAACATCACGACCACACCCATCTATGTCACGCCGAATACGCGTACATATTAAATCTTGTAAATCTAGTTGAAAGGTTGGGAAATGAACTTGTACTAATATGGTTCTTGGGGAATGTGGAAATGTGCATGTTCAGTTTGTATATATGACAAAGGCAATTAAGTATTGGTGCAGACTATCACAACCAAAACAATGTAATATGATGTTAAAATCGTTGGCTGATGTAGGCCGTAATACATGGGCGAAACAAAAAAAAGAAATATTCTGTTAAATTTAGATTTGGCTTTGTATGGATAAGTCAGGAAATGGGAGACCATGCAGCCTTCAAATCTTGTTAAACACAGATTACATGATACTCTCTTTCATTTATGGCAAGCTTCCTTGCATGCGAATCATTAGTATAACCAATTTAAATCACTTTTAAATATTGAAAAGTATTTAAGCATAGGTGACCTTCCACAACATTTGAGAAAAACCTATTCTAGATTTTGATTGTCAGATAAGAAAATATAATTAATAATGAAAGATACTGTATGTCGTGCAAACTTAAAGAATATTTTGCTGTTGAAGATGAATTGCACATTTTCTATATATGTCACTCCTACTCTGAATTGAGAAACAAGTCCATTGTAAAATAATTTAGAAAATATCTCACAATTGACAATTTTATTTCTATCATGCAGAGCAAGAACATTGACGTTATCAGAAACGGCAGTCTGTTCTTATATCATGTAAATATTAAAAGAAACATCCGATTATAATTTTGTTACAAAATGCGAATGCACGGTCATGCTTTTGTCTGTCTGTCTGTCTGTCTGTCTGTCAATTTGCCTTCACACATGTGCTTGTGACGGCAGGATACGCTCACCTTTTCGCGAACACCTGGTATCTTCACCATCTGATAATCATTCATACATGCTTATGATATAGTCGGAATCATATAATTGACTTTCTTATGATTAAAGAAAAGATTTTTTTTCTGTTTTGCGTATTGGTATTTGATGCATAGTTACCTTCAAGTTAAGGTAAATGTTCCGCCAATCAATGTTCCCACATTTGGTATATATATCATCCCACGAGCCACCAACCTGCTTATCATATGTATGCTGTAAGTGTTTAGTATATCGACTTTCCTTTCACAATAAACAAACGCGCCATTATATTCAATACATTTAAACCTAACTCACTCTCTCCTACCTAACGCAGGTGACTACCCCCCTTAAACCAGTGTACGTGTACATCATCACACAAACCAATCTTCGTTGCAAAATATATTATTGAAATATACAGCAGTACATGTATTACTATATGTGCGTGGGTGAGTCGAGAATGTTCGCCAGGTATATAAAACCATTAGTGTAGCGTGTCATAATAAACACATATTCCATTGCATGAACCGTCCATTTAACGTAAACCTTCCTCACACGTGGGTGTTCAAATGTACATCAACCATTCACGATGTCGGTTTAAAGGCAACGCCCTTGCATTCTCGCCACACCCGTTAACATCCCCGCCCAGGTCGTGAGCGTTATTTCAAAGACAAGGGAGGGTAGCGTTCATGCCTAAACAACCATGATAAGACATGAATAATATGTCATTACAAAACACTATTTCGAACGTCTTTCTGTGCACTGAACAAGTCGCCCATGCACTGTCCGCCTTCGTTGTACCGTGAATACGTACGTCAAGCATGAAATTACAAGACATATTATAACATGAAGCGAAACCGTACACTATTCGGAAGGTATACCAAGTTATACAAACAGTTGAATCGTTTCACTCACGACACGTCTACAGCCGTGTTGATAAACTGGGGCGTCGTTTGAGATATATTTTAACAAGAAATGGGGTTTGTGTCGTTTAAATATACTGATGGTACATACGTCCTCATGACCCGATGGTGTTAACTCGTTATCGACATTCTATCGTATTGACACAGTTTCACTATCTCTTTGTTCTTCTACCTTATTGTGTAGGGAGCTACAACGTACATGCATTCATTTAGCGTGTACATTTGTACTTGTCTGTCGCCGGTTTACATGCATACTTGCATGCATGCAAGTATGCATGCATGCATATATAGTATACACTTGTCAACCCGTATCATACATGCATGTCTTAGATATTTCCCGACCAGTGTTATTATGCATGCATATATAGCATATATTTGTAAGCCATTGTTACGCATGCATATATAACATATACATGTCGACTAGTGTTGTGCATGCATATATAACATTCATACTTATTAAACAACTGTCATGCATGTTTCCATTTAGCATATTTTTGTCGACCAGTGTTATACATATGCATTTATAGCATATACTTGCTAAACAACTGATATACATGTTTTCATTTGTGCTTGTCAACCAATGTTATACATGTATATATAGCATAAACTATTACACGTGATTTCATTTTATTAGCAAAGACTTGTCGACCAGTGTCATGCATGCATCTATTACATATTTTTGTCGGCCGATGTTATAATGCACATTTAGTATATATTTGTAAACCAGTGTTTGTACTACGTTATCTTGACCTTCAAAGGTTTATGAAAAATAGATTAAATGCACTGCGCATGTAATGCACATGCATATAACATATATTTGTAGCCAGTGTTTGTACTGCGTTATCTTGACCTTCAAAGGTTTATAAAAAATAGATTAAATGCACTGCGCATGTAATGCACATGCATATAACATATATTTGTAGCCAGTGTTTGTACTGCGTTATCTTGACCTTCAAAGGTTTATAAAAAATAGATTAAATGCACTGCGCATGTAATGCACATGCATATAACATATATTTGTAGCCAGTGTTTGTACTACGTTATCTTGACCTTCAAAGGTTTATAAAAAATAGATTAAATGCACTGCGCATGTAATGCACATGCATATAACATATATTTGTAGCCAGTGTTTGTACTGCGTTATCTTGACCTTCAAAGGTTTATAAAAAAATAGATTAAATGCACTGAGAGTAAGATTGTGGACAGAGGGCTGAAGAATGAGATACGGCCAGTCGGATATCTATCAGGTGACATGCACATAACATATCACCAGTTATGAGTACTAATTATAAGGGTGTGGTCTGTGGGCGCACGGTCGTCTCGTCAAGTTCGAAGCCATGTGTGTTCGTTCCATTTTACAATGTCTCTAGGGATCTTGCCCTGTCCGGCTAATGGCCTCATGGGATATTTTGCTGACATTTTTACCGGTTTACATGTGTTCATAACACGTATCAAAAAATTCCAACCCATATGAACAAGTTACCAGTGCGACTGATGACAGTGATATGGCACACAGAGGGTTGGGTGCAGAAGGGAGGGGTGTCCTGCGGCATGAGAGAGATGTGTGATATCAGTCTATCGCCTAACCCAGAACTATTTCAAAAGATGAGCATTCGTTGTTGTTTTTCACTCTGTTTATTGGCTATTCTAGCGTCCGTACATAAACCTTCCATTGATAATATGCCATCGTGACAAAACAAAATATTAAGCCTTCAACCCTCGTTGCTAATTCGGTTAATATGTAATAGATATTTGAATATTAAGGGAGTATATTTCTGACATATGTATGATGATGATTATGAAGAGGAGGAGGAGGAGGAGGAGGAGGAGGAGGAGGAGGAGGAGGAAGAAGAAATAAATAGACGATGGTTATGATGATGATGATGACGATGATGAGCTGAAAATGATGATGATATAATCGGTATGTATGCTAGGTTGATGGGTATGTCTGTATATATACGGTCATGATGTATGCTTGGTTGACGGGTATGCGTGTATGCAATATGTATGCCAGGCTGATGGGAATGTATGTATGTGGTATGTATGCTAGGTTGGTGGGTATACATGTATGTGATATGTATGCTTGGTTGGTGCGTATGTCTGTATATATACGGTATGTATGCTTGGTACATGGATATGTTTGTATGCGGTATGTATACTCGGTTGATGTGTATGCATGTATGCGGTATGTATGCGGTTGTGTGATTGGGTGTGCTTGTATCGATATGTTTTTGTATTTTTAATTTTTTTCGTGTTCCGTTTGATCTATATATGTGTTATGCTTGTTAGAGACTTAACGTCTCACGGGTAATATTGGCCGGGCATTGTACGTACCCGCCCGAAATACCTAGCAATTGTTTATGATGTTCAATGCGTGACATTTAAATAAAATTATTCTTCTGCTTCCTCTCCGGGGGATCGGAAGACCGTGATATATGATCACGTGAGTTGAAACTATTTGAACAGGTCATCGTGACATGGAGAACTGTTCTTGAAACACGCGGTTTAATTGCTGGAATCACTTTGCAAATGAAAACCTAGAGCTTATTGTTTCCATCAAAACAAAACATTTGCACTGAAAAAAGTAAGAGCGGACTGTGTCTATGACACTAGGATATTGTTTTCCTATTTTAGTGACTTATGAATTGAGAAGACAAAGGTGCAATATATAATTATGTTCAAGAACCCTTAATGAATTATCGGTTTGTGATGTACACGATGTTCACTTATATCATACTCGAGTTTTCAAGGTAGAATGCCATTAACGTAACTCAGTATTGAAATTCATGAGATGAAGTTGAAAAGTGCGTATCATTAAATTATTTACGACTTTTTACACCAAATATATTATTCAACAATTTTAACAAATATTTTAACACACTTCACCACTTATAGGAGCTTGGGTTTAAGTATGTTAATTATTGTTTTCATTTAACTTGTCGTGAATAAAACAGTACTGACATTCAAAGTTTCATTTTTGTCTTTTCACTCCTGCTTTCAAAGTACTGATCCGTCGAAAATGCCCGAATACCCAGTGCTGACCGGTCGAACACTACTTTCTTATTCTTAACTATATGTTCGATCGATCGGGATGACGTCATAAATTTGCAAAAAGACCAGACATACGTGTTACACGTACCGGGTGTACGTGTATACTTTAGAGGTTATACAATGTTTCCCTTGCTATCCATTCAGTTACGCAATCTGGTTAAATGTTACGTCTAGACTGCATACGTTACCACAAGAACATATGACTACCATTTTCACGACGTTGTTTGAGACACGACATGCCCAGCCAAGTGGATGCTAATTGTACAGCAATTACCTTATTCATACGTCAGGCCCGGGTTACGCGTCTATGATCAGCGCTTATACTCAGTAACTCAAGATGACGCAACAAACAGTTGCATGCTGAGAGCCACGTTTATCAACGTGCGTGTGGCAACCTGCAGGATTTACAGCTTGCTCTGCATCATTCTGGGTCGATGTTATTTGTCTCATGTCCTTAATGCGCCTCTAGAAGCTGTAGTACCGATGGAAATTAGATACAGTTATGGATGTATTATTATTGTTATTATTGTTAGTAATAGTATCAGTAGTAGCAGCAGCAGTATTAGTATTAGTATGTCAGTATATACTGGTACATTTATCAAGGATATAATAATAATAATAATAATAATAATAATAATAATAATAATAATAATTATTATTTGTGTTGTATAATGCAATACAGGACAAGTTAAAACGAATAAAAAACAACATGCGGCCTCAAGGTCGTAGAACCACAAAGAGAACAATATAAAAGCATAAGGTTTAAACAAAATAATGATAAAATTAATAACACAAATTTTACATTAAAAATTCTACAATCAAGTTGAAATCCATACGTCAGTCCCGTGCGCTGTATTCATATATTTCTATTTGTCCCGTATTTGGATACTATAATAGCACAATGTATCTCTTGTGCAAATAATTTAATTTCTACGAATGTCGTTTTCTTTTGATTGGTTGTGAAATGTTTTGTTCATACAGCTGTGATACTGTGGATGACGACACGTGTTGTGTTTATTGTATCCGAATCTGACTGCAGGCGTTTGGTACACGTGTTACGTGTGCAGGAAGTGACGTCGATGTGACGCACGTGGCTCGGGACACGTTACCGACAGGTAGATGACCCAGCTGCCAGCTTAGATCCACACAAATGGAAACATGTGACTGATATTTCCAGAATGGCATAAAACAGGAGCTACTAAGCATTAACACGTGCCCTTACTTGAATCACTTTCATGTGTACACGTGTTTTTAAATGGCAACATGTAAACATCTTAAGTGGCATATATCATACGTTTGCGAAAATATTTAAATCGCTAAAAATAATTACAAGGTATTTGCTTTGCAAAATTATTCAAAATACTTAGGTATTACGAAAATTTCCTATAAAGTAAAATATATTTGATCAATTGTAAGGCTAAAAATGGGACATGTTTCTCGAGCATCGACGCGTCATTATAAATTGAGCGTCAGTCATATTTATACTGTCCCAAAATAATTTGTTTTTAATAAAAAATGCATTCCTACCGCCCTCGTCACGTTTTGAGTTCCCAAGAAGCATTTGATATTTTTATGCAGTCTTCCAAAGGAGAACATGACAGCATACGTTCAGGGTGTAGACATTTATTTCTATTGATACCCTGTACACGCCAGCAGCTGCACGGAATACTGGTTGTGTATCGTATTGTGCTTTGCAATGCACGCTGGTTCTATCGTGTTAGTCCGATCTCCTAAGTGAGGCTGCCACCCGAGAGACAGAACGACCCATGCATGTCCACAGTAATTCTGTCATCCAGACCCTTAGGAATAAATTAAAAAAATAACCCAACTCAAATCTAGATTGATTTGTCACGTCTGTTTGTAGAAAATAGCATTGTTGGCTCCATTTGTGTTTAATATTGTAATTTGTAGATATATATTTTAAAATTAAGGATAACTTTATTACTTGGACTGAATGTTAGCCTCATCCACAGTATACCCGTATAGTTCCATGCAAATGATGGACACAATGTTAGCACGTTGTTGTTCTTCTTCGAGATAAATGTATATGTATATGTTTCTACGATGGAGAGATAAACTGTAGTCTCATAGACTTCAGTCAGTTCCTGCCTGTGAGGATTAACCGCTGGAAGAACTTATATACAAAATCCCGAAGTTGTATATTATTGTTTGTTTGCTGTTTAACGCCGCAATATTCCAGCTATATGACGGAGGTCTGTAAATAATTGAGTCTTGGCCGACCAGACAATCCAGTGATTGACATCATGAGCATCGATCCACGCAATTGGGATACGATGACATGCATCAACCAAGTCAACGAGTCTGACCACCCGATCCCGTTAGTTGCCTCTTACGACAAGCATAGTCCCCTTATACGGCAAGCATGGGTTGCTGAAGACCTAATTTACCCCGGATCTTCAGGGGTCTGTACATCATTCAATTCATCTATACTGGGAGAAGAATTCCATTATTTGGTTGAGTGTATTGCACTACCCAAAAAAAAAGAAGGAAAATCTTTGTAACCTATGTATTATCATATAAATTCAAACTGTAATGTCTGTTTAATGTTTGGAAACAAACCCTTTATATAAAATTGCCAGGATGGTGCCATGTACACACCCAGAGATTTCCAGTCGTAAACCTTAACCAGTACATTTACTTTTGTACAATAACTCTCTATGTACACGCACCACTGTGAGTGGTCGTGTGGAACGTTGTTGTTGCATTAGGTGTTTAAGAGGTCGCCTTCTGCCTAGGCAATTTCGGCTGACCTGTCCCTCTTTGGGACTCCTGTGTGTGAGAAGGGTTCACATATCTATTGTGAGTTCGGTGTTCACATAATTTCTGTTTTTGCATTGATATGATTTCTATTTTCTTATATTGATATGATTTCATTTTTATCCTTGGCTGCTCTGTTTATATACGTTCGAGCAGCTGTCCATCTCTCAGAAATAGAGTTAGTTTGGCCTTCGCTATTGCATCTCTTGGCTTTAGGAGATCGTGTGGAACAAACCGATTGATTGTGAAGTAGATGCAAGATACGTGTGAAAGACCAAGACCAGGTGAGCTGTAAGGTGTGTCAGGAACGCCCAGGACGAACTCCATCTCTGACTAGGAATTATCTCTCACACGCCTGATCCTGCGTTTAATCCAGGCTTGTATTGGGATAAACTAATACATGCTCACCAGCGTGGCTGTAAGAAGTGACACTGTTTTGTTATGCCGGCAGACAATATGTCAGTAAATAATATAAAACACCTCCCTAATGACGGATTAACCAGATGTACAACAAGGGCTTAGCGAATGGGGTTAATTAGCAACAAGAAGCTAAATTACCTGGACTGGCCCTACACCTGCACATGGCATGCTAACGAAATGTTTATTTGACAGAATCCTATTAAATGGTAACATCATTAATCCCTCCGCCAAATAGTCCTATTATTTGTAATGTGTTTTAACGACGCGGATCTTCTGAAGATTTTGTATAGGGAACAAAATATAGTATACATATATAGTATACATATATCAATCGTGTCACGTATGATACTAAATGGCATGTGGTGAACATTTTATGTACTTGTATATTAGTGAATTATTTGATACAACAACACATATCTCATTTCAATGTGCTTCGTCGCGTCATAAACAATGGGAAATACATTTACCATCACGTTTTTCACAAGTATTCACAAGCAGCTGGTGTTTCTCGCTGGTGAAGCTGTGAAGGCCATATATGCAAATTAGGTTTACTTGTAATCAAGGAGGACATTCTCATGATTTGAAATGTGTAATCTGGATAAGTAATAAAAATTGTAACACAATTATGTAGATTTTACATTAAATGTGTTATAATAAGATATATTGTAATTATTACACTGAAATACTGACCGTTTCCAAGTCAAAGGATTAATGTTCATACAAAAACAAGACGTCAACGCCAGAAATAATTATCTACCTTTTCAGATTCTGTTTGGCATAAGCGGAAAATTAGTGGTGAAAATTAAAGGAAGGCATAACTGATATTCATTGATGACACCAGGTGTTGAAATATTACCAATGCAAAATAAGTAAACTACGGTTAAAACGAACACAAGGGGACCACTAATTTTAGTTCGTAATAACCGTAGTTCGTTATAAGCATGCATACAGCATATATACAACAAATAATCGGGACTAAAATAAAAGTTCGTTATATGGGTCAGTTCGTTATAAGCGTGTTCGTTATAAACGTAGTTTACTGTATCAGACTCATTGAGGATGCACACGCTAGAGTTAATGATATAGATCAGCACGTTCATGCACAGCTATAGATACACGAGAGTATAGAATCCATGTGACATAGTGGTTCAAACACAGAATTATTACACACATTTGAAATATATACTGGCACAGTAGAACAATAGTTATCTACTGGCAGATACATATTTACTCACAAGCTGCGGTCATGATACATGCAACAACCTCATTAACATGGGATCTCAGCGCTTGCTTCAGCCAGATTGTATCTGTCATCAACACATACATTCCTTATGTACAGCAGATTGGTGTAAATGTAGGTGTGGGAATTCAAGGCAGATGTAAAGTGTACATGTCTGATCAAACCGTACATACGTTGTGTAAAGCAATAAACGTTCAAAGGTTCAAAAACAAACACACCATCCCCCACACACATACACCCCCCCCCCCCCCCCACACACACACACACACACACCATCACACACCATAACACATGACACAATCACATACACACACACTACCAGACATACACACGATCACATATACACACACCATCACACATATACACAATCAATCACACATGACACATTCACATACACACAAACACACACTACCAGACACACACACACACTAACACACACACACACACACACACACACACACACACACACACACACACACACACACACACACACACACACACACATATACACAATCAATCACACATGACACATTCACATACACACACAAACACACTACCAGACACACACACACACACACTATCACACATATACACAATCAATCACACACCATCACACATGACACAATCAACCACACCCACACACCCCATCACACAAACTACCACACATACACACGATCAATCATACACCATCACACATATACACAATCACACACATACACACGACATTACATAATTGTACTAACTGTTAATATGTTCAAAATAAGTTAATCTTCTTCAGTCAGACGTACATCGTATGAGAGTAAAACGTCAGATTTTAATAAATTCGAATTGTACAATAGAAACAATAAACAATTCCCGTTCAAGAATATTTAAGCTGTTAAGAAAAGTTTTATGTAGCCTTCAAGTCAAGTTTTGCCTCTCCTTACACAACTGAGAATACTGTAAGATTTATGTCCTGGGCATCACAGTTGGTGACACAAATTTCCTACTGACGCAATCATATCACTTACAGATAGGGAAACGCGATTCCTCGAGAGAAGGATTTTTTAACGACCTTAATCATGACAGAAAACATCCTGGTAGCGACAATATAAACTCAAATTCAAAGTTAACAAGTTTCATTGTCAGTTTGAAAAAAAAACCCAACATAACCCTTGACCTAGATTTAATACACCTATGAAGTCAGCAAAATATACGTAGACTGATGCAACGTTGTGATATAGTGGGCCAGTGGTAATGCGCGACAGCCACTCAAGATGTGCGTGGGTGTACAATGATATTACTGTTTGCTGAGTGTCTATATGTATATTTTGAAAAGGTACCGATACAGCTGTGGTATATGACGTCGCGGTGTTTGGAAGCAATCAATGTACTAACTCGTCCAGGGAGGTGTAGATATCATGACATGACTATCTGCATTCCTGGTGTTAAAACAAAGCAAGGGTTGATTCATGACTAGATATGACGTGGAAATGGAACCTTGAATGTTTATGTATATGGTGTAATGCCATATCTGTTTGTTTTACGAACCGTGTATAATTGCTGTTGAAATACTACACCGTGAAATAGTACACTTACATAAAAAAAATCAGTTTTAGACAACGCACTGTGCATTCGCCACTTGCAGCTTTGATAAGGGATGCATTAGGGAGCGACGGCTGTAACAAGATCAATACTGACAGCGATTAAAACATGTCCGGTGACAATTATATATAACACATTGTTAATAATGGGAATAATTGCAGTTTCAACCCAAATCTACTTGAGGTGATAGCTACTACTACTACTACTACTACTACTACTACTACTACTACTACTAGTAGTACTACAACTACTGCTACTACTACTACTACCGTAAGACTATACATAATATTGCATACTTGGATATAAAACCTACTTTTGGTTTGTTGGGAGGAAAACCCGTTTTGCAATACACGTATATGAAATATTGATTACTATCGTTACAAGCTGGGCATTTATAGTATGAAAGTACATATAAACAATCATATTGGACACTCATGGATATGTGTTTACCTCCGGGGAAAATACGATATAACAAACAGTATTATGAACGGATACCCTGAATTTGGTGACATGTTCCAATATGAGATTTCACCCATGTTCTGTAGATTATTACCTGTGTAAGATAACGTCTGTTTAACAATGAGTAATGGTCGTTTAGGTGTTATGTGGTATGTATGGGTATAATATACTTGAACTTTGGCAACACGGAGGACAATACGAATCGTTACAATATAATACCCCATGTTGTATAAGTGATGTTTATTAAATTTGTGTCACAACATGAGTGTTAAGTTGTTTTGTTTACAGGAATGTTCTACACTATAATTTGTTTACGTGAACATAATCAGAACTAGAACGAAGTTATTTTCATTTTCGCTTTGTTGATATATCAACAGCCGGGCCTTGCATACCGAAACACATTGCGTCAGCAGAGGGATTCTCCCCGAACAAAGACTATGATTTGTCTGTACTATAGCAACGTCTGCTACGTCACACGAGCATGAGTTATATGGGTTATTGAATTTCCTTATATAGACCAATGAATAACCGGAGAGGGTTTCCCAAAGCCTTGTCATAGACCACGTGACTGCACGGTGCGCTCATATCACCCCACCTCGACTTTCATTCAGGAAACTCATAGAAAGAAAATAGTCCTTAATGCACACTGCACTAGAAATATAACTGCAAATCGGATTCTGGATTTTAAGGTCTACATATACTTTGGAGTACAGTTTTGCAGTTGTTGGTTTTCTTTAGTGAGCATTTATTGCGTATTAGAAAATCGAATACACATTCGCAATAGCCGGTAATATTTGGCGGAGGGATCAACCATAGTTGGTGTGTGACGCGTCGTGGTTTCCTCACGTCGTAATTACACGTAGCTTCACAATGGCGTCTCAGGCAGATTCAGTCGGTTGTCGGTGCGAACTCTAATAAGGGGAGGGGGAAAGAGGTCCCTTCCCAGGTTAAGTAACATAGACGACCAGCTGCCGGAATCATCCAAGAGTTACGAGACGCAAGACAGAACGGGATAACATTCAGCAAGAGGTGATCATCGTGATATTCGGACGCCGGCCACACGAAAATTTGTGACGATCAAGGGCATCATCTGGTTATAGGGAGAAATCATTTCGTCATCTGTTGAAACACATTTCGACGTGACGGAATATTTCACATACGCAGCAGAAGTTACAGGACCTGGGAAGAGGGAGTACCTTTATTAATTGATGGAATACAGACCACGTTTGTCCCACGGACTTCGAATTACGTCTCATGGACTAAAGAAAACAAACACGAGCACCCTCGAGCTCATTGTCAGTTGAAATTGACAACGGTGTGTATTTCACAACTTGCTTGCCATTTCCCAGAGTATAATTTCATTATTTCATCTTCGGTATGAAAGTGTGCCTTAAGTAACTTTTCTACATTTAGAAAGGATTAACTAACGGCGTTGTTCCTTTTTATCTCACCAAAGAACATTCCGATTTCCGGGAAGACATTTTGTTTGAAGAAGCCGCCTCACGTGTTGCTACACAAAGGCAACCCCCCAACAAAGGCACAGCTACGGATACCTTAGTGCAGATTCCAGGGTCTTTCCATCAGTTGAGAATTGGTGCTCTCAACAGATAACTTTATTTTATCGTGTTCATATGAGCTTTCCACGCCAACGGCCCCGGCCCTTAATTGTGAGTCATGGGCCACGTAAAAAGTTTAATAATTATGAATCGCAACCAAACGTAGGCAACCTCAGTCCAGATTTACAACCCAACACACCACCGGTCTTTCAGAAACCAAGTTCACAGAATGTTTTTAAGATTGGAAAATATCTCTTGGTTGAACAAAGTGAAGGGAACGAAATCTACAAGGCTGTTAACTTGACATCTGGAGATGAAAGTGTTTGCAAGGTATGTACCATTTATTTACTTCTACAATATTATCCATTTTTCAATATCCTCTTTGTGGGTCATTTACATGTTGTTAGAACCTTTCACTTAATGCGTTTTAGTGTATATAATAAACAGATGGACCATTTGGGAGACACAATGGGATTACCTTTCTACAGGTTAATTAGGTCCAATACATTGTTCATACAATGTCTGGATGGCTCAGAAACTGGCTTACCTGTTTTCTTTGCAAATTATTTGATCCTTAATTAACAATACTTTAAGGTGATTGTTTAACAGGCTTTGTTTTTATGTCCGCCACAAGTAGCTCTTTGTTCCCATGGAACAAAGCCTGTAATTAATGAGTCTCCATTAGAATTTACCTAAGAAAACAATTACGATTCTTATGAATGCTTAGACCATGTAGACTGCAGACTTTATACCCATTTAGTGATGTTAATATATTTTATATACCAAACTAAATGAACCGACCAGCTTTACAGTGTTTGTTGTCACTGCTTGGTTTCCAAAATAAGATATTATAACATGTCAAGTTTCAATATTGGCATATTTAGTTAAACCATTGCACTATTTTGTGAAACTGTTTGGTCCATCGGATGACCCCCAGTCTAACGAGTCACCTGTAACATGGGATAGTGTGAGTCATGCTGACTGGGCTCTGCATACCTGCTCCAGTACAAAGTTGCACAGCATAGTGCAAGACTGGTGACAGATTTCAAGCTTAGTCATTGGCTCTGGGACTAAAACATCAATCACAGTAAATACTAGGTTGTAATTTTGTGTAAAATAATAAAGCTAATGTTTAACCTGAAACGTTGTATAAACTTGTTGAATTCTTATTAGGTTTTCAAGTTATGACTTACCAGTTATGGCTCTAATTATCAAACAATATCCATAACAATATATGAATATGATGTTCGGTTGTGTAGTCCATATCTTGTTATTTGCAGTGCGATATGATGTAACTTCAATATTTCCGATTGTTCATTGTTCACACCACAAAAAAGGAATTATTAAAATTCTTTAATTTTTATAATTTGATTAAATCAAACTATTCTTGCACACAATCAATTACTACAGCCCCTTGGCATTAAATCATTTAGTGCGCATTCTTTCAGGTACAGTCAAGTTCATTGTAGTAAGCTGGGTTAAGATTTGTCCATATGTTACGACCATCTACTGAAAAATGATATTGTAAGTTTCAATTAGTTTGGTCAGTAGGCTTAAAAGATTTTGACGCTTAAGAGTCATGTGATCATGAGCATTCCATCTTGGTTGCATTTTGTTTTCTGTATATTTTTTAGTTTTCTTAACTATATTTTTGTAATCTCTTTCCAGGCCTTTCCAATAAACAAGTACCGGGATATCTTGTCTGCCTACTGGCAGGTTGACTGTCATGAACACGTGACAGAGGTTGCAGAAATCATCCTTGGTGAATCCAAAGCCTACATCTTCTTTGAGAAAAACTTTGGTGATCTCCACTCCTACGTCAGGTCTAAGAAGAGATTGAAGGAAGAAGAAGCTTGTCGACTGTTTAAGCAAATAATTCAAGCCGTACAGCACTGTCATGAGAATGGCATTGTGCTTCGAGACCTTAAGCTTCGGAAGTTTGTCTTCAAAGACGAAGCAAGGTGAGACGTCATTGCATCACAGTGGCACATAATTCTGTCTGATTTTCCATGGGTACAGATATTAGGATAAATTGGGTGTTCATGGTCTGCGAAATTGGTGGCCTTTTTCAGGACTCTATGTGAGAAAACAATTGGGATTTGAGGTGAAAGTGTGATTCTGTAATTGCTGCATCAATATTAACATTATTTCCGTTTATTAAACCTTTTGACAGTCGGAAAAACTGAAAATGAAAGGTGTGTCATCAACAACTCAGTCTGTCACATGATTTCTATATATAGACTGCTCTGTCATGTCTGTGGGAAATAGACATGAAGCAGTGTCTGACAGTTGGTGTTTCCTGCTTGATCGTGTGATTGACATGCAGTGAAATATATGGCTGTTAGTTTCAAATGCCCAACACAATGTATAGTAATCATGTTTGATGTGATATACTGCAACTAAGTAATCTTTGTTATGCGTCAGTTTTTAAAACACATTATTTTCAATTTGCTGATGTGATTTTTTTTATTGTTTCAGAACTCAGTTACGTCTTGATGGGTTGGAGGATGCTGTTGTTCTTGATGAAGAAAACAATGATATGATGACAGACAAGCATGGTTGTCCGGCGTACGTGTCTCCGGAAATCCTTAGCGCTGCTGGTAGTTACTCCGGAAAAGCTGCGGATATTTGGAGCTTAGGAGTTATGTTGTACACCATGTTGGTTGGACGATATCCATTTCACGACTCAGTGCCTGTCGCACTGTTTGGCAAAATACGCAGAGGACAGTACACAATTCCCGACAGTGTGTCGTCTAGGGCAAAATGTTTACTGAAAAGTCTGTTAAGGAAGGAGCCTAATGAACGACTTTCAGTGGAACATGTTTCACAACATCCATGGTTGAAACTGACATCCTTTTCCAGTTATGCACGTTCAAATAGACAAAGTCAAGATCAGACTGTTCCGGAAATGTCGATCGTGGATAATACAGACTCGTTCTATGTGTGACGCTGACGCTGTGATCTAGGTACTCAACAAGAAGTGTCAAGGGACATGCTTCTCAATAGTCATTTGCTGAAATGAACACAATCAAATGATGTGGAAATGACATAGGTCGCTCAGGTCCTGATCTCAAACAGTATTTTCTGAATAACTGAAAGGTATGACCGACTTTGAAACAGATGTGATATTTACTGTGTACGCCAGTGCTGATTTCAGTCGTCCATCTTTAAATACTGAAGCAATTTCGGGTAATGGTTCATATGTAATGGTGCAATCTTATTGGCTGACGAATGGGTCGAAGCGTCCTAAGTGGACAGTTATTATTCAGATTACATCTTAATAGCCAATCAGAATTCATCTCAGAGGCAGCGTTGCTATGGAGATATATTATATTGATGAACATCTCATTTTCCAGCATACATTTAAGTAAGTGTAGGGACGATGTGTGTACTTGGATTGCCTGTGGTTTGCCCTTTCCTTGGTGCCAAATGCCCTCATGATCACCCGTGTGACTGTGTGCTAGCTGTGTGAAAGTGATGCCCATGAGATTAAGTTTGCCATGAGTGAAAGATTGCTATGCTTGTGTGCATGTATCATTTTCTTCATTCATATGCTATCAAAGCATGAACTCAGTGAGCTGGAATTTCATTTTCTAGGAAGTTGTATATCTCCATAGCAACTTAATGTAACATAGTGTCCATGTATCTATGCTTACAAGCAATCCTTGAAAAATGGCATCCATCTAATAACTGTATAGAGATGTTATTGTATAGAGATGTATATCAGATGTAAAGGGCTGCTTTGTACATTTGCTTTGAAAGGTCAAGCTTCAAGATTAACGTTTACCCACCAAAGACTATGGGAGCGGCAATGAGGTTGTGAAATACATCTAAATTTGTGTCAATCTTTTTCCACAATTTTCACTAATCTGATACAACAGAACAACAATGAAAGAGACTCACATTATACCAGAACCCAGGGATTTATTTTACTTTTAACAAAACAGAGGACATGGTCAAGGAAGAGTTATTTCCCTTGCATTGAACCATCTGAATGTATTGGTTAGGCTGTTCACTGTGAGAGAACTGAAGTATATATCTAGTTCTGGTTAGAGGGCAGTTGATAGGGTGTGATGTTGTCAATGTTTAGATGGAAGTCACCATGGAAATGAATGTTTAGGTATGATAGGACCAACTGTAGTTTGGGAACATGTCCTCTTGTTTGTGGTGTCCTATTTGTCAGTTTGACTCAATATTATTGTCATTGTTATGAAACCTAATTTAATTCTTTGAAGTAAAACCTTCATTTCTGTTGTATAAATATTAATTAATTATTAATTTATCCCCTTCTTGTTGCCAGTGAAAGAATTGCTTTCATTGTTCAAAATGAGTTACACATGGCTGTTTTGACAGGAAGCATGGCTGTTGTATGCTCGCTGAATAAACAATAATGAATGAAACATGACACTTTGTTGTACTTTTTCAGACCATTTGCTATGTTTACTGTGAACGTTTGTATGAACTGGTCATCCTCTGCTGGTCTGGAGCTAAACTCCCTAAATGACCTTGGTCTTGATCCTTGTCATCCTCAATTATCCAGTGCTGCATATTTCTATACTTCTCCAAACAGCTAAGGACCATCCGATTCTTTCATACTACTAGTTAATCTGTCATGGCATCGGGTTGTCCTTAACATGTTTTAGAGAAGTATATTGTGATGTTGATCAAAATGTTCCCTCAACATGCTCAACACAACACAACACAAAAATGGTCAATATCTTCAAGTGTATCACTTTGGTCTTCCTTCCCAAAGGCTGACATGCATTGAAAACCTGTTTGAAATTTTTGGTAAGAAAATAGGTTCCCAGCAATCCATGCTGTAAGACGAGGGGTCAACCTGACTTAGTTGATTGCATGTCATTGATTCCAATTGTGTGGATTGATGCTCCTGATGTCAATCCCTGGATTGTCTGGTCCAGACTCTGGAATATTGCTGAATGTAGAATTAAACACAGAACAGAACTAAAACACAACTAAAACAAGCAATGAATTCACTGAACTACTCTTATCTTAGTGGCAACAGAATCCAACAAACTCAGTGTGATTATGGTAACATGGTTACAATGATTGGAACCTTCAACAACTGTTTCACAACATTAGACACCCTTTGCACTTGGAAATACTGCCTCAATATTTATAATATATTCAGTACACTGTTTCACAAAGCCAAATTTTCTTGGTGATGTACCTCTGATAGAACCAGATACATGTATTCTGAGTATACCCTGGGTCTGTGTTTCCGACATCTAGGGGTCATTAAAACACCCAGGTGAAGATTGTAGAAACACAACCTTGGCACTTGGAGACAAAGTTGTGCAATACAGCTGCCACTAGCCAGGGTTTGTTGGATTACCCCCAGCGTACATTGAAGCCAAACATGGAATCCCAACCAGGAAGCATTATGTCTTCCCTCGGCCAATTAATATTTACTCACTGGAACTATTTACGAGATTACATGATCAAAATAAGGCTTTGTTAACAAAATGCTTAAGGACAAGTTTAGGCAGTGATCTGAGGGGTCGTTGTTTTGCTCATAGGCAGCGAGAGTGATATTGTGAGAAATGATCATTGATCAAGCTATAAAAAATTATATTATTTCGAGATGTTAGGCTCTCTTTTTTCTATACATAACGCACAATTTTCCAAATCTTGCCGTACGACCTTATCTAGCAGCCGTGATTAATCCCGAGAGAAATGTCGCAGGTTCAAGTCTGGCCTTGGGCACAGTGTCTACGTGGTGGGCAGATGTGCCCACGGGAACGATGGCTTTGCATTATCCAACAGTCGAGGCCAGAAGTATCATGAATGTCACCGGCCGAGACACGTGACAGAACATGGTACATTCCTCGCTGGCCTGTAATTTGTGTACAAACAACATCGTTCGGACGAGTATTGTTTGGGACGTCTGTGTATTACGCATAAGCATTTCCCTCATGCTTCGATAATTTACATATACTCAAAAAGGTTAATCCGTACGATGTCTCGGGTAACGGTTCGTCTGTGTTCGTTCGTCGGGGGGATTTCACTGTTTCGTATGACAGAGTTGAACGGGAAATATTATAATTCCCGATATCACGAGCTAAATGAAAATTGTGTTCATTCTTAAAATTAATAAAATGATCGCAGCTGTTATTCGTGCCTCGCTGGTTGTGTTTTATAGCGGCCATGTTAGACGGGTTAACGTTGATTAATAACCGATGTGGGTTAACCCAGTTTCACTGAATCAACCCTAGAACGTCCAACGCTGATGTACACTGATGCCACTGGACGACTGGCAACTTTTTTTCCATTTGCATTTAAATATTTTATTTATTCTCTGAAGAACTGATTCAAAATGCTGTTGTAAATGATGTTTTACTTAAGATTATTTTAATTATTTTATTCATTCGCCATGGTTAGCAAAACGTAGGTGGACTGGCGCCTCAAAACACAGGTTATACGCAGAAAAATAGCAAATTAACATAACCCCCTTCCTTTGTTTTAGGATCTAGATAATGAATGGAATGTTAAAATCAACAGCCTTGCTATATGTTTTGAATTTATATCCGAAAAAATAATTCCTGTGCACAGAGAATGTCGTGAATTGAGAATTACGCACTTGATGCATGTGTGATTTCTACCATATGCTGGGTTTGGCATTAGGCGCGGCACTGCACGATGTCACTCCCGGCCATTAATCAATAGCAATTCTTACGCGCCAATCCCACCATTCCGATATTCCTCCGCCAGATATTGACCCCCAAGTCTATGATGCCAGGCCCTTCTCATGATCATGGCGAAGATCGATTACCAGGAACACTTCTTCATTCATAAATATCTCGAGCTCCTTGCAGCGTGCTCGCTAAAACGTGTACACCAATCAAATACCGCGAGACTCGCTTGCACAACCGACCAAATATGTTTTAATACCATCGTATCTATTAATAATCAACTTGATGTACACATCAATTTCTTGATGACAAATATGTTTGAATTTTCTTGAGCAGTTATAGCGAGATGTGTAAATACTAATAATAGCCTTGTGGTTGATTCTATAAGTAAACGCTGTGTTGAGTTTTAAGTCAATGACGTCATTGCCTCATTTCGTAGGCGCTCGCCGAATACTAAATGAGGTCATGACGTCATCAAATAGATTTATTTTCGCCAAGAACAGGTGTTTGTCAGAACGACTGGTTGATATAGGAAGCTGTTATGCAATTCTTATCTTGATGTCATTGCAACATACAATCCAATATAGACTTAGTCTGTCCAGATAGACGCTGTGACGTATATGGACGATCAATATTCTAGGTTTTTGATCAGGTAGTCACGTGTGGTAGGCTTTCGCGCCGCCATGTCTTTTAAGAATGGTGGATTTTTAGGAATGGTATGGCGTCGTAATTTACGACATCAACATCAACGTCAGTATCAACGCCACTCAACCATGCACCATGCACCGACCCCTCCGTGATATTGTTAGCCAAGCAGCCACGTGTCTCTGGGTTCTACATGCATCATAGAACCAGATTTTAACCCGATCTTTACATTGCAGATACTTGAAGACAGAGATAACATGCTGACCTAGGACAAGGCTAATAATACCTTTTAGTATTCTGACATAATCCGTTTTATGATATGCTGGCATGATGACGACAAGATTTGTATAATATATAGAAGATATTTCACGACACACATGAAATATCCTATTTATTATATACTTTTTGTGTTCTCCCGATCAATAAAATTATTTCATAAGAAATGTAAAACGTTGAAACGTAAATTCTCCCTACCTGACACACAGGGACGGTTCACCACCACTTGTATTTGCGACTAAAAATGTAGTTTCATGTTTGCAAAATCATAATGCGAACAAAGGTATCCATCAATATTTAGGGTCACGAAAATTCTTTGTCATACATTTCGATATGATTACATACAAAATCAACTTTAACAATACATATTCTCGAAAACTAGGCGAGCGCTGTTGGAAGCGAAAGATTACTTGCTGGTCAAGTAACAGAAAAATGGCGCTTTGCGAAACGAACAGTCTCCATTGACGAGTTCAATGAGAAATTAACAGTTTATAACGAAACATTTTCGAGAGAATAACAAACAGCAAGAAGTGTTATTAACTCCATAAATGACCATCTGTCCTAATTTTGCCTTGTCAATGTGGAACTAACGTATAAAATACGTCAACAGTTTGTGTGTGAACGGGCTTGACACTTACGACAAAGGGAGATAATTTAAGGGGAGATAACTCTTTTTGACAATAGTTCCGTCATGTGTTATGATTACTGCAGTGAAATATCAAGTGTTATGTTCACTGCAGTGAAATATCAAGTGTTATGCTCCCTGCAATGGAAATATCTCTTTTCTCAACTTAAAAAACTCAGTCTCTCACACTGAAGTATATAATGAAATATGCTGGCATAATTAAGACAAGATTGGTATTATATGATATCCTGGCATTATTCCGACAGTATTTATACAATAATGTTGGCAAGAAGGGAGTGCAGTGTATAATGATTAGGATTTTGAGAAAATAGTAAGGCAATATGGGGTAAAATTATTGTTCAATAATTAAAAACGGAAGTTGAACTGATAATTGTATCAATGACCGACAATGCACCCCAGCACAAACCAAAGTTAAAAGGTAGTTTGTGATAAGAGGTCCAGGTTGTCGTCAAAATGTCGAAATGAGTTTTCAGGATACTTTAGTTTTGTTTTCTATTGTTTGTTTTCAATTCTGCCCCACAAGTTACCCAACTGAGGAGCTACAACCCTCTTTTGATTGTATATGATCGATTTTCAATTTAAAATATCTGAAGTTAGCGTTAATATAAACAAATAATGAACTGTCGCTCTTAGTTAGCACTCAAAGAATGCTATATGGTTATATTTAAAAAACCAAAGACAAACATAATTTGATATAAAGATTTTTAAAATAAAAAAATTGCATAATACACAACTGCTGATGACATCTGAGAGATAGTATCTGAGACATCTTACCTTTGAAAATAAATATAATTGCTTTTTTCAGCACAAATGTGGTTGCAAATACATTTCTTATCTCAAAATCTAACCAAATCTAATTTTACACCAAATTACCCAAACACAGATTGCTCTTAACAAACTGTTGCTGGGATGTGTGGTGATTAAAGATGCCCAATCAAAGTTAACAACAGTTCTTTCAATTTTCAGTTATATAAAAAAGTAAACTCGGTGAACTTTGTTTTGCCCCTCAGTATATGTCAAATATTTACGGTAATCGAAAATGGACATTCTAGAAATAATTTCCTAAACAGGTTTTACGAATGAAGTAGGACAGTTTATGCCGTACAAGGAAATATCTATATGGTACAATATCATGCTCGTCCACTTTGAACTTGGATTTGTTATTCTTGTTTGTTTGTTTAAGGCCGCACTCAGCAATATTCCAGCTATATGGTCTGGAAATGATCGAGTCTGGACCAGACAATCCAGTGATTGACATCATGAGCATCGATCCACGCAATCTGGATACGATGACATGTATCAACCAAGTCAGCACGCCTGACCACCGTTACAAAGTGCTCCGATACAGGCCGCATTATCTGATGTGTTATCATCTTAGTTTTGCTATTCAGGATATTGTAATAAATATTTTTATTGCGTTTACAAGGTAATACGTTTCAAATATGGGAAGGGTCCGTTCCGGAGGGTAACTCATAAACTGTTTACTATTGTTTAGAAAGTCTGTCTACACATTCGGCAAGTTCTGAATGGCTTCCTTTTGCTATTTAGGCGTTTTTCAAATTGTTATGCCTTCCGTTTCCAAGACAAATTGGTTTTAATGAGGACATTATTCGTTTCTGGAGTATACATACATAATCGTTCCATATTTCTAGATGGACCTTTGCATGCAATTAAGATACCGGACGTCCCGGGTCAGTACTGGCCTCCAGCAATCTATGCTTCATGTATTTGAGTGAGTGAGTGAGTTAAAACTTTACATCGCATCGGCAGTATTGCAGCCATATCGCGATGAGAACAAGATAGTTACTATGATTAAAGACCTGTCGTCTAAGGACAGTAAAACAGTAAGGTAAATACCACAGTTTCGATATAAAACAAACCTTAGCAATAATAAAACAAAGAATTTGCAGTAGATGAGTTCATATGAATTAAAACCAGGCTACAGACCACTAGCAACCAAAGCTAGACCACCTTACTGGGAATCATGGGGACTTACAGTGCTTTTGCTTCCTGCATGACTCCCGGCAGGCTTTATGCCATCACTTTGGTCACCAGTGGTTGTGTGTCATACTAACCAATAATTAAAAATAGAAGCACAATCAATACATTAAAACACTCATGTATTTGAAGACTAAATGGATTTGGTGTGTGGCATCGTACCCTAACAGCGTGGAACGCTGCTCGTAATATCAATCACTGGTTTGTCTGGTTCAGAGTCGACTATTCACATGTCACCGTTATACTGGTGGGATAGTACGGTGTTAATAAAACAAACACACGACACACCACATATCAGTTGTTTATTCTTTTGTATTTTATTATAGAAATATCAGAATTTAGTTTCGAAAATGTTATATTTTGTAAAATTACTATTTCATGAAATCGCTATATGGCTGATATAATGCTGATGGGACTTTAACTTTTAACTCACTTTTACATGATAAGTTCTGTCTATTGAAAGTACCAGAACTTAATCCTTTTAATGGGATTTATAAAAAAAACCTATAGAATATAAGAAATCATTTCGCGTAGGCTAAGCATGAGTGTTTGATTCTGCCTACGACATGTATAATGTCACATGATTGTATTCACAAGATTTATGAATAAATAAGATTTTGATTCGTAAACTCAGATATTGATATCACACACAGAGGCCGAGCTAATTCTGGGCCATGCTGGTCAAAGGGAGATAACTATGTTTCACAGTGTGTTCAGGCAACTCCATCGTCAGTACTTCAATGGTTGAATAAACAAATACGTTCACCCACATCCCCCATGACGACATATGTACAGGAACACAAAGGGAAAGATTGATCGTGTTATTCTTTATATTTGGGTAGCATTTATCAACGTTTAAAAATAGGTCCATTGGCCTGACGCAAGTAGCATCACAGTACTGCTGTCCAACGGAAAATCACAGAGAATAGTTGATTCCTCACAATCATTCGAAATCAGAATTGCCTTATTGTGGTGTTTATGTGTATAAGTGATGAAAATCGCGCTGAATGACAATTATGCTGAATTTTGACTTTGCAATTTCGAATTGATTAATTTCAGAAATATTTCAAAGTTCAATTGTTTACCTCCTAACGTTATCGTGTGTCTGTGAGTGCGTGCTTGCCTGCGTGCATTTGTTGTTCAAATCGGCATATGAATAACCTCGCGGCCATGTTGGCTGTACACTGGAAGGCGAAGCGCCCTGGCTGTTATGCTCTGTTCACTGGACCCCGTGTGGATTCTGGGTTAGTATAAGATGTCTCGGTGACCCGTGGGACGTGGCTCACAATATCAATCACTTATATGTCTGGTGAAGGTCCTATAGGTGGAATATTACATACTGAGTGCAGTGTGTGGCGTATAGCTCCTTCAATTCGTCTTCTCAGCCTATATATTCAGAGCAGTGACAGCAAATCATAGGTGTGTGAGTATGTGGCGTAATAGTCTGGATGTGATTCCAGAAGATCTCTCACTCACTCACTCACTCACTCAGACTTGGCTCTACTCACAGTGCTTATTCACAGGTCTCAGCAAGGTGTTTTACAGACGAACTTAACACCATATATATGTGCCATATTATCTGTATTTTACGGTAATATTTTCTGTCACCAAGTGATCTTCAGAGGTTGTCTCAGGATAAGCGGGTTTCCATTTTTTAGATTAAAATACACATTTTACAATTTATATAAACAATATATTATACTTTAATAACAACGTATGTTTGGCTTTTTAGGGGGATATCAAGATACCGTATCTTGTGGAAAAGTAGGGATTAGTGTTGATACGTGACACCATGTTGGTAATTTTACGTTCGCTTCCCTTGACAAATGTACGTCATATGACCGCGTGGATAGGTGACATTGACACATTGTTTAATGTGACGAGGTCGTGACAACTAGAGAAGCACTGAGCTATGGGTAACATAAAGAGTAACATCATCGCCAGGGCTCAATTCTTACAAAACTGATTCACTCGGGGCAGATATTCAGTAATTATAATACGTCGTAGATCCTGGGCTATTCTCAAAATATATGCACCATCGTGTAATTTTACATACGCTTCGTTAGTTTTGCATCATCTGACAGGCCAACGACAGGGGTCATAGACGATAACGCTCGTGCCCGCCGTGCTGGCATCGCAAGTGACTACCCGCAACAGCAAAAAATCACAGAACCTAATGGCTTGAGTTCTGACCTTTCCCCATAGAGCAAGTCTGGGACATGATCGAACACTAAGATTTCCACACTGCACATTTTAAACTCTAAATTTCTCCGTAAGGTGAGGCGTGGTGAAATAGAGTCGTTCACAAAATAAGCAGTATCATGAGCGTGTACCACATGGGTTACCACCAAGAAAGGAAGAATAACTGATTCAGAATATTTCATACTTGTAATGTGTAGGCTTCCAAGTTTCAACATACAGTAAACTACGGTTATAACGAACTCAAAGGGACCTCTTATTTTAGTTCGTTATAACCGTTGTTCGTTATAAGCATATATACAGCATAACAAAAGCAAATAGTCGGGACAAAAAAGGAGGTTCGTTATATTCGTCAGTTCGTTATAAGCATGTTCGTTATAAACGTAGTTTACTGTATATCGTATCTTGCTGTTTTCACCCTCGCAATGGTCCAGTAGTGAAGGTAGCGTTTGTAGAAATAAATTTTGCAAGACGTCCCTGTTTGATTATAAATATCATGAAGAATCTTTATAGAATCCTCTTGGCTGTTGTATTAATATTTTCCATATTCACTTGACGAAGGACTTAGGTAAATACGAAGCAATCTAACGTTGTCTTTAAGGAGAAAAGGGCCGGGGTTCGATCCCGGTCACGTCATACCAAAAAACTTTAATAGATGATACTTGTTGTTACATTACCTGGCGCTCGGCATCAAAGGGCTAAGACAAGGACTGATCGGCTCGGTGTCAGTACACTGTGATACATTCATGTTAAACTGCGACATGGTACTGGTATCTCGGTGAGCTAGCACTATAACATTGGCATTAGTTCGAACTTGTACAAGCAGCTACACACACACACGCACGCACGCACGCACGCACGTGCATGCACGTCGCTATATAAGCGTAATAATCTTAAACGCGACGTTAAACCCCATTTCACCTCACCTCACCTAAAGGAGAATTTAAAAGTTTAAAATGTGCAGTGTGGAAATCTAAGTGTTCGATCATGTCCCAGACGTGCTCTATGGGGGAAGGTCAGAACTCATGGCTGGTCATGGCGATGCCAGCACGGTGGGCACGAGCGTTATCGTTGTCGAGCGAAAAAACCGTGGATCAGCATAGCGCGCAAACGACTTTTGGCGCCGGTATGTTGTCTCGGGAGTACCGTCCAGTGACCCGTCCATGACAATATGCTGTTGCCTTCAGGCAGTCATAGTGATCCCGACCCATATCATTACAGACCTACCCCCAGTTATGTCATGTTGCCATACGTTGACGTTCGGTAGGACGCCTCCAGGCACGTCCCCGCCTATCCAGAAAGTCCAGAGTGAATCTGGGCCCGGTTCCACAAAGCGATCTTAGCGGTAATATGATCGTAACTCCCATACTTAAACATAGGCTTACGGCAGTCGTAGCGCTTAGATCGCTTTGTTGAACGGGTCCCAAGACTCATATGGAAACATTACACTTGACCATCGGAGATTTCCACAGCTTCTACGCCCTAAACACCATTGGCGTCTAGCTAGAATGTGTCGATTTGATAACAGTGTTAACCATTAACTGCATGCAGACGATTTATAATTTTTGGGTCAGTAAATTGAACTCCGGTTGTCTGGCCCAAGTGAACAGCGATTTGATTTCTTAAAGCCGGTTTTTGATTGGTTGGTCCTTGACATGTATTGATAACACAGGGCGCCCTGTGCGGGGCCGATCATTAACATTTTGTGTCTGCAGAAACCTGTTCCAAAGTCTGCAAATCACAGACTGAGATACATTGAACATATTGGCTGTCTCTCCGTGAGTTCTACCAGTTTAAGGCATGCCACAAGCCCATATACGTTCATCACAGTGTAGACGACGCTCACAGGGGCAAGGCAATATAACAACTTTGCCGAAGTTTAATACTTTTAGGGATCACAAATGGTTTGAAAAATGGAAATACCGTAAAACGGATGTTAAAATACGACAGACAAAAAACGAAAAGTTCTTCCACTGAGGGGAATCCCCTTAGTGGAGGTTAAAACGTGCTACCGGTGTTTGACGCGCTGCGCAATGTCAACGATCGGACCGGCGCCCCGTCTGCCTGGTTGTTTATTGGGAGTATTCTTACTTGTCCAGCGCCTATTGTTATGGGTACAAATGTACCCGAACGTGGTGATTGGCACGACATTAGGGGATTACTGGGCTCATCTCACATAAGCGAAGTAAATGGTGAATATCTCATAAAATATAACGACACAACTAATTCGTGAACTCTATTCACATACGAACGTCAATGTAAGGCAACATGACATATTTAAGGGTGGACCTGTAATAATATGGGATGGGATCACTATGACTGTCTGAACGCCATGGAGTGGGTGGGTGAGTTGTGTTTAACTCCGCTTTTAACAGTATTCCAGTTATATCGCGGCGTGTCAGCTTAATGTGGGAGGAAAGCCCGAAGTGATGCAGGTCTCAGACGTTTACCACTTCGGTGAAACCCACAAGCACGGATATGGTGCTGACAAACCTAGAAACATAATCGGGGCGAACCGGGATTCGAACCAACAATCATAGGTTTCTGCCGTGTCCAAGGGACGTAACTCTGCACAGCGAATCGCTGCGCCTTAGACGACTGGGCCACCCGTGCCCCCTATTGTCCATGGAAGGGTCACTGGACAGGTCTACCAAGACAACATACTGGCGCCAATAGTTGTGGCATTTGCACGCATTGCTGGTCCACGTTTTTTCGCTCGACGACGATAACGCTCGTGCACGTATCGTAACTTACTACCCGCAACAAAACATCATCACAAAGGCGTGCGTCCTGACCTTTCCACCACAGAACACGTCAGGGACACGATCGGGGGACGTAGACGTCAAAGCCCACCTGCTACGTGATCCGAACGGACCAGGCACTGCACGAGGAATGGACAAGACCATGCCTCGCCGTAAAAACGAATGTGTAACCAACCATGGGGGCAGCAAGTCATCTCATACGTTCATTTGTTTACTACACACCCCTGCCGTTTGCCCTTGATGTTTCCACCCTTTTAATACACCGTCAACATGTTCTGTTGAATGTCATGTCACCATTCTTCCTTTTCTCAATTCTATTACCGTGACTCGATACCGCTTTGTATTGATGTAAGTTGGTATTTTCGAATATCCGTTACTTGTTTGAAAACGCAGGGATATAGCGATCGGCATGTCCGTTTTCCCTTCCCGGAGCAGAACTTCCAAACCGCTGAATATTTTTTTTACGAAACTTGCTCTACAGATCAGTCAAGTGGTGAACTAGTGCCTTTTTTGTTTTTGTTGTTGTTTAACGCCGCACTCAGCAATATTCCAGCTATAAGACGGCGTTATGTAAATAATCGAGTCTAGTCCAGACAATCCAGTGATTGATATCATGAGCATCGATCCACGCAATTTGGATACAATGACATAGTTACACCAACCAAGTCAGCGAGCCTGACCACCCGATCCCGTTAGTCGCCTCTTACGACAAGCATAATCGCTTTTTACGGCAAGCATTGGTTGCTGAAGACATGCCTTATTTTCTTCACTGAACTACCGGTACACAATGGAAAATGAACCAAATGTTGGGTATAAGTAGTCCTTTTCCGACTTGCACCAGACGGGGGGATATAGCATCTTCTGATGACTCTTGTTTTGGGAGTATATTATGAAATATTTTTGAATGTAGTGAAATTTCAAACACGTATACTATAACTTTGCACAACGGAACTATATTTATTCTATTGCAACAGTTTCATACTAACAAACGCAGTCATTGTTGAAATTTAATCACTAGTTTCAAATTTGCAACTTAATCCTCAATATTTGAGAACAGATCAATGCAGACAACATCTGATAAGTAGCTTTATTTCTGTACCCTTTAACCGTCGACCATATATCCAGGCGAGCCTTGTTTTACTTCCAAATGAGAAGTACATTTAAGAAATGCAATCTAACACGCTTTCAGAAGTTGTAGTTTCCCGACAACTACTGACACGGCTTGAGGTGACTAGCGATTTGGGGGCGGTTGTTGGTGTAGGCGTACTCTAGGGCGGCGTACAGTTGAGGGTCATGGTGCTTGATGTAGTTGCGAGACGCCTGCTCTGACGGACACGGCTGAGACGTACCACACCTGTTTCAAACAGTTTCAAAACTTGTTGTTGGATTGAATTCCATTTTGTGAAATATAGGATAGAACATTCATTTAGATGATTTTGATATGTAACGGACAGTGCGGACAGGCAATAGCAGCGTTGTTCTCGCACCGAACAATTATGGATTCATATATACGCTAGAACCATCACTGCGGGAACGTGTGTTCAAAGCAGTGTGACATTGCTGGCAATAGCGTTGTTGATAGCATGGGGATAGTGACTGATCACGCACAGTGTAGCCGTTCTCGCATCGAACAATTATGTATTTAGATATGCTAGAACCATCATTGCAAGAGCGTGTGTTCAAAGCAGTCCCGACCTGAGGATGACATTACCACGTTTCATTGACCTGCAGTAAATCATTTTCGTATTTAGCGTTAAACAAACCTTTCTTCAAGCTATGACCTCGACCTTGCGTCAGAAGCGTGTGTTCAAAGCAGTTTGACATTGTTGGCCTAGACGCAAAGGACTGATATCGAATATTAATTTTACTCACGACCCCTTACGATCAGTCAAGTCTACAAATAGTTTTGAGACTTAGAAAATACTGTTGTATACGTTATCACATACAATGATACAACACAGAAGAGACCAAACTGGAACTCCGATGTGATGAAATTCGTTGGGTATAAGTATGCGAATCATCATTCTATAGGGTAAGGACTCACATGTCCATTCCTCCTGTGACGTCAGTTCTCTTGATTGACATGAAGAAAGAGGAAGTGGCTTCTGCCCAGTACTCGTTGTGGTTGGCCATGGCGTACGTGTTCAACGTCCATAGACGGTGGGCTTTGGCGTGATCGTATGCTGCGATGATCTGTAATTAACCGTTGACTAATATGTGTGTGTGTGTGTGTGTGTGTGTGTGTGTGTGTGTGTGTGTGTGACGACGACATGAGCGTGTATGAACCAAGCATCAAGTTTAATCATGTTTGTATGTTTGTTGTTTTACGCCGCACTCGGCAATATTCCAGCTGTATCACGGCGGTCTGTAGTGGGTAAGTGAGTATGGTTCTACGCCACTTTTTAAAACATTATTCCAGCAATATCCCATACATTGTACCAATGTCGGGAATCGAACCCGGGTCTTAGGCATGACGAGCGAACGCTTTAACCACTAGGCGGTCTGTAAATCATCGAGTCTGGGTCAGACAATCCAGTGACTGACATCATGAGCATCGATCCACGCAAATGGGATTCGACATGCATCAACAAAGTCAGCGAGCCTGACCACCCGTTAGTCGCCTCTTACGACAAGCATAATCGCATCTTACGGCAAGCATGGGTTGCTGAAGACCTATTCTACCCCGAATCTTCACGGGATTCAGGTTGTGACGTAAGATATGTGTGAGTGTGGGAGTATATGGTCATAAAGAGGATGTTAGACGATTACAACTTTGGTGAAACCCTGACTACGGGTATGGTGCCTGCAAATCAATAATAACATACATGGTCAATCAACGATTGGAACTAATGACCACGTCATAGGTTTGCCACGCCTTGTGGGAACAGGGGGATGGGATCTTATCGAAATTGTCCCAGAAAATTCTTGAAAAACATAAATCATGCTTAGGTGACTGAAACACCCTTTTTCAATCTCAGTCACGACCTTATTTCACAGACCTGCAGTAAATCATTTTGTTTAGCGGTAAACAAACCTTTTTTCAAGCCATGACCTCCAACTTGTGTCAAAGTATATTTCCCTGAACCTCCTTTCACGAGGGGGCGATCGGGTAGCCTAGTGGTTAAAGCGTTCGCTCGTCACGCCGAAGACCCGGGTTCGATTCCCGACATGGGTACAATATGTGAAGCCCATTTGTGGTGTCCCCCGCCGTGATATTGCTGGAATATTGCTAAAAGCGGCGTAAAACCTCACTCACTCACTCACTCACTCCTTTCACGAAACAATCTCAAGACGCAAGTCTATGTTAAACTATGGGAGTTATGGAGTTATGGTTATCGTAATGCTAACGGCACCTTGCGCTTTTAAGATGTTTATGCTTATAATGATAACCGAAAGTTAGTGCTCAAAAAGTGCGGCGATGGCATTCCAACTCTGACGAAACCAGGGCACAGGGCTTAAAATTACTGAATACGTTGCCCACCTTATTTCTCCAAGTACCGGGCATGTACGCCATGGTGAGATGGCCGAACTCGTGTACCAGAAGATTTTCCTTGTGGCCGTATCCGTCGTGGCTGTCACAGAGAACGTTGTGGTCAACTACCACGCTTCGAGAATTGGACAGGGCGGCGAGCGATTCGTACTTGCGTCCGTCAAACGTACACGTATGTGAGCAGCTCCCAGCACATGTACCTACATAAATATATTTATAGTTGGGTAATATTGAGTTGCTGTTGCAGTCGTTTTGGTAAAAAATAATTTAAAACTATGTTTTTGTTGTTTGTTGTTTAACGCCGCACTCGGCAATGTTCCACCTATGTGACGGCGGTCTGAAAAAAACCCAATCAAGTCTGGACCAGACAATCCCGTGATTGACATCATGAGCATCAATCTACGCAATTGAGCTACGATGACATTCATCAACCACGTCAGCGAACCTGACCACCCGATCCCGTTAGTTGCCTCTTACGACAAGCATGGTTTGCTTTAAAACAGTGTGGGTGGTGTTATAACATGCATGTATGTTGTTTATTCATCTTAATATTGGTTTTTGACGTCTCTAGTCTCGACAGCTGACAATGTTTCCAAAATAAAAATCAAACTCTTTACCACGGCACGCCGACGTGTCAGCTAAATTGGCGTTCTCTGGGAAAGCTGTCAATTTGTCGCTGGTTGTAAACACCCCGACACCATGTGACGTTGTCAGCCCATGAAACACGTCATTCGGCATGTGACGCGTCATCAGACTGACGATCAAAGCTGCCTGTATATCGAAGAGAAGAACAGGTTAAACATTCTATAAAATCACTAATGAAATAGGAGAATGTGCATTTTCTCAATATGAATGTGATTACCTTCACCAGTTATATATTTCTACTTAATAAACCGCCGTGATATGACTGGAATACTGGCGTTAAATCCAACTCACTCACTCACACACTCGCTCACTCACTACGTAATAAACACGTGTAACATAGGTCAAGCATCACTTGGTACATGGTATGATGCAACGTAGAGAGAGAGAGAGTGAGAGAGAGAGAGAGAGAGAGAGTCCTGAAAGAATTGTTTTATGCAGCGTAGAGAGAGAGTCCTGAATGAATTGTATTATGCAGCGGAGAGAGGGAGTGAGGTAGAGGGAGAGAGAGCGAGAAAGTCCTGAATGAATTGTATATTATGAAGCGGAGAGAGAGAGGGAGAGAGAGAGAGAGTCCTGAATTAATTGTATTATGCAGCGGAGAGAGAGAGAGAGAGAGAGTCCTAAATGAATTGTATTATGCAGCGGAGAGAGAGAGAGAGAGAGAGTCCTGAATGAATTGAATTATGCAGCGGAGAGAGAGAGGGAGAGAGTCCTGAATGAATTGTATTATGCAGCGGAGAGAGTCCTGAATGTATTATATTATGCAGCGGAGAGAGAGAGAGAGAGTCCTGAATGTATTGTATTATGCAGCGGAGAGAGAGAGTCCTGAATGAATTGTATTATGCAGCGGAGAGAGAGAGGGAGGGAGTGAGTCCTGAATGTATTGTATTATGCAGCGGAGAGAGAGAGAGAGTCCTGAATGAATTGTATTATGCAGCGGAGAGAGAGAGGGAGAGGGTGCTGAATGAATTGTATTATGCAGCGGAGAGAGAGAGAGAGAGAGTCCTGAATGAATTGTATTATGCAGCGGAGAGAGAGTCCTAAATGAATTGTATTATGCAGCGGAGAGAGGGAGCGAGGGAGAGAGAGCGAGAAAGTCCTGAATGAATTGTATTATGCAGCTGAGAGAGAGAGAGAGAGTCCTGAATGAATTGTATTATGCAGCGGAGAGAGAGTCCTGAATGAATTGTATTATGCAGCGGAGAGAGAGAGAGAGTCCTGAATGAATTGTATTATGCAGCGGAGAGAGAGAGGGAGAGAGTCCTGAATGCATTGTATTATGCAGCGGAGAGAGAGAGGGAGAGAGAGAGAGAGAGGGAGAGAGTCCTGAATGTATTGTTTTATGCAGCGGAGAGAGAGGGAGAGAGGGAGTCCTGAATGAATTGCATTATGCAGCGGAGAGAGAGAGAGAGAGAGAGAGTCCTGAATGAATAGTATTATGCAGCGGAGAGAGAGAGGGAGAGAGTCCTGAATGTATTGTATTATGCAGCGGAGAGAGAGAGGGAGAGAGTCCTGAATGAATTGTATTATGCAGCGGAGAGAGAGAGGGAGAGGGTCCTGAATGTATTGTATTATGCAGCGGAGAGGGAGAGAGAGTCCTGAATGAATTGTATTATGCAGCGGAGAGAGAGTCCTGAATGAAAATGTATTATGCAGCGGAGAGAGAGAGAGGGAGGGAGTGAGTCCTGAATGTATTGTATTATGCAGCGGAGAGAGAGAGAGAGTCCTGAATGAATTGTATTCTGCAGCGGAGAGAGAGAGAGGAGAGAGTGCTGCATGAATTGTATTATGCAGCGGAGAGAGAGAGAGTCCTGAATGAATTGTATTATATATGCAGCGGAGAGAGAGAGAGAGAGAGAGAGTCCTGAATGAATTGTATTATGCAGCGGAGAGAGAGAGGGAGAGCGTCCTGAATGAATTGTATTATGCAGCGGAGAGAGAGAGAGAGAGTCCTGAATGAATTGTATTATGCAGCGGTGAGAGAGAGGGAGAGAGTCCTGAATGTATTGTATTATGCAGCGGAGAGGGAGAGAGAGTCCTGAATGAATTGTATTATGCAGCGGAGAGAGAGTCCTGAATGAAAATGTATTATGCAGCGGAGAGAGAGAGAGGGAGGGAGTGAGTCCTGAATGTATTGTATTATGCAGCGGAGAGAGAGAGAGAGTCCTGAATGAATTGTATTCTGCAGCGGAGAGAGAGAGAGGAGAGAGTGCTGCATGAATTGTATTATGCAGCGGAGAGAGAGAGAGTCCTGAATGAATTGTATTATATATGCAGCGGAGAGAGAGAGAGAGAGAGAGAGTCCTGAATGAATTGTATTATGCAGCGGAGAGAGAGAGGGAGAGCGTCCTGAATGAATTGTATTATGCAGCGGAGAGAGAGAGAGAGAGTCCTGAATGAATTGTATTATGCAGCGGTGAGAGAGAGGGAGAGAGTCCTGAATGTATTGTATTACCTTTTCATGAGCTGTGGCACTGGTGTGCTGTGTTGCGTCTATGGGAATGCTGGGCTCGGAAGGCTTGTGGTCATGGATTGAACCGCTGCGCACGACATATTTGTGTTTGAAAGACGCACGGTATCCATGGAGAGCTCTAGAGCTGAGACAGTGTAAGACGAAACGGGATTAAATATAGAATCTTTAACACTATAAATGATTGATTGAGCGCTGTGGTCATCAATTATCTGAAACACACATACAATATTTTTCTTTTTTTCTCATCACTTTGCCAAACAGGAAAATGTTCAGGTAGGTAAAGTTTTAGTATGTTTGTTTTTATTTCGATTTACAAAACAATACAACCTAAATTCAAAAGATGGCACAGTACTGTAGCTCATCTTAATATGTAATCAACAGTTAAGGTCAGCAAAAAAATTAACATGACTAAACATATCGTACCCGGACGGCATAGATCGTTGATTAAAATGTCAATCACTGGGTTGTCTGGTCCTGACTCGATGATTTACCGACGTCCGTTATTTAGCTGGAGTGTATAGTAGAGACCAAACAAACACAACCGTCTCACGAAGTCGGAAATTCGACAGGTCTCCACGGATTGTGAATGACGTAATGGGTTTAATTAAATATATGCGAGATATATGCTCACCTGTTTAACCCTGTGTCAGACAATGGAGGGGAGGGGATAGCCGCTACAGCTGAAATTGAGAACAAGTATAGTGAACGTGTTGTGATCTTAATACTGTTTTTACAAACACTTTGGAGAATGGTGGAATGTACAAACATGAGTCAAAGTTAGTATGGATTGTAGCTATACGCATGAATATGGAAAGAGTTTTGTCGCTTTTATTTTTGAAAAAAACGCATAGTGATGTCGTTCTGACGAAGGGTGTTGCACGTGGCGCAGGAAATGTTAATCTATATTCATCAGCCCAGTAAGTGGACAGTGATTTGTTAGTGAGGCCTTTAAGAATATACCCTATGGTGTTTCAGGCGAGGTGAAATTGGGTTTAACGACGCTTCCAAGATTATTGCACTCATATAGCGACATGCATACACGTGTGTGTGTGGGGGTGCTTGTACTAGTCCGGACTCATGCCGATTTAAAGTGCTAGCTCACTGAGATACCATGCCGCAGTTTGACACAGACATAATATACGGACTCCGAGCCGACCAGTTCTTGTTTTAGCCCCTTAATGCCGAGCGCCAGACAGGGTAACAACAAGTACCATCTTTTAACGTATTTTGGTATGACGCGGCCGGAAATCGAACCCCGGACCTTCCTCTCTACGGTCGGACTCTCTACCACTAGGCCACGGAGGCGGTCTTGGGATTCAGTGTGACAAATTACTCAAGGCATTGATTTGTTAATTTGTATAAATGTTAATCATGAAGATATTGTTATAAATGATTAAAATGATTAAAATAAACTCTGTCCATAATCATAAGAACCTCACCTTGTGACCAGGAATATAGATTTTCAAATGATATGTGACTACATTACAGTAAACTACGGTTATAACGAACTCAAATGGACCACTAATTTTAGTTCGTTATAACCGTAGTTCGTTATAAGCATATATACAACATCTTTACAGTTAATGTCAAGGACCAAAAATTGAGTTCGTAATATCCGTCAGTTCGTTATAAGCGTGTACGTTATAAACGTATTTTACTGTACTTCTTTCTGTTCTCGACTATGGCTTTGGAAACTACTAAAAAAAAATTACCGACGCAATTGCCGTAACTCTGTGTGATGTATGGATGACACTGTCTTACGTTTGTTAAGTATTCAGTGTTGAGATAATATCAAATTATAACCAAAATGTCAACTCACCGACTACTTGCAAGAATAATGCAAGCAACATGCTGCGATAGAATACAACGTTGTAATGTAATTTTAAAATATAGGTTCACTTGTAACATCTGTCGTTTTCAGTACCTTCCCACTATTTAATGCCACGTGTAAGTTGTCCTCTGATAACGCGGCCAACGACATTAGGACCCATGTATTGTCAGAAAAATGAGCGTGCAGTTATATAAAAATGGAAAGAGATAACTTAATCTCTGTACAAAATCCGCATATGCACAGATATTAGGTTGAAGTTTTAAGGCATCTTGTTTTATGTTAAATAAGAAATACCTATTATATTGTTTTCTAAATCACACGGAAATATAGACGCACACACGTGTGGCTTAAATCACAGGGTTCAATATACATAATTTGTTACTCATTTCCTTTGGATTCGAGAATCGATGAGGAAGAATCAAGAGAACTTGTACGCAATATCCTTATCTGAAATAAGGTTACACTGTCCATAAAGTACATGTGTACAGCCATTCCCTCCGCATTCCTGACTTTTTCCTCATTGTCGTGCACGCGACGTAATGGGTCTAGTAGTCAGGCTCAGCTGATGACGTAGCATCGTATCCCCTCGGCGTCAAACGTTTCCCATAAAATTAACCTTTGGTCTCTCAAGCCCACACTCAATTATTTACAGTCCGCCGTGATAGAGTGAGTGAGTATGGTTTTTCGCCGCTTTTAGCACTATTCCAGCAATACCACGGCGGTGGACACCAGATATGGGCTTCACATATTGTACCCATGTCGGGAATCGAACTCGGGTCTTCGGCGTGACGAGCGAGCGCTTTAACCACTAGGCTACCCGACCGCCCCGACGCCGTGATAGAGCTCGTGTGTGGTGTACTGTGGCGTTAATTTACAAATACAGAATACACAAATATAACTAACAAATAATTTCAGAAAAGATAATGATTGATTTAACATATTATATCCAGCATAATATTAAAACATCAATGTCTGTGAAAAGGTGTACAGACATGCGATTAACATTTTAATGCCAACTATATGCGGACAATGGGTGTAAATTCTATTTTGTGTTTCTAATTTGACCAATTTGATTATCGAAATTAATTTGTATTGTGATAGAGGTTGGAGTCTTTCCATCAGAATTGCAACTGTGATAAAACAAACACCAGGCTACATATACACAGAACCAATCACAAAAGTATTTTCGTTGTATGGATACAGTCACACCTGGGCATACCTTTGATGAATTAAGCGTTGACTCAACTATTTTGTAACAAGTCACATGTTGACCAAAATACAGATAACCACGTGGTAGTGTATTATTTTAAACCATCTGCTGACAGAAAGGTGGTGGTGAATAATTAGAACCACCATATTACTGAACCGCGTGAGACCAAATCGATACAATGTGGAGTAGAGGGTATATAAAGTCACGAAGCATAGTGTTTCAGTTCTTCGCGGCATATTCAATATTTTGTACATTTACAGTACTGAAATCAAGATGACACATCTCACCCGGATTCTTCTTTTTGTCATTGGTAAGTGAATGATGTCATGCTACAGTAAACTACGGTTATAACGAACACGCTTATAACGAACTAACGGATATAACGAACTAACTTTTTAGTCCCGACTATTTGCTGTAGTTATGCTGTATATATGCTTATAACAAATTACGGTTATAACGAACTAAAATTAGTAGTCCCTTTGAGTTCGTTATAACCGTAATTAACTGTACTTCATCAGCTACTTGGATCAGCATACCCGTGAAGATCCTTGATAGAATTGTCTACAGTAGCCCATGAAGTAAAAGGCGACTTACCGGATCGGATTGTCAAGCTCTGTGACTTGGTTGATGCATGTCATCGTATCCCAATTGCGTGGATCGATGTTCATGATATCAATCACTGGATTGTCTGTTCCAGACTCGAATATTTACAGGCCGCCGTCATATAGCTGGAATATTGCTGAATCCGGCGTAAAACAACAAACCAAACCAAAATCATCAGCTACTTGGATAAGCATACCCGTGAAGATCCTTGTTAGAATTGTCTACAGTAGCCCATGAAGTAAAAGGCGACTAACGGGATCGGATGGTCAAACTCTGTGACTTGGTTGAGGTATGTCATTATATCCCAATTGCGTGGATCGATGCTCATGGTATCAATCTCTGGATTGTCTGGTCGAGGTTCGATTATTTACAGAACGCCGAGTGTGGTGTTAATCTACAAACCAACTTGCATCAATCATCAGTACGACTGCCTCTGTGCTCTAGTGGTAGAGCGTCCGCCCGGAGAGCAGAAGGTATGGTTTCGATCCCCAGCCGCGTCATACCAAAAGACGTTAAAATATGGTACTTGTTGTTACCCTGCCTGGCGCTCGGCATTAAGGGGCTAAAACAAAGACTGGTCAGCTTGGACTCAGTATACTGTGTCTGAGTGGGGCATTCATGTTAAACTCGGCATCGTATCTCAGTGGGCTAGCACTATAAAATCAGCATTAGTCCGGACGAGTACAAGCAGCCACACACACACACACACGCGCGCATGCACGTCGCTATATAAGTGCACTAATCTTGGACGCGACGCTTAAACCCATTTCATCTCATCAATTGGTACGATGACACCCATGCAATCGGCAAGGTCGCCTAATCTATATTTCTGTCGACTTTTTCAATCCAAGCTAAGATACCTTAAAACAATATGTGCATAAGTTCCATCTGTTACCTCTGTGAAGGTTGCAATATACTATATCACATATCTATACTATCTCATACATGCTATTTATCTTGACTCGCTATTTCTTTAATCCTATTATGGAAATAGAAACTACATGTTTAGTAATTTCATTTTTTGTGTGTATTTCAGCAGTTCTGTGTGAGATAGCACCTGTAAGTATACGGGGTACCTGGATGCACATACAGTAAACTACGGTTATAACGAACACGCTTATAACGAACTAACTTTTTAGTCCCGACTATTTGCTGTAGTTATGCTGTATACATGTACATATATATGCTTATAACGCATTACGGTTATAACGAACTAAAATTAGTAGTCCCTTTGAGTTCGTTATAACCGTAGTTTACTGTACGTTGTTGTGTCTATCACACGGAAGATGCACTTCATTTCTTTCTTACGTGTCCCTTAAGCAGTACATTAAGGCAAAATATTATTATTTCGTAAAAGGCTACGATTTAAATTCAATTTTGAATAGTAATTCACATTTAACGACAGTAGCAAATCTTGAAATTTTGAAATCAGTGCACAGTTTTATTCTATCTTCTTGCCGATTTAGAGATTTTGTCTGTCTTTTTTTAAAATGTTGGCTTTGCTTTCCGACACTGCCATGTTGTTGTGCTTGATGTACATAATAACAAAGCTGTAGTTACGAAAGATAATCGAGCAATAAAACACTTACAGAACAATAATTATCTTTAATGTCAATTATATAATGTATATTATTTCTCATGTCACTTTCAATACGTTGTAATTTGTATATGTATCATGTATATGTATTATGTCAACACATTTGATACGCAACGGTTTTCATATTTTACACGTCAGTAACCAAAATGATGTCCTATGCAATTCCCTATGCTCCTGTTTTTCAATTCGGAAGGATACGCTTGATGATATCGTTCTATAATGGTCAATAGCCCATTCCCTTCCACTGATTTACTCAGAACTTGAATAAAAGAGACCAGTGAAACTGCTTCATCTTTTTTTCATATTTTGGGCCTCAGTAACGTTCTCTAAAGTTTTATGGTAGGCATGTGGAGGCCATTTCCAAATTTGTCGCATCAGTCACACAACTGTAATCTGATGCAATTTCATATTTTGAGTTGTGCTATATATTCCCGGTTTTTTCTCCTTTAGGTGAACAATTGACTTAACTTTGCATGTGTTGGTGACTGGTGCAATCAGCGGGGGAGGTTTAAAGATAATCGTTTCGCTTGTTATCATCGTTATTTGACAGTTAACTTCATTTTCAAAATACAGTTTATGATTCTATTTGTCTTTTTCAGACGTGTGGCGGAAAGAGGTAAGATGGTACAATTTTTATGCCATTTTTATATTTGTGTGCATTCTATTTGTATTTTAATCATTGTAATGTTTTCTTCTCAGCAATCAATACACTAGATGAGATATATTAACACATACTAAACATTATATATGCTACTGATTTAATACTGTATAAATAAGCTTATATGTATATGTACATATACGATACATGAACCAGCTTATTTTATAAAGAAATAATGTATATATGTATTTATGGCCAGAAATTCATTATCAAGGGTAAAATCATAATTCTGATATCGCACAATTAAGGTTTAAAAGCCAATCCCCTTGCACTGAATTAATAATCTGAGCTAGAAATAAAAAATACCTCAATTGTTTGACAAGAGGTGTGACTTCAACTTTGCAAAATTCAATTGTTCCTTTATGACGAACACTATTTCAGCAATTCCAGCCTTCTATGTCCACATTTCACAATTTTTAAGGATCAATCGAGCATTCTCGGTTTTCGAATATTTCAAATAGCTTGTTTGTGCAGGAGGTGAGGTGAGGTGAAATGGGGTTTAACGTCGCGTCCAAGATTATTGCACTTATATAGCGACGTGCATGTACGTGTGTGTGTGGCTGCTTGTACTAGTCCGGACTGATGCCGATTTATAGTGCTAGCACACTGAGATACCATGCCGCACTTTAACATGAATACCCCACTCAGACACAGTATGCTGACTCCGAGCCGACCAGTCCTTGTATTAGCCCCTTAATGCCGAGCGCCAGACAGGGTAACAACAAGTACCATCTTTTAACGTCTTTTGGTATGACGCGGCTGGGGATCAAACCCCGGACCTTCCGCTCTCCGGACGGAAGCTCTACCATTAGTCCACGTAGGCGGTCGTTTGGGCAGGATATGCTCACCTCTTCGCGTACACCTACCTGGTAACATCACTTCTTGCTCGGGATTCATCAACACATTCGTGTGATATAGTCGGAATCGTAAAATGGAATGTTATATTGTTGTTGTTGTTGTTGTTAACGTATGTTCCATTCTCAAAGAAAAGTTATAATATATTCCAAACAATAACATGACTTCTGTTAATAGCGAGCTCAATGATATGACAACCACGAAAGAAACGTACGTGCTGACCGATGCAACTCTGGCCAAGCCTAATGTCAGCTCCTTGGGAAAGTCCAATGTGGCCACTGATTTTCCTGATGGGTGGGTACCACTGCACGCATACATTGAGCACTGTCTTAAAATAAAACACTGACGCAGTCGCCTCAGGCGACGCAGTTCGCTGTGCTGAGTAAACAATCGGCAGTGTCCTGACTATATCACGGCGGCCTTTTAACAATCGACAATATCCCAACTATATCACGGCGGCCTGTGAACAATCGACAGTGTCTTACTTTATCAAGGCGGACTGTAAACAATCGGCAGTGTCCTAACTATATCACGCGCCCTGTAAACAATCAGCAGTGTCCTAACTATATCACGGCAGCCTGTAAACAATCGACAATATCCCAACTATATCACGGCGGCCTGTGAACAATCGACAGTGTCTTACTTTATCAAGGCGGCCTGTAAACAATCGGCAGTGTCTGAACTATATCACGGCGGCCTGTAAACAATCGGCAGTGTCCTAACTATACCACGGCGGCCTGTAAACAGTCGGCAGTGTCCAGACTATATCACGGTGGCCTGTAAAGAATCGGCAGTGTCCTAACTATATCACGGCAGCCTGTAAACAATCGGCAGTGTCCTGACTATATCACGGCGGACTGTAAACAATCGGCAGTGTCCTAACTATATCACGGCGGCCTGTAAACAGTCGGCAGTGTCCAGACTATATCACGGCGGCCTGTGAACAATCGGCAGTGTCTTACTTTATCAAGGCGGCCTGTAAACAATCGGCAGTGTCCTAACTATATCACGGCGGCCTGTAAACAATCGGCAGTGTCCTGACTATATGACGGCGGCCTGAAAACAATCGACAAACATGTCATACAACTGGTTTGGTTTGATTTTATGATACGTTCCAGGCCCTCGGGTTACAGTGGCACGCAGACACCCAGCCTAACCTCCCGATCCAATTAAAAGTCGCCTCTTTACACAGGCATTTATGTTAGTGATGCATAACGCTATCGACTTTACGGACACCTGGTGTCATCATTATTTTAAAGTGATTCATGAATACATGCTCATGATATAGTCGGAATTGCACAATGGACACCTCTTTTAGCAGAGATTCCTTTTGACTATAGGAAGGGAATTAAATTGTCGCTTATATTTTAATGTTATGTTATTTTGTTTGTTGCTCAACGCCGCACTCAACAATGATCCAGATATACGATGACTCAAAGTTATGAGGTTGTTAACATGTGTCCCACCCTCCAAGAATATTTTAATATTCGAATATTCCTAAATTTATCATGACTTCTTCTTTAAATAGCGAACTTAAAGATATGACAACCACGAAAGAAACAAACGTGCTGACCGATGCAACTCTGACCAAGCCTAATGTCAGCTCCTTGGGAAAGTCCAATGTGGCCAGTGATTTTCCTGATGGGTGGGTATCATTGCATGTATACATTTTGCATTGTCTTATAATATAAAACCGGTCTGGTCGTCTTTGGCGCCGCTGTTCGCTGTGCAGAGTTGCGTCCCTTGGGCACGCCAGAAACGTGTGATATTGAGTTCGGATCCCAGGTCGCCGCGATTGTGTTTTTAGGTTTGTCAGGACCACACCCGTGCTCTTGGGTATCAACAAAGTGGTAAACGTCTGAGACCTGCATCACTACGGGCTCTACTCCTACTTTTACCTGACACATCGTGATATAACTGGAATACAGCGTTGTTCCCACCTTCTAACTGTCTCACTCACTAAAACAATGTAAAATCTTCGAAAAAACGTTTTTGTCTTTGTTTGCTGTTTTACGTTTGAATCGGCCATTTGCTATCCATATGGCGGCGGCCTGTAAACAATCTGCAGTGTCTAACTATATCACGGCGGCCTGCAAACAATCGGCAGTGTCCTAACTATATCACGGCAGCCTGTAAACAATCGACAATATCTTAACTATATAATGGCGAACAGTGAACAATCGACAGTGTCTTACTTTATCAAGGCGGCCTGTAAACAATCGTCAGTGTCCTAACTATATCACGGCAGCCTGTAAACAATCGACAATATCTTAACTATATAATGGCGAACAGTGAACAATCGACAGTGTCTTACTTTATCAAGGCGGCCTGTAAACAATCGTCAGTGTCCTAACTATATCACGGCAGCCTGTAAACAATAGACAATATCTTAACTATATAATGGCGGACAGTGAACAATCGACAGTGTCTTACTTTATCAAGGCGGACTGTAAACAGTCGGCAGTGTCCAGACTATATCACGGCGGCCTGTGAACAATCGACAGTGTCTTACTTTATCAAGGCGGACTGTAAACAATCGGCAGTGTCCAGACTATATCACGGTGGCCTGTGAACAATCGACAGTGTCTTACTTTATCACGGCGGCCTGTACACAATCGGCAGTGTCCTAACTATATAACGGCGGCCTGTAAAGAATTGGCAGTGTCCTTACTATATCACGGTGTCTTGTAAACAATCGACAGTGTCCTAACTATATCACGGCGGCCTGTGAACAATCGACAAACATGTCATACAACTGGTTTGGTTTGATATTATGATACGTTCCAGGCCCTCGTGTAACAGTGACACGCAGACACCCAGCCTAACCCCCCGATCCAATTAAAAGTCGCTTCTTTACACAGGCATTTAGGTTAGTGATGCATAACGCTAAGGACTTTACGAACACCTGGTGTCATCATTATTTTATAGTGATTCATGAATACATGCTGATGATATAGTCGGAATTGCACTTCTCTTTTAGCAGAGATTCCTTATGGCTATAGAAAGGGTATTAAATTGTCGCTTATATTTTAATGTTATGTTTGTTTGTTTGTTGCTCAACGCCGCACTCAACAATAATCCAGATATACGATGACTCAAAGTTATGAGGTTGTTAACATGTGTTCCACCCTCCAAGAATATTTTGATATTCGAATATTCCTAAATTTATCATGACTTCTTCTTTAAATAGCGAACTTAACGATATGACAACCACGAAAGAAACAAACGTGCTGACCGATGCAACTCTGGCCAAGCCTAATGTCAGCTCCTTGGGAAAGTCCAATGTGGCCAGTGATTTTCCTGATGGGTGGGTATCATTGCATATATACATTTTGCATTGTCTTATAATATAAAACCGGTCTGGTCGTCTTTGGCGCCGCAGTTCGCTGTGCAGAGTTGCGTCCCTTGGGCACGCCAGAAACGTGTGATATTGAGTTCGGATCCCAGGTCGCCGCGATTGTGTTTTTAGGTTTGTCAGGACCACACCCGTGCTCTTGGGTATCAACAAAGTGGTAAACGTCTGAGACCTGCATCACTACGGGCTCTACTCCTACTTTTACCTGACACATCGTTATATAACTGGAATACAGCGTTGTTCCCACCTTCTAACTGTCTCACTCACTAAAACAATGTAAAATCTTCGAAAAAACGTTTTTGTCTTTGTTTGCTGTTTTACGTTTGAATCGGCCATTTGCTATTCATATAACGGCAGCCTGTAAACAATCTGCAGTGTCTAACTATATCACGGCAGCCTGTAAACAATCGACAATATCTTAACTATATCATGGCGGACAGTGAACAATCGACAGTGTCTTACTTTATCACGGCGGCCTGTTAGGAATCGGCAGTGTCCTGACTATATCACGGCAGCCTGTGAACAATCGACAGTGTCTTACTTTATCAAGGCGGACTGTAAACAATCGGCAGTGTCCTAACTATATCACGGCGGCCTGTACACAATCGGCAGTGTCCTAACTATATCACGGCGGCCTGTAAAGAATTGGCAGTGTCCTTACTATATCACGGTGTCTTGAAAACAATCGACAGTGCCCTAACTATATCACGGCGGCCTGTGAACAATCGACAAACATGTCATACAACTGGTTTGGTTTGATATTATGATACGTTCCAGGCCCTCGTGTAACAGTGACACGCAGACACCCAGCCTTACCCCCCGATCCAATTAAAAGTCGCTTCTTTACACAGGCATTTAGGTTAGTGATGCATAACGCTAAGGACTTTACGAACACCTGGTGTCATCATTATTTTATAGTGATTCATGAATACATGCTGATGATATAGTCGGAATTGCACTTCTCTTTTAGCAGAGATTCCTTATGGCTATAGAAAGGGTATTAATTTGTCGCTTATATTTTAATGTTATGTTTGTTTGTTTGTTGCTCAACGCCGCACTCAACAATGATCCAGATATACGATGACTCAAAGTTATGAGGTTGTTAACATGTGTTCCACCCTCCAAGAATATTTTGATATTCGAATATTCCTAAATTTATCATGACTTCTTCTTTAAATAGCGAACTTAACGATATGACAACCACGAAAGAAACAAACGTGCTGACCGATGCAACTCTGGCCAAGCCTAATGTCAGCTCCTTGGGAAAGTCCAATGTGGCCAGTGATTTTCCTGATGGGTGGGTATCATTGCATGTATACATTTTGCATTGTCTTATAATATAAAACCGGTCTGGTCGTCTTTGGCGCCGCTGTTCGCTGTGCAGAGTTGCGTCCCTTGGGCACGCCAGAAACGTGTGATATTGAGTTCGGATCCCAGGTCGCCGCGATTCCCTCTCTAGGTTTGTCAGGACCACATCCGTGCTCTTGGGTATCAACAAAGTGGTAAACGTCTGAGACCTGCATCACTGCAGGCTTTCCTCCCACATTTACCTGACACATCGTGATATAACTGGAATATCGTTAAAACAGCGTTGTTCCCACCTACTAACTGTCTCACTCACTGAAACAATGTATAATCTTCGAAAAAACGTTTTTGTCTTTGTTTGCTGTTTTTCGTTTGAATCGGCCATTTGCTATCCATATCATGGCGGCCTGTGAACAATCGGCAGTGTCTAACTATATCACGGCGGCCTGTAAACAATCGGCAGTGTCCTAACTATATCACGGCGGCCTGTAAAGAATTGGCAGTGTCCTAACTATATCACGGCGGCCTGTAAACAATCGACAGTGTCCTAACTATATCACGGCAGTCTGTAAACAATCGGCAGTGTCCTAACTATATCACGGCGGCCTGTGAACAATCGACAAACATGTCATACAACTGGTTTGGTTTGATATTATGATACGTTCCAGGCCCTCGTGTAACAGTGACACGCAGACACCCAGCCTAACCCCCCGATCCAATTAAAAGTCGCTTCTTTACACAGGCATTTAGGTTAGTGGTGCATAACGCTAAGGATTTTACGAACACCTGGTGTCATAATTATTTTATAGTGATTCATGAACACATGCTGATGATATAGTCGGAATTGCACTTCTCTTTTAGCAGAGATTCCTTATGACTATAGAAAGGGTATTAAATTGTCGCTTATATTTCAATGTTATGTTTGTTGGTTTGTTGTTCAACGCCGCACTCAACAATAATCCAGATATACGATGACTCAAAGTTATGAGGTTGTTAACATGTGTCCCACCCTCCAAGAATATTTTAATATTCGAATATTCCTAAAACTAACATGACTTCTTCTTTAAATAGCGAACTTAACGATATGACAACCACGAAAGAAACAAACGTGCTGACCGATACAACTCTGGCCAAGCCTAATGTCAGCTCCTTGGGAAAGTCCAATGTGGCAACTATTTTTCCTGATGGGTGGGTATCATTGCATGTATACATTTTGCATTGTCTTATAATATAAAACCGGTCTGGCCGTCTTAGGCGCCGCTGTTCGCTGTGCAGAGTTGCGTCCCTTGGGCACGCCAGAAACGTGTGATATTGAGTTCGGATCCCAGGTCGCCGCGCTTGTGTTTCTAGGTTTGTCAGGACCACACCCGTGCTCTTGGGTATCAACAAAGTGGTAAACGTCTGAGACCTGCATCCGTGCGGGCTTTCCTCCCACATTTACCTGACACATCGTGATATAACTGGAATATTGTTAAAACAGCGTTGTTCCCACCTACTAACTGTCTCACTCACTGAAACAATGTATAATCTTCGAAAAAACGTTTTTGTCTTTGTTTGCTGTTTTTCGTTTGAATCGGCCATTTGCTATCCATATCATGGCGGCTGTGAACAATCGGCAGTGTCTAACTATATCACGGCGGCCTGTAAACAATCGACAGTGTCTTACTTTATCAAGGCGGACAGTAAACAATCGGCAGTGTCCTAACTATATCAGGGCGGTCTGTAAACAGTCGGCAGTGTCTAACTATATCAAGGCGGCCTGAAAAGTTTTGGCAGTGTCCTAACTATATCACGGCAGCCTGTAAACAATCGGCAGTGTCCTAACTATATCACGGCGGACTGTAAACAATCGGCAGTGTCCTAACTATATCACGGCAGCATGTAAAGAATCGACAAAATCTTTCACTATACCACGGCAGCCTGTAAACAATCGACAATATCCTCACTATACCACGGCGGCCTCAGAACAATCGACAGTGTCTTATTATATCACGGCGGCCTGTAAACAATGAACAATATCCTGAGTATATCACGGCGGCCTGTAAACAATCGACAATATCCTAACTATATCACGGCGGCCTCAGAACAATCGACAGTGTCTTACTATATCACGGCGGCCTGTAAACAATGAACAATATCCTAACTATATCGCGGCGGCTTGTAAAGAATTGGCAGTGTCCTAACTATATCACGGCGGTCTGTAAACAATCGACAGTGTCTTACTTTATCAAGGCGGACTGTGAACAATCGGCAGTGTCTAACTATATCACGGCGGCCTGTAAACAATCGGCAGTGTCCTAACTATATCACGGCGGCCTGTAAAGAATTGGCAGTGTCCTTACTATATCACGGCGTCTTGTAAACAATCGACAGTGTCCTAACTATATCAAGGCGGCCCGTGAACAATCGACAAACTTGTCATACAACTGGTTTGGTTTGATATTATGATACGTTCCAGGCCCTCGTGTAACAGTGACACGCAGACACCCCGCCTAACCCCCCGATCCAATTAAAAGTCGCCTCTTTACACAGGCATTTAGGTTAGTGATGCATTACGCTTACGACTTTACGAACACCTGGTGTCATCATTATTTTATAGTGATTCATGAACACATGCTGATGATATAGTCGGAATTGCACTTCTCTTTTAGCAGAGATTCCTTATGACTATAGAAAGGGTATTAAATTGTCGCTTATATTTCAATGTTATGTTTGTTGGTTTGTTGCTCAACGCCGCACTCAACAATAATCCAGATATACGATGACTCAAAGTTATGAGGTTGTTAACATGTGTTCCACCCTCCAAGAATATTTTAATATTCGAATATTCCTAAAACTAACATGACTTCTTCTTTAAATAGCGAACTTAACGATATGACAACCACGAAAGAAACAAACGTGCTGACCGATTCAACTCTGGCCAAGCCTAATGTCAGCTCCTTGGGAAAGTCCAATGTGGCCAGTAATTTTCCTGATGGGTGGGTACCATTGCATGTATATCTTTGCATTGACTTATAATATAAAACCGGTCTGGTCGTCTTTGGTGCCGCTGTTCGCTGTGCAGAGTTGCGTCCCTTGGGCACGCCAGAAACGTGTGATAGTGAGTTCGGATCCCAGGTCGCCGCGATTTTGTTTCTAGGTTTGTCAGGACCACATCCGTGCTCTTGGGTATCAACAAAGTGGTAAACGTCTGAGACCTGCATCACTGCAGGCTTTCCTCCCACCTTTACCTGACACATCGTGATATAACTGGAATATTGTTAAAACAGCGTTGTTCCCACCCACTAACTGTCTCACTCACTGAAACAATGTATAATCTTCGAAAAAACGTTTTTGTCTTTGTTTGCTGTTTTTCGTTTGAATCGGCCATTTGCTATCCATATCATGGCGGCTGTGAACAATCTGCAGTGTCTAACTATATCAGGGCGGCCTGTAAACAATCGGCAGTGTCCTAACTATATCACGGCGGCCTGTAAACAATCGGCAGTGTCCTAACTATATCACGGCGGCCTGTAAACAATCGGCAGTGTCCTAACTATATCACAGCGGCTTGTAAACAATCGGCAGTGTCCTAACTATATCACGGCGGCCTGTAAACAATCGACAGTGTCTTACTTTATCAAGGCGGACTGTAAACAATCGGCAGTGTCCTAACTATATCACGGCGGCCTGTAAACAATCGGCAGTGTCCTAACTATATCACGGAAGCCTGTAAAGAATTGGCAGTGTCCTTACTATATCACGGCGGCCTGTAAAGAATTGGCAGTGTCGTGACTATATGACGGCGGCCTGAAAACAATCGACAAACATGTCATACAACTGGTTTGGTTTGATATTATGATAGGTTCCAGGCCCTCGGGTTACAATGACACGCAGACACCCAGCCTAACCTCCCGATCCAATTAAAAGTCGCCTCTTTACACAGGCATTTAGGTTAGTGATGCATAACGCTAAGGACTTTACCAACACCTGGTGTCATCATTATTTTATAGTGATTCATGAACACATGCTGATGATATAGTCGAAATTGCACAATGGACTCTTCGTTTAGCAGAGATTCCTAATGACCACAGGAAGGGTATTAAAGGTAAATTGGTCTTTCCAGGGTATTCTCACAATAGTCACTTCGATTATTTGTACCTTTTCTCCCCATACCGATTGTCATATCTCTCCTAGTTTGGGATGCGATCGTTCGGCCATTGCGTTCATCTGCGCGTTCCTGCTACGTCTGTAGGGAACAACTCACTACAGACACTTCCCTCTCAAAAATAACGTCGTCCAATTTACGACGTCATCAAGTTGCAAGAGCGTTGTTTGAATCTCTAGAAATGAAGCCATGATAGAACGTTGTTTCATCGTAAAATAAACCACTCTTAGTTCTTTATTGTTCTTTGCGATTTATCGCGTAGCTATATTATATATACGAATAATCAAACAATTAACATGACTTCTTCTTTAAATAGCGAACTTGGTGATATGACAACCCCGAATGAAACGTACGTACTGACCAATGCAACTCTGGTCGAGCATAACGTCAGCTCCCTGGGAAAGTCCAATGTGGCCACTGATTTGCCCGATAGGTAGGTACCACTGCACGCATACTTGTGGCAGGTCTTCAGAATCAGCTGTCTTTACATTTTCTAGGGACTACCACAGTTAAGATAAGGTGTACAAAAATAGACATCAAAATCAGAGCTAAATCTAAAACATTAATACAAAATATAAATCCGTTTTCTAAGATACAACAGTTTAATATTCATATAAAATCTATTCTGATACATGCATTTGTATGTTCGCCTTCAAGGTCTAGGGTATCAACGGCTACGGCGCATCTCCTGGTATTGAAGCAGGGGTGTGGAAACTGGACAGTTTTCCCTGACAACGACAGACTGTATCTGTGGCATGGGGGGAAGGCCACGGTAATGTGATTCCCTGTTTTGTGATTTACATGAATTTTTTCCGGCAGTTGATATTGAATTTTCACGACAAAGCCAGGATAAGTTGAGTTGTGACCTGGCAATTAACCCCGTATGATTATGTGTGAGGTCCGCCCACTATCGCGTGCCATTGTGAACATAGGGGTAGCGGGTGGTCCGCGGCAAGTAGTACGATGGATATGTGCGTGTCCTGTCGCGGCTAACAACGAGTGCTAGTGGCGAGATCAGTAGCACATAATAGTACGTGTTGATGTGAGATAACTGATGACTGTGAAAACGGTGACAAAAAATTTGCATAGTAATTGAGAAATATCGCGACAATGAAGGAATTCATTTGCTGTAAAAATGGAATCCTGTTTTTACCCAAGAGAGCAAAAATGAAAAGTGTCATGTCATTAATCAAATGATTGTGAAGGTTGAGACCTTAACGCAATGATAGTGGCCTCAATGCCATACTCCTTAATTAAACCCATTCTTTCTCCATGTAATTTAGACCCGTGAAGATCTGGGGTGGAGAATAGATCTTCAGCAACCCATGCTTGCCGTAAAAGGCGACTATGCTTGTCGTAAAAGGCGACTAACGGGATCGGGTGGTCAGGCTCGCTGACTTGGTTGATGCATGTCATCGATCCCAATTGCGTGGATCGATGCTCATGATATTAATCACTGGATTGTCTGGTCCAGACTCGATTATTTACAGACCGCCGTCATATAGCTGGAATATTGCTGAGTGCGGCGTAAAACAACAAACCAACCTACCAACCAACCATGTAATTTATGACATTATCGGACAATTCTCCAGACTGATAATGTATAATTTGGTCATGCTTGCCTAGCTTTGACATGTTTATTTGTTTGTAATTAACTTCTATCAAACAACGTTCAGAGAAATCTAGTATCGACTTGTCACATCCACCTTTAAATAGTCTTAAGAACAACACGTGTGTCCACGGGAGCTAGTCAATTTCATTGTCATGACCTGCACGTGCACACATGCGTACACCCTCTCTGCTTGTAACAACCAAACGTGTTTGTTCAAATTCTGTGCACCGCCTACTTATCTCAAACTCCTTTGGTGAGTCGGTTCAAGTTATCCTGATCACCAGTAGTGCATGTCACAAATTCCTCAGACTGTTCACATTTTAAAAGAGTTGTCGCTCATATGCCCAAAACACGTATTCCCATTAGGGACCCAGGGGTCAGAACACATCACAAGCATCATGGCGGGTGTTCAGGGGTGGTCGGTACACTCACAGAGGGATGTTGCTGCTGATGATACTCACCACTGGTCTGCTGGTGTGTGTGCGAATGCGTGTTTGTGTTCGAATGCGCTCGCGCGTGCGTGCGTGCGTTGTTTAACGGCATACCCATCACTAGCCAAGCTATATGATGGCGGTCTGTATTTAGTCGATAATCCGGTGTTTCTCACCATGAGAAACCTGATGTATGTTTGTTTGTTTGTTGTTTAACGCCACACTCGGCAATATTACAGCTATATGACAGCGGTCTGTAAATTATCGAGTCTGGATCAGACAATCCAGTGATTGACACCATGAGCAACGATCAAACCTGATGTATGTTTGTGTGTTTGTTGTTTAACGGTCGACGGTCTGTAAATTGTCGAGTCGGGATCATGAGCATCGATCTGGGCAATTGGGATTATGTGACATGCATCAACCAAGTCAGCGAGCCTGACCACCCGATCCCGCTTGTGTGTAGCTTCAAGACACCTGCTCAATAACTGAATTGTAATGTCCTCATTGTTTCCAACATTGCTTCACACAGGTTAAAACGGTCGCCGCCAATGGAACAGTGCAACAGGAATGTTTGGGCAATCCTTTAAATGATGCCGACTGCTCATACGCCGTTGGCGTCCCAGCTGGAAGGTACAACAGCGTCTGTCCAGAGGAGCCCGGTGTCTTCACATGCATTGTCATCGGAGCATCGGTCCAAAGTAAGCACAATTATCCGTCTAATTCATCAGTGTAAATAACGCTCGTGTGGTCTGACTGAGCATTTAAATAACGTTTCAACAGCTAATTTCCCTGGATAGTGGTTTTACAAGTTTTCTATTTTTTTACGCAATTCGTTCGTTAATTTAATTTCTCAAACATATTTATTTCTGGTTACCATGAAAATATGCGATTGGTTTGCTCCAGCATAGTTTATTTAATGTTTTGGGTGGTGTGTGGGTGTCATTAAATACATAACATATATTCATCAACGTACCTGCCCACAGACTCATAACATCAATATACCACTATATAGGAGTAGACTATGTAGGTAGAATACCATCTTCCCGAGGCAAGAGAGTTAACTGACTTTAAAAGTCCAGTTTCCACCCTTGCCGAACTAGGCTGGAATTCCTGGGCGGGAGCGTAGCGCCACCAGTGGCTATTACGAGTTATGTCCTTTCTATGCTCCTATTGGCCAATCAGATTCAACCTCTCGTATCACTTGCATTTGTTTCAAACAAAATGGCGGCTCCCTGTCAAGACGATCTGATCGATAATCAATATCTCTATTGTGATAAAACGAGTCTTACATCGCGAAGTGCATCAAATCACGTGAGCACCTTGATTAAAAACATGAAAAGATTTGGAAAATATCTGTTGACAACGAGTTAGCGGTGCACATGCTTTGCAAATCCTGCAGTCGACCGAAATCTGCACGACACTCTACGAACCGGATTTCGATTTCGGTGCGCGATTTTGATTGGACTATGCATAGACTCGGTAGCCCAGCCAAAATGTAACTCCATAATACCAGCCTAGTTCGGCAAGGGTGGAAACTGGACTTTTATAGTCAGTTAACTCACTTGCCTCGGGAAGATGGTAGAATACCCACTGCCAACGATTGGAAAGACGTGTCGAAGTCTGTCACATTTCGGATACTATAATCATCTTTTGCCTGGCCAGTCACAGAGACAAACCACACACGATATGGGGGATAGTACTGACAGTAATCATGTGATTTCCAATCTATAATTCTGTAATATCACTTTTTAGACGGCGAAGACATATCCGACAACGACATGCCGAACGCGAATCTTCAGCATGAAGACATAGCGAGAACGTAGGAGTGTAACTGGCTCAAATAATATCCACCGTGTAGTCATTGGTGAATAAACACGCACATGGAAGAACAAAGGTGTTTTGTCATTTACACGTACATGTATGTGCCGATGTTATCATAGTTTAACACAATAAAACGCTCTGTTCTCGGTCCATGCAATTGGGATCGTTGACATGCATGAACCAAGTCAGCGAGCCTGACCACACGATCCCGTTAGTCGCCTCGTACGACAAGCATAGTCGCCTTTTTCGGCAAGCATGGGTTGGTGAAGACCTATTCTATCCCAGATCTTTACGAGTTCAACCCACTACAGTAAACTACGGTTATAACGAACACGCTTATAACGAACTTACTTTTTAGTCCCGACTTTTTGCTGAAGTTATGCTGTATATATGCTTATAACAAACTACGGTTATAACGAACTAAACATAGTAGTCCCTTTTAGTTCGTTATAACCGTAGTTTACTGTAGTTGTGTCTCAGGTGTGACATAGGTACACCTGGATTCGTCACTATTGGATGATGATTTAAATACACCATGACAGGGATGTAGTCGGAATCCTACTTTGGATTTCTTTGATAATGGAAAGAGTTTTGTCGCTTCTATGAGACGTTTACCAGGGATGTAAAACACACGACCTCGGGCGCAAAAACCGGTGTTCATCTGATTGTGCTTATTTAGTCTCGTTTGTATATATTACTGCGTGTGTGATGATGATGATGATGATGTTGACACGTGTTCGTGCTTGCGAGCCTGCGTGCGTGCGTGTGTGCATATGTTCTCTTTTTCTATTCTGTAAAATGCAGGAATTACTTCTGGGGGCACTAACAAGTAACTACTAACTTTTACTGGGTTGTAGACTCCGCGTTTGGAAACATCGGAATGACTGAAAGTTAGGTTTTATGTGTGTACGATGTAGGCATTCCACATTGACACAATTGCGAATTTTGTTCAAGGTGACCCCAAACCCCAAACTCATTCACTCACTCGATACTCAAATAGGGGATCTTCTCATTAACAACAAAACCTCTACAGATGGTTAGCACAACAGCGTCTGTCCAGAGGAGCCCAGTGTCTTCACCATCTGTAACAACAAAACCTCTACAGATGGTTGAGAACTTCATTCAGAAAGTTCAAACAATGATAATATAATATAATTGTCATCATTTTCAACGTGTGAACATTGCAGGCATTCAAGGTCATGTCAATTTTAAATATTATATGTTATTTTTGTATACAGTGTGTCTTTCTGCCGCTATCCGTGATGCATGTTTTACCTTTATTGACATATTTTTCGTTAGAATTGAAAGAAGGCATTTACAATTTTGACTTCTCAAATATTGAGAAAGAAAGACTACAATAGTGATAAACATGCGCTTCAAGAATTTATTGCGTGTACATTTTCATACAATATGTATGTACAAACATCTTCATTAGCAGGTATACTAGCAGATTAAATGCATGGCTTGAGGCCGCTCCTGATCTGTGGTCTGTTGTTGGTGTAGGCGTATTCCAGGACTTCATACAATCGCGGGTCATGTCTCTTCAAGTAGTCTCTAGCAGCCGCCTCGGACGAACATGGGCTGGATGTGCCACACCTAATATAGACGATTTATATTTTGCTATTTGATATACAGTATAACCTTTGCCAATTATATAATGTCATAACTTTGTAGAAGTATACATTCCTCATCATTTAATGAACCAGACGTTTATGATGTACTCTCAGAAGGATTCTGTTAAAGTGAGGAAATTAATAAGCATCACAAGAACAGGAAGTACATTAACGAGTGAGTGAGTTTGGTTTTACGCCGCTTTTAGCAATATTCCATCAATATCACGGCGGGGGACACCAGAAATGGGCTTCACACATTGTACCCATGTCGGGATTCCAACCCGGGTCTTCGGCGTGACGAGCGAACGCTTTAACCACTGGGCTTCCCGACCGCCCCAGTACATTAACGAGGCATTTAAAAGTACGACATGACCACGCGGACGCCATTAACGATATTATTAAAAGGTGCAGGGACAAAACTGGTAGTCACATGTTCATGCCAGCCGTGACGTCCGTCCTAATGACAGCCATGAAGAAGGAGGCAGTTGCCTCAGCCCAGTACTCATCAGCATTCACCATTCCGTACACGCCAAGTGTCCACAGACGATGACTGCGAGCGTTACTGTATGCAGCAAGAATCTATAAATGAGAGTAAATGAGTGAATGTGTGAAGCAATAATATTAATATTAAAGTAAAGTCATGGTGGTGTACACATAATTGGACTCGGAGCTAAGAACCCCTTCGTACGGCCCACTCTTCGCTAGTGACATAAGCATGGACTTGCACTTCAAAACATAAACATCGACGTCTTAAACGTATTTGTAACACCTGTTTTAAGAATCTTGCAATGCTATTGGTTAATCCCCACCACGTGACGAAACAATACTTTTCGATGTTGACCCCAAGAACATGTGACTGACACAGACCTCGAATATTGTCTCGTCACATGATCAATATTGACCTGTCACGTGATGAATGTTGAGTCAAAATGGCGTCCCGCCTCATTTGACGTTTCTCCGTTATGTCGGAAGAAGATTCTTGTTGACATGCTGGATGACAGAGACAGCAGCAACACCAACGCTGTTATTAAGACAGCGAGGGGACGCCCAGACGATCACTGTGAACTCGTCGACGAGGAGGAGACGACTGTCAGTGACTTCAAAAGAAAGTTTTTTGCCGAAATCAGGAACAGTGAGTGAGTGAGTTGGATTTAACGCCGCTTTTAACAATATTCCAGTTATATCACGGCGTGTCAACTTGTGTGGAGGAAAGCGCGAAGTGACGCAGGTCTCAGACGTTTACCACTTCGGTGAAAACCACGAGCACGGGTATGGTGCTGACAAACCTAGAAACATAATCGGGGCGAGTTGGGATTCGAACCCACAATCATAGGTTTCTGGAGTGCCCAAGGGACGCAACTCTGCACAGCGAATGAAATCAGGAAGAAGAAAGGAGACGTTTACAGTCGATCATCGAAGGTCAGTATTCGATTTGGACTGAAAAGGTACTTCCAAAAGATGAGAAACTTTGGTATCATAAAAGATGTTCGGTTTAGGCCCGTTAATGACATGTTCAGAGCCGTTCTTGTGGGGATAAAGAAAGTAGGCAAAGAGGAGACACAGCATAAGGACATCACCACAGAGGAAGACAGGAAGTGAAGCCTTGTCCACAGACACCCCACACGGGCTTCAGAAGAAAGTCTTCTTCGATCTTATGTTCAACACCTGCAGAAAGGGGCGGGAAAACCTCCGGGAGATGTCAAAAAATGACTAGGAGCGGAGAATCCCAACATCCCAAAATCGACGCTTTTATGAATACAAAAACACCTCGGAGGAGATGATGTTGCTGTTGGTGCGGGAGGCAGAATCTATGATACTAGGTATGTATACAATCTAAGAACATCATCTACAATTATAATTATTTATATTTGTGAAATTTGCACCTATTTTTACCTACTAAGTACTCAATTTACTAAGATCTACTATGTCTACCAACTGAATCTTATATTAGCAATGTTTTTGTGTAAATTCTACAAAGTATTGAATATGTTTCTTTCAATTATGTAAATAATCTGAATTATCACATGTGAAAATATATACTTAAGTATCAATTTTCTTCTATTCGGATATTTTATTGCTTGTCTTTTTTAATTTGCAGGCAGCCCAAAGTGTCCAGTGGCTGCATTGGAAAAGCACTTGTCAAACCATAATCCTGACAATGAAAGCTTATGGCAAAGACCAATGAAAAACGTCCCAGTATTGGCATATGGTACGACAACACCCGTGTTGGTCATAATACATCGGGGAAGATGATGATGATTTGTAAAGAGGCAGGCCTGTCACAAATGTAAACCAATCACTGCATAGGAGCAACATGTATAACTGTGCTTGAGAACAAGGAAATAGAGGCTAGACACATCAGGACTGTAAGTATCCACAATCAGAGACATCAATTAAACATTATGCCAGGAATACGAGTGAAGAGAAGAATCATGAAATGTGTAATATGTTAGGGTAAGTTCTGTCAAATGTTGCTAAGAAAGAAAGTGACTTGATACCAGTTTCCAACGATTTTTTCATGCAGAAACTTATGCAAGAAACTGATTTCAGTGTGACAGAAGATGCAGAAAATAAAGAAAGTGCAGCTACTTTAGCATCAGTGCCCACAACTAGTGCATCAGGTGTAGATGTGTATCCTCCCTGGTTTGTTCTAGTGAAGTTTCCATGTCAGCTGGTGTGTACAACCTGTCAATGCAGGCCATGATGCCACATCCTGCTCCACACATAGTTCATTCTACAGCTCACATTCACTATGGCTTTACAAAGTAAAGTGAAAAGATATAAAAACGTTAAAATAAAGTCGTAAATGTTGAATTTATTTGGTGAAATGTAATCATTGTGGTTCCTCTAAACTCTTGGTAACAACGTATTGTAAAAGGATGGAAAGGGAGGCTACTCCTGACTGCCTATTGGGACCAGTGCTCAGTATAAGGGAGACAACCCTACCTAGGGAGTGTATTTCTCATGTTGACTGACCAGCAATGTATTGGTTTAATGAAACAGAAGAGTGCTCCATAAACTTTAAAGTGAATTTCGGTATAACAAACGAATGATTTCTCTTGACGAGTTCAATATGAGATAATGAAAGTAAAGTATTTCTCTGTGTTTGATGTACAAACCTGAAAAAAATGGACTAGCGTAAAGAATAATTCTTTCTCTTCTCTCGCTAATATGCATTACCTTCTTTTGTGTTTAGATAATGAGTCATTTCAAAAAGTTTTATTTAGCAATGAATTTATTCGATTCGGGATGAAAGCATGGATCTGTTATCATTATTAAGGTGTGTTAAAACGATTCCTAAATTATCCATTAGCCAGTCACTATAATACTACACAATAAGACTGCTACTCTCTCCACAGTAACATAGTAGACTTCTCTTTCAGTGAACTATCATCAGTAATACATGTCTGCATCACCTTGCTATTCCAGCTCTTGGGCATGTATCTCATTGTCAGATGGCCAAACTCGTGGATGAGCAGATTTTCCTTGTGGCGTCACACAACACATTGTCGTCCAGCACAGAGGAACGCTGATTGGTTAGACCGGCAATAGTTGTCCACTTCCGGTTGTCAACAGTACACGTGTAGCTGCACGCTCCATCGCATCTACCTGGTGCCAAACGAGAAATCGACAATGTCTTGCCACAAAACGACTCGAAAAATGTTGCCGAGTTCTTGATAGTACATGTTCATGATTATAGTCGGACTCGTACTATCGACTATGCTTTTAGCGGAGATTTCTATGAAAATTGAATGTGTTTTGTCGCTTTTAGTTTCAAAAGCGGAAGCAGCTTCCTAGAAGGCCCAATCTTACATACAGTCATGCATTTTCTGATACAAATTACTTTCGGTTTGGCGAAATTACAGGCAGCCTCCAATCAGATAGGTGAGTGACCGACCTGAGTTCAACGTCGCTGTATTTGGCTTAGTTCACATCCTGTCATCCGAATGTGGAAGGACAGCCCAATGTGGTTTGACCACTTTTGTGAAACCCACGCGCACGAAAATTGTGCTGACAAAACAGGAATCAAAATCAGGGCGAAACTATCACATGGTTCCGGCACGCCGAAGGGGTGCATTTCTCTAATGGGAACAGTTTATGCACCGGTTAAATAACATTGAGTCTCAATTTCAGCTTTTTTTGCAAACATGTCATACGACCACAGTTAGACCAGTACACAACGATGCAGGGCTACCTTAATAGTGATGACTGAAGGTCATTCAAGACTTTATTGATTCAGTGCTCGACCCAAAGGGTAATATGTACTACATGAAATCATACGACAGTTTATATAACACTAGAATTTATTAGCCCATGACCTTTAATATGATCAAAAGTGATATTCATCGGCGGCAGTCAATGTGGTATTGAAAATACGCTATGCATTGAAAGTAGATCATCGGGACTGTAATCACTGTCCTTATACAGTCCGAATCGTACAATCGACTTTGCTTTTGGCATGTCAATGGTATATTGTCATCATTCTCAACAAATAAGAAAGACATACTCTGCTCACTGTCTTCCACGTGCTTTCTAACCACTGTAAAAAGGTGTTGTACTTTCGAGGGGTGGCAGAACAGTTCTGAGTCTAAATACGAAGGAGGTATACTACACACTCAACAGTTTACATGTGTTATTTACACATCCTTACAGGCGGTATCTGAACCAAATGCACAAGCCTCCGAGGAAGGCAAAGGTGATGGCGTCAGTTTTGGGATTCCAAAGGTAATGTAAGGCCATTACTTGCCAATATGACGCTAATCTGCGAACCAACTGCATGGTAATATCAATGCTAAACGCCGTGGAACAATCACTAATGTGTCTTGTTACATCAGCCAGGACAATATACCTGTACATAAGTGGGTGAACGTCCTCCGCATCTACAAGATTTGGCACTGTCAGATAGTCCACATGTTTCCAAACCTCATGAAGGAACTGGTTATCAAGCTTTATTCAAATGGAGATGACGTCACTTCTGATAGGGAGGATGTTTCACACCACCAAGTGGAAGCCTTCTACACTTGTGGATTAAGGCACTCAAGCACTCAAGCACGTTTGCATGTTTTGTCGGTACAGTAGGCAGATTTACGTCAACAAATCGCTGGCGATTCATAGGTCCACATTCATAAAAACCAAATCAGTGTGTCTGTCATGTGTGATTACGCCCCACATCATTACACTACCACCCCAATCATGATCATGGTCAAGAACTGTCGCTTGCCGCTTCGTCGCCAACAACGCTTTCTGTGAATCGGAGGCAAAACCTTGATTCAACTGTATACAGTCATGATAATAGGCCATTATATAATTAGACTGAGAACTTTTCAGCCACTGTGACCGCTCGTATGTGCTTAGATCAATTTAAAGCTTTTTCTGAGTTCGACTATTCTTTTTCTTTTTTTTCAGTCGTGAATAGGCTGTAATAGTCGATATTATTCTGGTTCAATATATTGTCAAACCCATAACCTACAATTTTTATCATTCGGAATTTTGTATTATGTTTTTGTTGAAAAGAAAAACTTGATCATCTACCGAAATACAATAATAATGACAACATTGACGTTATCTTCTGATGTAATATAATATATAATATTTAGACTACCTTTATCTCAAGAAGTCATAATCAAACTCAGAGAAGTCAGATACATGCGACTACGTGCATTTATACATTTTATCGTGGCTGGTGGACCATATCCTGTTTTTAATTGATACCACTAAGTCTGTAGAATAATGATGTTATAAATTTGATATGGTTTGTTTTATACTTTAACTGTGATATCTACCCTTCCGTTTTACTGGCCTTTGTTGACAGGAATTTAGTAATGCTTAACCTGTTCTCATCGCGATGTTGCTGCAATATTGCCGATGCGATGTATAACTTTAACTCACTTGCTCATTATACATTTTATCCAAACTTCACTACTTTCAAACTTCGAATAGTATCCGTCACGTGTGTCAACATACCGCTACATGCTGCAGTGTCAGCTAGATGGGCGTTTTCAGGGTAGACCACCATCCCCTCGGACTTGGAGAAGATGCCAACCCCATGTGACGTGGCGATACCGTTAAACACGTCATCAGGCATGTTGCGTACCACCAGACTGACGTCAAGTGCTGCCTGCAAATGCGAAAGAATGCATGTACTAGATATTAGTACAATGAAGATGACTACAAAACATTGTATGATAAACGCTTCTGTGATAATGCTTAGAAGGTGAAGCGTATGCTTGTTATGTCTGTTTCCCATATCGATGTCATATATGACTGTCAAATCTAATACACAATTGCTGTAAATACATACTCATACATCTCACACAATGTCATTGTTGTGAGGATTTCAAGTGTGTGTTCAGTTAACAACAGAAAGAGGAAACTCATCCCTAATGTCTGGATGACATATTATTACTCTATGAATAACAACTGCCGGTTTATTGCATATAGCGACGTTTCGTACTTACTCATCAACTTCTAAAATGGCAAAAATCAAAAAACTATTACTCAAAGAATCTAGCTATCGCATTGGCCAGGCGGTGTCTTGTGATAACCAAGAAAATTTGACGGTAGGCCTGTACTGTAATCATAATATTATTTTATGCGTTTGTTTGTTTGTTTATTAACGCCGCACGCAGCAATATTCCACCTATATGCCGGCGGTCTGTAAATAATCGATTCTGGACCAGACTGACATCATGAACATCGATCCACGCAATTGGGATACGATGACATGCTTGAACCAAGTCAGCCGATCCCGATCCCGTTAGTCGCCTCTTACGACAAGCATAGCCTTTTACAGCAAGCATCGATTGCTGAAGACTTATTTTATGTGATGTCACTTGCTTGTGACGTCACAAATGATCCTGTGCACTCTACGTTACCGTATGGTGTCGTGGTCTTGGTGTACAAACACATTCAGCTAGTAAAATCTCGTACACCGCACTATTGACAATGTATCACATAATATGTACCTATGTAAAGGCGAGAAGTTCATAATTGTCTTTTGGTACCCGACATGTTTTGCCATGTGCTTCCCCATAGTTAACTGTAATATCAGTAGGGTAAACGGAAGTTTACCCTTTGATATGTGACAGCTGATTTTCTGGCCGGACTGTTTAATCCGAACCCATACGTCAAAAATGCAACGTCAGCAGAGATTTCGTATAATTATGGAAAACGTTTTGACGCTTTTGCTTACAGTTGGCCTTTAGGAGCACCCGCTTGCCTGGCCGTACTTCCATTATAACATGCACTTCTCATAGCCTTACTATGAAGGCAGTTAACTGAGATATTATTAATGGTTAATACGAGGATTGATTAGACAGCTTATACACAGCTCTAAACTGGCAATTGTAAATTGTGCGATATATTATCGCCGTTTTTGCCCTCGTAACCGATTGATATATTTTCATGTAAGCACAGAGTGGATGGCAAATAGTCCTTACAAGGTGTGTGACCAGAATCCTGTAGTTTATTCCTAGTTACCAACATGGAGGACTAGCTGTCAAAGCAGTATATAACTTATGTTATTTATTCGTATTATGTCATATTATATATGTAATTGAGATGAATGATGTTTTACACGCTTCTGCAGTCATCTGTGTTCATTGTTAGCTAAATGTGAAAAGGTTGGGACTGGGCAACCGGGCTACTGAAGTTTCAGAGTTCCCCCGTCCAGTTGTCTGACTGGCTTTCTTGAACCTCAGTTCGTCCGTTATCATCTGACATGTACTGATCAGGTGGGTTGGGTTAGATGGGGTTTAACGTTGCCTCTAAGATTATTGCACTTATATGGCGACGTGTTGCACGTGTATGTGTGTCTGATTGTACTAGTCCGGACTGATGTCGATTTATAGTGCTAGCTCACTGAGATACCATGCCGCAGTTTAACATGAATACCCCACTCAGACACAGTATACTGACTCCGAGCCGACCAGTCCTTGTTTTAGCCCCTTAATGCCGAGCGCCAGACAGGGTAACAACAAGTACCGTCTTTTAACGTCTTCTGGTATGAAGCGGCCGGGGATCGAACCCCGGACCTTCCGCTCTCTGGGCGGACGCTCTACCACTTGACCACGGAGGCGGTCTTGGGTTGAACGCCGATTTGAACAGTTTTTAGTTATAATACGACGTATCACCTCGATGAAGGAGGAAGTTCGAAGAGATGTAGGTCGTACAGTTTGAAATCCACGAGCACTGATTTTGGTGCTTACATACTCATGTTATGAGAGAAACAGCAATAGATTATAGAATAAGACCACTGTAAAAATATGTTGGAACCTAGGATCAATACATATTATGTACCATACCACAAAATCGGCAGTAACTGAAACTTTAATCATCTGGTGTTTCAATTGCTTGTCCAACATTTACAAATTATCTTCTATTTATAATATCACTGCATGTAATTTGCTCTGGATATATTACGAGACATACACAAATATTGATCGATTTACTTTTCATATGAAGAACGAAACTCACGATATGGTTGAGTTTTACATTTAACGTCGCATCGCCAATATGTGATCCAAATAGTGACGTGAACATTTTTCAATCATGCTTTTCTTGCAATGGGTAATGGTGCAATGATATTGCCGGGCGGGGAATAAAGCAATTTAAAATGATAGAAATTATGAAAATATTGTTTTCGGAAAAAGTCAATGAAAAGTCAAAGGATTACTGCATTTCTGGAATTGGTCCTCTGTGGAGGTTTCTTCCATTGCTGAAATTTGTTTACAGACCCGACGGTAAGAACGTTTGTTCTTTCTAACTATAAACTGTAGTCCACATTTGAGAAATTACCAACAACACCTTACCTTGTGTAGAGCCTCATCCGACACGTGGTTGGTGGCTGTGATGGTGATGTAGGGGAGGGTACTGAACGTGTTGTCATTTATGCCGCCGTTGTGGGTGACGTACTTGTGTCTAAATGTAGTTGCTACACGTTTGGTGCCTATCCATTCGGTCCTGTAGTAACAACGAGTAAGGTAACTGAGTCTTAGATGCTCAGTTTAGATGTGAGCGGTCCTATATGTTGAATGAAGGACAAGGACAAGTTATAGAGAAAACAATTGATCAACAGGCGATCAACGCAGTCATATGTAACTGCATAGACTATATGTGACGTTTAAATTACCATATTGTCCTGCAAATGTCATCGAAAACTTGAGAAACCTTGAAGAGACCTAATAATATATGCTTATTGAAAAAATATATATTAAAACAAATTTTGCAAAATTTATAACATTCAAGGTAACCATTTAGCTGTGTTACAGCATGTATTTTCATATGCGATCCCTGTACGTCAGAATTTGCTTGATATGTAGTTGTGAGTGACAGATATGGACAAGGCACCTGTTGGTAACCACGTCATCAGGTAGCGGCGAATAAGCAGACGCGACTGCAATCGACAAAAATGTACAAACAATATCAGAGATACGAATATACATCATAGAGCGGTGTTTGATTTATAAATTAATAAATTAAGGTTATAGCTAATTTACTCAATATCTATACGACCTAGGCTTTATAAAAGTTGTTTTTTGTGTGATTCAATTAAAAGAATATATTAAAATAACAAATACATAATACTGAAGAGATACACGTGAATATATACGCATTAAACATTGTATGAGTCCTTTAAAGATCGGTTTCGTCCGCTGATATTTACCTGCAAGATACAGAAAGAGAACCAACATCGTTGCACTCTTAACGCGAACTAAGTTCCTTGGCCCTTGTCATTATATAACCACAGATTACATGACGCAACTGTTTCGTGATAAGAATTTGTTCTACCACAATTCAGTGTCAAGTCTCCATGTTTTTATCAGCTCTTGAGATATAGCAAATGTTTTCTCCTACTAAATACCTAATGGGACTTTTATTATTTTAATATTGTTTAATAATTTGTTCCAATTTTGCAATAACAAATAAAATGTTCTGTGGACATGCTTGATGTCTTGAAACGATGGGCTGTAAAAAGACAATTGCCATGAAGCAGTTACCCAAAACATTTTGCCTCTATGAAAGAAAAACCCAGATATTGAACATATGTGGATTTGGCTAGATTATAATGTTTGTACATTTGCTTGTTGTTTAACGCCACACTCAGCAATTTTCCAGCTATATGACGGCGGTCTGTGAATAATCGAGTCTGGACCAGACAATCCAGTAATTGACATCACGAGCATCGACCCACGCAAATAGGATACGATGACATGCATCAACCAAGTCAGCGAGCCAAATCACCCGATCCCGTTAGTCGCATCTAACGACAAGCATAGTCACCTTTTACGGCAAGCATCGGTTGCTGAAGACCTATTCTACCCCGGATCTTCACGGGTCCGACGGATCAGTACCTGGAAAGCAGGAGTGTAAAGATAAAAAAAGTAAATTTGAATGTCAGTAATGTTTTAATGACAAGTGAATAGCACAAATTTCATGATAACAACATCTTACGACAAACATAGTCGCTGATGGATGCCCATTCTTGTTGCCAGTGGTTCTGATATGATGTTGCCATAACTGGCCCGAACCCCGTCTCATGTGGATCTTCGCATGGCAATAGAGTAGTCCCGTTTTGCCTTTGAATGTCCTCGCGGATAGGAAGGCAACTATATTTCATTTCTGTTTCGTCAATATCTGTCGGTCCCAAATAAACTGATTATAAAAATAAAATACTGAAAATTGTCGTATTTGGTGCTTACCAACATGAAATGGCCATCACACCGCATGTTGTTACACATCCACGTCAACACACCATCCCAACGAGACGGTCATAATGACAAGTGACTTTTCATTGTTGGCGGGGCGGTCGGGTAGCCTATTGGTTAAAGCTCTCGCTCGTAACGCCGAAGACCCAGGTTCGATTCCCGACATGGGTACAATGTGTAAAGCCCATTTCTGGTGTCCCCCGTCGTGATATTGCTGGACTATTGCTAAAAGCGGTGTAAAACCATATTCACTCACTCACCCTATTGTTGACAATAACAACCTTCGTCAGTTATTCAAACATGGACCAAAATAGCGCGAGCAACCCCCTAAACAATTGGGATCACAACCTTAAAATTATTATAGATGCTGTCGAAGCATATGCCAAAAATGGACCAAAAGAGAAGAGGAACCTGTTGAATATATCTTTCAGAGTTGGTTTAGTCAGTGCGTGATCTTGTCATTGGTAGAATGCACAAACTTAGAAAGAGGAAACGGAATTGGAAAAAAATATTCTGTCCCAGCCACCTGTCATCCACATATAATGCCAGTATGTTAACTGATGAAGAAATCTGCCCAAACAATAAATCAGTACTTTCAACTTTTGACTTGACTCTAAAACCTGAAGACATGTCCATTCCTCTTTTGCTCCATAAAATCCATACAAAAAAAGGGGAGATATATTGCTGGGTCTAGCAAATGTATCACCAAATCCCTGTCTCAAAGATAAACCATAATCCTTAATACAATCAAGGAAGAACTTTCTTTAAATTCACAGAAAGTATTGCAGACAAGTGGAATGTATACTATGTGGATTCTCAAAATCTCAAAGGATTTCCCTGACTTTTTGCAATCTCAGAAAAGAACCAAGTTCCATTCTGTCAAAACATTTGATATTTCAACTTTGTATACCACTATCCCTCATGACAAACATAAGCAGAAACTTCATTCCTTAGATCCAGGACAATTTGTGAAAGATGAAAGTAAATGCCATCTGAAGTTTACTGAGAAAACACATATGTGAAATGCTTGACTTCCTCATTCATAACAACTTCGTAAAATTTGGGGGTGAAATATTTAGGCAAGAAGTAGGCATCGCCATGGGCACCAATTGTGCTCTGCGGAGCTGTTTCTTTATGCATATGAATCGGAATTTCTGTTCAGATTGGCAAAGTAAAAAAAGAAGGTAATTTGTTTGGTAATTAAGTTTAGCTTTGCTTTAGATATATCGATGATCTAAAATCGTTCAATAACTATCAAATAGCCAATTCCCTTCTACTGATTTACCCACCTGAAAGGCGATCAGTGAGACCGCTTCATCTGTTTCATATTTAGATCTATGCATAAAGATTCAGAGTGACAAAATACTCTCTACAAGACTGTATGACAAGAGGAATGACATTAACAACTCCAGCCTTTGTTGTTTACATTTCACAACTTTTGAGTTACAATCGAGCATGCTCTTGGTACCAATATTCCAAAGAGCGTCATACGACTCTTGCTCAGAAGTTGTTTGATCAAGTTTACAGCATCCAAGGCCTCAGTAAGCTTCAAAAAGTTTATGGTAGACATGTGGAGGACATTTCCAAATTTGACGCATCAGTGACAAAAATGATGTCCGATGCAGTTCCCTATTTTGACTTATACCATATGTTCCCGTGTTTTTTTAGGTGAACAATTGATTTTCCTTTGCATGTGTTTGTGACGGGTGCCACCGGTGGGGCAGGATAACATTGGTATCATTACTATTTGAGAGTGATTCATAATCACATGCTCATGATATAATTGTACAATCGACTCTGCTTTATGCAGAGATTTCTATTGGATGTGGCAAGGGTTTTGTCGCTATATTTTACACATCGTCTTAATCACACTATCACGCTATCGAGACCTATCACATCAAAATGTATGTATATAGTGAGTGAGTGAGTTGGGTTTAACGCCGCTTTTAACATTATTCCAGTTATATCAAGGCGTGTCAGCTTAATGTGGGAGAAAAGCCCGAAGTGGTGCAGGTCTCAGACGTTTACCACTTCGGTGAAACCCACGAGCACGGGTATGGTGCTGACAAACCTAGAAACATAATTGGGGCGAACCGGGATTCGAACCCACAACCATAGGTTACTGGCGTGCCCAAGGGACGTGTGTGTGTGTGTGTGTGTGTGTGTGTGTGTGTGTGTGTGTGTGTGTGTGTGTGTGTGTGGAGAGATTTTACCACTACTTCATTCGGTTTCTATTTTGTTGTTGCTTTAGTTAGCGATTCGTTGGTTCAATACAGTTTGTGGTTGATTGTTATTTCTTATAACTTCATTGAAAATATCACTAATAATTATGTCCCCGGCAGTATTGTTGTGTATGTGGCAATAATATTTTAATACTATTTCCATTAAGACAACTACCGTATTCGACGTAATGACCACCCAGGGCGCTCTCAAAAAAAGGAATAGGAGGCTCTTATTAGAATTTTGGTGAAAGAGTTGAAAGATTGTAAATTTCGTGGTTTATGCTGACAGCCCGAAATGATACAAAAGAAAGGTCTGTGCGTATTATACAGATATATTTTTCCAGAATTTAATTGCCCGTAATTTAGGGTGCATATAACACACCAGTGCGTATTATACACGAATAAATAATAAATGTCTTGTGTACATTGATCAATCGGAAGGGTCCTAATTGTGATTGTTCACTAGCCAATATATTAGCAAATATATTAGAGCGGGGCGCTTATTACGTCGAATACGGTTTATTTGGAGGGTTATGAAGTAATTTCTATAATTGATGTTAACAGCATTTTACATAACGAAGAAATAGATCAATTTAGCAGACTTTAGGAACAGAAAGATCAATAATAACATCCATAATATGTATGCCAGCTTATTACAATAAGAAGATTTATATAGAGTGACGTTTCGGTGTAGGTTCTAACACCGTTATCACTTGCTTTATAACTGTGTTAGAACCTACATCAAAACGTCGCTCCTACTTGTAATAAAGAAGTTGTTCTTCCATACATCTTATCCTTACTTAGCACCCCAAATTCTAAATGCCTCTCAAAGAAGTTATATAAAACTCGTAACAGACCCGTAGTAGTGGGAATTCAATCTCTTATTAACAACTTGTCACAAGGGACAGGCCGTTTGGGTTTGCTCTCAGGGACGCTGTTACGCAATAAGAATAACGAAATAACATACCAACATACCAACAAACTATCAACATAGTCATGTGATTTTGCATTAATAAACGTGTAAATAGATAATTGGTTATGCTTTTCAAACGCGGGCAGATTGATACATGCACACTTGGTCTAAATAAATGAATTACAATTCGTTCTTACATAAATCACAACTCGTCATTTATAATTGTATCATCGTGTAGATCTTTCTTTTATCTTTTTATGATGTAAATCACGTCCCTGTCACTTTTAATGTAACGTTATGTACGTCAGGTTTCCCAAGTTGACTCGGGTTACATTCTGCCATTCTTCATGTTCATTTTCAAGATCTCGTGTGTACATTCCTGACCTGCTAACATGGTAACCTCCCATTTGTCAGACATCCCATTTGTCAGACATCCCATTTGTCAGGCAGCGTATACCAGGATTAGTCAAGTAGGTTAGTCAAGCAGTAGTTACCTGTTTACCTTTCCTTAAAGTGGAACAGACCAGAAAACACACGTTTCGAGGAATTTACGGGATTGGTTTGTCATGCACTTTATAATCATCCAATCATATCAGAAATCACACTGTTTGAAGTATTCATTACATTATTGCAATATAGCTAAATACACAATACACACTGATCACAGATCAGTACAGTGGGTACATGGTGTATCCACTGCGGGCATGTACAGTGTACATCTGGTTCCACAGGTGAGGAACGAAGGAAGATGTGGAACGTTTTCTTGAGTCTGGCGGCCTACTTCTGCATTGTAGATGGCCTGGACAGGTGTTGCTTCTTCCCTGGCCCGCTTCCTCAAAGTACTGACACACTTGACAGGAGTCCGAGCTGTCGGTTTGTGGCAGTGGTCCGAGACAACTTTAAGGAAGTCCCCAACAGTGGAACATTTCCCACGGCAGGTCTTGGTGATACATCTCCAGTTTCCTTATGATGTAATGTCATTATTATCCTTGGCTGCTCGGTTTATATACGTTCGAGTAGCTGTCCATCTCTCAGAAATAGAGTTAGTTTGGCCTTCGCTATTTTTTAGGCACAGCTGTCGTGGACAAGGGTGATCACTCTGATTAACTGTACGGAACCAATAGTACAAGTGAGATTAAACACAGGTTATAGAGAAGTTGAATCTATTTAATGTGTTCTTATTCTACCTAACATTGTATTTAACATTGTTTGTTAATCTCCACTGAGTTTCCTGTATTCTATATCATTGGAAAAACTTCTCTAAATCTTTGCCTATGAAACACACGCAACCCGACACAGATCAAAAGCCACTTATAAACACAATCATAATCTGCTTAATCTGTATAGTCTGCCCACAACTGGGAGCAGCTCATTAATTAGGAGGTAAGACCGGGCAGTTACACTGGTCACACGTGACTGGTCTGTCTGACAAATGGGTCGTCTGACAACTGGGTCGTCTGACAAATGGGTCGTCTGACAATTGGGTCGTCTGACAAATGGGACGTCTGACAATTGGGTCGTCTGACAACTGGGTCTTCTGACAACTGGGACGTCTGACAATTGGGTCGTCTGACAATAAGGTCGTCTGACAATTGGGTCGTCTGACAAATGGGACGTCTGACAATTGGGTCGTCTGACAACTGGGTCGTCTGACAATTGGGTCGTCTGACAAATAGGTCGTCTGACAACTGGGTCGTCTGACAACTAGGACGTCTGACAATTGGGTCGTCTGACAACTGGGTCGTCTGACAATTGGGTCGTCTGACAAATGGGTCGTCTGACAACTGGGTCGTCTGACAAATGGGACGTCTGACAATTGGGTCGTCTGACAATTGGGTCGTCTGACAAATAGGTCGTCTGACAACTGGGTCGTCTGACAACTAGGACGTCTGACAATTGGGTCGTCTGACAACTGGGTCGTCTGACAATTGGGTCGTCTGACAAATGGGTCGTCTGACAACTGGGTCGTCTGACAAATGGGACGTCTGACAATTGGGTCGTCTGACAAATGGGTCGTCTGACAACTGGGTCGTCTGACAACTGGGTCGTCTGACAAATGGGACGTCTGACAAATTGGGGTGAACCGCTACCATGTAATTTGTGAATTCTGGTGGGACGATAAACTAACATCTAATTTAGTAAACATTATATAAATTCATCTACTCTCACGCAGACAAACACGCATGGAATTCTCCGATCGTTTTCTATAATTTAATTTGTAATCTGAAAAAAAAAAAAATACGAAACTAACTTCCGCGAAATACCATTGTTATGAACCTCGCGAATAGCCGAGTGTTGACTAGTTTCCTGAAAATCGATCGTACTACACGGGAGGTTGTATAGTAATCTATATATACACGAAATAAGTGATATTGTGCAAATAACAGTTTATTTTGAAGTTATGAACATATCACTATCGTTCCTCAAATACCACGCGGTGCCAGTTCATATCGTCATTATGTTGACAAACGGCCTGATTGTTGATATCCGTTTCGACGTACATGTATTATATGATTGCTTTGCATAACACCGGTCGGTGTTTTTATAGCATACAGTTCACTTTGACTGGTACTGGATTCTTCTAAGCGCAATAACCAGAGTATCTCAGGATGGAGATCGGAAATTTGTTTTAAACTTTAAGCAAATTTTGTGCATTGTGAAATTGTTTGGCATGTAGATAAGGAAATATAAAACAACATTTTGCATTTACATAAGTGAAAAATATCAATAAAATCTTAATACGTCAATGAGTCAATTTCTCGTTCTGAAAACTGTCTTTGTAAAGTTACAAATATATACAAAAACAAAATTGGGGGGATATCTCATGTATACAAAATTGTTAAGGCTTTGGGTATCTTATCTTTCCTAGGGATATACCAGCTTGTAAAGCAGGACTTTTTTTGCTATGCAAGACGTTGTTACACAGCCACTTCAAAACACCGTCATACCATCATCCACATCTGGTTTGTTTCATGTATTACTTTGATTAATCAACATGACTTGCAAACATGCAAACTGCAGCGATATTAATGATAAATTATCTGAACGTGACCGTGGTTTAACTATGGTTGTTGCAAGAGCGAACTAACATGCCGATAGAGTCTTCAAAATAATATTAATAATATGTACATTAATAATGCGCCAAAACCACCCCCTAACGCATGATCAAAGTACATGTGTATTACATTATTACCCCAGTCAATGGATGGGTGTGCATTCGAATTTAATTCGAACCCCTCTGGCCATCATATAACCAAAATTACTTTATGAAGCTCTAGAAGGTTAACAATCATTACTATCTCATCCTACCGGGTACCCAATCACGGCTGGGTGAACAGAGGAATATTTTTGAACAGATGTCTTGGTCATTACACACCAGATGTTCCATGTGTTTCAGTGAGGTGCAAGACCGAAGCCGCACACCCACTCTACTACTCTCAACGACTAACATGACTTAACTTCGTCTGATTTTGTGACCTGTGCACTAAACACGGGACTACGGGCCACCACTGATCGACAGTTCTATCGCATTACTCTCGCGGTTGTCAGGTTAATAGAAAGCCAAATGTGATGCAGACGTACGTAACATTCACAATGGTGAAGCTCAAGAACAAGTTATGGTGCTGACAAATTGAGGATCATAATTGGGAAAATATTGGCTTCGAACCTACTATGTTCAGATCCTGATACAAATAATGAAAGCTACACTGCACAGAAAACAGGCCACTCGGCCACCCGTGGCCCTTGTTGAGTTTGAACAATAAAGAAACCATGACAGATAACTTGTCCATTTCCAATCATGCACCCATTCAGACAGGACTGACTGTGTGCAAAAAGGATCTATGCCAGCGTTTGGCATTAGTCCAAGGTATGGTACAAAAGAACGGATTTCACACCTTGTATCTATGTGAGAATTCGAAATCGGTTCTTCAGTTTGGATGTGACAACCGCGTTACCCTATCGCCCCTGTAGAGACAAACAATATGTAAAAACCAAGCCACAGTCGTGTTCATATTGTTAAGGCATGCGTTGCACTCGCTTATCTTTCAAGATAAGGGGCCTTGGTCAGCAAACGTTCTAGTTCTAGTTGAGAAACATCTTTATCTGTTTTCGGAAAAAGCATAGGTAACCTTCAACCAGTGCTAGTTATTTGGAACACTCATATGATTGATGAACATTTAAACATACATCAATATGTATTGCTAAATGACGGATGCAGCACACATCTGCTTTCTACCACTCTTATTTGTTTGGTCAGCTCATGCTTGCCTTAAGAAGCGACATGGCTTGTCGTAAGAGGCGACAAACGGGATCGGGTGGTCATGTTCACTCACCAATTGCGTGGATCGATGCTCATTATATCAGTCACGGGATTGTCTGGTTGCAAACCGCCGTCATATAACTGGGTGCGGCGTTAATCAAACAAACAACGAATCTTATTTGCTTGGGACACAGGTGGCCCATATGTCTAAGGTGCCGCGATTCCCTGAGTTTATTTACTTGGTCATTTAAGAATCCTATGAGTTCAAGATCTGCCCTGAGTTTGATTCTTGGTTTGTCGGCCAACAAAACCCTGCTCGTGGGTTTTAAAAACGTGGTCATCGTCTAGGACTTGTGTACCTAACAGATGGTGTTTCCAGAGATAACGTCGCTGACCAAGCTCACGGAATGCGTTCATGCTCCACGCTGCTCTCTTTCTCAAACAACTGTCGACTCATCATCATGGTTGTTATTGATAGGAAGCCCGGTGACGAAGCTTCCATAGCATATGTCACTTTCTTCTGCTCTGAGAGGCGTTCGACATATGTAATGGGAACCCTTTCATGTGTCAGTAGGCTGTGGTGTTGATTCAGATGATTGTTAGAAGCAGCAAATGACGGGCTCGTGTCATATATAGTGTCCTCCCTGCACGGACATGTTATGTCTTTCAATTTGGAAATAAACTCTACAATACTTTACGTTGAATCTTCCCGTAATATAGATTTCAGATTTCAGATTTAAATTGATAACAAATAATTTTTTTGCAGACACGAAAATATTGACTCTAATGAAATTAGGAAAACCATTACATATTCCTGTGTGTCTGTAAATTGCTTTCTGTGTGGTGTATGCTCCTGTCGTTATATATATATATATATATAACTAAAAGCACGAATGCACAATACAGTCCTCAAATACACAAATTAATTGAAAAGTAAACACAACGCACACTGTGATAAACTTGTACTGCGACAACATTCTTATACATATTCACACATCGTCATTATCTGCATCTTCAGAACATTAGATGCATGGCTTGAGGCCGCTCCTGATCTGTGGCCTATTGTTGGTGTAGGCGTATTCCAGAACTTCATACAATCGCGGGTCATGTCTCTTCAAGTAGTCTCTAGCAGCTGCCTCGGACGAACATGGGCGAGATGTGCCACACCTAAAATAGACAATTAATATTTTACTATTAAATATTCACTTTTGCCTTATGTATTTCATATCAATGTGATGAAACCAGAAATGTATAAAGGACACTCACAATAACTCACATAAGCAAAGCAGTTAAAGGTACAGATACTATATAATGTAAACATTTCGTCTCGATTATCTGCCGAAACCGATTCCATTTGGCGTAAAAAATAAAGTAGTGGTAAAAAATTTATGATCAGATCACTAAAAAACAGTGATGACACCAGGTGTCCACCCAAAGGGTAAGCATGACATTTTGTCCTCCTCTGCCCGTCGCTCCCGCCATTCACACACTTTGCATTAAAAAGTAATTTTTATGTGTTGCTAAACACAGTACTCCTGCCTCACGGTGAGGTGAGGTGAAATGGGGTTTAACGTCGCGTCCAAGATTATTGCACTTATATAGCGACGTGCATGTACGTGTGTGTGTTTGTGTGGCTGCTTGTGCTAGTCCGGACCGATGCCGATTTATAGTGCTAGCCAACCGAGATACCATGCTGCAGTTTAACATGAATACCCCACTCAGACACAGTATACTGACTCCGAGCCGACCAGTCCTTGTTTTAGCCCCTTAATGCCGAGCGCCAGACAGGGTAACAACAAGTACCATCTTTTAACGTCTTTTGGTATGACGCGGCCGGGGATCGAACCCCGGACCTTCCGCTCTCGGGCGGACGCTCTACCACTAGGCCACGGAGGCGGTCCCTGCCTTACGACGGCGGCCTTCAAACAATTTAGTGATAGTGGACCCTACAAGAAAGTGACGGCGCGCGTACTGTCAATGTTCAAACTAAAAACGATATATTGATTTTGAATAACCTCAACATTATTCTGCTGCGATACAAGCGAAAAAAAGTGCAATTCATCAAGATAGAGTCAACACATCTCAGGCTGAACGTAGCGTGGGGTCAAGTGTCAGTTCACAAGTCAGTATCGGGTATGACCTGCATAAGCAGTGACACAACCTTGACGACGCTGCCTCATTGACGACACAAGGTGTCGAAGACGGCTTCAAGATCGTGACCAAAGCCTGTCGTCACCTGCTGGCTTTCAAGTCCGCGTAATCGACGTTTTGCGTCATCCCACACATGTCCGATGGGCGATAGATCTGGCGAGACAGCAAGCCAATGAGGTGTTTGGACGTTCTGTTATCCAATAACGTCTCTGACCACACGTGCAACGTGAAGTCGTTCATTGTCCTGTTCATTCGTCACCACTTGCCCCTTTCCGTAACCTACAAGAAAACTCGTCCCCTATCGATGAATGTTATCTGCGAAAATACGACAAACCAATCAGAATGCGCGTATGATTTCAAGTTCTTCATCAAAGAATCCCTCAGAAATATTTTTTTGATTTTACATATGTCCCGCATCTAAAAATATACCCAAGACACAGTAAAGTGTGTTCAATCACACTTTATCATTCCGCACGTCCCGGTGTGCTTTGAATTGCATCTGAAATATATATAATATATGGCGAAATATATGTGAACCATTACGCAACGAGTTGACAAGTGTTTTAGGTATGCCCGTTTGCGCTAAGACGGAACCCGGTCGCCATAAATGGCCATGAGAGGGGCGCGAGTCGCTATTCGGCTTGTTCCGGAATAACACGAGTTGGTCACGAATGTGTCCTGTTGTAAAGTGTTGTGACATCATGGGCCTGAACGGTGGGACACGAGGACAGATAACTTTGCCATGGTACCGTACACCTATCAAATTGCCATTGATGATCACTGAAGGTGTCCTTTGGTGTGCAGTGATACCTCCCCACACCAATACGCTCCGACCACCAGCGTAACGTAACGTAACGTTCTATCCGAGTGTCTGCACACTATGTAATTCATCTGCTGTTGGAGACGAATTTCACTATCTTCTTTACATCCAAAAGAGTTGTTATATCTGGCCAAATATGTGTAAATTGCGTAAAACGTTATCACCTAAAAATATATCCACTTTGAAACATCTGTCCAGATTCATCGTACATTTGAACACATTATTACGTTAAGGTGTCTAATTTTCTTGTTTATTTCTTTTTTATTATTTTTATTTTTATTTTTTAATATTTTTTTATATTTGTTTTATTGAGGCTTAATACCATCTTGATCTCTTTTGTATATTATATGCTGCATATATATATATATATATATATATATATATATATATATATATATATATATATATATATATATATATACTCTTGTACCACTGTTGGTGGTTTTTCAGAGAAATAAAACTGAAACTTAAACTGATAAATACTGCTGTAGAGATGGAAACTGGACTCATCTGTGAGGAGGACATACCCTAGTCCTATAAACTGAGCCTCAGAAGTCTTGACCATACCAGGCGTGCAGTTCGATGACGTGGCAGCAAAAAATTGGATTTGCAGTTGGACGTCGTGGTCTTACTCACGTGATTTTATGCATGCAATTTTCGGGAAACACGTGTAATTTCAGGATCATCATGGCTAATCATGACAAAGTGAATGAAAATGTGATTACCGTGCATGATCCTGAAATTTCAATGGCATTTTTATTTTATTGTGATTTTGTATGGTGTACAGGAATTTGTGTCCGGCTGTTATAAGTTGGTTTTGCAACGTAGGAGGGGGGAGGGCAGAGACTCCATTATCGAAGTAAATAAATCATTATCATCATCATCATCATCATCATCATCATCATCATCATAAATAACATGGATGGATTGGTCACTCACAGGTTCATTCCAGCGCTTACGTCCGTTCTAATGATAGCCATGAAGAAGGAAGCGGTTGCCTCAGCCCAGTACTCGTCAGCATTCACCATTCCGTAGTGGCTCAAAATCCACAGACGATGACTGTGAGCGTTACTGTACGCAGCTAAAATCTGAAATGATTGAAGAAGACAGCGAATGTTATTGTACGCCGTAGAAATATTACAGCTGTATCAGGTTGCATGCACAAATTGGATACAACAGTTATATCAGCATGCTTGTAGTAGTCTAATGCAGAACCTATTGTGCTTGCCCACGGAGATACCATGTCGTGTTTTAACGTGGACACTCTACTCCGGCACAATATAATGACTCCGAGCCGACCAGTCCATGATTTATTTCCTTAATGAAAAGCGCCTTTTGAACTCGAAGTATAGATCGAAATTCAAATTCATTGATTTTGTCAGTGCTCCGTCAACATTTGCGTAAACATGCGATATAACCTTGAAATTGGCAACATACTTTCAACTTTTCACCACGCCAGTGATATCATAATGTGGGAGGAAAGCCTGAGGTGATGCAGGCCTCAGACGTTTACTGGTTCCATGAAACCCACGCGGGTATAGTGTAACAAACCTTACAACAATCGGGGCGAAACGGGATTCGAACCAACGAACAGAAGTTTCTGCACAGTTACGGCGCCTCAGAAATATTTCGGAAAGATTCCTCAGTTAGCCATAGCCGTATCACAGTAATATAAGGCACCTCTATTTGCAATGGTGGAGCGTAGGGTACATTACTAGTAAATCATCGTATGTGCAATATATCTGCTTCACCTTGGCGTTCCAGTGCTTGGGCATGTATTTCATTGTCAGATGGCCAAACTCGTGGACAACAAGATTCTCCTGGTGATGATACTGATCGGCGGAGTCACACAACACATTGTCGTCCAGCACAGAGCTACGCTGATTGGTCAGACCGGCAATAGTGGACCACTTCCGGTGGTCAACAGTACACGTGTGGCTGCATCCTCCGTCGCATCTACCTGGCATCAAAGAGGATATGCATTAACATCGAGAGAAATGTGTTTGCAAAACCTTGCAGAAAAAAAGCACCTTCACTGCTCTTTCTTCAAGGCTGCGTTTCTTCAAGGTGTACCTTTAATTACCCCCCTGATGGAAGTCAGGTTCAGCCATATTACAAACATGCCCATTTCACCACTTGGAGCGGTGCACAATGAGGCAGATCTCCCTTCAGAATGACTAATCCAGTGACTTCGTCCTTCAATAAAGGTCACTCAAAACCATAACACTGGAATGTCCCATTCTGAGGAGGATGTTACCAAAATTCCTCCTACCTCGGTATTCTTTAACATGAACATATTATAACTTCTTTGAGTGGCATTTAGAAGTTGGAAAGGTAACTAAGACAAAATTAGAATCTACACCGAAACGTCGCCCAATTGTAATAAAGAAGTTGCTCATCCATAACAATTTTGTCTTAGTGAACATATTATAGTTTTCAGAGTATAGCCTTGAGAGACATACCAGTACAAAATGAAATTATGGTAATAAATTTTGCTACTCATTGGGAGAAGGCCACCGTCACCATCTACTCCTATAATGAGATTGTCATCACACTCAAACTCAGTGGAGTTAGATAGGGTTCACTATTTTATATAACTCCTTCATGATCAACATACCCCTACATGCTGCAGTGTCAGCTAGATGGGCGTTTTCAGGGAAGACCACCATCCCCTCGGACTTGGAGAAGATGCCTACCCCATGTGACTTGGCGATACCGTTAAACACGTCATCAGGCATGTTGCGTACCATGAAGCTGACATCAAGTGCTGCCTGGAATACATCCCAACAAATACATACATAATGACCACACATTCTACTTCAGTATTACTGAAAATAGGTCTCACTCTGATTTGTAGTGTGTTTCACTGAGTTCAAACCAAAGAGAAGCAAACCACATCCCCAATGACAGCATGACATATCATTACATGGGTCAATGCGATGATTCCATACAAGTCTGTAGATAGCGGTCATTGTATTGTCTTACAATCAGGTTACGGGAACATGTGGTGTCTATTGTATTATTGTATTATTGTATTACCAATATTTTTAACAGAAGACAATTGGATAGTTGACCTTATGTTCTGGTCTGGCATCGAACCCTTAAGTTTAAGAATTCTAGGTCGAGCCTATAATATAACCATGTGTAGTATGAATCACTATCAAATAGTGATGATACCAGGTGTTCGTGAAAAGGTGATGCCCCACCGATGGCTCCGTTAAAACCACCTGCAAGATCAAGTCAAATGTTCACCGGATACAGCACGGGAACATTTGACACAAGCGGAAAAAGGGAATTGCATCGGACATCAGTTGCGTCAAATTTGAAAATGGCCTTTACACGGCCGCCACACTAAACGCTGTAACATGGATGCTATAATCCTGACCCAACTAATTTTTAACAAGAGTCATATGACGCTCTTTGAAATCTTCGTACAAAGAAAGTGTTCGGTTTACCTTAAAAGTTGTGAAATGTAGACACCAAGCAACGCCTTACCTTGTGTAGAGCCGCATCCGACACGTGGTTGGTGGCTGTGATGGTGATGTAGGGGAGGGTACTGAACGTGTGGTCATTTATGCCGCCGTTGTGGGTGACGTACTTGTGTCTAAATGACGTTGCTGCGCGGTTGGTGGCTATCCATTCGGTTCTGATAATGATCATGCAAGGGTTAAAGGCGTCTCTGATGTTGAGCTTTGAGCAGTTTTCACTATCCGTTGAATCCAGAATAAGTGTGAGGTTTCAAACAATAATTTATTTTAAGGATTAACGCGCGGCACAGAATAAACATAACTTTCAAATTACCATATTGTATGGAAAATGTAATGGAAACAACATAAAACCTTTTTTATCCGCGTTTATTTTGAAGGTATATTTTCCAATTTCAAAAGCAAAATAAAACTAATTTCCCAGTCTATCAATGATGAATGGTGGGCAAGGTACCTGTTAGTCGACACATCATCTGGGAGCGGCGAATAGGCAGACACGCCTGTAAGTGACAAAACGTACACCGTCAAAGATATGACTTTCCATAATGTTTGTCTGATGGATTTACGAAATACCATTTTACAGATCATTTAGATCTAATTTAATGCACACACACATGACTTGAGGTTGTAAAACTGGTAATTCTTTTTTATGTACTAGCGGGAAAAGTTTCTGTACACCACTGACTATCTGGGAAATACATAAATAAAAGAACGATTCTGCAGCAGAATAATATATTGATGTCCATGAAACATAAAATCATCGTGACAGTGTCAGCACATGTTCTCTGTAAACATCATCTCAAACTGAAACTGACGAGGGGTCAAATTGTCAGTTCACACAGGTCAGTATGGGGTATGGCCATCATTAACAGTGACACAAGCTTGACAACGGTACCCCAATGACGACAAAAGATGGTTGAGGAAGGTCAGTATGGGGTATGGCCATCATTATCAGTGACACAAGCTTGACAACGGTACCCCAATGACGACAAAAGATGGTTGAGGAAGGTCAGTATGGGGTATGGCCATCATTAACAGTGACACAAGCTTGACAACAGTACCCCAATGACGACAAAAGATGGTTGAGGAAGGTCAGTATGGGGTATGGCCATCATTAACAGTGACACAAGCTTGACAACGGTACCCCAATGACGACAAAAGATGGTTGAGGAAGGTCAGTATGGGGTATGGCCATCATTAACAGTGACACAAGCTTGACAACGGTACCCCAATGACGACAAAAGATGGTTGAGGAAGGTCAGTATGGGGTATGGCCATCATTAACAGTGACACAAGCTTGACAACGGTACCCCAATGACGACAACAGATGGTTGAGGAAGGTCAGTATGGGGTATGGCCATCATTAACAGTGACACAAGCTTGACAACGGTACCCTAATGACGACAAAAGATGGTTGAGGAAGGTCAGTATGGGGTATGGCCATCATTAACAGTGACACAAGCTTGACAACGGTACCCCAATGACGACAACAGATGGTTGAGGAAGGTCAGTATGGGGTATGGCCATCATTAACAGTGACACAAGCTTGACAACGGTACCCCAATGACGACAAAAGATGGTTGAGGAAGGTCAGTATGGGGTATGGCCATCATTAACAGTGACACAAGCTTGACAACGGTACCCCAATGACGACAAAAGATGGTTGAGGAAGGTCAGTATGGGGTATGGCCATCATTAACAGTGACACTAGCTTGACAACGGTACCCCAATGACGACAAAAGATGGTTGAGGTAGGCTTGTGGGATGCATGTCACAGGTAGACCAAAGCCGTCAGTTGCTTTGGAAATCCGCGTTAACGATTTTTTATTTTATTCCACACATGTCGGATTTTCGTTAGACCTGACAAAACAGTAGGCTAATGGGATTTGATGTTTGCTTTCATATGACCAGACGTGCAACGTCCGAGCGTGCTGAGAAGTGGTCTGACATCCATGGGTCTGAAGGAACGGGAGGACGTAACGACGTATAACTCCTGCCAAATTGCCAGCGTAGTGTCATGCGATCTGCAGTGATGACTCCATTCCATTACGCTGCCATCTCTGAACACAATAGTTGAATAACAAACGCGTCCGCGTAACATTCCCTCGATGCCGCTGACGACCATCACTACTGGAAATATGAAACCTGGAGTTATCTGTGTAGACAACTAACCTTCAGTCCTGTAGCCTGTACCTTAGATGTGTTATTCATACCAGTGATGCTGATGACGTGACAGCAAAATTAGACTTACAGCTGGACGTCGTGGTCGGATATTATGCTCTATTCGATTCCTCACAGTCCTTGCACTGATCTGTCAAATTTGCAGTCTGAACCCGATTTCGTCCACAACATGGTCGGTCCGTCATGATGCTGGTATGTTGGTGCCGACCCAAAAGTTTCAAGGATGCCAGTACCACGCAAGGGTTCATTTTCCGACAGGCGTGGTATAACGGAGATTTGTCCGTCAACAAAGTTGCTGTTCCCTTGCTTGACAACGGTATAAGGATCCATACCGAAACGTCGCCTTTACAGTATTAAAATAGTTGTTAATAAATTGTGTCTATTTGGCTGTTCCCAGTTGAAACACGATTTACTCTGTGTTTGATTTGACTCGTCCCCACGTGTTCTGTGAATGTGTGACAAATTTCTTACTCGTGGGATTTTATGCTTGCAATGAACAGATACACGTTCAATTTCAGAATCGTCATGAAAAATCATGAAACAGAGTTTGTAATCATCATGAATGATTCTGAAAACTCCAAGGCAATTTAAGTTTTATGTGATTTTATATGGTGCACGGAAATTTGTTTCCGCTAATATTTTTATATATAAATTATAAATAATACATCATGTCAGTATGATACACATCTTACGCGTGTGTTTAAAATTATGTCCATTATTTCAAGAACGGTGTAGTCAATTGATATTTACCTGCGATGCACAAAAACAGAACCAACACCATGGTACCCATAACGTAAACTAGATTGTTGCCTTGTTGCCTTGTTTTATAGCGTTATCAGAAGGTTTTTATCAAATGGTTTGTCTTCACATGTGATAAGGACGTGATAAAATAGTCCAAAAGACTTTCTTGAATCTCTCAAAAGACTGACATTATTGCTTCGGTGCTTAGCCGTTTGTTTGACGAATGAAATGCAAAGCCTGTGTATAAATGTAGCTACAAAGCTCTATATGGCGAGATGCATATGTTTGTGTCATTCATGTGTCATGATAGACGTTGCAGCTGGTTCAGGCTGTTTATTTTCGTTAATATTCAGAAATATTTCCATTCGTGAAGTCGAATAGCGACTCGTGCCCCTTTCGTGAACATCTTTGCGACTGAGTTACGTCTTAGCGCAAATGGGCATAGTTAAAAGACTTGTCAACTCGTTGCGTAATGATTCACATATATTTCCATCAATTCTTATATATTCCAGATCATTTCTAAGAACACATCGGGACTTACGGTATTTATACAGTATGATTGAACGCATTTAATAGTATCTCGGGTATAGTTTTAGATGCAGAACATGTGCAACATCTTATTGTAGCAGAATGTAAAATAGTGTGTGGTTTAATTTACGTGTTGTAGTATGGTAGTAGCTCCTTAAACCAACCTGAACACTCTCTACTAATCCTTAGGTAAAGTACGGGGTATAGTTATGTAAGGTCTTTAGTGATATGGTTTAGCCACAGCTTGGCCAGTGATTGCATTTCCTATTGTTTCTGTAGCATGTGACCAGGTTTTTAGCTTTAAACACTTCAATATTTCTCTTCATTGGTCACTGCTGCATTACAACTCTGCATGATTCACTGCACTGCACTGATTGGGGTAAGTTAATTTGGACTTCTTTAGTATTTATATTCATCATAAGGAAGTTAGGATCTGATATTTTAGTCTTGTTGAGTACACTTTTATCGTTTTAATTGCATATTTGTTATATAGTATAATTTTCAGTATGATCCACGTGATATGCAATGTTGTAAATATACTGAACAGCACTGAAAACGCACCAGCAATAAATCTTGAAATATTACAAAAACAACTTGAGCAATGACCGATTTTAATTATAGCAGACATAAACGGATTATTAAGAAAGACGACAAAGGAAACAGTAATACCACACAGTAATTACATTTACGTCATCAGTGTAAGGAAGACACATAGGGTTAAAATGAAAAGTCAATATCTGGTATGTCCGCCATTGGCAGCAACACAGGCCATGCAACGTCTTCTCATTGATCGAATAAGTCTGCGAATAGTGTTCTGGGGCATTCCACTCTTGACGTAGTGTATCTTCAAGTTCTCTCAGGTTCTGTACTTGCGGACGACGTGAGAGGCGTTGACCCAGGTAATCCCATAGATGCTCAATTGGCGATAGATCGGGTGACAAGACATGGAAGCAGAGGCATATTATTGTTCGCTAGATACTGTGTTGAAACACGTGCTGTGTGCGCTCTTGCATTATCTTGCTGGAAGGTGTGCATATCCTGGTGCTGATGAAAGAATGGGATGACGTGATTTGCCAATATGTTATTCCTGTAGTAAAGGGCATTAACTCTTCCACGACAAACATGGAGCTCTGTTCGATGGTTATGACTGATGCCGCCCCACACCATGACACTCCCGCCCTCCACCCCACCCCACCCACCCCCAGCATTCCGTAAAACGGGACTCATAGAACAAAACACCATGCCACTGCCGCAATCTCCAATGACGATGCCTTTTGGCCCAACGCAGACGTTCATTTCGATGTCGATCAGTGAGTATGGATCCAACATATGGACTTCGAGCGCGTAGCCCTGCTGAGCGCAGACGTCGACGTATGGTGTCAGCGCTGATCAATTCCGTCGGCCTTGTACGGTTGCTGCAGTCCTGGTAGCCGGAAGTGTACGATCATGAAGATGCCGACGAACAATATGGCGATCCTGACGTGGTGTAGTTACACGACGTTGACCCGGACGTGGTCGATCTCTGGTGGTTCTTGTCTGCTGGTATCTGCTCAGTAGCCTGAGGACTGTTGGATGATAGCATTGAAACCGTTGTGCAACGACTCTACTTGACGTACCAACTTGAAGTATGCCAAAGGCACGTTCACGTTCCCCTGCTGTTAATCTTGGCATTTCTTGTGTCAGTACCCTTTACGTCTGCAGCAACAAGTGATGTGGCTTTTATAGCCCTATTCTGCATGCTTCCCGTGAAACAAAACATGTTTTCCATGATGTGCACGCAATTTGTTGCGTTTTGGCGATTTTGCTCACAAAAAAGTTTTGACGAGCTGTTCTTCTTCAGGCTTCGTCCAGAACGTCCTATATTACTCATTCACTTATATATATTCATATGACGTAAGCCCGGATAAAAATACATCCATTTTCATGGTGGTGCGTTTTCAATGCTGTTCAGTATACATTACTTCTTCTTCAATGTCATGATACATTAGTGTGTATTGTGATACTAAGTCATTGCTAGAGTAACGAATTAATTAGAATATAGTGTAATTAGTGTAAAGCAACCATATTGTTATAAGGTGCTTTCGGTAATTTATATAGTTTATAGCTTGATCTATTAGAATGGAATTATCATTAGCAATATTTTATAGCTTACATATAAATATTAGGTTTATATTACTGTGTGTGTGTGTGAGAGTGAGTGTGAGTGAGTGAGTGAGTGTGAGGGAGGGAGGGAGCGAGGGAGGGAGCGAGCGTGCGTATTATATACATTTTACTTAATTGTGAGTGAGTGAGGTTTTACGCCGCTTTTAGCAATATTCCAGCAATATCACGGCGGGGGACACCAGAAATGGGCTTCACACATTGTACCCATGAATCGAACCCGGGTCTTCGGCGTGACGAGCCAACGCTTTAACCACTAGGCTACCCGACCGCCCCTACTTAATTGTGTCATTTCATTATTAGGCATAGAGGCAGATACATATAAAGCCATACTGTTGGCATTGCCGTGATGAGCCTGCGTCCCTGAGACGAAGTTGGTATTTATGTGCTTCTAGTTGTATGTATATATTGTTATGTTTTGATGTGTATTGTATCATATAAATGGGATTTGTACCTGTAATATATATACAGCTGATGGTTGTTCTGATAATAAATGCTTAAATTTATGTTCATGGTAAAAGGTACATGTAATATGTTTGTTTAATTGTACATGTTATAGATTCTTGTAATTGTATATTACTAACTCAATCTTATTATATTATGTTTTAGGGAATTATCATCCATAGCCATATTGTGGTGGGATCTCCATATCCCTGATGTGAACAGACGGAATAAATCCCATGAACCCCAAAACAAGTACTCGTCGTCATTACCTAGACGTTATACCTCTGTAACATTATTATAACATGATATTAACATCTTTATGAGAATGTAGCAGAGTTGAGAATAATGTTATTTGAAGTTGTTTGTTGGTGGATCCTAAGTTCAAAATGATTAATTTAGTATTCTCAAGATAAATGAATACTTCCCACAACCCATACAAAGCCTCATAGTCATTATAAGGTGTCATTTCTAAACAAGAAGTGTGTCATCACATTTGATTGGCTGCAAGTTTCTGTAAACCAAGTAGATCAGTTTGATTGGTTTGATAATGAATATGCTTTTCGTGCTGTGAGCATGCTACAGGCATGATCACTTGGCTGGCGACATCATGAGTGGGAACACCTTTTTTCTTGCTGTGAAAGTGAAAACCATACTTCAGGTTAGTTTAGTTTGTTCTAGAAAAGTTGTTTTATAAAATATGAATAAAAATTGTTGTATTGTTTTACAGTTTATAACGGTAGTTTAATATGTTCATGCAATTGGGTGATAACTTAACTTTGACTTTTTAAGTGTGTAGTTGTGTACAGAATAACTGTTGATGGTAAATGTTTTGCAGGTTTGTCTATGCAGTTATTTATTGTATTATTGTATTATTGTATTATTTGGGGAATTGGATATACTGTAGGTAGGACAAATGACAGTGGTAACCAGGTCAATACCCTCTCGTGAGAACACGTGGTTCAGCCCATAGTTGGTAATTATAAGTGTTGTATATATTCTTGTCATTTATTCCTCAATAATTATGGTAAAGTTACAGTTGCTAATATATCTATTCTTATTAAGCAGTCACTTGCCATTTACCTTTTGTTAATGTTTTGTATCTTGTAATGCTATTTTGATATTAAGTTATTGTGTATGTTCTGTACCAGAGTAATGTGCAACCAACTACATGTATATGATTGTAGGTAACTGGCTGTGTCAGTTATAGCTGGTATCAATATTATTATATTAGATGTGATAATGTTGACAGGCCCATTGTACCCACAAGGTCGAACTGATAATAAAGAACTCAGTCCAACACATCGGATCATGTCGTCATTGATTGAATCATCCGTTACAAGAAGATACCAATATTTGTTACAGAGATGATAGGAGAGTTCAAGTTGTCGATTTGAATTATAACTACAATCAACAATGAACAGCTTTTTAACTCCTGTACATTTTGTTTTCTTTGTGTACAAGAATAGATCCTTTCTCCAGAAATGTTGAAATGAGCACACGGCGAAAAGCCAATTCAGTGTATAAGAATATTTCAAGTTCTTCGATACAAGTACACAAAAAGGTATAAAGCAATATGTCAAACAGGTGAGCCAAATATGCTTTTATTACCAATGTCCAGCTGATTGAGATTTATATCACTTATTACAGCCTTAAAGTGCAAGTCTCACGTGCAAATACAACTTTGCAGATCTGGATAGATCGTAACATCGTTAATGCAAATATCGTCTTTAAAACATCGATAACGGCGCGTAGATAAGGTTTATTTGCACTTTTAAAATACAGCGGAGGCGGAGCCTTTTAACACAGAGGCTCCATATATGGTCTTGTTGGGGGAAAATTACCTCCAACATTTACACGCTATATCGCAAAAGCCCGCCCCTCCGTCCGCACTGTAGCAGGCGTGAGTATGAGTGGCATTAAAGGATTGAAATATACACTCCTCTTTCTTTCAACGACGGAAAAGTGACAAATGCCATTCACATCACAAATTGAGTTCACTATTCAGTGAGAAAACAATGTGTACTTTTATTTATTATGTTGTGAGACATTTCTGTGTTTAAAATATTCGCAGATCTGTGTATAAAATGATGAAGCATCGATGGTACCTATTTTGTTCCTTTTTGCGGTATCCTGATCACAACGTGCCGATATGTCCCACTCTGACAGTGACAGTTGTATTCGAGTTATCATGGAATGTGTGAATGTTTTTTCGGGAGATGAATTGGTGATTTCGGAAGAGAACAAATGAACCCCATTCGTGACCAACTCGTGTTATTCCGGGACAAGCCGAATATGCGACTCGTGGCCATTTTTGCGACCGGGATCCGTCTTAGCGCAAACGGGCATACCTAAAACAATTGTCAACTCGTTGCGTTATGGTTCACATATATTTCCCCATATATTATATATATTTAAGATGCAATTTAAAGCACATGGGGACGTGCGGAATTATACAGTGTGATTGAACACATTTAAATGTGTCTTGGTAATAATCTTAGATGCAAGACATGTAAAATCAAAAATTATTTCTGATGGATTATTTGACAAAGAACTCGAAATCATACGCGCATTCTGATTGGTTTGTCGTATTTTCGCACATAACATTCATCGATAGGGGGGGACGAGTCTTCTTGCAGGTCACGGAAAGGGGCGAGTGGTGACGAATGAAATGAACCCCTACCTGTGACCGACAACAGTGGCGGAAATAATCAGGATGGTCCCCATCATGGACGCATTGATTACAAGTGATTGCAAGCCCAAGATTGTTTCGGGTGGTCAGGCTCGCTGACTTGGTTGAGGCATGTCATCGTATCCCAATTACGTGGATCGATGCTCATTATGTCAATCACTGGATTGTCTGGTCCAGACCGATTATTTACTGACCGCCCTCATATAGCTGGAATATAGCTGAGTGCGGCGTTAAACGGCGTTAGTATATTTTCGCCAAATCATAGTGGTTGTCTTGAAATAGCACAATTAAGATGGCGCGACATGTCACAGACTCTGAATTCGTGTCTATCGCTTAACGTGCTGCATTACATTATACATATCGCTGAACGTGCTGCATTACATTATACACATGGCTGAGTGTGTTGTAATACAGCTGGGGCACAGCTTATACTGCAGTTACATGTTGCTGTGAGATGGGTAACCTCCCAAAACCCCTACATCCCATTTCCCCTACAGCTTAAGACAACAAAGTTCACGGTCCATGGCACTGATAATCCCTAGTCTGTTACCTATTTCATACAATGGAACAACCCAAGAAACACGAATAGATTGTGATAAATATTTAATTACGATTACGATATTATTCAAAATTCATAATACATTATAATAAAATGTTCATTTTTCAAAATTCATAATACAGCGCTACGTTGACATTTTCGCATTTTTTCTTGGCCATCGTATTGTACATCATACTGGCTAAATAATAATGTAAGAAACATCTATTACTATTTTTCATGATTATTGCACTTTAACAGGGCAAACTGTTATTCGTGAATGACGTGATAAGATAACCGCTTTTAATTCTCTTATCGAAGTTGAAAATAAACCATGGATAGCACGTTGTTAGGATACGGAAGCCTAGTAGGGCCACAGTGGAAAGAATTTTTGTCTAAGTATCTCCTACGTAGGACTTAGTATGGCCTAGAATCACTATCTCCTATGTACGACTTAGTATCTCCTGCGTAGGACTTAGTATCTCCTACGTACGACTTAGTATCTCCTGCGTAGGACTTATTATCTCCTACGTAGGACTTAGTATCTTCTTCGTAGGACTTAGTATCTTCTTCGTAGGACTTAGTATCTCCTACGTAGGACTTAGTATGGCCTAGAATCACTATCTCCTACGTAGGACTTATTATCTCCTACGTAGGACTTAATATCTCCTACGTAGGACTTACTATCTCCTACGTAGGACTTACTATCTCCTACGTAGGACTTACTATCTCCTACGTAGGACTTACTATCTCCTACGTAGGATATACTAAGCCCTACGTAGGAGATACTTAGACAAAAAACATGTTCACCGTGGCCCCACTACGCTTCCGTATTAGGATCACATCAAGTCTTTGTGGTTATTCCAATTGTGAAAGAATTATAGCAAAGCCCTGTTTTTGGCTTCGGTTCAATTGTTCATACGGAAGGTCAATGGTGCTGGAGATCGACTCCAAAAAAAGAAACCAAGTCCCGTTGCTTCAGGCAATTTGGTGTTATTATGATCACGCTAACGGTGGTCTGACTCGTCTCAGTCGCTTCTGGAATAGTAGCAGAGTATTCATTTGATAACCTCGTGGATGAAAAGGCATTTATATATTTAAGTGAAGTCAAGTTTGGTTTGTAGCATTTAAGTGGGCTTGTGTCAGTTAATTCGGTTTGAATAATATGCCAGCGTTATCACTTCTTTGAATGGCAATGAGAAGAGATACACATAAGGAAGATAATATATGGATGTCAACTTCTTTAGTATGAGGAAACACAACGTGCATGATGCACACACACACACACACACACACACACACACATACACACACATACACACACACACACACACACACACACACACACGTGCATGCACGTCGCTATATAAGTGCAATAATCTTGGACGCGACGTTAAACCCAATTTCCCCTCGCCTCACATTTTCATTCCAGTGATGTCGTCAGCGCCAATGAAAGACATGAAGAGGAAGTTGCCTCGGCCAAGTCGTTCACATCCAGCATCCCGTACATACCCAGTCTACACAGACTGGACACCGTCCCCTCGAAGAAGCATCAAGATTCCTGGTCGTCACAGAATCCTCAATTTAGGAATAATTTAGGAAATATTCCTCAGTGGTATAATACACCTTGATCATGTGAACTCTGACAAGTACCACTATGGTTTATTTTCTGTAACCATACACGAGTAGTGATGAGGCATAAGTGAATGGTCTGGTGACTACTTAGAGGTTACTCATTTGTTCCTGAAAAACATCACAGAACACATACGATGAGATACATTGTTTAATGGAAAAAATGTAAAGAATATTTTCAATAAGCACTACAAGATAATACTTTTGACGGAGAAATTAAATGCAAAAGCACATGCATAAAATACATACCTAACAGTAACATACTCTCATTGGTGACATTGAAATGCTGGGTTAAAGATTTAATATCAATTGCAATTTGTTTGTAGTTCGTGTCTTCAAAAATTGAACAGTTTACTAAATATTATCAGTCTTCCTGTCGTGGCGATATATATGTATTACATTCAAGAGTGGCGGCAACGAAACACGATACACAGGTAGTAACTTACCGAACAATCCCACAGCGTAACCTGTGCACTATGCCAAGATGTTGTTTTATCAAATTGGTCTCATTAAAAACATATATAGCTCGGTAAAGAAAAGGAGAAATGTTCTATTTATAGGACTCACCACTTGTTATCCTCGGAGGTGGGGTAAAACTAACTGGGGGAAATAATTCTTGAAGCAACACCCCACACGATATTAAGGCCATGGCATATCGAATTATAACTAAGCTGTATATAATTCCAATAAATCAGGTGGTGGGACAGAGTTGATTCAATCCAGGCAGTGACGTTTTGGACAGATGCCGTTAAACGGTTCCATCGGACGCAATGGTAACCGGTAAATGTCACCGGCACAGAGATACTATACCACACCTGCACAGATACTATACCACACCTGCACAGAGATACTATACCACACCTGCAGAGACATACTATACTACACCTGCACAGAGATACTATACCACACCTGCACAGAAATACTATACCACACCTGCACAGAGATACTAAACTACACCTGCACAGATATACGTTACCACACCTGCACAGAGATACTATACCACACCTGCACAGAGATACTATACCACACCTGCACAGAGATACTAAACCACACCTGCACAGAGATACTATACCACACCTGCACAGAGATACTATACCACACCTGCACAGACAAACTATACTACACTTGCACAGAGATACTAAACCACACCTGCACAGAGATACTATACCACACCTGCACAGAGATACTATACCTTCAGTTCAATTCATCAATCACGAACACCAATTCATAAAATAACAGCATGAAATTAACATATCAAATGAAAAGAAGGATGACACCATCGACAAATATGAGAAAAGATGAAATCTATTAATAATCCATTTGTTACTGGTTACGACGTAAATGATAAAATCCGTGCCAAATTTGAATATCCTTGTTTTATCCACGCAGCTCTACCTAACAAATCAGCTTAAATATCAGATATATGTTAACGATGCGAGAACTCTGTTCCCAAGGAGGGATTTCATCTTAATCCTTCGCACTAGTACTAATAGTATGTATACATTCAACACGATAGTAGTAAAATGAAACAAAACTGAAGATTTAGGCGTAAATAAAATCACAATACATTGTAGGCAGATCGACGATGTTCTGAAAATATGAAATAAGTCTAAATGGATCACGACAATTCAATATCAAGAACAGTCCATAATGACGTAATTGAATCACACAACAGAGACTTTACCTGATTTGATAACACATAAACATCAAGGTGTAAGTGTTGAACCGACACCACGAATCAGCACGGAGTCGTTAACACAAAGACTGTTTCCTTCACCCTAGCTAAAACCCTTATCTACCCAGGGCAAACATATAGCAGTAAAGCCTCATATCAAACCATCTTTCCACAAATGGTTCGTACAACATCACTGCCGATATTGAGGAAAGCATCTTGTTATGGTGAATTGACATTAGGTGTAGAATTTGACAAATTTCTATAAGGGTCTGTTTGTGTCGTTAATGTGTCAGCAAATATCTTCACTCTGATTATTAAGAACAGGTCATTACCTAATCTGACCAAACACCAGTAAATATCCCAACTTTCCCTATGACAACATCTTAGACATAAATAGGATTTTACTCACTCTTTTGATTGACCAATAAAACTTGGTTCCTAATATGGAACTGTCCACAAAACAAATATATATTCTGAAGCATGATATCATCACAAAATTGATTTTCTGGCACAATGTTTTAATAAAAGCGGTTAAAATACCCAGATGAAAATGACAGCAATGATTCGCTAAGTGTAAATACCTGTAGTGACCACATTTGTTAAGCAGTAAGCTATAAAAGTAATATAAACTCAAGAAGTTTACGTTTTACATATCTAGTACAGGTGTGACTTGGTACAGTTTGGTTTATACATGATTGTTGTCGACACGATGGTCCTCACTCCCTTGTGCCTTGGCTGCTGTCAGAGACTGCTGCAGGTACTTCATGAATCTGTGGACGTCTTCAAAAGAGCAGAAGATGGGGACGGGTGCGATGCGGATGACACGAGGAAGACGTTTGTCACACTGAAATGGTACCGAACACTGATCTCTCACCTGAGGTTGTTTCAAATTCTATTTTGCGTTTACCCGTAACATATCGTACATAATATCACTCAAGATGGACATTACAACGACACAGTGAGTATGAAATGTAAATGAATAAGTGAGAAGTGTGTGAACTAGTGAGAAGTATGACCTAACGAGGAACAACTGTGTAAATGAATAAGTGAGAAGTGTGTGAATGAATGAGGAGAGTGTGACTGAATGAGAAGTGTGTGAACTAGTGAGAAGTGTGACCTAACGAGGAAGAACTGTGTAAATGAATAAGTGAGAAGTGTGTGAATGAATGAGAAGTGTGTGAATGAATGAGAAGTGTGTGAATGAATGAGAAGTGTGTGAATGAATGAGAAGTGTGTGAATGCGTATTACTAAGCATTTCGTGAAGGAGGGAGGAGTGCGACTTAACGAGTGAGATGTGTGTTAATGAGTGAATGAGAAGAGTGTATATGAATGCGAAGTGTTTGAATGAATGAGAAGTGTGTGAATGCGTAAAAATTGTGTAAAGAAGGGAGGAGTGTGTTTATGAGTGAGAAGAGTGTGAGTGAGTGAGACGTGTGAGTAAGAAGTAGGTAAACGCGTGAGATGTGTGTGAGAAGAGTGTGAGTGAGTGAGACGTGTGAGTAAGAAGTAGGTAAACGCGTGAGATGTGTGTGAGAAGAGTGTGAGTGAGTGAGACGTGTCAGTAAGAAGTAGGTAAACGCGTGAGATGTGTGTGAGAAGAATGTGAGTGAGTGAGACGTGTGAGTAAGAAGTAGGTAAACGCGTGAGATGTGTGTGAGAAGAGTGTGAGTGAGTGAGACGTGTGAGTAAGAAGTAGGTAAACGCGTGAGATGTGTGTGAGAAGAGTGTGAGTGAGTGAGACGTGTGAGTAAGAAGTAGGTAAACGCGTGAGATGTGTGTGAGAAGAGTGTGAGTGAGTGAGACGTGTCAGTAAGAAGTAGGTAAACGCGTGAGATGTGTGTGAGAAGAGTGTGAGTGAGCACACCTCCAGGATTTCTTATGTATTGAATTCGGACTGGCACCAGCTAAAACGAAGATCTGGCTAAACATAGTTAAACCTGCAAACTTAGACCGCCTGTGTTAAGGCATGGACGTATGCACTGCTGTACCACTAAGATCGCATTGTGGAACACAAGCCAGGGCATCCTTGACTGGAACACAACAGCCAGGATTGTTTCCCGTACTTCACGATCTGCACACACAACAACCGTGCTGCAATCTCTCCACTGGCTGCCTCTAGAATCGCGACCCATTTCAAAGTCCTCCGTCTCACCTAGAAGAGCCTTAATTCTGCTGCCCCAAATTATCTCTCCAAGCTGCTTTCTCAGTTAAAACCTACGAGAACTCGCTGATCAGAAAACCAGATGGCCCTTCAAGCCCCTTACCAAAGACTGAAGGCACAGAGAACAATGGGGAGTCGGACAACTTGGTACTTTGGGATGCAAGCGTGACATTTCGAAAGAGAGGTCTGCATATTTGCCATGTTTTTCTTCAATGTTGTCAATCACATTACTGTCAAAAGGGACAGAAAATTCAATGATATAAATGATTTCATTGGATTTATCAAAAAGGACAAGATCAGATTTTTTGGCCTGGATATGCCTGAGGTTGTAAATAGACCTATTCCATAGGATTTTATATTTATCATTTTCCATTACGCCCTCTACATATTCCGGGTCGTACCATGGATAGACCTCTGTGTCAAAACCACAAGCATGGCGAAGACGGTAATAAAATGACTGAGCCATCCCATCACGTCGCTTAAGATACTGTGTCTGTGCCAAAGCTGGGCATCCACTCACAATGTGTTGGACAGTCTCATTAAATTCATTACATAATCTACATTTCTTATTCACATTTGGATGCAAAATCACACATTGACGGTTTCGAGTTGGAAGTGACTGGTCCTGAGCAGCAAACAGAAAGCCTTCTGTTTCACTTTTCAGGCCAGACGACTTCATCCAAGCGAAGGACTCTGCAGGATTGCTGATCTTCTCAACACACTGCACATAAACTCGATGCAGTGGTCGTTCAGAAAGCCTCTCCTTAAAATAATTAAAAACTTGAGTCTGGGCCGATTTGATATGGCACTTCGCTTGGTTGACACTCATTTCTGTACCGTCCAGCAGTACAGAACCATCAACAAAATCAACACCGACATTGAGATTATGTCCCACATACTTGGCTCGTTTTAGAAAACTGTGGAATGCCTTGTTTTCATGAGTCTTGACATGCTTCACAAGAGGATCATCAAACAAATAAATGTGTGCAAGAGTGCACAAAACAATTCTATCATGAAGAGCCTCCACATTAATCAAACCACGATAAACTATTATCATTATTATCATTATTAGTATTAGTAGTAGTAGGATGATGATGATGACGATTATTATTATTGCTATTGTTATTATTGTTATAATGATGATGATGATGATTGTTATTATTATTATTATGGCTCCACGTACGCCAAGTTAATTAGTGAATGACGTTTTAAGCCGTCATTGATCCGCTAAACCGCTCTGGCCTGATCCTTTATCCAGTCCCTATAAGTATCGGTAACTGAACACCATAAATACTACTTGTTATATCCTCCCCATGGAGCTGAGAATGCATGTGATTGCTCTCTGATACATAGCCCGGATACTAATATGTCATGCTCTCTGACGTGCAAATGTCATATATGGTTAACAGTTAACTATTATATCTTATGGTATAACTGAATCACTTCAACATATAGAACGAAGTTTATACTCACAGAAACACCACGCTTGTACAGTTCATCAATAACGCGATGAATATTGACATTGAATGCAAGTGATAACTGGGCCCCTCGCTGTTCAGGGTCAGATGGGGTCAGTATATCAACGTACACTTCATCAGGATCCTCTGCCTTTTCAACTGGGCGGCCATATTGTTTTTTTATCAACATCTCCAGATACCCCGTAAGTAACAAGGATTTCTCCCTCAGAGCAGGCATGGTGGCTTTGTTATACAACTGGAAGCAGATATGAAATGGAGGTAGTACTGGCCTCTTTCAGACCAACCAACCGGATCTGCATATTCTAAGAAATGAGCAAAGCAATTAGAAATCGCCCAGAAAGGCATCAGCTGTGTTCATTTGAACACAAAGACTGCACATTTTAACATTGATGTTTTGTAATAATAATAAATAATGTATGGTACAGCAAAAATGTGTCAAAAGGTTAGTCTTAGAGATGTTACGGAGGAGTTCTTATGTTAGCATACCTAAGTATTTGATCATGTCAGAAAACCTGGAAGCGAAGGAAAGGAAATAGGCAAGCTACCAGCCATTCGAAAATAATTTCTGATATTTTTCATGAAAATATTTCCACGTTGCTTGTAACTTCAGCATTTGGCATCTCCAGAGGGACAAAAATGCCATTGTCCCACCTCGTCCTTCAATTGCAACTAACGTGAAGGAAACATGTATGACTAAAATTCAAAACATTCTCAAATGCATTGGTCACATCTTCTTGGCTTTTGTATATCTATGTGATGTTTCCAACATAAATATACATTAATAAATGTCTGACAGGGGTTGTGTACAGGGGGTGGCTTCAAAATGCGTCCATAAGTTAATATATATCACTATATGGAGACAAACATCACCACGGAGACAAACATCGGGCATGGGGCACCAGGGGCCTACTCTACTGGGAATTCACCACGGAGACAAACATCGGGCATGAGGCACCAGGGGCCTACTCAATTCAGAATTCACCACGGAGACAAACATCGGGCATGAGGCACCAGGGGCCTACTCTACTGGGAATTCACCACGGAGACAAACATCGGGCATGAGGCACCAGGGGCCTACTCTACTGGAAATTCACCACGAAGACAAACATCGGGCATTAGGCACCAGGGGCCTACTCTACTGGAAATTCACCACGGAGACAAACATCGGGCATGAGGCACCAGGGGCCTACTCTACTGGGAATTCACCACGGAGACAAACATCGGGCATGAGGCACCAGGGGCCCACTCTACTGGGAATTCACCACGGAGACAAACATCGGGCATGAGGCACTGGGGCCCATTCTACTGGGAAATCACCACGGAGACAAACATCGGGCATGAGGCACCAGGGGCCTACTCTACTGGGAATTCACCACGGAGACAAACATCGGGCATGAGGCACTGGGGCCCACTCTACTGGGAAATCACCACGGAGACAAACATCGGGCATGAGGCACCAGGGGCCTACTCTACTGGACATTCACCACGGAGACAAACTGTTTTTCCTCCAAATCCCCAGGGGTCGCGCAGGCGTCGATACGTTCCACGTACGGCACGCGTGTTTTTTCAAACACTATACACAATGACAGTACGTTCTGTACACCTGAACTTGTGCCATACTGTCTGGTGTGTTGTTATTTACCTCTAGACTTGCTTTCAGCGACGGCAACAACATCCCTGCAGGGTTGGAAATACGGTAGCCATATATTCCTGGGGAAATATCCATATCTGTGAAAGAAATAACGTCAATAAGATCAGCCCATGCTGGGCAACAACCTTAAGTGCTCATTGGAACATGTCGCAGGAACCAGGCCGTGGTTTGGGTCATTGGTTAAACATGGTGACAACACTGCAAATTCACGGGTTGATGGATGAACGTAGTGCCTACAAAGTATTGTCGATGGCTATTGCACAATATAAATTGATTTTGGAGCATCGTTATTAACCAAAGATCATTTAAAGTGACGCAAAGCACAGCTACCTACAAGACTATTCCCCTATTCATTTGAGATATTCTTTTGGAACCCTGTCGTATGTGTTATATTTCTGCTGCATTGTTTCTAATTACCATTGTCCATGACAAATCTAGTGTCCAGATTGTGTCCCCACCAACCAAGCAGTTTTGGGAAGTCGTTCTTTTCGTGTTTCTTGTGCAGGAAAGCTCCTCCAATACTTCCAGCTCCCGCGCTCAAGTACTGAAAGACGAGTACCAAATGGATGATCAATCAGACAAGTTTGATTGAAATAATAATAATGATAATGATAATAATAATGTGTGTGATTTTGCATGAGAATGTAAATATGAAATGTAGATTATGCAATGAATTTAATAAGACTGTCCAACAAACTGTTAGTAGATGCCCAGCTCTGGCACAAACACAGTATCTTAAGCGACATGGTGGAGTGGCTCGATTATTTTATTACCGTCTTCGCTATGCTTGTGGTTATAACACAGAGGTCCATCCATGGTACACCATGAATATGTAGAGGGCGTCACGGAAAAATAATACATACAAAATTCTTTGGAATAGGCCCGTATACAGCCTGAGACCTATACAGGCAAACAAACCTGATCTTGTCCTTCTTGAAAAATCCAATGAAATCATTTATATTTATATTGAATTTTCTGTCCCTTTTGACACAAATGTGATTGACAAGATTCAGGAAAAACATGGCAAAAATGGTTTCGAAACGTCATGCTCGCATCCGAAGTTGTCTGGCTCCCCATTGTTCTCGATGCCTTAGGTTTGGTACCTCCCAATCTGTTGACTGACATTGGGAGAGTACCCGGGTTTACTACCAGGAATACAACCCTTCTGACAATCTGGGTAATGCAAAAGGGTGCAGTGTTGGGGAGTCTTCACATTCTCCGAAAAGTTATGGGTGGGTTCGACTAGGAGAGAAGTCCTATTCGCTGTCTGGGCTGCGTGTAGAGGGGGCAAGGGCCCTGAGCTGATGATGAGCCTAGCCAGCCTGACTGTGCCAGGATCACCCAAACCCTCTTTGCTGCATTTTGTATTTTAATCTGTACATAATAATAATATACACATTCAAAACACGTCAAACCCACACCGTATAGCACAGCACCAAGAGGAGTATACAAACCAAGCTGTTCGAGAGGCGCTATATAATGTTAACAGCCACATTCCCATCTCACTGGGTACCCATTCAATGCTGGGAGGCATATTTCGAACAACGTCACTTGCTCGAGGAGACACCACATAAGCAACATGTGCGTCAGTTAGTAGAACGTGACATAAACAATAACAGGTTAACTGGGAGGCCTGCAAGTTTGGTCCAAAACTATCAAACACCATTGTTTTGTAGGCTAGCTCGAATTTTTAGATTTAAATGTTTAAGGGTAACTGTGTTACACAAGAACAATATCTTAATTTGACACACAATTTTATGGATCATTGATGATATCATTATAAAAGAATTAAACCACGACAGGGGACCACAATAACTGTAAGAAGTCAAATTAGTCTGTGTTGCGTGACTTTTCAAATCAAAATGAGTGAATGTTGTTTTACGCAGCAGGCAACAATATTTCAGCTGTCTGGCCAGGCAAAAACGTAGTTACAACCATCTGACACGATCAACACCACGGGTCATGTGGACCACAATCAGCCTAGTCACTCATCGTAACCACCTGACCCCTGAAGATTCGGGGTAGAATAGGTCTTCAGCAACCCATGCTTGCCGTAAAAGGCGACTATACTTGTAGTAAAAGGCGACTAACGGGATCGGGTGGCTGACTTGGTTGATGCATGTCATCGATCCCAATTGCGTGGATCGATGCTGATGATGTCAATCACTGGATTGTCTGGTCCAGACTCGAATATTTACAGACCGCCGTCGTATAGCTGGAATATTGCTGAGTGCGGCGTTAAACAACAAAACAACCAACCAACCAATCGTGACCACCTCGTTATTTAGGTAATAGGGTACTTTGCCCAGGAATACACCCGGGGTGATCACGCAAAGTGAAGAGGATTGCCTGTGTTACCTTGTAAGTGCACCAGCAAGCGAAGTCCACCCCCCAGTCATGGAGATGAAGCTCGACGTTGCCCGCAGCATGAGCTAGATCCCATCCCACATAGCAACCCTTAGCCTGCCCGGCCTTGGTGATGGTGGGTATGTCAAACAGCTGGCCTGTGTAGTACTGCACACCGGGTAGACAGATCACCGCTATTGAGTCCCCTTCTTTCTGGATCCTGGACACTATGTCTTCTGTGCGCAGGGTAGTCTCCCCCTTGAACAGCAAACGTTAGGACTTGTAATGAAATGAGTGAATTCGGTTTAACGCAGCATTTAACATATTTCGGTACTATCTGTTTGGCGTGAGAGAAAAGGACAAAGTGATGAAAGTGATGACGTTTTCAACTTAATGAAACTTAATGAAACCAACGAGAACGGGTATGGTGTTGTCAAACCAACAGTGAAAATTAGGACGAGGTTAAAATTCGAATCCCCGATCATAGAGTTCTGGCACGAATAAATTTAAGTGGAACAATGCGACAATTTCAGAGAATCGGAAATCGTAGCAGAGCTCCAATTTGTCTAAAGTCAACGTAATGTAGTGTCGGTGAGCCTTCAATAACACCATCGCTACAAACAATGACGTTGTGTGGTGGCCTCACCTGTCTGGGTTCCAGAAGGACTAGACTTTCAGCTGGGTCGTAACCATGGAGCCTTATTTGACTTTCAAATGCATACTGAAACAAAAGAAATCAAAGCTGATACAGTGACACCGATGCATGTGGGACTTCATTTCAAGATCAACTTGACTGCTTCCCTGGTCTGGAGGATACAGAAGCTGGAAACCTTTCCAGTAGGGAGGTGATTCCATCCCCGCTCGCGTAATTCCAAGTTAGAATATGGAACTTGTTGTAACTCTGTTACTCTGTCTGGCACTCGACATTAAGGGGATGAAACAAGGGGGTCCAGACATTTCCCCGAATGGACATTTCACAACAGGACATTTCCCCACTCAAGTTGGACATTTTTTCCAGAGGGTGTTTTCTTACATTACTATTCATTAAAAGAGGATATTGGAAATAATATAGACTGATTCGTGATCTTACTAGTCACCGGGTGTGGCCCATCTTCCCGAAAGGCAAGGGAGTTGACTGACTTTTGTGGACTGATCTCATTTGGGTTCGTAATTTTGACAATTGCTCATTGAGCATGCTGGGTATTGGTGCGTGTGGATACCAAAGCTAACAGTTTATTATTAGAGGGAAATGGTAGTGAATGCTTGATACTAAGATCTTCGTGTACCTTTCCACTCGTATATACGAGGTAAAGTAAGACAAAAAATGTTGTCAGAAAGCGAAGCGCTGTGGGAAGGAGGTCACTCAAACAGTTCATGCATTCTATGTCAAAGAAGATCAGACTTGGTTAAAATCCGTCGAGAATTGTCCATTTCCGGAAAATTTCTGCACTCTGAAACAAGAACCTGCGGGTCTGAGTCGGTATACAGTGTCTGAGTGGGATAACCATGGTAAACTGCGGCATGGCATCTCAGTAGACTTGCACTATGAAACCGGCATTAGTCCTGTTGGTTAACATTGAAATAATGATACAATATTACGATTTGAGTTGCAAGTTGCTTTTTTAAGCTTGCTAATGACACACATTTGGATTTTCTTATTTTTGTGTGTGAATGCGTGCTGTAGTCTGGTCGATTGAAAGAAGTGGTTTAATAAGATTCGATGCCTTTATTTCTTCTGGACTCTACATAATTTGTAATACATTTATTGATAATATAAAATATGTGGTATTCCGCATGGCATTGATGACAAATCCCCCGGCCCCAACAAATTCTAAGGAACAAATCATCTGACTGTTACTCTAAGTCCAACTTGGTAAGAGAAATCTTTTCTAATCTGTCTATCGGTATACAAGTTTATTCCTTGAGCTATCAGAATACAATTATGGAACTTTGTATTTCTTGTCATTACAAGAATATGAATACAGTCAAAGTCAAACCACAAAAATATGAATTCTAAAACTCCCTAAATAGCAACATGCACCAGTTGAGAACCTGGGTCCCGTTCTACAAAGCGATCTTAGCGCTAAGTTCCCTGCTTAATACATGTACCAAGTTTGGATGAAAAATGTTGAATAGTTTTTTTTATAATTACCTACCTTCGTTTTTGCTTAGTCTGACTTGTTTCCATGGAAACCGGAAATTCGTGCAGTACGTACTAACGGTGGGGCCAGTTTAGATGTCAATCGTAAATACTGTGGCGTCATAAAACAATAACTGACGCCACATGCTTCCATGAAAACTAATTCAGCCTTGTTTTCAGAATGCAAAGAAAACACAACAACATCGAAGTATTTATCAAACACTATATATATTGGATGCCAAATCACGTGTTTTTCAATTTTAAAATATCATACATATCATAACAATTATTCAGAAGATTTCCGCGCTTCAAATCCTATTTAACAAAGTTTTTCAACCAATCAGATTGCAGCACACATGATGCTCATGATGTCAGTTACTGGATTGTCGGGTCCAGTCTCGATTATTCATAGACCGCCGTCATATAGCTGGAATATCGCTAACTGTGGCGTTAAACAAACTAATCTCAACCACACGTCTTCCTCAGTCAGGACGGACCGCCTCCGTGGTCTAGAGGTAGAGCATCCACCCGGAGAGCGGAAGATCCAGGATTCGATACCCAGCCGCGTCATACCAAAAGACGTTAAAAGATGATATTTGTTGTTACCCTGTCTGGAGCTCGGCACGAAGGGGCTAAAACAAGAACTGGTCGGCTCGGAGTCAGTATACTGTGTCTGAGTGGGGTATTCATGTGAAACTGCGGCATGGTATCTCAGTGTGGTAGCACTATAAATCGGCATCAGTACGGACTGGGACAAGCAGCCACACACACACGTGCATGCACGTCGTTATATAAGTGCAATATCTTGGACGCGATGTTAAACCCAATTTCACCTCACCACAACACAGTCAGGGCGCTAACGCGTAACCGGGTATAACGCGAACACATTCTTCCCATGGGAGTCGCCTTGTATATATGCACACATGAACACACAAAATACACGAATTCCATCTCAACAAGTGCTATTATCAAACTATAATCACATAAAATTATCTGAAATAAATTCCTACACTGTATATGCATGGTGGCTGATTAGGGTTTATGAGTGCGTTTGTCTCACTAACTTCCGCTATCGTATTATTTGATGTTCAATATTAATCTACGTACCCGCTTTTCTTTATTTCACAAGGGGCGACTGAGCAATATCGCCATATCGATATGTCCCTGTATCGCATTGCCATATCGCCTTTACGCTTCATCGCCATGTCGCAATGTCGTGTCGTGTTATCGCAATATCGCGTAGCCTTGTCGCGATATCGCGTAGATATCTCAAGGCGATATGGCGATGGCCCTAATCAGTAACAATAAATATGCACACCCACTGATTTTTCACAAAAAAAATGTTGTATTCAAAATTTTAATTCATTAAACAGCGTTAGAAAAACAAACAATTACTTATACTCACGTGATCAGATGGAAATGACTTGCTTTCGCACATAATCTTGTGTCTTGTGGCATTTGGTCGGTAAAATGAGATCTAGACAAAGAATGAAATCAATCAGGTCAAAACATTGTCATCAACCTAACGGGTGGAACACCAGGCTCTGTGGGTCAATAGTCCGAGACCAACTAGTACTGGCATGCCTGGTGGAAAGTATATAACCCAATTTTACCTTTCTGTCAATGTTAGTGTATTTGAGTGGGTGAGCGAGGGAGTGAGTTGGCTTAATGTTGGAGGAAAGACGAAATTGACGCAGGTCTTGGACGTTTTCCAAATGTGTTGAAACTCGCGTTTTGACTAAACAGGAATTGGTTCTGTTTGGTTAGTTTTAGCATATTTTATCCTCATTAAAGGAATTGGGCACATGCCACCACAATTTAGATCGCCGTCTCCAGATTTGCATGTGTGCTTATTTACAATTATAATACACTAAATGACAGAAAGGAATGAAAAGTTAGAGAGATACGTACATAACATTGCTCACCCAAACCTATCTGTTTCCTATATATACACATGCACGTTCCTCAAGATCAGGAATCAATCAGAGTCTTCACGTGGAATCGCTCGCCCAACCGTGTCCCTGTGTATTTTAATAGTTCTTTTCCAATGTAGACTTACCAGCAATAAATGAAGATTCACGGTCAATCCGTTCATGAGAGCAACTTCGCCATGTTGGCCTCCTGGAAAAGGATGAACATGAAAAGGCATTAAGTGAGTGAGTGAGTGAGTGAGTATGTTTTTACGCCGCTTTTAGCAATATTCCAGCAATATCACGGCGGGGAACACCAGAAATGGGCTTCACACATTCTACCAATGTCGGGATTCGAACCCGGGTCTTCGGCGTGACGAGCGAACGCTTTAACTATAGGCTACCCGACCGCCCCTAAAGGCATTAAGTAAGGATAAGACACGTGGATGAACAACTTATTTATTACAATCAGGAGCGACGTGTCGGTGCAGGTTCTAACACCGTTATCAAGCTAGTGATGTACAGAGTATGATTGACAAGTATTTATACAGGTAGGAGGCAGTGTTGTACAGTAGAGTAGATTTAAGATGTAGTTACACTGAAGTGGAGAAGCCTGTTATGTACCGGTACACAAAAGGATAAAGATAGAGACTGCTGAAGTCAGTCGCTCCTAATTGTAATAAAGAAGTTGTTCATCCATATATCGTATCCTTACTTAGTGAGCGAGTATGGTTTTACGCCGCTTTTTACAATATTCCAACAATATCACGGCGGGGGACACCAGAAATGGGCTTCACACATTGTACCCATGTCGGGAATCGAACCCGGGTCTTCGGCGTGACGAGCGAACGCTTCAACCACGAGACAACCAGATCGCCCCTCTTACTTAGTACTCCAACTTCTAAATGCCACTCAAAGAAATGAAGAACCATGCCTCACTGTTTGCCTTATTCAGACCTGTTCTTACAACCCCGATGGTCAGCGAGAGAAGCAGGTTTTGTGAGTGAGTGTGAGTGAGTTGGGTTTAACGCCGCTTCTAACAGTATTCCAGTTATATCGCGGCGTGTCAGCTTAATGTGGGAGGAAAGCCCGAAGTTATGCAGGCCTCAGACGTTTACCACTTCGGTGAAACCCACGAGCACGGGTATGGTGCTGACAAACCTAGAAACATAATCGGGGCCAATCGGGATTCGAACCCAAAATCATAGGTTTCTGGCGTGCCCAAGGGACGCAACTCTGCACAGCGAATCTCGGAGCCTTAGACGACTGGGCCACCCGTGCCCCGGAGCAGGTTTTGCGAACCACAACGGGCTCATGCAACGCCTATTGGTGTCGGGCTACATGGAACAAAGTTTAACATTCCTGACTTTCGAATGAATGAATATTGTTCAACATAATTTCAGTCTTATAAAGGCGGTCTGTACATAACTAAGTCTGGACAGGGAAAACAAAATGGTTGTGGCATAAACAACGACCAATGCCGTTTCGACAAACAGTATTTAACATTCAGCTCTGCTAAAAAAACAGCACACGTTAACTCTTCAAAACAGAGACATGAGTGGTGAGTCATGTGCTTTTATAAATCACAATAACATAATTAAAAACATCACAATTTATTTGGTGTTTAAGTAATATATATTTGACTGTGCCTACCTACAACCTTGGCCATGTCGCCATCAACGCTCTCATCACAACTAACCCAGGGCATCTCGCCGTGTTCGTGGCCGTAGATGGCACTGAAATAGGAGTGTGTCTCATGTGTACATTTATTGCACGATTATATCCCAACCTGTACAAAAGACCTAGCTGCTTTAGATAATTATTAGCCGCTCAATTCAGAATTGCGAGAGTTAGGAGTGCTTTCGAAAACGCCATTTAAACACGCGCTAAAAAGATGAAATACATATGTTGTGATTATGATAAATAAGGATATTGCTGATTTTACAACGACACACGGACCATCATTAGATGTTTAAAATAGGGGCGTGTTATCGCCTATAGATCTGTGGATGATATGTATAAACTTCATATTAATCACCATGTAATCAATGTAATCTTTCACAGGAAATTTGTCATGAATAACATGAGAAAACGTTAGTGCTACTTTGAGAATAATTAAACCCCGAGAATGTCCCTCCAAATCACCGTTCCGGGAAATGACAAAGGTTTGAAATCACATGTCTGAAATAAAGACAGTTGATTTGACAGGGGCGTACGAGTCCATCTTGATTATTAAAGGAGCTTCAGAATCCTCTTAGACTTACATTTTGGACCATTTTTCTAACTGTGTCATCATATACTCTTCTGTCTTCTTGGGGCAGAGACCAAGAGAGTGGCCGACAAAATAAACACAGTCATCTTCAGGGTCGACTAGCGACTGGTCAACTACAAACGATACAACCAAGGACATGTTTACGAACTACAGAACATTGAGTGTATTACATCTCACTGTATCATCTTTAGAAACATCATATTTCAACAAAAGTAGGAGTTTGCCTCGATGTGTCACCGCAAACACAGTACAATGATAACTTGACAATATCCAGACTATTATACTTACTGAAACGAAGCATTTCTATAACATGTAAACATGTAAAACTGTTTCAATGACGCGCAAAACGATCTGATACAAAACCTAGTAAATCAAGATTTAGTGAGTGAGTGAGTTACTTTAGCATTATTCCAGCAATATCACAGAAATGGGCTTCACACATTGTACCCCACATTGGGAATCGAACCCGGGTTTCGGCGTGACGAGCGAACACTGTAACCACTAGACTACCCCACAGCCTACTTACTGTTCATGTTCGCTCGTCACGCCAAAGACCCGGGTTCGATTCCCGACATGGGTACAATGTGTGAGGCCCATTTCTGGTGTCCAACGCCGTGATATTGCTGGAATATTGCTAAAAGCGGCGTAAAACCATACTCACTCACTCACTCACTTACTCTTCATAGTGAATCGTACTTCCGATATACCGATTTTCGTTTTATTGAGTATAGCTAAGGAGTAATGACCTTTGAACATGCATGTAGATGTTCCAAACACTAATCGTTCGTACGTATGTCTGGATTAACAGGGTTTCACAGGAATGTAATTCAATTTGCAATTTCGAATACATTCCTCTGAGTTCGGGAATTACTAAAGCGCGGCTGTTCGCTGTAGTGATCCTTGAGAGGTCAAAGTGTTATAACTTCTACTTCTACTTACCAAAAATCATGTCTTTCATTTTGGGATAGTGGAATTCTTTCCTGAAAGCTTGAAGTTCATCCTTTTCGTCCATGAATTTGGCAAACCGCTCATCCGTCACTTGTAGACCAGCCTCAACAGCAAGGGTAAACAGACGTTCTGACGGGCTTTGCTTGGACATTGTTGATGGACTAAAATAAGAGTTTTCAGAATTAACAATAATGAATAAGAATGAATTACAGGCATGGTGAAACAAAACGTTTGACCATGCAAGTTACCATGCATATACTGATCATGATTCTAATGCTAGACGCCATACCCCTGAACGCTACCGTCCAAGGGGATGCTGGGGTATATCATGTATACACGGGGACTAAACCACCACGACTCGGCCGCGAAGGTCGGTGAATGACCGACTCGGCCGCGAAGGTCGGTGAACAACCGCAAGGAGTTGACAACGCACTCCCTGAATAAAAGTAGACCGTGGTTACATGACCAGACAACGAATATGTACTACGCCATTGTAACTCCACTCGCTTGGTGAGAATATGCCATGGGTCACGGCAGTATATTTGTGTATTGTCTTGCTCACTGGGGACCAAAATGCCCCAACACAAATGTCCGTTATTGAAAACATAGGTTTTTTGGTATCATCACAAATCATAAGAAATGATAAAATGGTACTAAGACACCTTGCTGGGGGTCAAATAACTGTCTGGCCTCGATATAGGGAATTGGCTATTGGGAGCTAGCCTTGAAACAAGAGAGGAGAGAGCTGTGAGGTCCTTCGGGTTTATTCAAGCAAGTGTGCCGTGGACCAACACCCAAGGAGTTATATACCCCCACAGCTATACATGTATCACATTAACAATTACTTTGATGTTGTAATTTCCGTCTGTGTTATCTGTCAAAGTTGACTACACAAAACAGGTGGTAATAGAACAGTTTCAGTATTGCCTAACAAGTGTTGATTTTTATTACAGTTTTAGATGATGGTCAAAACCTGTGCCAGCTGGTAGGAAAACATTATCAAGAACAAAGGCCGGTTCGGACGAACCCGCCGAATTTATCTTTGATTACGTAATTTATTTGCCAGCCGTCATGGCCGACCAGTGGCGACAAAAACGAGAAATACTGGACTAGCGACTTTCGAATTTTAGAATTTCCTTGGTTAAGTTTAATTTGTGAAAAATTTAAAAAAAAGTGTAATGAAATATACACACTGCAATAGTACTGCAAAAAAGTAATAGCGAATGAATGGCCCTATCTAACATGATGCAACTTAGTTCTGAGCTTGTCAAGTTCACCTCATTGTGGAAATGTAATTTGACTCATGTGGCAACATTATTAATGAAACACTAGTCTCACCCCCCAAAAAATGTAATGTATTACAGAAAAATGGAGAACTTTTTGCTTGACGTCATATGGCTTGTTATATGTATTTCACGATTAATTACGCGAATACCATGGAAATATCCTACAGGACTGAAAGCATGACGACAAAATAAAAAGTCATAATACATTGATTTGATCGTTTTGTCTTCACGTGTCTTTTTTCCTGTTTGTGGGTTATGATAAGTTGTGGTCACAATTAAAAGTGTCCCCTCCTTTTCCAAAAACAAACATTTTTTAGGAGGACAAAGCCATCGTTCTCCCTCGCAATGGTAAATACTTGTCGTGAATAAATATATGAAACTTGTTGCCATGGATACTGGAAATTTTATATATATATTTTTTTAGACCTACATCTATCAATGTACCAAGTTGAGTGAAGTAAATTTTACGGTTGGACGCACGGTCGGAGGCACGGACGGACGGTGTCCATTTATTACTCCCGCAAAACGCGTTGCGGGATATTCCCGTATCCAGTAATATCCACACGTTCTGCAAATAAATACATGTGCTAAGACACGACATCCTGCCTGACACATCTCATGGGTAGCAAACGTCCAACGCACCGGTGATGAAAAGGAAACTGTCTCGGTTTACAGAGAAGTAAGTTTGCTGCATTTATGCTTATTATTTCCCTATTATGTTCCGAATTGTGGTACCTGTGTTTGATATGTTCATGTCAACCTGCCACAAGTACGCGAAAAGTGGCTAAATATAGTCAAACACGTTCAGCTTCGCTTTCAACCGAAGAAGGGATTTCTTAGCGGCATTCGGTGTTGGACCTAATAATAGCCGCGTGTGTGTTACCATCTGGCGGTCGCGACAACATGAGAAGAAATGTCAGTCGTTGTTCGAATTACGTTATATATACTAGTATACAACTAAGTCAACTTACTGATTGATGTCACAATCTTCCGGTGCTAGGCCTAGTATGCAGAGAAAAGTAACTTGTCAATGTCCTCACATCAACCTTGACCTTGTGTACGTGATCAATGATTATACTTTGAACAGTGCATATGACCCTATTGCGTGCTCAAGAAAAGAGGGATAAAACAGTAATGTGTGTCTAATATGTCTATAGCTAGGGGGGACTAGGACACATAGGGGCACCCTGTAAAACCAACTTGTATAGATATATGCATACACACATGGTGGTAACTTATACAGAAATAAAGATTTTTTTCAAAATAAAAAGGGGGGGTCCACACACCCTCTCTGTATCCGCCCATGCACATGACTGTTTCCCATATATTTTACGTTGGGACACCTTGTCTGTTATAATTTACAGATTATGCACGCCCATGTTTCCCCAATAATAGAAGCCACATCACAGACTTTTCCTTGTTAAGTTCGAAGCAGCAACAGGGAGAGTGTGTTACCATAAGTTTTGTGAGTACAATTTTGTCCCCACCACCTAAAAGATTTAAGGAAGAAAGATTTTTTCCTGTGATCTAGATCTAGAAATGTTTGATTAAATATTCAGTATTTCTTAATGAAGCTTTGTATTCCACAACTAGCAGGCACTGTGGTGTTTTCTATTTAGGAATATGAAAAATATTGTTTTTGCATTTCCATGGCAACAAGTTGGAGCTATAGGTTCAAATATTAATGGTATCTACCAAAAAAAGATACCATTGGCTTAAAAGGCAAGATAGGGATGAAAATAATATGAATGGATCACTGAAAATAAGTGATGACACCAGGTGTTCTTGAAAAGGGTAAGCACGTCCTGTCTGTAATAGATTTGACAACAAGCATGGCGGTTTCATATAATGTTAACAACGTCATCAGATTTGGTACATTCGTGTTACGTCATCACTTCTGTACATGTGTATGATGTCACAATTGACGACACAGTTAACCCTTTATCTTACACTGTACGTCCCTCCACTCATAATTTGCATCAAAAAGTGTTTGTTGTCCAATTGCACCAAGTAATAGATATTATAGTCTATCTATAATATAATTACTATAGTCTATCTATAATATAACTTCATAATTGCACCCGAGTTTGGCAAGGGTGGAAACTGTACTTTTAAAGTCAGTTAGCTCCCTTGCCTCGGGAAGATGGGCAGCTGAAGGAATCAGTCTTGGTGACATGGTAGATTGTTGGGGATGTTACGTCAATACTTTGAGTTATCCGAGGTTTGACACAATCGAAAATGATTAATACAGATGGAATATGCAGGGACTAATCTTTTACTTCAAGATAACCGTAAATTCGACTCATCAAAGTGACACAATGGTGTTTGACTGTAGTACTAATCAGTTGTACACACAAGGAGTAGGAGTGACAATACTAGGATAAGAGGAGGATTAAAGTACCCTGACTAATTCATGTCTTTGGACATGTTGGGAGGTATAGAAATTGATAAATACAGCCACTAGTTCTTGACTCCTGAAAACCCAGCGAGACAATTTGAGCTGTTACATCCCCAAATTTAGTTATTTTAAATGAACCACCAGTCCGAAGTAGCACCACATTCAGTTCCCATATATTTTCTCTAAATTATATGTGTGGTAATAGGTCAAAGATGTCTTTGTTCATTAACTATGTTTAATCACTGTAATTGTATAGCTGTACACAAGCATGTGGCTTGTGCCATGTGCTTGAACTCAGCAGCATTCTAGTGAGAGTTATCTCCCCTACACCATCTTTGGCTGAGGCCCTTTTAGGGTTTAGCTAATACCACATCTCCCTTTGTTAAGTCTGATAGCAAGCTGACAGTTGTCTAGCATTAAAAGCTAGTACAACTGTTGATGTTAGACTATACATCACAAATAATAATGTCCTTTCCAAGTTTGGAGTAAACATTCATTTGATCCTCAGTGTCTTTTACTAAAAACAAACAATGTAGATTTAAATCTACTGAACTGTTAACTACTAACATGAAACAATAATGTTTCTTGACTGACTACTGTTCATTTTTCTTCAAATCAAGTCTGTCAGGTTTAAGTGAAATCCTTCCGGATCTGGTCAGAGTCACATTAGGCGGTTAGTCACTGCACACTTGATGGCACATGAGGCAAGTCATTCAATGGCTGTGACTTGGCGTGTGTTTGTTGGCTGCTTTTCTGGGAGTGAGGGGACTACGATTCCTGTACAGAATGCTATCACCTGCTTTGATGTAGAATAATCTTGGCGTTTCAGCCTCCCTGTGCATTTGACTGTCATTCCACTGTCAAGCACCCTATCTGCCTCCTTTACCTGGGGAAGAATGCATGATCTGTGACTAGAGGCATAGTTCGATTTTTTATGCTGTTGGATTTTGGTCAACGACAACTTCACTTCCTGTGAAGATGGTTGATTATGCTCAAGTTGATATGTATGAACTGGGAGTGTTGTCTCCCAAGTTGCGTCCCATCAAGAGCTGTGAAGGGCTGAATCCATTCTGTAAAGGTGTACTACTATAGGCACAGAGTGCCATGTTAGGAGTGGAGGATGTCTTCAATAGTTGCTTAACAGTTTGAACCGCTCTCTAGGCCGCACAATACTCAGGGTACCTCAGGCTACTTGTGGTATGAGTGAAGAGATAGATCTAAAAAAAATTCTGAAAGACATAGGATGGGTACTGTGGACTGTTGTTGGAAATCATAGTGTCTGGAATAGCAAGTCTCGTGAAAAGAAATTTCAGATGGTTTACCACGTTTGCCTGACGAGTTTTGTTATCTTAATATACTTTGGGTAGTAGTCTACTACAAGTAAGTATGGTATGGAATCCAGTTCAAACAGGTATGTCCATGCTTCACTCCATGGGTGAGATGGAACGTCTGAAGATATTAGGTGGGTTAGGTCAGAATCACACACTCTTGACTGCATGCTCTGTCTGTCAGCTGATGCCTGGCCACCAAACTGACCTGTTTGCTCGAGCTCGGCGTCGAGTAATGCCTTGGTGAGAAGAAGGCAAAATGTCAAGCATTTTGATTCTCATGCAAACTGGTATTACCAGTCTTCCTCCCATTATGAGTAGTCCATCTACTACAGTGAGTAGTTTTGTGCACAGTCCCGCAGAGATGTGTATTTTGGCCATATATGGTTACAATATTTCGTTTCGAGTTCACATCCCAGGTCTTTACATAGTTAGAGACGTATCTCATCCAGTCGTTGATCTGTTGCAGGTAATGAAGCAAGAACAAAATAACATAGATATTTGTGTCCCTCAGAAGACAAGACTCTTGGCTTGAGAGTGGAATATCCGTCGTCGCTCTAGAGAGTGCATCTGCTGAACAGAGCTGTTTCCGTGGTATCTATGATATAGTATTGGAACATGTGGTGCATCTTGAATCTCTGTATGCGAGGTGGCAATTGTTTCCCAACAGAAAAAAAAGCAGTTTGTGGTCAGTGTTGGTTAAAACTGTTTACCTAACGAGTAGTCACGAAAACGTTCACAAGCCCAGGTAATTGCCAACGCCTCCTTTTCCACTTGTATGTATGCCTTTCTGTGTCCGTCATTGATCTAGAGCAGTAGGCTACTGCTTTATATACTCCATTGCAGTCTTTTCTGACAGAGTACTGCTGAATCGTATATAGAAAGCATCAGCTGACACACAAGTATCTGCATTTGGATCATGGTGTTCGAGTACTGGAGCAGATGACGTCCTTGATAGACTGAAACACAAAATGCTGTGGTTCTTCCCGGACGCAAGCTCTGTACTTGACAAGGAGTTCATGAAGAGGTTGTGTTTTGATTGGGTACAAACTTTGCTAGCTGATTAACCATACAGAGCGATCTCCTGATGTCTGAGACATTCTGTGGCTCCCTCATCATGTTGATGGCATGAACTTTGTCTGGGTCAGCATAAATGCCGGTGCTGGCAATTATGTGTCAAAGGAATTTCACTGTTTTCTTTGAAAACTGACACTTTTCCAGTTTTAGCGTTATGCCTGCATCATGCAATCTTCACAAGGCTGCCTCTACGTTCTGATCATGTTCGCTGTCATCATGACCATGAATCAGGACATCATCCTTCTGAGACACAACCCCATCTAGCCCTTCCAGAATCTGTTGCATTCTCTTCTGAATAAGTTCTGGTGCTGACGAGATGCCAAAGGGGAGGCGTTAAAACAATATCGACCAAAGGGTATGATGAAACGGGTAAGTAGTGAGGAATCTGGGGATACAGTCTCTTACCACTGTGCTGTAGTTTTGGAAAAGGTTTAAGCGCCTGCATCTTCCCGAGGCAAGGGAGTTAACTGACTTTGAAAGTCCAGTTTCCATCCTTGCCAAACTAGGCTGGAATTACTGGGCTCGATTGTCGTGCCACCAGTGGCTATTACCAATTATGTCCCTTCTAAGCCTCTCCTTTGGACCAATCAGATTCCACCTCTCGATCACTTGTGTTTGCTTCAAACAAAATGGTGGTGCCCAGTCAGGACGATCTGATCGATAATGAAGATCTATATTGTGAGCACCTTGATTAAAAATATAAGGATTTGGAAAATATCTGCTGACTTACGAATTGGTGATGCACATGCTTTGCAAACCCTACAATCGATCGAAATCTGCACGACAGTTTACGAACCGGATTTTGATTTCAGTGCACTATTTTGATTTGACTATGCATAGACTCGTTAGTCCAGACAAAACGTAAATCCATAATACCAGCCTAGTTCGGCAAGGGTGCATGGAAACTGGACTTTTATAGTCAGTTAACTCCTTTGCCTCGGGAAGATGAGGCACCTGAATGTCATCGGGAATGACTGTAACTTCAGCACCTGTGTCAGTCAGTCTCGATCTAGTCATGAGTTGACCTCAAGAATTACAGGCCAGGGCTGTGATAGATCAGAGCATGCACTATCAGCACTAATGGATCCAAGGAAATGTTGTTTCTGCCTCATTGGTAGCCTCACTGTTTGGCCCACGCTAAAATCGAATCTCAGATAGCCCACACCGTTGAGTTTGATTCCTGAAAACTACATTCCAGTGTCCAACTTTCCGACATTTCCGACAGGTTAATAGGACATTCTGTTCTTGGGTGTGAATCTCTACCACAGTATGAACATGTGGGTTTAGGCTCTGCATTGTAAAAAATGGACAAGGTGAAGTCTTGGGCTTAGTTTTGCCACTAGGCTTCTTGCCTTTACCTTTAGGTGGGACAAGTTCTTCAACTCTAGAACTTCCACTTGCTGTACTTGAAGACACATTGCCTCATAACAGGTTGCTGCCTGTGGATAATTTCAGATTGTCTTGCACTTGTGACAGCTTTCTGTGATGTTAATTCAGGGTCATGCTGAGGTTTTTGTAATTTGAGGTGACATATTGCAATGACAATTCTGTCTTAAATCATCTTATCATGAAGTGCACCATAATTACAGTTTTCTGCAAGAAAATAGAGATTCGTGATGAAGCTGGTTCACAGTCTCTATGTCTAGCTGGTTAAGTTTAACTTGCTCAAATATGACATTTCGACAAACGCGAAAGTACTGATCAAACTTACAACCCTTCTGTTCATCTTCAGAGAGAGTGAAAGTCGGCAAAATGCCATCAGCTTCTGCTCCCATCAGGTATATGAGCTGATTTACTTAGGTTTCTTATGTAGCAAGCTTGGAGGGGATGCGATACTGCTCTAATCGAGGGATCCATCTTGTCAGTCCCTCAGGGCTGGAGAAATCCAATGGCTCAGGAGGAGTTATTTGACAGCTTGCCATGACAAAGTCCTTCTTCTGACACCATGTGGTGATGTGACACAGATGTCTTCATTCATTAACTATGTTTAATCACTGTAATTGTAGCTGTACACAAGAGTGTGGTTCGTGCCATGTGCTTGCACTCAGCAGCATGTTAGTGAGAGTTATCTCCCCTATACTATCTCTGCCTGAGGCCCATTTAGGGTTTAGCATATACCACAGTAAGATTTGTATATTTCCTGTAATGAGTCATTTTTATACTGTTTGCTTTTGGACAGTTCATTAGTTTTAATCCAAACTTCTTTCAGATGCCATGACCTGTATTGTGGATGTTCCAGTGGAGTTTTTTTTCTCTATTGAACTGCAGCTGTTTTGTTGATAAAAGTGGTGTCATCTCAGTGAGTGCTTAGCTAACCTGAACTAGGTAAGCCTATGTTAAGGCCTTTAGTTGTCTGTCTATCTGTTGTGAACTTTCACATTTTCCACATCTCCCCTGAAACCATAATGCCCATGAAGGTGAAATGTTTCAAAGGTTACCTCATTAAGGTGTCTGCAGACATCTGATTCCATTTTGAACATGACCGCAACAGTGGCCATATTGAAAATTTGTTTTTCTCTCGGTAGTTTAGTTTTTGACTCTACAGCTACAGTTTACATATCCCTATTCCCAATATAAGCTTATTTTGTAAATAGTAACCGGGCAGTTGTGTCTTTTACATTTCAAACAGTTTCAAACATGGCAGCCACATGGAAATTTGTCATCTTTGCACATTATTCAGTCATTTTTACATGTATCATTATGAAAATGGCTTCAAATCCTGTATAAGTAACATATTTTCTTTTTAACTTCAACCCGAATGAATGTTTAAACTATTCCATTTAAATTCAGAAGATCCTTGTTTTCTTATGCCTCTATCAAATCTGTTATTAAGACATTATGACAAACAGGACGTGTTTTTAATAGGAGTGTAAAGATATATCCGACTATTGAACTATTGCAGTTGTTTGCCCTATGATAGTTCTACATTGATAGGAATTTAGTTAGAATAATAGAATTGTCAATAGTATGCATAAAACTTCATTAGTTTCAATAGTTGCAATTAGTTACAAACAATAGACCTTGAGACATATTAATATAACTTTCAAGCCTTAAAGTTGGCTTACTACTATCTGACTAAAGCAAATTTACTATTGGTATACAATTGCATAGATAAAATAGCCCCAATAGTCATCCCTAGTCATTTATATCCCTCTTGATGGACAAAGTACAGTTGATGTTTGTTCACCAGGCTAAGCAGACCGCCTCCGTGTTCTAGTGGTAGAGCGTCCGCCCGGAGATTTGCGTCAGCGTCATACCAAAAGACGTTAAAAGATGGTACTTGTTGTTACCCTGTCTGGCACTCGGCATTAAGGGGCTAAAACAAGGACTGGTTGGCTCGGAGTCAGTCTTCTTCCCAAGGCAGGGGACTTAACTGACTATAAAAGTCCAGTTTCCACCCTTGTCGAACTAGGCTGGAATTATGGAGTTATATCCTGGCATGACTAACGAGTCCATGCATAGTTAAATCAAAATCGTGCAATGAAATTGAAAATCGGTTCGTAAACTGTTGTGCAGATTTCGGTCGATTGCAGTATTTGCAAAGGATGTGCACTGCCAAGTCATTGTCAACAGTGATTTTCCAAATCTTTTCATGTTTTTAATCAAGGTGCTCACATGATTTGATGCACTTCTCGATGTAAGACCCATTTTATCACAATATAGATCTTGATTATCAATTAGACCGTCTTGACTGGGCGCCGCCATTTTGTTTGAAACAAATGCAAGTGATACAAGTGGTGGAATCTGATTGGTCCATAGGAGAGGCTTAGAAGGGACATAACTCGCAATAACCACTGGTGGTGCTATGATCGAGCCCAAGAATTCCAGCCTAGTTCGGCAAGGTGGAAACTGGACTTTTAAAGTCAGTTAACTCTCTTGCCTCGGGAAGATGGGAGTCAGTATACTGTGTCTGAATGGGGTATTCATGTTAAAACTGGGTATCTGGGTATCTCAGTGAACTAGCATTATAAATCGGCATCAGTCCGGACTAGTACAAGCAGCCACACAAACACACACATGTATATAAGTGCAATAATCTTGGACGAGATGTTAAACTCAATTTCACCTCACCTCACCTCACCTCACCTCACCTCACCTCACCTCAGCGGGCTAAGCAGTGACAGTATTCAAATTTTAGACATGGCTTGTAGGTTCCACATATTCTGTGAATTTTGAACATTAATCCGATATCTAGGTATCTAGAAGAGTGATTGTAGTTTGATACATTAAACGTTTGGTTTTGTTTTGTCTCAGGACTTATTATCACATATACAAGACAGGATTTCACATTTAAATCTAGTAATTATACAATAGGAAGATGAATGAAGAATGGTAGAAGAGTGAAATAATGAAAGAAGAGTGAAGGAAAGGTTAATGGAAGGTGAGGGAGAGATAAGCTTCATCACCCATGTTGTCCAATTACTCAATTACAGGTTTGTCGCCAAACAATGTATCTCATTTGGACATAGAACTGATACAGGTGAGCCATGCATCAAAGGTGTCAGAAATATGATCATATTGAAGACGATCTCGATATACACGACAGTTGATAAGAGTCATGCTTGTTATACCATTTTTCCCGGCAACAGCTGCATAGCACATTAACTGTTATTTATGTATGCATAATGTACTCAACCCCCTCTGTAGATGTGTATTGTTACAGCTGTATAGTATTACCCAGAGCTACAGATAAGCTGCGTGTTTGCATAAAATACCCCCCCCCCCAAAAAAAAAGTATTAAAAACCCAATTACTTTCAATCAACTTGCGTACAGAAATGCATGCTTTAAATGAAAAACTCAAATGTATAAAAAGGGCATGCGTAAATACCCAATGAAGCTTTCTCAGCATGCGTAATGGAGCTAATTTCCGAAACACAATTACGAGTGAATTTACTTGCTGAGTCAAGCCTATAGTTAGAACCGTTATATACATCTAAAACATTATTTTTTAATTTGAAATCTCAAAATGTTAACTCATTTTGGGAAAAGCCCAATAGAGTGATGAACAGATGAGTGAAAATATTGAAAAATGTAATAACCCAATTACAATAGAACCTTACAATCTTCGATTAAAAACTCAATTGCTCAAAAAGTTATCTGGAGCTCTGATTACCTCTACATGACAGAGAGATGAATAAAACACTTGACTAATTAAATGTCATAAAACAATTTAACAACAAATGATAAGAGATATAATACGTAATAATTGAATCCACTGCTTTTTATAAATCTTGTCAGTTCTCAAACCAATTTGTGAATTATGTTTTGAATGATCTGTTTTGAATGATCTGTTTTGTTGTGGTATATGCTGACAGAAAAGTGAGAGAGTAAGGTCATAAGGCTGATTTGAACAGTATTCCAGTTATATCACACTGTGTCAGCTTAATGTGGGAGGAAAGCCCGAAGTGATGCAGGTCTAAGAGATTAACCACTTTGATGAAACCCACAAGCACGGGTATGGTGCTGTCAAAACTAGAAACATAATCAGTGACCTGTGATTCGAACCTGTGATTCCAACCTACAATCATAGGTTTCTGGCGTGTCCAATGGACACAACTCTCGTCAGCGAATGGTTTGCTTTAGACAACTGGGCCCCTTGCTGATAAATGAATCATGACCAAGTTATATTCTAATCCCAATTCCCAGAAATTGATGATTCCAGTAATTTCATGCAAACAGATACTAAGTACTATTTCTTGTTTTATTGAGAGTGATGCAGGTACTGACACTAATTAGACAACCTTTTTCACTGTGACTGCCTCATGTCATAAGAGGCGGGATTGGGTGGTCAGGCTGGCTGACTTGGTTTATGCATGTCATCGATCCAATTTGCGTGGATCGATGCTCATGATGTCAATCACTGGTTTGTCTGGTCGAGACTCGATTATTTACAGACAGCTGTCATATAGCTGGAATATTGCTGAGTGCGGCGTTAAACAACAAACCAAACCAAAGCCTCACCTGCCTTCCACATAAACACACTCTTAAGTGGATTGTGAAAATAATACATTAAAATAATGAAAACATTACTCACACAACACACTCACGTTTAAGTGGATTGTGAAAATAATACATTAAAATAATGAAAACATTACTCACACAAACACACTCACCTTTAAGTGGATTGTGAAAATAATACATTAAAATAAGGAAAACATTGATTATATGCAGTATATTAATTCATGAGAAAATGGGGTAGTCGTCTCAGGCGCCGCGATTCGCTGTGCAGAGTTGCGTCCCTTGGACACACCAGAAACCTATGATTGTGCGTTCGAATGCCGGTTCGCCCCGATTATGTTTCTAGGTTTGTCAGCACCATACCCCTGCTCATGGGTTTCACCGAAGTGGTAAATGTCTAAGACCTGCATCACTTCGGGCTTTCCTTCCACAATAAGCTGACACGCTGTGATATAACTTGAATACTGTTAAAACCCAACTCACTCACTCATGAGAAGAAGTGAACACTCTACAAAATGGCTAAGAAGGGCAGGGATGCACTTGAGAAGCCATTGCTCATTTTGTATAATGGTGTACAGGGGAGGTAGGGTAGCCTTGTGGTTAAAGCATTTGCTCGTCACGCGGAAGACCAAGGTTTGATTTGTCAAATGGGTACAGTGTGTGAAGCCCATTTCTGGTGTCCCCCGCCGTGATATTGCTGGAATATTGCTAAAAGCGGCGTAAACCATACTCACTCACTATAATGGTGTACAGCCTTGCAAGTCTAAAGTGTCAAGGCTTGAAAGAGAATATTTAACCAGTGAACAGAATGAGGACTTTTATCACAGTTGATACCTGATTAGTTGTATTTCACGGTGCAGTACATTCAAAAACACAGTTGTGATACAATTCCACTGTATCAATAACTGAAACTATTAATGTATCCATAGCATGGTTAGACACTGAAGAATGGTATTTATGATATTCTGAAAATGTTCACTGGTCTATAGGAATGTAAAGATGTCATGGAATTCAGTCATCTTGAATAATTTAATGATCATAAACTCAACATAGCAACTTTGCATATTTTAGGGCATACTTTATCACAGATGCTTGGACAAAATTACATTTAATAAATGTAAATAGAATAAAAAAACGGACATGACAAACTGAGAGGCGAAATATTATTTTTCTCTCTCTTGGAAATTGACTAGATGCATCTTGGAAAATTAAATTTCACACAAAAATTGCAATAGCTTTTTCAGTTTACTTGCAAGTTGTATTTTCAAAACTTCAGCAGTTTGATGTTTTCCATATTATTTGCTGTAATTTAAGATTCAGCTTATTTGTTTGCGTGCGTTTTTGACGCTATTTAAGTTTTATCACAGTGTTATGAACTTAAAATACTTTGATTTAACAATTAGTTCACTATCATGTCAATGAATAATTATGAATCTGTCCTAAATATATTTGCTGAATTGATAACATGCACCTAAGAATGGTACATATGTATCAAGTAGTATTCAAATATATCCATGACATGTCACATGTGGCCTAGTAGTTCTTCAAATATATGCATGACATGTCACATATGGCCTAGTAGTTCTTCAAATATATGCATGACATGTCAGATATGGCCAGGTAGTTCTTCAAATATATGCATGACATGTCACGTATGGCCTAGTAGTTCTTCAAATATATGCATGACATGTCACGTATGGCCTAGTAGTTCTTCAAATATATGCATGACATGTCACATATGGCCAGGTAGTTCTTCAAATATATGCATGACATGTCACGTATGGCCGGGTAGTTCTTCAAATATATGCATGACATGTCACATATGGCCTAGTAGATCTTCAAATATATGCATGACATGTCACATATGGCAAGGTAGTTCTTCAAATATATGCATGACATGTCACATATGGCCTAGTAGTTCTTCAAATATATGCATGACATGTCACATATGTCCTAGTAGTTCTTCAAATATATGCATGACATGTCACATATGGCCTAGTAGTTCTTCAAATATATGCATGACATGTCACATATGTCCAAGTAGTTCTTCAAATATATGCATGACATGTCACATATGTCCTAGTAGTTCTTCAAATATATGCATGACATGTCACATATGGCCTAGTAGTTCTTCAAATATATGCATGACATGTCACATATGGCCTAGTAGTTCTTCAAATATATGCATGACATGTCACATATGGCCTAGTAGTTCTTCAAATATATGCATGACATGTCACATATGTCCTAGTAGTTCTTCAAATATATGCATGACATGTCACATATGGCCTAGTAGTTCTTCAAATATATGCATGACATGTCACATATGGCCTAGTAGATCTTCAAATATATGCATGACATGTCACATATGTCCTAGTAGTTCTTCAAATATATGCATGACATGTCACATATGTCCTAGTAGTTCTTCAAATATATGCATGACATGTCACATATGGCCAGGTAGTTCTTCAAATATATGCATGACATGTCACATATGTCCTAGTAGTTCTTCAAATATATGCATGACATGTCACATATGGCCAGGTAGTTCTTCAAATATATGCATGACATGTCACGTATGGCCTAGTAGTTCTTCAAATATATGCATGACATGTCACATATGGCCTAGTAGATCTTCAAATATATGCATGACATGTCACATATGGCCTAGTAGATCTTCAAATATATGCATGACATGTCACATATGGCCTAGTAGATCTTCAAATATATGCATGACATGTCACGTATGGCCTAGTAGTTCTTCAAATATATGCATGACATGTCACGTATGGCCTAGTAGTTCTTCAAATATAAGCATGACATGTCACATATGTCCTAGTAGTTCTTCAAATATATGCATGACATGTCACATATGGCCAGGTAGTTCTTCAAATAATCCATATTTTGTTAGTTGTTCAACTTTAGTTTTATTCAAACCCAGAAATGCATGACATTGCGCGACGATCGATGCTCATGATGTCCATCACTGGACTGTCTGGTCCAGACTCGATTATTTACAGACTGCCCTGATATAGCTAAAATATTGCGGTGTTCAACAAACAAACAAACAATGAAACGTAGGCGTTGTAGCAGCGCTTGCTTATTCCTGTTGTCAAAGTATTTAATATATATGTGTTCATTAAACCATAGATTGCTTAAAACCTCTAATATTTATTACCTTAATTTTCCATTAACACTTTCTGTAAGTATTTAGTTCTGTTATTTATACGGCTAGCGTCGTTTTAGTGCACTGTATGCTAGAGCGTGGGTTTTCTTTTACATTTTTAAAAATAATTCGTTTGAAAAGCTTGATTTAATGTTTGGGGGAAAATAAACAGCTGTCAAGTCAATATAAAACAGTGTCTGTGAGTGTCGCAGGTTCCGAAAGTCGAGCCTGTCGTAGATCGGCGGAACGTTCTGTTTGAATGCGTGTAAACAATTAAAATGCTTGTGTTTTGTTCAGTTCTGCGTTCCGAGGTACGTTATGGTCATATGATTATCTACCACATATATTTGTAGCATTGTGAACGCAGGTTATATCGACCCGAAGAGCTACTTTTATGTGTTTAGGGTATTTGTGATGCTCAGTCATAGTCCTTCGGTTTTCGTTCACGTTCCAGGACATTCGTGACCAACTCGTGACCAACTCGTGTTATTCCGGGACAAACCGAATAGGTTACGGAAAGTGACGAGTGTTGACGAATGGTTCCAGGAATGAACAGTAATTCCCGTGACACAAGCTTACATATCTGTGCCACTGTTTTGAGAGTGACGTGTGCTTGACAAAATAAACTTACCCCGTCCTCACTTTTCCTAAAATAAATGGAATGCAATCTAATAATTAATGTATTGTGTCCCAATGGCTTACCTTAGTAAACTAGAATAAGAATTGTCCGAGGTGACCCTGCAGTGCAGCCTTGTCTGCTACCCCTGGTGCATGGGTGTTCTAAACACTGTAGGAGACTTAAATAGCCGTATTAATTGTGTTCTGTGCTACAGCTACAACGTGTCATGTGTTCATCACAACTCAATTAGGGATAAATTTCTGTGGCCAGGTGCTGTTTCATATTACCTATAAATGTGTATGACTCGATTACTCTTGTGTTATACGCACCGCCAGAGTATTTGGAACCTACCTATAGCCTCCCAAGTTGTAAATTACCAGACAGGTCACAGCAATGCGTTTAAGGGATGATCATTTATAGGGGAAAATTGTAGGTAGGATTATATATTATAGACATGTTGAAAAGGCCTCGGCTGTCGGAATGTTTCAAAGAGAAATGTTATTAATAGTGTTGTTGTTTTTTGACGGCGCAAACTAATCGAGCCGTCGGGGTGCGATGACAGGCAATAAACCAAAATGGAAGCCACACCTAGTTTCTCAACCCGTCCCAGTAGGTCGCCTATTACGACCTGGGACCCGTTCCACAAAGCGATCTTAGCGCTACGACTGTCGTAAGTCAGTGTTAAAAATTGGGAGTTACGATCAACTTAGCGCTAAGACTGCTTTGTGGAAAGTGTCCCAGGGCGCCGTTGTACAAAGCGATCTTAGCGCTAAGGTGATCGTAACTCCCATACCTTAACATAGACTTACGACAGTCATAGCTCTAAGGTTGTTTTGTGCAACGGCGCCCAGGATAGGCTGCTATCTTTTATATTCTTTTATATTCTTTTACATTTTATACGTGTTACAGCAATAGAAAGTACATTCTCATCGAGCAGTTTCCCCATTTGACCAATCGACCCCAGCCCTACCTCCACCCCACTGCCGAGTGCAGTGTTAGAGACCGTAACTTACATGTATTAGTACCAGAAGTCCCTGTGTAGCAATACGCTGCCACGTGTGCTCCCGACGCATCGCCCCGGGGAGTCTCGTGGATAGAACGACACCTGGCTGGAAGGTCGGGGGTTCGATCCCCGGTCGCGTGATACCAAGAGTTGCTCCTTGTTGTTACCCTGCCTAGCATATGGCATTAACGAGATTAAACAAGGACTGGTCGGCTCGGAGTCAGTATACCGTGTCTGAGTGGGATACTCCTATTAAACATGGGGGCACACGTGGCCTAATTGTCGAAGGTGCCGAAATTCGCTATGCAGAGTTGCGTGCCTTGGGCACGCCTGAAACGCAATGATCATGGGTTCTGTGCGATTATATATGTTTCCAGGTTTGTCAGGATCATACCCGTGTTCGTGCGTTTCACCATTGTGGAAAAAAAAACAACGTCGGAGACCTGCATCACTTCGGGCTTTCCTCTCGCATTAAGCTGACACGCCGTCATATTACTGGAAACTGCTAAAAGCTACGTTACACCCAGTTCAGTCACTCCATGTTAAACTGTGGCGTGGTATCTCACTGGGATGGCACCATGTTTTAAAACCGGCATTGGTCCTAATTATTACAACCCATACACACACACACGCTCACACACATGAATGTACATCGCTGCATAAGTGCAATAATCTTGAACGCAACATTAAATTGACCCTATTTCCCGTGGCTTCACCTATGGTGACGTGTGACCTCACCTTTCCCGACTCCCGGGATGCCGACTGGCTGAAACACATGGGGTGTGTTCCCTACTTGTCATACGGAGGCAACACTAGATCTTTGTTGTTACAAACATCAGTCATCACGTGACATAAGAAGACCTCGATGCACTAAACATACCTGCGCGTCAAAACGTGTGACGCAGATGTGGAATACGCCCTCCTTTAAAAAAGGGCCGTAACCAACATGTATTGTAAATGAGGAATCTGAAAACAGCTACCTTTTAGAGATCAGATGTTATGAACAGTTTGTTCCAATTGTGTTTTATTCACAAGGGCTTGTAACGCAAAAAATAGCTACGTTTAACTATATCTTTTTATATAGTATACTGACACTGAGTGTGACCTTATGTCTTGTAGCTGCTTTTTTTTGCAAGCCCCTGTGTTTTTGTTAGTAGTATTTATTCACTGAACCAGCCGATCTAATGGGTGTTTAGATTTGCATCCCTTATTCGTACCAGGATCCGCGAAACCTTTATACGCTCCGATTATGATCCGTCGCCTGTCAGCACGCCTTTTGGTTTCACGAAATAAGTAAAGATCTTCCACCTGCGTTTATTCCCACTGATCTGATAAGTATATATATATATATATATATATATATATATATATATATATATATATATATATATATATATATATATACCAGTGATTGTCTGGTCCAGCCTCGATTATTTACAGACCATTGTCATATAGCTGTCATATAGCTGGATTTACTGAGTACAGAGTTAAACAACAACCAAACAAAACAAAACTGTACCAAAGGGTTGACAACACTGTATTACACAAGTCATACAGACAGGTATGGACATTTGTCTATATGCGAGTTCACAACTCTACTGATAGCACCTGTATGGTGGTCAGGGTGACCTAGATACTGCCAAGTGAATGACACGAGGGTTACAGTTCTCGCCACTTGAAATAGAAGCACGAAATATCGCGATGATTAATTAACGTTCGTTCGTTTGTTGTTTAACGCCGCACTCAGCACTATCTGTAATTATATATATATATATATATATATATATATATATATATATATATATATATATACACACAAAGTCCGTGATATAATCGAATCTGGACCTGACAATCCAGTGATGGACATCATGAACATCGATCCACGCAACTGGCATACGATGACATGCATCAACCAAGTCAGTGAGCCTGACCACCCGATCCCGTTAGTCGCCGCTTACGACAAGCATAGTCACCTTTTACGGCAAGCATGGGTTGCTGAAGACCTATTCTGAGGAAGATAGCTGCATGTGTGCTAATACTTATAAAATGAAAACAAGCCATTCCACCGGTAAGAAATATTACTTTCAGTAATGACAAAAATCGGAAAGTGCGCTTTAAAAAAAATATCCATTTTGATAGCAATAAACATTTTCGTTGAGTTCTGATCAACTGGTCACACAATACGGCCAGGTAACTGCTAGCGGTATATTTGGCATGGCGCTTTAAATACTTCTGCGCGTTGTTTTCCTTTCAGTTCGTGCTTGTAATGTGCGTACGCTGCCACTTTTTGCCTAAATATGGTCACCTGACTGCCAAAGGTAACCCGGATACTAACCACGTGATCAAAACTCAATGATGATTTTTATCGCCAGCAAAATGGATATTTCTTGAAAAGCGCACTTTGCAATTTTGTCATTACTGTAAGCAAAGGCGTATATAGATAAGATGGGAAGCCTGCAGCAATAGCCGTTGGCGATGTGCGCCGCGCAAGCAGGCCAAGTAATAACCTTATCGTGGGAATACAGTAAACTACGGTTATAACGAACTCAAAGAGACTGCTTATGTTAGTTCGTTATAACCGTAGTTCGTTATAAGCATATATACAGCATAACCACATCAAATAGTCGGGACCAAAAAAGTAAGTTCGTTATATCCGTCAGTTCGTTATAAGCGTGTTTATTATAACCGTAGTTTACTGTAGCTATATTCGTTAATTAATCATCGCGATATTTTTAGTGATTCCATTTCAAGTGGCGAGGACTGTAGCCTCTTACTGCGATGTTGCACAATAGACACGCGTGTCATTGGGTCGCATGTCAGTGAATGTTGCTGTGCAGTTACAGTTTACAGGCAGCCGGTCGTCCGTCCTGCCATAATATTTAGTTTCCGTACGATTAGCTCGACAAATATTGATCTTTTTAAAAGAAATATATAATCAACATGTCAAATTCGATAGCCTAACAAAGCGGTTAATATTGATAAGTCAAAATCACATGACCAGTTGAGAATTAGGCTAACGTTCCTTTTTGAATGATACTATTAAAAAAAAAATAATTTAATTCTAGACCTATTTTACCCCGGATCTTCACGGGTGGCCAAGTGAGGCATGTAAAAAGATAACGTTCAAGCACATAAAGCGCCATTGCTTGTTCCAAACACGTACATGTGGTTTGTTCATAAGCTATTATCGGTGTTTCCTGCATTGATATCGATAACGCATTCAACATAATGAACTAAACCAGTGCCGCTTCACTCAGTATCTTCGCAAACCAGTGAAGATCCGGGGAAGAATAGGTCTTCAGCAACCCATGCTTGCCGTAAAAGGCGACTATGCTTGTAAGAGGCGACTGACTGGATCGGGTGGTCAGGCTCGGTGACTTGGTTGATGCATGTCATCGTATTCCAATTGCGTGGATCGATGCTCATAATGTCAATCACTGGATTGTCTGGTCCAGACTCGATAATTTAAAGACCCCCGTCATATAGCTGGCATATATTGCTGTGCGGCGTTAAACAACAAACAAACAAAAAACATAAAGAGTCATTGCTTGTTCAAAACACGTACATCTTCGTCTTGGTTTGTCAAAGGCTATTATCGATGTTTCCCGCACTGAAATCGATAACGCATTCACCACAATGAACCAAACCAGTGCCGCGTCACTCAATAACTTGGCCAAACCCAAAGAGTTCGTGTTCAGGTTTGTCTTGGTAGAATAAAGATAAACGTACTTGCGCGTTCGTTTCACATTCATTTTAGCGCGGTTTAATCTACAGGTATCCTTGGTCTAAAGACCGCCTCCGTGGCCTAGTGAAAGAGTGTCCGCCCGGAGAGCGGAAGGTCCGGGGTTCCATCCCCGGCTGCGTCATACCAAAAGACGTTAAAAGATGGTACTTGTTGTTATACAGTCTGGCGCTCGGCATTATGGGGCTAAAACAAGGACTGGTCGGCTCGGAGTCAGTATACTGTGTCTGAGTGGGGAATTCATGTTAAACTGCGGCATGGTATCTCAGTGGGCTAGCACTAGTACAAGCAGCCACACACACACTATGTAAGTGCAATAATCTTGGACGCGACGTTAAGGCATTGTACATTTATCTCCTAAACAAACAAAAACACACTGTGAAAAAGGTCTGAAACAGATGATGAGAAATTACATGAAAATATTTCATTTACATTTACAGTTTTACATAATGGCGGAACACGACTCGGAGGATATACGCCCCTCGTCTCTTCCTCCGCTCCCCCCACCTCTTCCACCCTTAATACCCATGAATACCCCATCTGAACCCCATGATGAAGAGTCCGACCGACAGTTGAAGGTGAAGATGGATTTAAGCTGTGTAATAGGTACGATTGTGGCGATAATAATCATGTCAGAAGTCGACAACGTGCTTGAAAGAAATAGGTTATATGTCAGTTATATGATCATGTATAATGTTTTAAACCAATTGTTCTCTGTACTTTGACACTTTCAGTGAGCCGAAAAGGCTGTTATGTGACTTCGTAAAACCTTTTCTTGTGTGTACTATTTTGAATTGGGGCGGGTAGCCAAGTGGTTAAGGCGTTCGCTCGTCACGCCGAAGACCCGGGTTCGATTCCCGACATGGGTTCAATGTCTGAATCCCATTTGTGGTGACCCCCGCCGTGATACTGCTGGAATATTGCTAAAAGCGGCGTAAAACCATACTCACTTTCTCACTTATTTTGAATGTTAGACCCAGAGGGTTAAAATGTGCAGTTCTTGGTGCCGTTGTACAAACCAATCTTAGCACTACGACTGTCGTAAGTCTATGTTAAGGTATGGGAGCTACGATCACATTAGCGCTAAGATTGCTTTGTACAACGGCGCCTTGTTTCAGGGTCCAAGCGGTATCAGAAAGAGATGCAGTTCCGTATGGTTGGGGCCATCGAGAAACAGGACCTTGGGAAGATCCGGCATCTCATCAAGTCCGGTGTCAACATTGACTGTGTTATCCTCTACGCTAAAACCCCCCTCATCCACGCCGTGGAACAGGGCTATGACGATGTGGCCGAACTGCTGGTTGATGCTGGCGCCAACCTGGAGAAGTCAGAAACCATTGCCTGGCAACGCAGACCTCTGCACATGGCGGTCGTGAAGAACTCCCTGAGAATGGTGGAAGCACTTCTGAGAAGTGGAGCCCAGGTTGATGGACAGGATGGCTGTGGTATGACGCCCCTTCACCACGCCTGTCACCTTGGTTTCAGAGCCATCGTTAACGTCCTAATCCACTACCGTGCCTCAATGAACCTTGGAGATTACGTGGAACGAGATGCTCTACACAGGGCGATAGAAGGCAAGCATCTGGACATTGCGGAGCTCCTCCTCAATTACGGAATCTCATTATCCGGTGCGGATAGGTACGGGTGGACGCCGTTATTTGCTTGCGTGATGGGTAACGATCTTGAAGGTACCCGATTCCTTTTGCATCGGGGTGCTGACGTCAATTATAAGGATCACAAGGGGGACACCCCGTTGCATGTTGCCTGTGACAGATTGTCCAGGTCCAACATACGGACCATGCTGTGCACCTCGGTGGACTTCTATAGACGGATGAGGCGGATACCCACGTCGGACATCCAACAGCTTCTCCAGGGAGAGAACAAGGCTCACTTTGAGATGATCGACTTGCTGGTAAACACAGGGGCTGACATTAACGCCGTTAACGACTTCCAGACCCGCCCTGTCCACATGACGCGAGATCCAGTGGTGTTGAAGTACCTTATTCTGTGTGGCGCGCACATTGACTATGATATGGTGTTGCTGACCCATCTGTTCGGAGGGGAAGCCGACTGCCCCAGCTGGCTTGAGGCGGAGTTTGCCATGCAGACGACACTTCAGAGAATATGCCGCAGAGTCATTCGGTGTCATCTGCACCACACGCGAAACATAAGTGAAGCAGTGAAATGCCTCCCCTTGCCCAGGAAGTTCATTGATTACTTGAATGTTGTGGAATTTGAACATCGGGTATGATATTCGTGTTTCCTCTACACGTGCTAATGGTTGGCGGACTTGTCATTGTTTCGCTTGCCCATTTTGCCTGTGCCTTTACATGGATGAAAGTAAAAATGTTGTGTGTGTTTCTATTTCGTTTCCTGAACAATTGTTATATCGCTTCTTATCGGCCCGACAAGTATTTCGGGGGGGGGGGGGGGGGATATAGTCGACGCCGCGTCTGTCCGTCCGCCTATTATCTTTTGTTTCGGAAGCATAACTCGAAAACCTTTCAATAGTTTTCAACAAAACTTGGCAGATATGTATCAGATCCTGGCTTGTGCCATTTACGGATTTTTGGCAATTAATTTCTCGATTTTCACAGAAACAATTTGTCCTCTCAAAAGGTGGGAATGTGTGTGTTGGTGGGAGAGAGGTGGATTTCGTTTTCGGAGCACAACTTGAAATCCGTGAAAGACTCTTCATCCAAACCTGGTACATGTATTAACCAAGGGCTGTAGTGGTGCCTTTTGCTATTTTCAAAATTTGATATTTCTTCTATTTCCATGGCAACAGGTTTAACTTTGATAGCTCAATAACTACTCTTGTATACGGACAGACCAATTAAATAGAAATTCTCTCATTAAGTTGGACTTAAAGTAGCAGTCAGATAATTAGTTCTTTCGAATTTGTTGGGGCCGGGGGGATTTGTCATCTTCGGATGAATCTTGTTTTGGAACGTATTCATATTAGCTCGACTGGTCGTGCACTTATACAACATGCGGATGACACAGCCTTTAGCAAGCCCTTACACATGTTTCGGTAAGAAGAATTTGTACCGATTTGGCTAATGTACAGTCCTAATGTTACGACAGATTTCATGCGGTTGCCAACTACACAAAGATGTATGCTGTAAAAACTATTGTCGTCGTGGCATTTTTCTAGACGAGGGTAATTTATTTAACGGATCAAGAGAGATTAGTCGGCATCCATAATACACTAAATTCAATCTAACAATATTTTTCCTTTATCGTAAAGTAGGTTAAATTACTTCTTTCTATTTGTGTCCTGGGGAAGATTAATGTTGTCAGGTAAATACAGCCCCAACTTTCTATGTGATGCACAGGTCAAGTACGATAACGATATTGATATCTGAAGACACATCCGAGGCTAAAACAGCGCATGAACACACAGGTAAAGTTGTAGAGTTAGCCAAATGAGTCAATATTAAGGTAGATTGTTTGCAACCAAGGCGTTACTTGCATTCCTCGAGTACGTATTACAAACAAATTCCTTGTTTTATACCAACACATATGACCTGGACAACACGTTAACCACATTTGAAAGGGGCGGTCGGGTAGCCTTGTTAAAGCGTTCGCTCGTCACGCCGAAGACCCGGGTTCGATTCCCGACATTGGTACAATGTGTGAAGCCCAATTTTGTTGTTCCCCGCCGTGATATTGCTGAAATATTGCTAAAAGCGGCGTAAAACCATGCTCGCTCACTCACTCACTCACTCACTCACTCACTCACTCACTCACCATATTTGAATACAAATTGCGTATTGTAGGGCGGATATTTTGCTCATCTTTGAACGTTTAACATATGAACTTGGCAAACCTAGGGTAATAACTAGTTTATGTATGTTTCCAGCCACAAATTCAACCATCAGCCACACGACAGACAAACACATATATAACGTAATCTGTAAACGATGACCAAGATGGTGATCGGGAATTATAACGAACATAAATATATGAGAACTTTTCCTGAATTTGAGGCGATTAATCAAGTAAGAACTGATGGGAATACATACATACACAAAAGCCTGCAATATGGCACATTAAAATTACCATACTTTAAGGTTGGTTGGTTTGTTGTTTAACGCCGCACTCAGCAATGTTCCCGCTGTATGACGGCGGTCTGTAAATAATCGAGTCTGAACCAGACAATCCAGTGATTGATATCATGAGCATCGATCCACGCAATTGGGATCGATGACATGCATCAACCAAGTCAGCGAGCCTGACCACCCGATCCCGTTAGTCGACTTTTACGACAAGCATAGTCGCATTTTACGGCAAGCATGGGTTGCTGAAGAACTATTCTATCTCGGATCTTCACGGGTCGGACAATTTTGGTACTTTCCCGCACAGACATGACATGAAGAGAAACGACAGATACATGTGTAGATAAACATACACATGATGGATAAACAGACAGACAGAGACGGACTAGTAGTTACACAGACTGACGCACGACAGAAACACAGACAGATCTCAGATACACATACGGATATTACCTTAACGTCTCCATTGATTGATATTACAAGTACGTAAAACACATTAGGTTAAGCCATAAAGGAGATTGGGCCACTGCATCTGATGTGAGCGGGGAGCAAGGGTGGCCCAGTCGTCTAAGGCGCCGCGATTCGCTGTGCAGAGTTGCGTCCCTTAGGCACGCCAGAAACCTATGATTGTGGGTTCGAATCCCGGTTCGCCCCGATTATGTTTCTAGGTTTGTCAGCACCATACCCGTGCTCGTGGGTTTCACCGAAGTGGTAAACGTGTGAGACCTGCATCACTTCGGGCTTTCCTCCCACATTAAGCTGACACGGCGTGATATGACTGGAATACTGTTAAAAGCGGCGTTAAACCCTACTCACTCACTCACTCACTCTGATGTGAACGACTGTCTGGACCAATAGAGGACTGGCCTTCCATCTCGGCACGGGTTCATAATATATCTATTTTATTGGATTGCTTTACTATTTTTTTAATTTTGAATAAATAACCGGCCACGGAATATTTCAGAGTTTGTACCTTTAATGGGTAGTGTTGACTATTAGTTGCATTGCTACTTATGCATTAACTGTTGCGACACTAACACTTATGTGAAATAGTGGTTCTACCAGCGCGCATTACAACATGAATGCCTTTGCATTCCTTCAATGTAGACATTTAAATATTGCCCGCTAAAACCCAGGACATGTTATGAATTGCTTTGGGTTTCACCAAAGTTGTCAGACCTGACCTTCGGGCTTTCCTCCCACATCAAGCTGATGTAACTGGAATACTGTTCAAAGTTGCGTTAAACCCAACTCACTCACCCACTCAAGTGCTAAGGGACATGCAGAAAAGACAATTCAAGCTGTCATCGTTGAAGCTCAGATGTGTTTAATATGATTGTCAGCACCAAAGCCATGCTCGTGGTTTCGGACCATATGTTGACGCCGCACTCGTATTCCAGCTATTTCAATTCGGTCTGGAAACAATCCAGTTATTATCTATGTAGCACAGGCGGCACGCCCGTCTTAGCATGTCCTCCCTTAGACTATCTCGTAGTATAGTATTAACGCCAATCTTAGCGTGTCCTTCCTTTAAGCTCTATGTCGTATAGGCATATGCTCCATTTACCGCATCCTGAACTATAGAAGACACGGCAATCCTTGCATTTATTCCAGTTACCGTATACTGTAGCATAGAAAGTACATTAATCGTAGCATTTATTCCACTAACTGTATGCTAAGCATAGAAGACACGACAATCGTAGCATTTATTCAAATTACCGTATGCTGCAGCATAGACGGTACAACAATCGTAGCATTTATTCCACTTACTGCATGCTATAGCATAGAAGACACGAGAATCGTAGCATTTATTCCAATTACCGTATGCTGTAGCATAGACGGTACAACAATCGTAGCATTTATTCCATTTACTGTATACTATACTGAAGGAGACAACAATCGTAGCATTTATTCCATTTATCGTATGCTATAGTATAAAAGACACAGCAATCGTAGCATTTATTCCATTTATGTATTGGAGAATGTCCGAAATCTCGCAATTATTTTCGCACTTGAAGCTTGTTCGAGGCCGAAAATAATCGCGGTATTGAGGACTTTCTCCTACTTAAAACAAAGTTCGATCAAGTTAATGTCCCAAACTAATCTTCAAGTGATATTTACTATACTATGCTTTACTATGGGAGGCCGACCGCTCTTGTTTAACTATGGGAGGGGAACCTTTCAAGGAAAACTATGTGACGATTTAGTACCCATACTCAAACTATTGGAGTGTTAGCAAAATTATTGCGTCCATCCAACTGTCATTAAAGTTCACGTATCTTTGTTTTAATGTATCCTATATTTAAGGAGACTTCTAGATGACCGGATACACCCCTTTAAACCACCGAGAGTAGTTGCGCAGGCCTGAGCCAAGGGCCCTCCTGACCAGTTTGCTTCATCAAGCTCCAGTCTCACAGGCACCATTAACGCCGATCGTTGTGTCACTTGCTACAACCACATCAAAAACATCCACAACAGCAGCCTTCTCGTCTACATCTCCATCTACATCAACATCGTCATCAATACCCTCCATGAGCCAGATGTCTACACCCATGCCGCACATCAAACTGCCACAGTTCTCAGGAACTGAGAATGCTCAAACGCGGTCGGATGACTTTGTTAACTTTTCCAATTTCTTCTCTTATAATGATGAGAAGTGTCGACTCATGCCATTTTACCTTGAAGGTGCAGTCAAGCTGTGGTATAAAAATCTCCCTGAGGGCGACAGGCTAGATATGACTAAGGTGAAAGAAGCCTTCACCAAAAGATTTATGAAATCATCAGCCTTTGATGTCAGTTTGTTACAGTTGGCCCAGGAACAGGAGGAATCCATCAACACCCGGGTCGAGACAGCAACCATCCACCTGAAGCTGCCGGCATCTGTCATTGTGGCTGTAGGTGTATTGGCCTTCGACCCAACATCTGTCAGTGGGTATATAACAAAGAGCCCACCAATCTACAGGAGGTCCGTCACCAGGCAGAGCTGGCCCAGAAATCACTTGTAAGTGCAGTTATCAGAGGTCAACATGATGGCAAAAGTTGACCACCTCTACAGTCTGGTTGCCCCCCTTATCTCGAAGACTCCAGCTCCAGCTCCCCAGGCCTCATATCAACAGCAACTGATATATCAGCCACATGAGTCCTGTCAACGGCAATGACCACAGCTGTCTAATCAACTGCCACCTCCATTCCACCAGGCCCAACAACATCGTCACTACATCCAGTATGAACAGCATCAGCAACGACCCCGCTTCACACCCCCTTCATTCCTCCAGCAAAGATGTCTTGGATGTGGTATGTATTGCTCAAATCGTTCTGCATGCCCACACTTTCAAACAATTTGCTCATACTTTAACAGGGTAGGACATCATTACAATGTTTGCAAGACAGCTCATAATTCACAGAAAAGAGCTCCTAGGCAATAGGGACTCGCGCCTGATTCTCAATTCACTGAGGTCAGGCACCAGAAACCATTGGTCTCACTTGCGACTCCCTTATTCAAGAACACAGTCCTTGTAAAGGTGCAGCAAGTGAAGACAACAGCACGGGTGCTTCAGTCAGCTGTGTGAGCATGCGCTTCCTTCATAAAGTAGGCTACATGGGATTTTTTTTTGTCAGAATCCCATTAAACAGAAATTGTAGGAGTAGGTGGCGAAATTCACAAAGTGCTAGGTAGCATATCATTAGATGTCAATATTGGCTATATCTGTCTGTCGCAAACCTTCCATGTCTTCTCTTCCCTCCATCACTCCCTTATCTTAGGCATGGACTTTCTGGACTCGAACAAGGCTACAGTTTGTCTTGCCTTGCCTGCAAATGTCTGTATATCCATGAAGGTCTTCTTTCAGTAGCTATTGTGGAAATCAGTGCAGGATATGCTAGGTGCAGGAAGTCAGTTACAATCCCCTCTCGTTGTCAAGTAGATGTCCCTGTCCTGTCCAGGCTCCATTCTCCTACTTGAGCCAGTAGCAGAACTGTCCAAAACCAAACTTCAAGGTGCTAGATGCCTTGTAACCAATTCCAAGAAAGCGGTATACATGAGATTATTAAATCCCAATGATTCACCAGTACATCGAAAAAACCCAAAAGTACTTGCCACTGCCTCAGAAGTCGACCCATCCAGTGTATCAGTTCTCTCCGATACTCCTGTCCCAGACCTTTGGTCATGTCAGGTCAATCAAGCTCCGTCCCCTCACAGTACACAGGGGTCACATCACATCCCCTGACCTCAGGCCAATCATTGACTATCTTCAGAAAAGTGAAATTCCAAACAGTTACACAGACTCTCAGGTCAAAGGTCCTCGAGGCCATGCACAAGAGTTTGAAATGTTGGATGGTATTCTGCATCACTTTCACCAGGCAAAATACAGATGCAACAAAATATGCACCCTCCTTCTATCAGACAGATTTTGTTCCCTTGATTCTACGCAAAGATCTCCTCTATTCCTATCACGATTCCAAAGTAGGTGGCTGCCATCGTGGTAGAGATTCAATTAGACAGGCTCTTCTTGCTAAGTACTATTGGCCTGGCATGTATCAGGACATTGAAAACTACATCAAGTCTTGTGATATCTGTCAAAGATCAAAACGTCAGACAAATGCCAAACCTGCTCCTATGGTTCCTATGCCAATTGAGGACACCTTCTCCCGTATGCATATTGACATTTTAGGTCCCTTACCTGAAACTAAAGATGGCTACAGGTATGTTTTGCTTGTAGTTGACTCTTTCACTCGTTGGACTGAAGGTTTTCCAATGCGTTCTCAAGATGCTTATGAGGTTGCCCAAATTCTCTTCAATGAAGTTATTACTCGTTATGGTGTCCCGTGTACCCTTCTTTCTGACAGAGGTCGTCAGTTCACTTCAAAGCTTGTAAACACACTTTGTGAGCTGCTTGACATCAAGCACCATTTTGCATCAAGCTACCATCCCCGCACCAATGGTATGTGTGAGCGCCACAACAGCACCATCGAGCAAGCTCTCAGAGCCTACGTAAAGGCTGACCAATCCAATTGGGCAGAACTCATTCCCTGTGTCATGATGGCTATGCGTTCAACACCATGCCACTCAACTGGCTATTCTCCTCACTATCTTCTCTTAGGTAAGGAAATTCATTTTCCTGTTGACACTGCCTTACTTCCAAAACCCACCATAGGTAAAACTGCTGAAAGCCATCTCCGCACCCTGTTGGAAAATCTTAAGGTAGCCAAATTGATTCCAAAGGATAATATGCAAATCAGTCAGGAACTAAATATAGACCGACAGTATCTCAAAGCCAAGCCTCCGTCCTTCTCAGATGGTGACAGAGTATTGATGACAGATCCTACAGTGAAAAAAGGTCTTTCTCCCAAGTTGTCCCTCAAATGTTTTGGTCCTTACACTATCACTGCACTTGGTCCAAACTTCAGCATTCTCACACTGGCAAAGTCCACAAGTCCTTGATACATACTGACAGATTGAAAACATACACTGAGCGTGCTGAAAATGCTGACATGCAACCCAATGCACAATGCCCTGAAGCTGATCATGAGTCTAGGTGCTCCTCCCCAGAGCCTCATGTCACCACAGACCCTCCACATGATCTCACAGTCAAATATCATTGATCAAGACAATATATCACCCACCTCCACTCCTCCATCTGATACACCTATCCAGTCTCAGAGACACAATGCAGACACAAATGACAGGCAAACCTTCCCTGCAGATTGCATTATTCGATGCAAAAGGATCAACAATATCAAACACTACCAAATCAAATGGAAAGGGTATTCTGGCATCACATGGGAACTGACTTCCAATCTAAGCCAAGATCTCACTGAACAGTATCATAAGCACAAGACAATGTCTGGGCATAGACGCAGGCATGGGCAGAAGCACTTCAAGTATTTTATTAGTTCTAAGTCTCCTTATTCTTTTTGGGTATTTCCCTCTGGTAACCATGGCAAGTGCATTTGAATGTTATTAAAACGAAATGTGTTTCCAACTAAATGAAACGCAACAACAAATAATGCAATTGATTCCTGAATCTAAAACTCCTTCATCAACCCGTACAAAGCGGGCTGTCCTAAGTTTTGTTGGTTCCTTATCAAAAACTTTGTTAGGAACAGCCACAACAAATGATGTCAATATTCTAGCCCAACATATTAATGCCCTCACCAAACAGGATGTGAATGTTGCACATTCTCTACAACTGCACTCAGAACATTTGTCCTCCTTTATAAAGCTAGTTGATACCAGATTTTAAAAATGCTATCAAACGTGTAAAAGAAAATCATGATGCCATCCGTTTAACAGCCCATGCTATGGAGCAGAGTGTTAAATCCATTCAATCCACATTTGCTACATTAGCTTCTCTCTTGATAGATCAGATACGGAAAGCATATATTGTTGAACACCAACTGGAGGAACTTAATTTAGGTATTCTTGATCTCGCCAAGAATGAATTATCACCCCTCGTATTCCTCCACAAATCTTGCAACAAACAATTCATCACCTTAGTACCCTTCTCTCTAAAAAATATCCAAGCTTTAGGCTTTTGCAAACAATGCCTGCCTTCTACTACTCCAATGCCAAATTCTTATATGCTCGTGCAAAATCCTTCGTTTGTATTTCCAAATAAAGTTTTCAATTTCCTCTATCATTCACTCCCTCCAATTGTATAAAATTATCTCCCTGCCTCTTTCCATCAATGGTACATCTCCTCATACATCTCAACTTTTGGATATGCCCGATTATCTTGCACTTTCTCCTGAAACTTTGATAGTTCCCCCTTAGCTTCATGCAATGGGGATGAAAATATCCTGCACTGTCCTTTTCATATAGCTCTACAATCGTTTACTAAACCTTCCTGTCCTCTGGCATTATTCCAAAATGAAAAAATCACAGTTAAAACGCTCTGTGAACTAAGCCTCAACCTCCCCAGATCATTCCTCTCATGTTCTTGTCTATCGCATTCCCTTTCTGAAACTTCACTGCCCTAATAGTCATTGTACAATTCCTGGTTGTACATTTTGTGTGATCGTCACTCCTTGTAACTGTTCACTGTCAACTGAAGAATTCTTCTATCAAGCATCTTTTGGTTCCTGTGATAACACTACCCAGCACATCACCCACCTGTATCTTGTCAACCTTGCTCTGCTTCAGCATTTCTTTGATTCATCTGTCCTCTCTACCATTGCTGGAGATACCAATTTTAAGACAAATGTCAACTTTACCATTCCAAATTTTAAGATATATTCACATGGATATTCAACTATTTTGGCTGATGACAATAAAGCTCATCTTAGTTTGAAGCTCATTGCAGAAAGTGCAAAGACAGATGAAACTATTTTCAAAACAATTGCAGAACACCTCGTAGATGGCCAAATTCCCATTCAAACTTCCTGGCTTGACACTAGTTCTGTTATTGCTGTCACAGCTGCTGCTGTCTCAAGTGTCGCCGTTATACTGGTTCGTTGGATGTTCTTCAATATCCGCACACTCTCAGCAGCACCTACGCTTGTAACCTGCATTGGCCCTGTTAAAGCTGTGTTACCTCCTGCTCTTAATTATAATTATCACACTCTACCTAGTTCAGGTACAGCTAGCTTTGTCCTTACTGACCTTGCTGACTACCATGTTTCTATTCTCCTAGGCCTTATAACCCTAGCTATTGCTTCCACCCTTCTTCTTCTTCTCTATCAACAGCGTTCAGGTCCTTGGAATGGTCTAGTTCTTGAACTCACATCAGGTTCTGAATGTGTGGCAATCCCAGTCATATCTGACACACTGTCCTTCATACTGGGATATTCAATCACCCTCAACCGTGGAAAACCTCCGCATTGCTGGTTACTTCTTCCTCACACTCTGTGTTGACTGGCCAGGCTTCATTGTAACTAACCAGCTTACTAAAACCTCCGTCACTATTCCCAATACCATTAGGATTTCGTACTTCAATGCTCGTCAACTCCGAAGGATGTTCAAGCAACCTTTCAGTGCCTACCACCTACTTGTCCATAATAACTTGTATACAATTCTTGAACCACCTACTTCAGTGCAATCATTTTAGTGTGTGGGCAGCAATATTTGTGCATTGCATCATGTATCATTTGTTTCAGCTTGGTATTCATATTTCACGATTGATATGTTTTGATAGTGTTTTGTTTATTTGATTGATTCTCATATTTTGTACGTTCTCAATCTTTTAGCTTTTGAGAACAAAAGCTCCATGACGCCCAGGGGTATTGTCATAGGTGTAAAATTTGTCATTTTTCCTCAATATTCATATAAAAGTTAACTGTGGTAATAGTCTTTATTGAGTTTGATTAAGGTAAACGTAAAGTGTTGCATTTAGTCAGTCTCACGTGTGAAGGTCGCCGCTATCTAGAAAATGGTATAAAATCCTTTGAGCATGGTCAGTATGATCTATCTGTACATGTCTCAGCCTCTATCGCAAGGACCGCTTGGCACACGTTTGCTGATACGTCCAACTCATATCAATATTTTCGGACTACTCATCAATTGTTATTCAACTTATGTGGACATCACTTGGTCAAACTTCTTAGGAAAGACTTAATTCCTATTCTCGGCACACGAACTCAAATTTTCTTATCAAGCTGATAATTGAACATGCAGTAAATTCGTGACCATTCAAGGTGTCTAGAGTATATATACTGGCTAGCCCCGGGGGTACCTCACTGTTGAGAAATCCCCAATAAAGGAGCTGGCCATAGACACTTTGTTTGGTTTCTTTGAAGGTAAGTCATGATCACTTTACTATTTCTCTAAATTTATAAGTTAAATTGTGTTATAATTTGTATCGTATATGGAGCAATATTATCAGCTGTAAAGGTATTTAATCTTATGTGATTGATCATGTATAAGGGCAAATATATCAAGTGGGTTGTATCTATTTAACGGAATTATCTGTCAAATGTACGTTACAAAACTTAGACAAAACTATCGTTTAAGTATTCACTCCACGGTATAACATATTGAATATCAAACATGTTCCGAGTCAGAAATAAGGTGTGAACAATCGGGTGTCGTGGTAGCAAGCTGTGTATTTTATCTGCATGTTAAAATTTTAGTGTGATTCAGTTAATTTTTATATGTGAAAACGTCGTGTAAATGCAGACGAACTCACTTTGATCAGACTTTTTATATCACACGAGGTATGTACATTATCTTTTAATGTAAGGATTCTATCATGAACCATACATTGCATGTATTACTTGTTCATAAACAGAATCCAGACTGCTTTAAAAATTGTTTATAAGAGTTAGTTGATGTAAACGTTAATTACTATAGCTAATATATGATGTATTTGCATCCCACATATTTATGCTAATAGCACAACTAAGCCAGAGCTAAAACCAGTAATAATATTCATGTAATCATTTAGTTAATCTGTTAGCGATGTACAAATAAGATAGGTAACTCTCTTGTAGGTACATAGGTCTGAACATAACGCATTTGTAACACAGCTGCAGGAAACATGTAGACATTACGAGCAATGTCTAAAATTACATATATCCATATATTATACCATTCAGTTATGGGAATGGACATTTGTTAATGGGCCGGTTGTATGTGGATGCTATCTGATATAGTTTGTTTGCTGCGGTAGTTTAGATAAATTATAGATATGGCCTATAACATATACCAGCATAAAACAAATGCTCAGAAGTTACAGCCAACACATGTTGTTATTTATATTTAAATCTTCATCCATTTGATACCGATATTGGGTTTAACTAGGTTTATGCATAAATGAGATATACCTTCTGGCAGTGCCATTTCACAAGGCGTAATCATAATTAGGAGTGGCTGAAAATAAATGTCACATAAGATTATGTAATTTTTCTTTATAGGTATCTTTGTAGACTGACTTTTATATTGTTATTTGTAATTGGTTGTTTTATCACTTAGCTCACGGTACGTTTGTTTATCATGAAACTTACACTCTTATGTATAATCATTGTTTAATATCACACACTGTTGTGATAACTGCTTTTTTGTGAAAACTGTAAATGTTCTGTATGATTTTGTACTTAATATGTAAAAAAATGTAAACAGACTGTCGAGAAATTCCCAATAAAGGAGTTGGCCATAGACACTTTGTTTGGTTTCTTTGAAGGTGGTGCCCGATCCCGAGCTAATTCCCCAAGGCTAATTCTATATATTGTGACGGTTTGAATACGAAAGTGTCAAACCATCATACAACTATCGTAGCATTTATTCCATTTATTGTATACTGTAGTTAAGGAGACACAACAATCGTAGCATTTATTCCATCTACTGTATGCTAAAGCATAGAAGACTCGACAATCGTAGCATTTATTCCATCTACTGTATGCTAAAGCATAGAAGACACGACAATCGTAGCATTTATTCCATCTACTGTATGCTAAAGCATAGAAGACACGACAATCGTAGCATTTATTCCATTTACTGTACGCTATAGCATAGAAGACAGCAATCGTAGCATTTATTCAATTTATCGCATGCTATAGCATAGAAGACATGACAACGTAGCATTTATTCCATTTACTATATGCTTTAGCATAGAAGACACAACAATCGTAGCATTTATTCCATTTACTGTATGCTTTAGCATAGAAGACACAGCAATCATAGCATTTATTCCATTTATCGTATGCTATTGCATAAAAGACACAGCAATCGTAGCATTTATTCCATTTATCGTATGCTATTGCATAGAAGACACAGCAATCGTAGCATTTATTCCATTTACTGTATGATTAAGCATAGAAGACACAGCAATCGTAGCATTTATTCCATTTATCGTATGCTAAAGGATAGACGACACAAAAATCGTAGCATTTATTCCATTTACTGTATGCTATACTATAGAAGACACGACAACGTAGCATTTATTCCATTTACTGTATGCTATAGCATAGAAGACACAGCAATCGTAGCATTTATTCCATTTACCTTTTGCTATTGTTTAGAAGACACAAGAATCGTAGCATTTCTTCCACGCCAACCTTCGCATCTTGTCTATCTTGTGTGTATGTTGTTATTTAGGAGACAGTAAATCCCGTCTGACCCACGTGTATGGTATTGTTAGGGGAGACGCGATAATTGCAATGTTGAAATTTCTCTGTGAAATGGTAAACGACATATATACCTTAGGCTGGTAAACGAACGTAAAGTTATTTTGTTTGGTTTGGTATAATATTAATTCAATAAGCGTTATGATATACTAACAGTGTGTCATTTCTGATACATCGATATAGTCTCTTTAATACTACTGCTAATATAAAATTTTGAGACTTTCCCTGGCAGAGTTGACCTAACAGGGTGAAGATCTGTTGGTTGTAACTGACATTCCGTGCTGGGTTAGGTCAGCCCACTGTCCACGAATTAGGTCATGCCCTACGAGTTTTATTATGGTAATGAAACAATAACCCCAATCGTTATAAGCGTGCTCGTTAGTAAACGTAGTTTACTGTATTGAGAATGTACAGTCACCAGGACAAGATCGGACGATTTGTGTAAAGGATTGTGTCGTGATTAATGCCGTTATTTAAATTGTAATATGCAACACGTTTAAAAAAACGAACGCCACTATATGTCAGGTCGGCACATGCAAGGCATTGTTATCTACTTAACACGTCATGCCCGTTAAAGGACATCAACCATGCCCGTAACACGACATCAGCGTGATTAACAGTCGGGAGCCTCCACGCGCAAACATATCACGATTGTTCTATTATACATATATGCACCACGATCGATAATTATTATATTGATATCAAATAAATACACAGCATGATAGAGCAAATATACAACATTAATATTATCATATATAGAACAGTAATACTCACGTCAGTAGGGTTGAAAAAACCCCAATCAAATTAGTGTTGAAGTGATCTTGGGTGTTTTGGGTGTTCTTCTCTGGTATGAGTCAAGTCTCACTGTGGTAGGATGCAACACCTGTGCTGTATGTCATCTACGGCTCCTATGCTAGATGACTAAAGAGAAACGAGCTACTCGCGCAGTCCTTCTACACAACAAGCGTGGACAATGTGGGTCATGGGCTCTGTCTTAAAGGTACAGTCGTCACCACTCGCCCTTTTCCGTAAGAAGACTCGCCCACATATCGATCAATATTATGTTGGAAAATGTGACAAACCACTCAGAATGCGCGTTAGGATTGAGATTCTTTGATACAAAAAATCTAGAGCACATAAATCAACTATCATAAATAAAGCAATTAATATGTGACTATTTAAATAAAAGCGGTCAGATTTATAAGAAATCTCGATTCGAGACGATTTACGAGTCCGACTATGTTATGAACATTTCTTTACGAAATACTATTGAATAGTGATGACACCAGGTGTTCGCGAAAAGGTGAGCGTATTCCATCCCGCCCGGAACGTATCCTGTCCCTGTGGAACCCGTCACAAACCCAATTGTTCACCTGTTTAAACATGGGTGAGGTGAGGGGAAATGGGGTTTAATGTCGCGTCCAAGATTATTGTACTTATATAGCGACGTGCATGCACGTATGTGTGTGTGTGTGGGTGCTTGTACTAGACCGGACTGATGCCGATTTATAGTGCATGTCCACTGAGATACCATGCCGCAGGTTAACATGAATACCCCACTCAGACACAGTATACTGACTCCGAGTCGACCAGTCCTTGCTTTAAACCCTTAAATGCCGAGCGCCAGACAGTGTAACAACAAGTACCATCTTTTAAACGTCTTTTGGTATGACGCGGCCGGGTATCGAACCCCGGACCTTCCGCTCTCCGGGCGGACGCTCTACCACTAGACCACGGAGGCGGTCGTTGAAACATGGGAACATATGGTAAATGTCAACTGGGAATTACATCGAACATCATTTAGAATTGATGCATCAAATTTGGAAATGTCCTCCACATGTTCTCCACGTGGAAAATTGTGAGAAATGTATGTCGTCATTTCGACATCACAAAGTACATTGATAGCAAAATTGTGTCGTAGGCATTGTAGTTGTTTATACAGATTAGATCATTCACGGCAAGAGGTTAAGATGCCCACACGAGCGTTATTCCTCTGAGTTTGTTTCTGTCGATCTGTTTGATTTTCCAAACTTAATTCAGATTAACATCCCGGCTATTTTTGAATAACCGAAATAGCCACCAGCTTATATACATTGTCGCCTTTTTGGGAATCGACCCGGGCTTTGGGCTTGACGAGCGTCCGTTTTATATACAGGACTTCTAAACCGTCCCAGTGACCAGCAGAGTACCCTTGTGACTCTCTCATACCATGTTGTAAATGAGGCGGCCATGACAGGTGCCCCTTGTGGAGATACCAAAGTTATACTGTAATATCGCCATAATCAGCGCCATAATTGACTTGGGTGTGAGCATTGTGGGACAAAACAAAATACGTCAGTGTTTACTTCAATACATTGTTTTGTATATCGAGATTCATTCACGATAAATACTGAAAGGCAAAAGAAAGTCGTCACTTGATTGTACACAGTACATCTAATCATTACCACACATTATAAACCTATTCATTGGGATCTCTATTAAGTAAGAGAGTTCTTTCTATAGGCATTAAAACCTATTGTGAGGTTTTACTTTCAAAGTAAAACCTATAAAGAGAAGTTTAACTTTCAAAGTAAAACCTATTATGGACGCTAATGACTAACTTTCAAATTTCATCCATTCCAAATCGATAAGAAAAGTCATCGCTTTCTTCAGTGAATGAAGACTGCGTAACAAAATGAAAGTCGTCGTCGTCGTCGTCGTCGTCGTCGTCGTCGCTCATCTTTCCACATCAGAGTCTCTGGTGAAAGGACAGCAAGGTTTCAAAACACGTGCTTTTAAACAAGTGCTTATCGATGCTGCACAATTTGCACGTGCAGTAACTGCTAGCCGTTACGTTACAACTACCTCTATGTAACAGTTGGATTGTTTAAATCGAAAATCTTGTAAAGCAAAAAACACCTTTAAAATTGCGAATTTTCGTTTTGAAAAGTTTAAAAGAAGTGGAATATTGCAACACAAACATTTAGAAACCGAAGATTTCACTTTCATTTAAAAGTAAGTATTTGAGTTGTGTTTTGTTGTTGACACATCCAAGGGCTCTTGAACGCCTAGCAAGTCAGCGAATTTCACGTGCAAGTTATGATATAACGACTATAAGGAAGCGCTATAATGAAGCGCCTCATTTATAGATGCTCGTTATAACATTTAATCAATTTAGACGGTTTATAAGTATGGAAAAACACTTTCCCTCGGTTTTGGTAGACAGAGCATGCCCTGGGGGTCGGGAAAAACCAAGGGGGCATGCTCTGTCTACCAAAGCCTCGTAAGCGTGTTTTCTCCAATCCATGATCAAAACTTTGTGAACATATTTCATGTGTTGATTATGGCCAGGAACAATACAGAGACGAGTCAGTGAAATGAAGTTAAAGGGGCCCTGCGGGAATGTTACAGAAAACACACAAGTCTGCTCATGACGTCGTGGGTACGGTAGAAGCCAAACAAAAGTAAAATGAAATACGTAAAGAGTGAGTGAGTGAGTGAGTTTGGTTTTACGCCGCTTTTAGCAATATTCCAGCAATATAACGGCGGGGGACACCAGAAATCGTAAAGAATGAGTGAGTGAGTTGTGTTTAATGCAGCTTTTAACAGTATTACAGTTATATCACGGCGTGTCAGTTTAATGCGGGAGGAAAGCCCGAAGTGATGCAGGTCTTGGACGTTTACAACTTCGGTAAAACCCACAAGCACGGGTATGGTGCTGACAAACCTAGAAACATAATCGGAGCGAACCGGGATTCGAACCCACAATCATAGGTTTCTGGCGTGCCCAAGGGACGCAACTCTGCACAGCGAATTGCGGCGCCTTAGACGACTGGACCACCAAATACGTAAAGAACTGGAAAAGTCACGCGAAGAGGACGTTAACACTTTTGATAATTTCTGTTCCAGAATTGTGGCAACGGAGTCGTTATTGTTGAACCAACACGTGGCAGGCAGATATATAGTGCCACGGATATATGCACATTGTGGGGTGATCCAGCACAACCCGACCGGTGAAGATCCGGGGTAGAATAGGTCTTCAGCAACCCATGCTTGCCGTAAGAGGCGACTATGCTTGTCGTGATAGGCGACTAACGGGATCGGGTTGTCAGGCTCGCTGACTTGGTTGATGCATGTCATCGATCCCAATTACGTGGATCGATGCGCATGATATCAATCACTGGATTGTCTGGTCCAGACTCGATTATTTACAGACCGCCGTCATATAGCTGGAATATTGCTGAGTGCGGCGTAAAACAACAAACCAGCACAACCCAAACAGTAGTCAGCATTTGATGACAAACGCAAACATGACATTGAATCAATGCTTGACAAGTATGGCATACACATTTTAATGATGATAACTAACTTACTTGATGATAAGCCACATGGAGAAAGAAATATTGAGATTGAGCCTCCTATGCACAATCTAAAAAGAAGTAATTATACGTCACCAGACATGGGTGGTTCTGCCAGTGAGCAGGTACTGTTGGGGGTAGAGAGTTTGGTGCACACGTGTGCCTACATACAGAACAGTACTGAACAGTTTTTATTTGGTATGGCCCGGCCATGAGGCCAATAGTCCAGATGATTGGATAATGTAAACACATTGTGGCAGAGCGTTTCATTTTATACTGGTTTTGGAATTTCTAAATTTAAACTTTTATTCAAGATAAGGAGCAAGCTGGAATAATATGCTGTTGTCATTTATTGTAAAATAAAGATATTAAGGTATGCATGGTAGGATATTCATAATAATACAAGGGCAAATATCTTGATCCTGACCTATCCTGAAAATCAAAGATGGCAAATCATTGGCATGCACCAAACTGGCATATCATGTTGGGCTTTAGCCTCCTTGTTGAACATTAATCATATTGTAGTCAGTCGACTTATTACAAAATACACATTGCCTGGACATGTGAGCAGAGACCATATTATATGGTCTCTGATGTGAGGGACCTCCCGACATCAGGACGTCCACGGAAGCCCAGTGTCAGGGAGGGCAGGGTCCTTGTACTACCTTGTACGGCTGCAAACTTCAAAGTACAGTTCTTCGTCATCACTGGCATACCAACAACATAGTATCCCCTAGAACCATCAGGTATCCACTGAATGCCGCAGGTTAAAGGGCCAGAAGACCAATAAGATTCATCTCACCCCAACACATGCAAGGCCGTTCAGTCTGGCGTCAGGTATACAGGAACTGGAGGTCATGGTCAGAGGACGCATTGGTCTGACAAGAGTTGGCTTTTATGCACCACACTGACGGTAGGACTCGTGTCTGGGGGGTAAAAGGAAACATCTTATCATCAGCGAAACATGCAGGAAACTGTTGCATGTGGTGGCGGATCAATAATATGGGGGGGATGTTCCTCCTGTGGATGCAAAATTGATTTGGTCACAGTTCAGGGGAGATTAGAAAAACAAAAGTACCAAGATTTCATATTGGACGGTTTTATTGTGCCTCATTTTGATAATCATGCTCTTGCCAGACGTCCTGTCTTCATGGACATGGACAAAGCTCGACCCCAACGAGCAGGAGCTCGTTTCAGGAGCAACGCCATTGAAACTCTGCTTCGGCCTTCTCGAAGCCCAGACCTGAATCCAATCGAGCCTCTATGGGATCAGTTGGAACGTTGGGTTAGAGCCAGGGACCCTCTAGTACAGAATCACCAAGAATTGACCCAGGCATTGCATCACGTTCCTCATTTGAGGCTACACCATATATTGACTTACACTGTGGATCATTTAGCTGTAACATTGGCACAACTTTTTGTAAGTCATGTACGTGTTGGTGAGTCCATCTCATTCCCGACAGTGACCATACTTATTCAGACTCTATTTATACCCACTAATAGTCCTTGTAGTCGCTGACGAATAAAATGTCTTTTTTTCTGTTGCTTATGCTCATTTCCCCTATTATTCATTAAAATAACATCACAATTGATATCAAGTATCACTTTTAAATTATATCGCTTTCCAGCTTCTGCTTACCAATCTCGTTTCTGATGATAAAAAAATCGTGGTTTTGCGATACTTTTGACGAGGTGTATATATATGGAAAAGAGCTGCAAGTGATTAACACACACACCGCCTTTCTGTCCCGGTGTTTTTCAGGCTATTGACAGCTGTATCAAATTCAATATCAGAACCGTGTGCCATGACTGGCCATATAAATAAATGCAGGCTTTAGTTTTTAGACACGCTTTGCAACAACGACTACTACAAACAGTGGGCTGAAGTCATGTCCTCGGAAAAAAGTGATCTGTCATTACTGTCAACCAAAATGGCGCATTTATATCAATTATCGACCGGTGAGATAGTTTCTTTATATTTGTGTATAAACAGTCTAATAATCCAAATCGAAGAAGCAAATAGTGAAATAAAGTTCATACGAACCCAATGATAACACAGTGGTGATTACCGTTATTGGTCGTGAGAAAGGGTAATATGGTCATGATCCAGGGTTTGTTGTCCCAATACAACGTAGCCGGATGTCACTTAATCCACTAACTTCAACATGAAGTAATATCGTATCCTTTCCTTGAAACTCCAAGCGGTCTGACGCGTACGTCAGTGCATTCCAACGAGTTGTACTCCCGATGGTCCTGGAATTGGCGTTATGTTGAAATCCGATATTAAGAAATTGAGGTCCGTAAACAAAGCCAGGTCGACAGGGATTCAACCCTGCAACGTTGTTGGAAGTTGGAATCATCCTTGTCGTTGTGAAGGGGGACTACCCTTCCAGGAGGTACTGTGGAAGGAATCCTCAGCAGCCTGGGTGTGCCTTCTCTTAAGAGGTTCTTGTCTCATAGGTTCAGCTGGAAGCTTCTGAGCTCTTGCAGCTTGGGCGGTGTGGTAGCCTAGTGGTTAAAGCGTTCGCTCGTCACGCCAAAGACCCGACATGGGTACAATGTGTGAAGCCCATTTCTGGTGTCCCCCCGCCGTGATATTGCTTGAATATTGCTAAAAGCGGCGTAAAACCATACTCACTCACTCTTGCAGCTAAGCTGAAGGTAGAAGCCTAAAATCTCTTTCGTCTCCCGACTGACCTCATGCACAACGTAGCTTGTTGTTGAAGAACTCTTTTGAAGATAAAGGCTGTGAGAGAACAGAATTCATAGATTCTAAGGCACTGTTCCTGACATGTGAGAAAAAGATGGTGTCTTTGGTAGAGCACAGGTAGAGCTGACAACCAAGCCTTGGACTTCAGAAGATCCTTTTGCACTTTGAGAATGCCTCCAAGAGCGTTATTCACAAACCCCGCCTGATCTAGTCGCATATCAAGTGGATTGACAGCTGGAAGACCCCTGCAACATTGATAGGAGGAGGCATATGGTGAACACGCGCAGCAAACCAATAATGTTCTACCTGTTAGCAGCATTCATGTCCCTGAACCTGGTCATCGGAACACTCCTCTTGGTTGTAGGGTTCTTAACCAATTTGTGATAGTCCTCATCAATGGTAAGAGCTTGGGAAATTGGTGCCTTGTGCGTCTTATAGACGAGTTTGTTAGAAAGTGGGAACAACAATCTATCCTTAGCTTTAGAGATAGTCTCCTTGGTATGCTGTAGAATCTTGTTAACAAAGGAAGGCCAAGGAAAGATGAAAAGCCTTCGACTGAGGAATGTTCAGCCGACTCCCGACATTCAACCCAATGAGGGGTAGGTTCACAAGTATCCTGAGAACGTAGGCAAGGCATAAGAATATACAACTTCAATCTGCGTAAGAGAATTCCAGACTACATTTATCCATTACATTTATTATTACAAATACTCCATATGGGGAGTATAAGAGTAGTGAACGCGGCAATCACATGGGGATGACCTATCTCCGGGCAAATCCTGACTGTCGCCATGAGAGGAAACAGGTAGAGATCGTGATCTACTCTCAGACACACCCGATGAAAGTGGATCATCTTCTGGTACTCTTGAAGAACTTTGAACAACCTCCTAGTCAATTACAGCTGAGGTGAGGATTTTAAATCTGTCCCTGATTGTGTCAACCTACTCCAACACACATTACTATTCATCCTGCTTGAGTCAAGAACATTATCAGAAATAGCAACTTCATCGACCACCCTCCAGTTTAAGCTGGCAGTTCAGCAACCGAAGTGAACCTGTTCAGTTCCAGATGTTTCAACCAATTATTTCTGGAGTTGTGTTTGGCGTGAGTGAGTGAGTGAGTGAGTGAGTGAGTGAGAGAGTGAGTTGGTTTTAATGCTTCTTTGAACAGTATTTAGTGAGTGAGTATGGTTTTACGCCGCTTTAAGCAATATTCCAGCAATATCACTGCGGGGGACACCAGAAATGGGCTTCACACATTGTACCCATGTGGGGATTCGAACCCGGGTCTTCGGCGTGAAGAGCGAACGCTTTAACCACTAGGCTACCCGACCGCCCCTGAACAGTATTTACGTTATAACATGTCAGATTAATGTTGGTGGAAAGCCTGGAGTGATGCAGGTCTTTACCACTGTGGTGAAACCCAAGAGCACATACCATGCTGTCAAACTTAGATCCTAGAAACAGAGTCGTTGCAAACAAGGATTCAAATCTATGATCACAGGTTTCTGGCATGCCCATCGGATGCAAATCCGCACAGTGAATTCTTTGCACCTAAGATGATAGGGTAAGCCATGTCCCCGGAATTGTTGGGAACTGTTTCTGATAATGTACGTAAGCTGCACAACAAAGAACAGCATGAGTATAGTTTTTTTTCTCTCACTTTATTAACAGTAAACATCTAATAAATCTGGTATCTCTCAAAGATGCTGTAAAATTCATAAGGACATCCTAAACACCTTTCACACTTCACTTCAGAACAATGGGATGGTTCCTGTATATTGTCTCAAATGCACACAGTGATAATTTATCTTGGCTAATGACACACCTCTAACCCATACTACAAACTCACAAAAGATCTAAAAAACATCTATTAACACTTTGTTAAGTTACAAAATCAAACAACATAAAACGAGGAACAAAATGAATTAATGTATGTTACTGTGCTGTCAAACAGTTACATAAAAACATTCTAATGAATTCAATAACACAGAATCAATATCAATATTGCAGTCTCATGCCATATATCATATTTTGAATACTACATAAAAACTAAATGAATATTATTGTGAACATTCATCATAAAATATGCATGTCTCCCCTTTCATAGAGGAGGATAGAAGGCAAATGAATGAGTGCATTGTACCATAGCCTGTGATATATCCAGTAAGATGCCAGATGAAGTTGACCAATAACCTTATTTTCCTTATGGTTGACTAGACGCTTGTTAATAAATGGGTTTTTTCAAATGTATTTTCCTGGATATCTACTTTCAGAGTGTTAAATCACAAGAACTGATGATGACAATTCTCCCCAGTAAATATCATTTGCTGTATACTGGAAAGAAACACGTTGGCATGTTCTTGAATACACTATGCATACTAAACACCCTGAAATTAAAGAAATAAGCATGTGATCACACAACATTCACATGTTAGATGATGTCTTGAAATTAGAAGGTCCAGAGCTAACCAAGTCTGACAGTCAAATGTGTCTTTATTTTGCCTATTCACAAGATACATCAATCAAATGGGAATATGGCAAAAGCATGGAATTTTGTTTCACGTTTTTTGGCAGAATGCTTTCAGCACTGAGTAAAAACATAAATTCTGCTGACTATGCATGAGTTTGAAATCAGATATTTTACACTTGTTTGAACGACACAATATTTAAATAAAATATGAAAGCATATACCATTCAATTACGACAAGTGGACTGTTTGCTAAACACTTTCTGGCAAGATGATTAAATCAATGTGTGTTCTGATAATTGCAAGCAATCTGTAAATATGCTAATTATACATGCTAAACATAAATCAATAAATAACATTAAAACTATATCTCTTTCAAAATGTGATTAGACAATACACATGGATACTTCGGTATTTTTGTACTGAAAATATAGCTGTTTTTCGATGTACAATAATGCTGACATGTCTACAGCAGATGGATATCTTGAGTAATAGTTCCCTATATATATATAGGACTAGCAGACTGATATACATGTATCAGCAACATTGCAACTTGTCACGATGGGGTACAATCACAAAATCAAGCAAATCGAGGTGTCTGACCACCTGATCTCCTTCAGTTGCCTTTGTGAACTACAAGCAAAAGAGTCCTGGGGACCTATTTCAACCTGTTGACCCACAGATTCCTCTCTGTAATATTGTATTAAGTACTTATGACTACTGATGAGAGCTAATATAAATTGCTATATTGCTCTCACATTTTCAAACACAGAGGAAGTACATAAATAACAGAACAATGGTAAACTAACACCCTGTCTTCTCGATCATAATAGTATTATTAATATTGACATCAAACAGAAGATACACTGCCGAACTTGCACACCAAATAATCAGCAAAAAGCTTAAGTAATTTGCACAAGTTTAGGGGTGGTTGCTGTTTAACGCAGCACTCAGCGATATTCCAGCTATATGACAGTGGTCTGTAAATAATGGAGTCTGGACCAGACAATCCAGTGACTGATATCATGAACATCGACGCATGCAATTGGGATACGATGACATGCTTCAACCAAGTCAGCTAGCCTGACCACCCAATACTGTTAGTCGCCTGTTACTTACAATTTGTATTTACCAGTATTTACCTTGTTACCAGAAAAGAATATTAATAAACACACAAAGGCACAGCATAACACATCTACTTATGATTGTACAGAACTTTAACTTTAGGCTGTGTGCCCAGTACTTAAATATTATCAGAAGTATGAAAGTAAGCCACACGTTGCATTTCACACGAGTGTAACAAAAAATGAATCAGCAGACAGTGAATTGAGTGACTTGTCCAAACCTAACATATGAGTTGTTTCTCAGTACAAACTAAGTAGTGTTTCATCCTTTGAGCTGCTTCAAACGGTTAAAGTAAATCCACTAATGCCATTAAAAACTGAACACGATAAAAGTATTTGACAAATTTGAGATGATTTGGAAGCATATGACAGACAACACATCCCAAACAATAAAATACATACAGAATGCCATAGTACACACGCATGCTGAAGTACATAAACCAGGCAGCTGTAACTCAGTCTCATGAAGGGGAAATCTGTCATTTGGAATGATGTAAGCATACAAACACACCTTTGTGGCATACATAAGAAACCTGAGTGTCGTAACCCATCAAGCCTTCTGAACTCAACAAATGACAGTGTACAAGTCTCATGCACGCAATGAAACAGCTAACAAGCATCATGGACGCAATGACAGCTAACAAGCATTATGGATGCACTGACAGCTAACAAGCATCATGGACGCAATGACAGCTAACAAACATTATGGACGCAGTGACAGCTAACAAGCATCATGGACGCAATGACTGCTAACAAGCATCATGGACGCAGTGACAGCTAACAAGCATTATGGATGCAGTGACAGCTAACAAGCTTCATGGATGCAATGACTGCTAACAAGCATCATGGACACAATTACAGCTAACAAGCATCATGGACGCAATGACAGCTAACAAGCATCATGGATGCAATGACAGCTAACAAGCATCATGGACCCAATGACTGCTAACAAGCATTATGGATGCAATGACTGCTAACAAGCATCATAGATGCAATGACAGCTAACAAGCATCATGGACCCAATGACTGCTAACAAGCATCATAGATGCAATGACAGCTAACAAGCATCATGGACGCAATGACAGCTAACAAGCATCATGGACGCAATGACAGCTAACAAGCATCATGGACCCAATGACAACTAACAAGCATCATGGACGCAATGACTGCTAACAAGCATCATGGACACAATGACTGCTAACAAGCATCATGGACACAATGACTGCTAACAAGCATCATGGACGCAATTACAGCTAACAAGCATCATGGACACAATGACAGCTAACAAGCATCATGGATGCAATGACAGCTAACAAGCATCATGGATGCAATGACTGCTAACAAGCATCATGGACACAATGACTGCTAACAAGCATCATTGACACAATGACTGCTAACAAGCATCATGGACAAAATGACTGCTAACAAGCATCATGGACGCAATTACAGCTAACAAGCATCATGGACACAATGACAGCTAACAAGCATCATGGATGCACTGACAGCTAACAAGCATCATGGAGACAATGACTGCCAACAAGCATCATGGACACAATGACTGCTAACAAGCATCATGGACGCAAAGACTGCTAACAAGCATCATGGACGCAATGACTGCTAACAAGCATCATGGACGCAATGACAGCTAACAAGTCTCATGCACGCAATGACAGTTAACAAGCATCATGGATGCAATGACAGCTAACAAGCATCATGGACGCAATGACAGCAAACAAGCATCATGCATGCACTGACAGCTAACAAGCATCATGCATGCACTGACAGCAAACAAGCATCATGAACACAGTGATTGCTAACAATGTCTCCTTAGGCTTTGACTTTGTTCGAAATGTGCCTCTGTTCACCCAGCAGTGAGTGGGTACCCAGTACGATGAGATGGTAATGTGGCTGTTAACCTTCTAGCGCATCACAGGCGGCTTGGTTGGTATACTACCCAGGGTGAAGAGAATGAAAATCGAGAGCTCACTGATCCATTGACCAGGGTGATAATAGTGTAGCACTATGTGCATCCACTTGGTAAATGGAATCTGGCACATTATAAATGCACTTATTATTATTATTATCATTATTTAACAAGCATCATGGATGCAATAATTGCTAACAAGCATCATGCATGCAATGACAGCTAACAAGCGTCATGGAAAGTATCAATGACAGCAATCAAGCACTATGGACACAATGATAGCTCACAGGTATCATGGACACAATATATGATAGCGAACAAGCACCCTGAAATCGATGATTGCCAGCAAGATTCCTTCACTCAGTGATTGCCAGCAAGATTCCTTAACTCGATGATTGCCAACAAGATTTCTTAACTCGATGATTGCCAACAAGATTTCTTTACTCGTTAAAAAACACGCGACATGACACGCATACCATAAACTCAGTCTGACTACTGTTACAGAATCACAATGTTGGTCATGCAAAGAATGCTTTGTGGAAGAGAATCTGGAGTCATGTGCATGGTTGTTTGATTGACCATGAAAACATGAATACAGTGGGTGTTGGAGTATATTATCTGGTTTGTTTGTTGCTAAATGCCTCAGCAATATTCCACCCATGTGAAAAGGTCTGTAATTGATTGGGTCTAGGCCAGACAATCCATTGATATCCATTTGAACTCGACTTGCTAAGATAAGGTCCTAGGAACCTATTCTGCTTCATAATCCCATTCAATCATTGTAAACATGACTGTACTCCTGTCCTTTTGAGATACCATATTCGACGAAATGGGCGCTCTCCAAATTAGAAATAGGGGTCTCTTATTAGAATATTATTTTGGGGAAAAAAAGTTGAAACATCGTACATTTCGTGGTTTATGCTGACAGCCTAAAAATGTTTACATACGACAGATATATTTTTCCAGAATTCAATTGCCCATAATTAAGGGTGGATATATAACACACGAGTGTGTATTATACACAAATAAATAAGTATTGTGTACATTGATCAGTCGGAAAGGGTGCCTATTGGGATTGTCCACTAGCCAATATATTAGCAAATTTCGACGTGGGCGCTTATTAGGTCGATTACGGTAGTAATCATATTGAACATATATGAATGAGTGAGTCAAAATTTAAAGTCCCATCAGCATTATTTCAGCCATATAGCGACAAGACCAAGTTGATATAAAAGTGAGCCATAGATGCAAGCTTATATTTGAAAACAATTTTTCAAACATATTTGGGCATGACAATATAAATTTAACATATATGGGGAGATGTAATGGACATATTTTAACAAACATTTGTGTTTCTTGATATTGTTATATGACAGCATACTACGATGGTTCCTTATCTGAAAAATAAAGAAGCTACAGTGATAGCACTATAACTGTACTACAGCTTATATGTAGCAACTCACTATCCAGTCACAATAACCTTGTGCTGAAAATGGTTAACACACACAAGAATTAAACATAATTTGAAAACCTGAAACATTTAATGTATTATGGAGACTGGAGACTTGTTACATTCTTATAAGAAACAAGTATGGCATAGTTCTAGGCTGTGGTACACTGATGTCACCACGAGTTCTGACACTTCATCAGGCCTACCTTTGAAAACTCACTGACTGCAACAATAAACTGTCACATGTCTACAATACACAGGGAGTCGGCAACAGAAAACAATGAGAACAGAACCAACTGAATATGTATATTTACCTTGCGTAGATTAATTCATATTATAACAGCGGCAAGTGGCAAACATTTTGATGTCTTCAGTGGGCTTTGAAGTGTTTAGCTTTTGACCATGGTTACATTTAGATTACATTTGTAAATTTCAGGGCTCGATTTGGCTCCATAAAACATGCACCTGAGCAACCTATTATTGAAAAATGCATGCTAATATTTATTGTAAAAAAATTCAAATCTGTTTTCAGTAACCCTTGTCCACGAAACATTTGATCAATACAAGGTACAACCTGGTTTTCATGTCAACATGCACTTGGTGCAAGTTAAATCAAGTTCCTTGCTTCGAGCCCTGTAAATGCATATCAAGAAGGATGCAGCATTAATCCTTGGTTGCATGTGTCTGTATAGTTCTTTGGGACCTTCTTGTTCTTGATGTGAGGTAAACAAATGAATTAAATGGTTTTATGAAGGAATTTCTCTCAGATATGCCTTTAACATACAACTCAATATGTATATTTCAAATCAAATTCCATTGCAAAGATGCTGATTCCTCAACTATTTTGTATGTAGCTCATGATGTGAAGTTTAAATCTAAGTGAGCTTAATGCCGCAATGAGCAGTATTACAGTCAGGTATACCGCCTCATCTCAGCTTCATGTGGGAGAAATGCCACAAGCTACTCCACAAGTAACCAACTATAATCATGATAATGCTGACAGACCAAGAATCATAATCAGGGCAAATCACACCCATGAGCATAGAATTCTGGTATGCCTTAGGGATGCAACTCTGACTTGTGAACTGTGATGCTGTGATGACAATAAGCATGAGGAAAATGCAGGCTGGATAATATTGCTAACTCAGCATAATACAAACCTAATAACAATGTGCATCTAAGGCAATATTGACATCAGGAAACATTCACGTGACCACCAATTTTTTTAGACAAAATATAAACTTTTCGACTTCCTCCTTCACACACACACACACACACAAAGTGCTTGTCAGGAAATTTCCACATCACTAAAGCAACCTCCAATGACAGCATCATTTTCAGACGAAGAAGTACATAGTATATATATAAAGCATCATTCATACAAAAGGCTGCCTGCCCACACCAATCTTCTTTAAGTCATTGCCTGAGGAACCCTTGCTGTTGATTTTTTTCAACCTTAGAGAATGCAATATATCATAATGTGTTTGAACAAAATGAAAAAACAGCTGTCATAATACTTTCAAGGCAATGAGTATATATATATAGACATTACATACAATGTCAGAACTTGAGCTATTTACCACTTGGCACTTGGGCTATGACAACATTCACTATGGACATCGTAACAGTCAAACAAACATTAACATCCATGTTGGAATGAGAGTTGACTTTGGTAAGAATGCAGTAATCATGACACACACATGCTTCAAAAGTATTACATAGATTCAGGCATATTGCCTAAAGTTTGGAAAACATTTTGAAATAATAAGTATCTTCATGCACTGTAACAATACATTTGGTAGCAGCTGGTCGAAATGGCGACCAGTAACTCTTCTTGCTTTGGTGGGGGCAGTCAAGTGACGCGGACATATAAATAATACCTTGTAGATAACAAATGTTCATGAATTGGATGTGGTCATTATTCTAACTTGGAGGTCACTTTACCTCCACCCTCGTCAACTTTGGGAGTTAGTTTACCTCCATCCCGTCAACTTGGAGGTCACTTTACCTCCACCCCTTGTCAACTTTGGGGTTAGTTTACCTCCATCCCGTCAACTTGGAGGTCACTTTACCTCCACCCCTTGTCAACTTTGGGGTTAGCTTAGTTTTCCTCCATCCCGTCAACTTGGAGGTCACTTTACCTCCACCCTCGTCAACTTTGGGGTTAGTTTACCTCCATCCCGTCAACTTGGAGGTCACTTTACCTCCACCCCTTGTCAACTTTGGGGTTAGCTTAGTTTTCCTCCATCCCGTCAACTTGGGGGTCAGTTTACCTCCACCCCTTGTCAACTTTGGGGTTAGCTTAGTTTTCCTCCATCCCGTCAACTTGGGGGTCAGTTTACCTCCACCCTCGTCAACTTTGGGGTTAGTTTACCTCCATCCCGTCAACTTGGAGGTCACTTTACCTTCACCCTCGTCAACTTTGGGGTTAGTTAAGTTTTCCTCCATCCCGTCAACTTGGGGGTCAGTTTACCTCCACCCTCGTCAACTTTGGGAGTTAGTTTACCTCCATTCCGTCAACTTGGGGGTATATTTACCTTCATTGTGTCAAAAATGGGGTGTGTGGGTATGTGTGTGTGTGAGAGTGTGTGTGTGTGTGTGTGTGTGTGTGTGTGTGTGTGTGTGTGTGTGTGTGTGTGTGTGTGTGTGTGTCTGTGTGTGTATGTGTGTGTATGTGTGTGTGCTGTTTTTCACAAAATAATAATCACATAATCATAAGGCCAGTCTGTTCCTCTGATTGTCCAGGGCAATGCCATTGTTATTTATCCCAATTACCTATAATACACAAATCCCATAGCTGATAATTCAGCAGTCCCCGAAGGATTTGGCAACAGTGTTCAATTCTCTGCAGTTTATAGCATATGTGTGAATCTAGGATATTGTTATAAGCGCAAAGCTAATTTCTTTCTAATGTTAAAACTACTTCTAATACATAATGGAAGAACAGGTATTTCAAATCAGAACATATGCAAGACAATATTCACTAAGATGACCAGCATTGTTCCTATAGTTTTACAAATTCAACTGCAAAGGTACTCTGCACTTTAACATACCAAATTCGATGTATTCAGTGCCCAGTGTTTCCAAGGGTGGCCACTCATTAATATCTACCTACTGTACCTATTTTAACTAAGTGGATATTCAGAATACTTCACTATAATAAAATATTAACAAAAACTACACATAGTAAGGAAATGTTCGCACAAACAAATAACTGAAATCGGGATGCTATTCTGATGGAGATTGCTTAAAAATATAACAATTACACAATTATCTAATTAATACCTCTAGCACTAGCTGATATCACTAGCACTAGAACCACAAGCCTTAACAGCTGATCCTTCTAAACAAATCTATCAGCACTAAACTTCTTCTATGATTTCATGCGTACACAAGACGATTAGGATCTGTACTGTCCCACCTTGTCTGTGGATGTGCCAGTTACACAGGTATCAGTGTTAGAAATTAAGGGGGTCGAAGCTTAAGAAGTAACTTGGGCTTAACATCGCTTATTAACCAGCATGACAGCATTGGATTGGATTGGTTTCTTGTTTTACGCTGCACTCAGCAATATTCCAGCTATATGACGGCGGTCTATAAATAAGCATGTCTGGGCCAGACAATCCAGTGATTGACATCATGAACATCGATCCATGCAATTGGGATCGTTGATATGCGTCAACCAAGTCAGCGAGTCTGACCACCCGATCCCGTTAGTCGTCTCCAACAACAAGCATAGTCGCCTTTTACGGCAAGCATGGGTAGCTGAAGACCTATTCTACCCCGGATCTTCAGCATAATGAAGGAGGAAAAGTCCAAAATGTTTGGGTGGTACCGGTTGATTATAATGATACGGTGAAACCAAAAAGGCCAGGTGCCATGATGACAGGACCATGGATCATAGTTAAGATTAACAGGAAAAAACTTGGATGTAAATCCACGATCAGCAGATCATAGCATGGCAAAGGGAGGCGACTCTCCAAGCTAATAAAAGGATCACGTGCAGAGAAGTGGATATACAGTAAACTATGTTTATAACGAACTGACGGATATAACGAACTGGTCTTTGGTCCCAGCCATCTGCTGTATATATGCTTATAACGAACTAAGATATAACGGACTAGAATTGGTGGTCGCTTTGAGTTCGTTATAACCGTTATTTACTGAAGTTCTTAAATTTAAGGATCCCCAATAGCTATAATCTCAACAAATGAAAAGGACCCCTGGCTTTGTTCTTAATTTCTAACAATGAGTCCTGCATTCACATTCATAATAGCATATCAAACTGAAACAGTTTGAATATCCCTGGCCATTTGTTAACTGCATGATAGATACAGGTACGGAAAACATCACTTTTCACAAAATTCACAGAGTAAAAACAATCATCCACTGTTCTAAGTCATAACTGTATAAAATATTTTGATAAAGAGTGGCGCCATTGGGTTCACTGAGTCAAACATTGGAGAATAGGAAAGTGAGAAACTCTTACACAACAGTGCACGATTCTTCACACTGTAGTACTGAGATGTACAAAACTGTTTTGATAAAGCCATAAACTGCATAGCATATAAACAATAATCACTTCTGTCTGAGTTTACTGTGACCACAACCATATTCAAGGCTTGAATTTGATCTTGTAGAGTTTCAACTTGAAACCAAGCAGCTCTGTCAGAACTGCTGAAAATGCTGAGAGAACAACAACCTTTGTGATATTGTAGATGAGAGGGTTTGCAGAGAACCCAGAAATCTTGAATGGACTCTCCAACTCCTGAAACATGAAACAGTTGTTTCTGTAGATCTAAGATATGAAGATGTCTTTAAACTGGAAAACAACATCAACTGTCAATTAATATTTCAAAACTATTCAGGTATACATTTCCTATGTTCATGGTTAGATGGTGATGGAAAAAAAGGACAAAGAAGGAAAAATATTTGCTTCTTTTTACTGTTCTACAAGGCCTAAAATGTATCCAAGTCTGATCTGAAGGGGGCATACAACATCAGCTGGATGAATCCTCGTGACCAGATCTCATACAGCAATGCTGGACAGAAGGAGATAACAGAGGGCAATGTCTCACATTACAATTACAATGAAACTTATCCTGACACAACCCACGGCACATCAAAATTGGGGTCTTTTAAAGATCTTATCAAGGCACTTTTTAACTATTTTAGTGCCTCTTGAAGGCAGATTCAAATGAAAGGCTGTATAAAGCCTGTGTGAACCATGAGCTTGATATTACCTTGAGAAGCTCCTCGGCCAGTTTAAGGACGTTGTTGGCCAGCATCAACTCCTCCTTCTTGTGGGGCTTCTGCTCCATCTGCAGATACAGGTTGATCTGAAACAAGGCAGTTAATGTTAGTACAAGATCAAGGGCTGTAGGCTGATCGAAAACAAGGCAGTATATGCCATATAACCAGAGCTACAGGTTGATCTGTAACAAGGCAGTAAATGTTTGTACAAGATCAAGAGCTGTAGGCTGATCGAAAACAAGGCAGTATATGCCATATAACCAGAGCTACAGGTTGATCGGAAACAAGGCACTATATGCGAATATAGCCAGAGCTACAGTTATATCGGAAACAAGCCAGGATATGTGAATACAACCAGAGCTACAGGTTGATCGGAAACAAGGCAGTTAATGTGAATACAACCTGAGCTGAAGGTTGTGACTGGAAACAAGGTACTGAATGTGAAAATAACCAGAGCTTCAGGTATATCGGAAACAAGTCAGGATATGTGAATACAACCAGAGCTACAGGTTCATCGGAAACAAGGCAGTGAATGTGAATACAACCTGAGCTGAAGGTTTTGTGACTGGAAACAAGGTACTGAATGTGAAAATAACCAGAGCTTCAGGTATATCGGAAACAAGTCAGGATATGTGAATACAACCAGAGCTACAGGTTGATCGGAAACAAGGCAGTGAATGTGAATACAACCAGAGCTGTAGGTTGATCGGAAACAAGGCAGTACCGGATTCGACCCATTAAGCCCCCCCACCCCCCACCCCTTCCCGGTTCCGAAAATATATATAGTATTTATTTCGTTTGAAATGAAAATCGTCCGGGAACCGTAGTTTCTGGATATTTGAAGTCCGTATAAGCGGGGCATGACTGTATTCTGTTTATTTTAGATATTTGTGACTTTGAATATTATGCGCAGAAAAAAATTACACCGTACCCTTTCAGCGAAGTCCGGCAAACGAACGGGTGATGAGAAACTTCGTCAGTATACAAATTCGAAATTTGAGATAAAAAAATCACCAGACATGTTGATTTACCGTTTAAATTGTATTTTTTGTTCAGCTAGGCATTGTTTTATATTCAGGGATTAAGATTACCTTGTGCATTTTCTCGTAAACTAAGCCGGACACAGCAATCAGCTGTACACACGTTTTCTTGGAATCTACCGGTGAGTCGGCCAAGACACACCCAATGATATAACTTTACAGGATTTTAAATGCAAGGATCGGCAAAAGTTGTATCTGAAACTATTTTTTTATCTGGAATAATATATTCCAATATCTTGTTAATTTAGATGCAGCTTTTACTAAACATATTTAAAATAATAATAACCCTAAGAGAAGCAGCTGATTGCTATTGCCGGGTATTATTTTTTACATGGAACCAGTCTGACCAGTCACCGTCAAGGCTCCCGTGCACGTGATCGCGTGATCGGGAGAATTACGTGTTGACATAGAATCGTCCAACAAAAACAAATATGACTTTTAACGATTCAAAGTATGGCATTTATGATATATGTATCCATTCTCTGTCAACTTAAGTTCGTTTCAAGGCGTCAATAGCGGTTATCTGACCTTGGTTGCTGTTAATAACGGTGAGTTGTGCGATCTTCCGATCACTTCACACATGATTTCGCCGAAATTAATTAAAACAATATTAAAAGGAATTTTGAATAAAATTAATGAAATAAGTTACAAACAAAAGTCCAGATATACAAAGAACACTTTGTATAGCCAGACAGTGTAATTATATGAATAATTTGCGAACTTCAGTATGGATTTGTTGACATGGTATTTCCGGTGTTACATGCTCACAGTAATGTCTTTCCATGGGGGGAAAAACATCAAAACTCATTAATTCGAGTATAATGCGCACCCCCTTCTACCATGTCTACACAGCTGTGTTTTTTTGGAAAAAAAAGTGCGCACTATTCTCAAGAAAATACGGTAAGGCTTACTGATGAATTTACGCCAATTTGACCTGAATTGTCCCCAATAAGCGCCCACCCTTTCTGTCTTTTTTAAAGCCCCCTGGGCGCTTAATGGGTTGAATACGGTATATGTGAATATAGCCAGAGCTACAGGTATATCGGAAACAAGCCAGGATATGTGAATACAACCAGAGCTACAGGCTGATCGGAAACAAGGCAGTATATGTGAATATAGCCAGAGCTGTAGGTTGATCGGAAACAAGGCAGTATATGCAAATATAGCCAGAGCTACAGGCTGATCGGAAACAAGCCAGTATATGTGAATATAGCCAGAGCTACAGGTATATGATCGGAAACAAGGCAGTATATGCGAATATAACCAGAGCGACAGGTTGATCGGAAACAAGGCAGTATATGCGAATATAGCCAGAGCTACAGGTATATGATTGGAAACAAGGCAGCATATGCAAGTATAACCAGAGCTACAGGTTGATCGGAAAGAAGGCAGTTTATGTGAATATAGCCAGAGCTACAGACTGGTCTGAAACAAGGCAGTAAATTAACGTACAAACAGCTCTGTGTTGGAGTACCACTGGCCTTAAAAACAATCTGGAGGAAATGTCGATAAGGAGTGTAGAATAACCTACTTGGGGGGAAAGCCAAAGCTAGTGTGTCAATGTTGATACTGAGGACATCCCTGTTATATTGAGATAAGGTAATGCTGTTGGAGATACAGGAAGATGTAAAGTGAGACACAGATGTAACTTCACACCACTGTGACATCAATATGTTGAAATTTGACATCCGTCACTCTCACTTCACAGCTTCAACAAAATAGTCACTAAAATACATTGTACTTTAGGGCTGGGACAGGTAACCTGGGTACTCAGGTCAGGTGGGTACAGAGTAGAACCCAGGTACCTACAGGACTACCCAGACTGTGGTTAGTCATATATTGCTTAATGGCAAAAAATATCTAGAACTCCATGGTTACACAACAAGTCACTAATGTTCACATTTCTTTCAGACTATGCAAACATTCCTTCTGACTTTATATGTTTGAATAACGATAAAACTTCAGTCAACTTCAGTGTATGCATGACCAGATCGTTTTATACGATTATCTAAATAAATGTTACCAGGGCTGAGGTCATACTATTCCCAATTGGACAGCGGGTACCCGGGTAGGGTCAGGAAGGGTTGCGACGGGTACTCGAGTACCCGATAACGGGTCGGGTAGCTTAGGACTTGAGTCCAATTTTCAGGACTCGAGTTACCGTTCAGGGGAGATAACTCTAATCGCCTTTCGTAACTCGTAAGTCACTTCAAAATGGACGACAAAGTGGACAATCTTTCAAATATTTGAGCGTATTTTGACCTTGATGACACAAAGAAAAAGACCAAATGCCGTCTCTGTGGCATATGTATCAGCTACGCAGGTAGTTCGACGAGTTCCATGAAAAAACATCTAAGTTTTAAACACAAGAGCATTTCTCTTGCCGGCAGCGACCGCACGAAAGAATAGATCAATAGATGTTTGATGACCTTTTATTCGCAAAAGCATTACAAACAAGTGGGACAACATTGAACTACGGGTACTCGAGTCTGGTTCGGGTATTGTCTGCCGGGTATTTGAGTTCAGTTTTCGTACCTGGTCGCAACCCTAGTCTGGTATAGGGGGTGGGTACCTGGGTAGTAAATTGGACTCATCCAAGCCCTAGTACATTTCTTTGAGATGCATTTAGAAGTTGGGAGTACTAAGTTAGAATAAGATATATGGATGAACAACTTCCTTATTACAAATAGGAGTGACGTTTCGGTGTAGATTCCAACACTGTTATCACGTGATCATTATTACACAGTAGTCTCATAGACACAAGGAGAAGGGGTGAAGTGGGTCTTTATTCAAGTACTTGACTGGAAGTACTCCTGTGCACTGCACAAGGTCTGTAGGAGTCATTTGGGCATAATCCCAACAAAGAATTCTTCTGCAATCCAATTTACATAATTATGAAAAAATATCCTTTAGTTTCAATGGCATTCACAGTACTTAGCTTATAAACAGTTATTCATCGGTATCTTCTGAATAACATTTTAATGTAAGACTAAAAAAAATGATAGTCTTGGTGCTTGGGCACCTCCCGCATCATCATAAAGTTTGCCGCACGTTTGTTTTTATTTCCATTTTTACAAAAAAATCCAAAATATCCTTACATATTCCAAGTCTAAGGGTTGTCAAATACTGTATTCCAGTATTTTACTCATGAAGTAATGCTTATGTAGGCCTTTCCCAGGTTGATTGTATGCAACTGTTTATTTGGTTGCACAACTCTTTATTTAGCTACATAACTGTTTGAACACCCACCCACCCCACCCCCACCCCCCTAAAAAAAGACAAAAATAAAAAGACACCGCCCACCCACACTATATTTTCAAAATCCACTGCCTGAGAACCAATTCTTTTATTTTTCTAAGACTAATGTGACATCTCTACTTAATGATGCAAGAACAGGAACTCACTTGTTCTGTGATGAGCACTGACAGGTTGCGGTACTTCTTGTTGATCTTGAGACCGAGGGTCATGAAGCGGAGGAGGTAGACACCAAGAGCGAGACACCAGAACACCAACTCCCAGTTACACTCAAAGTCCAAGTATGTTTCTGCATCCTTCAGCATCTGTAACCATGGTAACATTGGGATGCAGCTGTCTCAAACATTTAACCACAATCCTCTACACTTACAGTGATGACTTGTTAATCTGGACAGCTGTTTCCAATCAACTTGTTTACATCAACAAGCACTTGTGTTATTAGCAGCTGTTAGCAATATTCATGAAATTCATAGTGGACATTAAAAATGAGTCCTAATTTCGGTCCTGGAGTCATGTTCTTGCCATTATACTCAGTAACACCTGCAAATCTGAAAACACATGTTGATCTTCTCACTACACCGTACTTACCTGTAGGCACATGAGTGTAACGATGCAGATAGCGAGCAGGAAGGTGGCAGACACAATAACATCAACAGATCTCTGGGGCCCTCGGCGCTGAAACAAATAATAATTTTTTTTAAAGGGACAGGAATTTGGTACCAGTCAATGAAGCATGGTCTCCCTTTTACTTGATTTCTTATTACATCTTTGAACATATCATTTATGCAAGAACAATTTTCAGAGACTAGGAAATTAATGACTTTCAAAATTTTAAACTTTTCCAGACAAGACATGCCATGCTTAGGCTAAGGGCCACTAAGTGGTTTGGGGCTCCCCTTTTGAAATGACCCCACTTTCTTGTCACTAGTGGGCCTAAAGGCCTTCTTTTCTGTCAACTTGAATGAACACTTCTTTGCATGAAATGATGGATCCTTCTTGAATATTGTAACTCACGTTGTAGGAAAATCTATTTTTGGTCAAACAGCAGCCACAAAATATAACCAACCACTTCTCTTGGAAAAAGCAGTTCGTTTGGGACAATGTTTTGCCATCACAACAGAAAGGCTCTGCTTGGTTCACTCCTTCACTTGCAATTTGGTTTGCTAATCTCCATACCAAATGAGAGTGAGAGTCTGCCTTCGAGTGTACCATCGCAAGATTCCCTCCCTTATCTTTAGGCATACTTTGTATCAGTTAATTGCATATTTAGATGCTTGATACCACTGCTGTGTTGCAGATTTTCCGACATGCAGATAGAAAGCCTCGTAAATCATGTTAATGTTGACGAAAGCCAAATGTATGATTTAAAATCCTAAGTATGACTAGAGCCAATCAAAATGCCTGTTTTACATGTCAGGTACGGCAACAAAGTTTCTAACAAGGATACTTCATTCCAGTGATATGACATGATAGTGTAATGAAGGCCTCACACACTGTGATGAAGCTAGCTTTGTACCATTACGCACCGTTCACTTCCCAATATAATACTGGCAAAACAAGCATGTTAACAAATTTTATGTCAAAATAATGCATGTTGAGGTATATGAGAATCCTTCGTATTAGGAACCATGATGCGAGTGAGTGATAATTCTTGCGCCATTATTGAAAACAAGAATGAACAATGGCAGGATATATTCCTACCACTACTCAGACACCATCCTAGACCCTGGCACAATCTGCTGCAACCACGCACCACAATACACAGGTAATGTTTGTTTGTTTGTTGTTTAAGGCCACACTAAGCAATATTCCAGCTATTACAGATATATACAGGTAATGTTTATATGGTGGTTGACCTAAATCCATCACAATTACCGTATTCGACGTAATAAGCGCCCCGCTCTAATAAGCGCCCACGGCGATATTTGCTAATATATTGGCTAGTGAACAATCCCAATTAGCACCCCTTCCGATTGATCAAAGTACACAAGACTTATTTATTCATGTATAATACACACTCGTGTGTTATATGCACCCTTAATTATGGGCAATTAAATTCTGGAAAAATATATCTGTCGTATATAAACAGTTCAGGCCGTCAGCATAAAACCTCGAAATTTACCTTTCAACTGTTTTTTTCCACCAAAATAATATTCTAATAAGAGCCCCCTACTTCTAGTTTTGAGAGCGCCCTGGGCGCTTATTACGTCGAATACGGTATGTCCTAAAACTGTTGTACAACAATCATCAAAACATCATGATAGACGGGGATGAAGATGTTACCTTGAGGTAAGATCGCAGAGACAGCCATGTTTTGATGTTTCTCACTTTACTGAGACGGAAATGAGGCATGTCAAATTTGCGGGCTCGACGAGAAGATGTGAGGTAGCAGAAATGCTTGGCATACAACAGGCGCTATAAACAGAAGAAGTATATCAGGTTTTATAAGACAGTCTGTGTGTATCTTGTCTGAATTCTTAACACAAACTGTAGGAAATCAGTGTACTTATCTCCCCTTGATCATGATCAGGGTATAATAACATGAACAAGCCATTTTACAAGTCAGCACACAAGCCAGACATGAATGCATAAAAAATGTAATAGTACATACATAGTTTGAATGGTGGTTCAAGCTTGGTTAACCTTCAGCACAAATGAAAATGTTTGTGTCTATTTTTTGTCAAGTATGCAAATTAGGCATTATGTAGACGATTTGAAAAAAATCTATTCTAATTTACCTTCAGTTTCAAACATTTTTCAAAACTGGCAAAAACGTCAGATGATCATCAATTTACTCGGGATGGAAAAAGATATCCTGTTAACTATTTACTACAGTAGTAAGCCTGCTTTAAATCCACCAAAAGTTAGAAAGAATGTATATATATATGACCCAATCACATCAAAAGCAGATCTTAGTTCTCGATAGTGCTGAACAAAAATCTGTAGACATCCCATTAAGGGTCACATCAGAATGACCTTTCGCGAACTTTGACCGACCAATGGAATGACTGACAAGAAGTCTACATTAGCCAATCAGAAAGGCAGCTTTCTCGTAATTTATGGCACTAGTTTCAAACTGCCGACTATGCTTCGAGACATATTTTGACAAATTCTCGATTAAAAATTTGAAAACTGAACAAAAGAATATTCTGGAATGTCTAATAGATGACCTTGATTGTATGGATTCAGTCATAAAGCATGCAACTGTTGTTCGAAATACCCCGTGTCAAATGTTTTCGAGGATGCATGATTCTGTGTGTCACTTTCATGATCTGGTAAGCAACACTCTGATTGGTCGGATGAAAGGTCGTTTTGACGTGACCAGTAATGGGATATCCTCAGATCTTTGTTTAGCAGTAGCAAGAACTAACATCTGATTTTAATGACATCTCAGAGGAGTGTTTTATAAATCATTATTGTACTATACTACTCAAGTTTTGATAGGGATCATCAGGTATGTCTCTCTATTTAAACATATACTTGACATTTTATGAGATTCAGTATTGTGCATCATGTAAAGATAAAAGAATCAAAAGTGGAGTAGCATATAAAAAATGTCCTCTTATATAAGTTGAGGTGAAATTGGGTTTAACGTCGCGTCCAAGATTATTGCACTTATATAGCGACGTGCATGTACATGTGTGTGTTTGTGTGTGGCTGCTTGTACTAGACCGGACTGATGCCGATTTATAGTGCCAGCACACTGAGATACCATGCCGCAGTTTAACATGAATACCTCACTCAGACACAGTATACTGACTCCGAGCCGACCAGTCCTTGTTTTAGCCCCTTAATGCCGAGCACCAGACGGGGTAACAACAAGTACCATCTTTTAACGTCTTTTGGTATGACGCGGCCAGGGATCGAACTCCAGACCTTCCGCTCTACCACTAGACCACGGAGGCAGTCCCTCTTATATAAACATGTTTCATTATTGTATCATGACTCAAATTATTGCAATGATACTTTGATGAAACTTTACAGCCTACAAAGTATAGACCTCAGTGACTAAGTCTGGATATAACTGTGTAACTGCCATGCCCCAACTAACCTGTTTAAATGTCCTGTCAGCCACAGACAGCAGGAAGAAGAAGATGAGACTAAGGCACAACCTCTGCGTAACACCATTCAGAGCAAATAAACTACGTCTGAAACAGAGATGGAATACACATCAACTCACAACTTGATAAAGACCAATCTCTTTAAAATCAGATCATTTACTCCGATACAATACCTCTCTGTGTCAATATCTCATGGCAATTCCATTGAAGGTCGCATCAGGGGAACCCTGCAAACTTTGATTGCCCAATCTAAAAGAAGGATACATAATTTCTTAAGCCAAACAGATGTCAGCTTAATAAAACAATACGGCCTTCATTTCTTTACCGTCATGATTCTGAAATTTTGATCTTTGCAAAAGAAAAACGCTGCAGAACACAAATATACCCTCAACCATCCATCCTTAAGGGTGTAGATACTGACAATATCAAAGAAAAACGCTGCAGAACACAAATATACCCTCAACACTCCATCCTTAAGGGTGTAGATACTGACAATATCAAAGAAAAACGCTGCAGAACACAAATATACCCTCAACCGTCCATTCTTAAGGGTGTAGATACTGACAATATCAAAGAAAAACGCTGCAGAACACAAATATACCCTCAACACTCCATCCTTAAGGTGTAGATGCCAACAATATAACAGAGCGGCTTGATGTTTTTGCATTCAGAACTCCTTGATTGTATTTATATTCAACATGTTCCAGATACAGAAATCAGATGCTTGCTTGTAAGCTTTGTCCGCTCGAACCAAGAAGATAGAAGCCTCCTCGTTGATTGGCTGATAAGAACATCTGTCTGACGGGAGCACCTATAAAGGCGTTGTATGAACTTTACGCAAAGAGATATCATATCGGAGTAACATATCTAATTTTCAAGAGACTGGCTAGAGATGATCAATGGCAGTACATTACCGATCAAGGGCCATTGGTGCTGAATGTTATCAGCTGTTTGATCTGCAAGGCAGATACCAGGATGTATTTGGCTGAGTGATGTTGTGGGTGTGTAAATATTTTGGACGAGGAATAGGGAGTGAAAGACTGCCCAGTAAAATCAGCTTGTAGAATATGAAATGAGTTACATGTGGTAAATTTGGGATTACACTTTCTCAGTAAAGTACAAATTTTAGGTCAATGTTACATTTGACCACTTTCTAAAAGGCATCGTCTATTCACTGACATGTGTATTCAGATGAACAAAGACAGTAAATGCTACTGCAATGAACCGAGCTGTCTGAGTTTGATAGCATTCAATCAAGGAAGTCACAGAGTCTGACAACTGATCCTTTGAGCTGCCTCTTATAGCCAGCATAGGTTGCTGGATCCCGATTCTAACCCAGAGTTCCGAGAGTTCCTCCTGAAGCACCGTCTCCAGCTGCACCTACCTCCAGGGATTCTGCTGCAGCTGGTCCCACAAACTGCAGATCCCGGCCAGCTTGAACAGATCCGGCAGCTGCTTGATGTGGTACAGCCGGAACACCAGCGGCACACAGGCCATGATGATGGACAGGGCCAGGCCGATGAGGATGTAGTCGGAGCTCTCGGGCATGTTGTCCACCTTGTCGATGATGGCCCAGCCAATGTCCAGAGCTGTCAGATCCACCTTCTTACATTCATTGCCTTCCCATAAAACACAGCTCACTGAAAGAATATACATCATTGCAAATATGTGTATAAAACCCACACCACAAACCATCAATGACTCCTTATGATGACAAATGCGTACATCTTGCTTGCGAGGGAAGAGATGTAAACAGTCCTAAAAGTTATATTTGAAGTGTCTGCAGGCTCAATAGACTAGTGTTTGTTTGTTTTTTTGTTTGTTGTTTAATGCAGCACTCAGCAAAATTCCAGCTATGACGGCGGTCTGAAAATAATCGAGTCTGGACCAGACAATCCAGTGATTGATATCATGATCTAGCAATTGGGATACGATGACATGCATCAGCGAGCCTGTCCACCCAATCCCGTAAGTTGCCTCCTATGACAAGCATGTCGCCTTTTACGGCAAGCTTGGGTTGCTGAAGACCGATTCTTCCCCGGATCTTCACGGGTCGACTCAATAGTGATGTAAATGTCTCTATCAGCTTCTGATTATCAAGAGACAATGTCTTGTATTTATAAAGAAAATGAGGTGAAATGGGGTTTAACGTCGCGTTCAAGATTATTTCACTTACACACACATATATATATATATATATATATATATATATATATATATATATATATATATATATATATATATAGATATATAGCGATGTGCATGTGTGTGTGCTTGGCTGCTTGTACTAAGAAGTGATAATACGCTTTAAAACATGAAGTTGGATTGGACGATGATGATATTGTCAAATAGGAAAGTAACAACCTCTCTCATTGGCTGTTTGATAACGTACCTTTCCTTTATGTATCGCAAGTTTTTGTGTATCCTTGGATACACCATTGGTCATGCCTTGCCGAATAATCTCCATGATAGCTCACACTTGTGAGTGACTTATCCACTGTTAAAATAATAATTTTGTGGGAATGTTCAGTGATGACCATTGGGCGGGCTAGATTTGTTTCTGTTACATGCCTCTCTCATGCAGAACACCACCAGAGGGTTATGATGACCCTTAGTTTTCCACCATTCTAAAATAACCAAGAGGTAAAAAAATGCCTGTATTCACAGCGACTTTTAACAAGTTACCTTTATCAGGAGGTGGAATATGGCTGACACCAGTGGAAGATGCTGTAGGCTGCAATACAGAGACCTCAGTTCAGTTCAATCTGAATGAATACGCATGGCCCTACTCCAGTTTCTAAACAACGGTAAACCCCTTCACAACACAGCACACCAGGGCACCAGGGCCAACTTGCACAAAGCGATCTTAGAGCTACGACTATTGTAAGCTTATGTTTAAAGTATGAGAGTTACGATCATCTTAGCGCTAAGATCGCTTTGTGCAAGCGAGTCCAGGTAAGTGATCTCAGCTCTATAACCATTGTATGCCTAAACATGCTAAAAGTTGAAGTTCAGAAGTTACAATAGTTAAAGTGCTATGATTGCTGTGTGCATGTAGGCCCTGAAATTAGGTCTGTATGTTGGTCAGTGGCTACAATGGATATGTTGATGACTTGATTCCTTCTTCATGAGGTAGATTGATGGATATGCAAAGCTGCTTGCTATATTGAACCATGTTGGAATGACATGATCACAATCATGCTAACCTTATACTGTGAGTGTGTCAGCAGGGTTTGAGTGAGTGAGTGAGTGAGTGAGTGAGTGAGTGAGTGAGTGAGTGAGTGAGTGAGTGAGTGAGTGAGTGAGTATGGTTTTATACCGTTTTTAGCAATATTCCAGCAATATCACGGCAGTGGACACCAGAAATGGTACATTGTACCCATGTTGGGAATCGAACCCGGGTCTTTGCCGTGACGAGCGAATGCTTGAACCACTAGCTACCCGACCGCCCCAAGCAGGGTTTTATCATATGGTTACATACATTAATAAAATAATAAATTGCAAACTGCATGTTACAAATAACTGACATCTTTATTCCTGATGCTAGTATTTTAGATTTCAAGGGATGATTTTCTTAACTCTGACATTGAAATCCCAAGCGATAATACGCTTAAGGCTTCAGGGCTCGTGCAATATGACATTCATACAGTTCTTGTATACAGTGAACTTCGGTTGTAATGAACTCAAAGGGACCACTAATTTTAGTTTGTTATAACCATGATAACCGTAGTTCGTTATAAGCATGTATACCTAAGTTAATCAGTAAGCAATGGTAAGTGTCTGCGACCAAAGAATCTGTTCGTTATAAGCGTGTTCGTAACAAACATAGTTTACGATATATAATGTTCCTCTTGTCACAAGCCTATGACCCTGAAATGTATTACTCGGGGTCCCCTGTACTCGAAATTAGATGGACCCAGGTATATCACTGAACAGGCTTGGGATGGACTTTAAAAATCAAACTTGGATCATGAGGAATGCTGAGTGAAACACAAATGTTTTAACCACAAGGATACCCAGGTACTATCAGTCACAATGCCCCAAGCAAGGATTCATCTCGGATTCCATACTAAGTGAACTTGCCAGGCAAACTGGGATTGCAGTTTTTGGGCAGTTTTTTCTTAATTTCAGATAAATTTACCACTGAAGTATATGATGTAGATTAAGCATTAAAGCTTCTATGTCTGTATTGTTCCTGCTGTATCAGTTAAATACAATCATCTTGACCAAGCCATGACTTTAGTTGTAATTATATAAACAAGCATTCGAAATTTTTGCTGACTTGTAGTCGAATAACGGCCTCTGAACAGATGTAGATAAATATCTGGTTGTATGACAAAGCTAGGAAGGTAATATGTACCTTGCTGGTCCTACACTTACTGTACTTGGGTGAATTATTTGGCAACTGATCAATCAATGTGTTATGACAGTGATGCATATGAACTGTGAAGGAAGTCTGAGGGCTTTAACACCTTTTTCTTGTGTTGGATACGAAGTGCATTTATCAAAAGGCTATGCCCAACATGTCTGGACCTACTGACCGGCTGTAACAAGTTGATGACGTGCAGGTTGCTGGTAGTCCATCCCTGGGTGTGCAGCTCCTCGTTCTCAACCTGGTTCTCTCCGCTGTCAGTCAGCTCGGCCTCCGATCCGCAGCTCGATGAGTAGGATGAGGAGGTGGTCACGTCCGACTGTATCCGGTCCTCCCACTCCTCCGAACTCATTGTTACCTGCATAGTGCAACAATATCCAACAGTTCATTGCATTTGATGCATGTAAGTCATAAATATATTGTATAAGCATGTAAATGGTAAGTTATTATCAATATGACATCAAGAACACTTCTGAGTGAATATTGCTATATGCAGCACCAGCAGCTATTCATGGTGCTCCACTTATGGTGATGTGTTCTATGGTCTGAAAACTACCAGTACATGCACAGCAAACCCAGTCACCAACCTTGCTACCAACAATTGATATACAGTATCTGCCTTAACTACCAGCCTGAAATATTCCAGACCGCATTACAACAGACAGACACAACACGTGTTATTCACCTTATTTCCTGTGTCTGGAGTTGCAGGACCTGGTGTAGTTTCATTCTCCGAGGAACTTCCAACCACCCCACCAGACTTCACAGACTGAGGCCACAGTCCCAGGTTATTTGGCACAACACGTGATCTTGCAATTTCCCCGAGATCTGCACTCTTATTGGCACTAATAACACGCCGACGTCGTCGTAATGATGTCCCAGACATGGATAACTTCACATCTGTGATAATCTCATTTTCAGATACATCTTCTGCATCAGAATCTTGCCTGGATTTCTTTGCAAGGTCTGATAATCTACGTGTGATCTCTAAATGTGTCTGCTTACTCTGAGTTTGAGGTAACTCTGTTCCACAACTATCCCTGAGATCATGGGAACTTTTGCAAAATTGGCCCGAATCCCCTAACTGTACTTTTGATTCATGTTCTGAATCTGAATGAATATCATCAGAAATTCTTTCAGAATCAGCAAAATTTTCTTCCTCCAATCCATCCCTGGCACTGCCCTTCAGGATTATCTCCCCTATTGCTCCTGGCAAATGCGAATCATTATCCTGAGATTCAGATCCAAAGGAAGAAAAGTCTTCCTCTAAAAAATCAATATGATTAACAGAAGATAATTTATCACATGCACTATTTGCAGACAAATGTTCACACTTTGTGTTCACATCCAACCCTTCCTTGTGACAAAACTGCTCTACAGAATCTTCGTTCCTGGAGTCAACATTCAAATGACCCTCATGAGAGACAGATTCTAGTGCAGATTTTCCAGACTGAACATAATTTTGTTGACTTTTCTTCTGATTGTTAACTTTTATGTAATCCTTTTGATTTTTATCTTTTGGTGAGATACTTCTTCTGCATTCCATTTTCTGAGGGTTTCTTTTAACTGACATGTTTTTTTGTTTGCCCTTCCTGTCTTGTCCATTAAGATTATCCCTTGCACTTCCCTTGCCTGACCTAGAGGCCTCATTGTCCAGGGTTGTGTCAGAGACAACTGTAAAACTCTTTGCTGATTGTGACCGTGACGCTGCCGAATCGGATGGAATGCTGTCCTGAGATTTCTGACTACTTGTAGAAATGCCAACCTTACTAACACGTTTCTTTGATTTAGAGAGACTTCTGAAAAGAAATAATTGTGAATATTTATACATGTAAAAGTCAACAATAAATGTATACTCAAAATGAAGGTGTTATGTGAGAAGACGATTTTGAAACTGTATCAACATTATCAAGATGAAATATTTTTTTAATATTAGTATATGAGACTGTTGATGAACTCAAAGTTCTTTTCTTAATTTTATAAATCATATGGGTGATTAAGAACATACATGACTAGTCTAAGTCAGACAGGGAAACAATTTGTGATTTCATGTTTATAAACATAGGGTGACCAGGCAAGGAATTAATTGCCAATGGCAGTTAGCTGAAAACAATAAAACAAATTCACTTTCCGTGGTGAGGTGAGGTGAGGTGAGGTGAGGTGAGGTGAGGTGAGGTGAGGTTTAACATTGTGTACAAGATTATTGCACTAATATAGCGATGTGCATGCATATGTGTATAGCTGCTTGTACAAGTCAAGAGTTATGCGGGTTTTAGAGTCTTCACCCAGTCAGATACACTTTCGCAGGTTAACATAAATATCCCCCTCAGACACAATATACTGACCCCTAGCCAACCAGTATCTAGTTGTAGCACCAGGCAGGGTAACAACAAGTACCATCTTTTAACATCTTTAGGTTTGACATGGCCAGGGAATTGAGCCTGCTATCTGAGCATACACCCTGTCCACTAGACCACAGAGGTCTTACCAGTTACCACAGTGGTAAACTACCTGACAAACGATAATAACAGCACTAACAACAGAACTGGATCATTCAGAGACTCTCAGACGCAACATCAAGATGCTTGTGAAGTTTGCACTAACCTGTTGAGTTTGTTGAGATCCCTGTGTGGAGTTTTGTGAGAGAAGTGTGACACCACAGTCTGGGAGTGAATCAAAGCCAGCACCATCATCAGTATGGCAGGCATCATCACCTCCGACAGAGACAGTTCCTGGAGAAGACATCACAAGTTACATCCTCCAGTCAACGGTTAACATTGTACAGAGATGCCTACCCGTGTTTGAGGCAATTGCAGTTTAGTCATTTAGAAAACAGCAACATATTCAAGCTATATCACACAATCCTGTTAATAATCAGACAAAGCAGTGATTGACATTATGAAATACTCATATACCCACCGCTTATATGACAAGTCTGGCTGCTATTGAAACTTCAAAAATAAATTTTTCAAAACTCCCAAACTTTCAAAAGACACCAGTTTACCACTAGACCTATCTATGTGCCAATTTTGGTAAAGATATCTCTCATGGTTTCTTAATTCTGTTACAGAAACAAAATGTGATGGACGGACAGTACCCATTCCTATATCCCCCTTCCATTGCTCAGAGTTATATTATGGACAATTCTTAGCTGAGCTTACTACTAATACTAGACTTGGGCTTTGGACTCGTGACTGAAGCTGCAGACTGTTTAAGACAAGAACAGCTTACCATGGTTACTGCCAACTTAATAGCAAGCTTCATATAGATATGGAACACTAAAATTCAAGGCTTTTTCAAGGCTTTCCATTGTCATTTTCAAGGCTTTTCTAGTTGGGTTATTAGCCTTAGTTTGTCAATATACTAGTCATGAGAAAAACATTGCAAATTTTCCATCAAGATATATTTTCACAAACAACAAATAAAATAAATTAGGCCCGTCATGAATTTTAATACTTTTATTAACAAATGTATGTCGTTTTCTACAAATTCAAGGATTTTAAAGCTATTTAGGTGATTTTCAAAGCTTTTCAACGATGACACTACAAATCAAGGTTTCTCCGGAGGGACTTTAAAATTAGGGAATTTAAAGAAGGCCTTTTCCAGCCTGTATTGGAACATATTCTAGCATGGGTAAACACAGATGTTTAGTTGTTTGAACAGTGTCATGACAAATAATATATATCAACTAAATGTGCATCTTGGCATCATATACGACTTGGCAAAGTACAATCTGTAAATTTGGAGCTGCCAAAATACCAAATGTAAAAGAGTATGTAATTGAACACATTTGTGACAGCGTTTCTACTCACATCCTCCGTGATCTCGCCAACAGTACTGAAGTAGACGACCATAGTGACTAGCTGTTGTGTGTAGAGGTACAACAGGAACAGGAAGAACAATACAGAGGACTGCTGCACCCACCTGCAACACCAAGCACCTGTTGGCAAACACTTCCTCATCCAGGGGAGTGATCATGTTCTACCATGAAGTTGCAAATTACTCCCTTCTGATTGGTCAGTCAGAGGTATCAAAACATGACCACCTTTTTGAAACAACTGATTTGAAGGCTAGATTACCACGGAAGCTAATATTTACAGAACAGTACTTCTTTCTCAGTCATTGTCGGTAGGTACTTTTAAATAATGATATTTACAATAAGACGTTACAAGATGCAGAGTTTCCGTTACTACAATGTTCAAAGCATGTGTGACAATAAACTTTGAACAGAAAACAGAGTAGATATTGACTAAGATTTCAAGTTTTGGGGTCAACAGAGAGCTTGAGATTTGGCTCTTCTCTGCAGCCGACTCTGACATCTTATCTTTTGTGTCACAATGAGCAGTGTGACATAAAAAAGGTGACGTGCAGAGTTGACTTAAAAGAAGGTTCGCATCATTTTTATTAGGTGTCCACTTCATGATGGCTCAGGATATAGCTGTGCTACACCCTTTCAATGCCAGTCATACATGTAAGTGAGTAAAGCATGATGATGTGAAAAAACACCCAAAGTGTGTACATTGACAGCGCCATAATTTGTTCAACTAAATGCGACAAAACCCTTTCCAGAGTCTATTGTACAGGCTATCATCAGCATCAGTGTTCTCCTAATTCAGATCGTAAACCAACTCAAACCATTGGACTCAACCCATGCCGCTTTACTCGATATCTTTGTTAACACCAAGGAGTTTGTGTTAATTCTTATTATGGTTGAAAAGAGATATATCCTACTATGTTTTGAAATTTGAAGTAGGTCTTGCTGTAGATTAGATACCTCTTACTTACACATTTGAAACATGGAGCTAAAATGCTCAGTTCCAAATCAAATAAGAGGTAAACAATCTACAGTGAGACTACTGTGGAAATGCAGGAAATGGAAAATACAGTGAGTTATGTAAGAGTTAATGCCCAAGTTAGTTAAATCCTGCCCATATTATGGCAAGCTGTGAACAATAAGGACTGCACCAGACAAGGCACAGTGTCTTGGCAATGAGCTTTGGCCTGTGAGGCCAAAGTAGCAGAGGGACTGTTTATCATGGGTTATCATATGGGTTTTCATGGATTATCACATGGGTTTTCATGGATTACAAAATGGGTTTTCATGGATTATCACACAGGTTTTCATGGATTATACATGGATTTTCATGGGTTACCACATGGGTTTTCATGGATTATCACATGGATTTTCATGGGTTACCACATGGGTTTTCATGGATTATCACATGGGTTTTCATGGATTATCACATGAGTTTTCATGGATTATCACATGGTTTTTCATGGAATACAAAATGGGTTTTCATGGATTATCACATGGGTTTTCATGGATTATTACATGGATTTTCATGGGTTCCCACATGGGTTTTCATGGATTATCACATGGGGATGCTTGGTACATACCATCTGAAGTATACTGGCAAGAGCAACGCACGAATGATAGCATTGCCTGTGATGGACGTCCATGATACCTTCGGCTTGGCCTTGGAGAATGTGGAGCCTGCAACAATGGAAAAACTGTGCTCACATCACTGAAATAATTGACAAACTTAAATGACAGGAACTTCAATTAGTCCCAATATTTTGGTAATAACACAGTGAGTCTATTAGAGTGAGGAGAGTGCCATGATAGAGTGTTGCTCGTGCTGTTACTCACCTGATTATTTACCACCTTTATGTGCTACTTTATTATTAGGAACAAAGTACATTTTTATGACATAAATACGGTACTTTACTTACAAAACACTACAAATTATGACATCAATAAAATAACCATGACATCACTACTTACCTCGAATGAGGTCGACATCAATGAATTCAGTTTTTAAACGTGCACTTTTTCTTGGAGCATTGAGTACTGTAGGTCGCTGAAAAATCAAATACATCACATAAAGTATAGCACTTCACATAGAATCTAGTTTTCTTGTTTTTCGTAAAAAGGTTATCTGAACATGATATGTTTTGTTTGTTACTTGTTTGTTTAACGCTGCACTCACCAATATTCCAGCTATATGACGGCGGTCTGTAAATAATCAAGTCTGGACCAGACAATCCACTGATTGACATCAGGAGCATCGATCCACGCAATTGGGATCGATGACATGAATCAACCAAGTCAGCGAGCCTGACCACCCGATCCCATTAGTCGCCTTTTACGACAAGCATAGTCACCTTTTACGGCAAGCATGGGTTGCTGAAGACCTATTCTACCCCGGAATCTTCACAGGTCCCACGCAATTGGGATCGATGAGATGCATCAACCAAGTCAGCAAGGAACATGATATGTGAGCAGTGTTGTGTGTGAGCAGTGTTGTGTGAGCAGTGTTGTGTGAGCAGTGTTATGAGAGCTGTATTATGTGAACAGTGTTATGTGAACCATGTTGTGTGACCATTGTTAGCAAAGCTTTTTTTAATGATTAACTATTATAAACATGGTATATTATTGTCTTGGCCACTAACCTATTGCATGCAACAAATGTTTATGATGAAAATTTGGTGAAATAAAATAAGCTTTTCAGATCATTATTTCCCCACTTTTGTATATTTCTGGGTTAGCAGAATCCATAAACTAATGTAAAAAGACAGTCTCGCCTTAGCAGCACGTCTCTCCTACCTTCTGTAGTTTCATCTCCACAGACTGCTCCCACAACTGCTTGTCATTGTAACCAATCTGAAATATAACCGTTGAGTATTTAAGCTTTATGTTGCCGAAGTGACGCAGGTCATAAATCATACCACATATTTACCGAAACCTCCTTGAATGTTCTTATATACTCAGGAGCATGGTGAGCCCGCATCTTGAATTAACCAAATATATTCTTATAACCAAGGTTCGGTAGTGAATTGTCACGGGACAGTATTGTTGACTTCAAATGTTTCCAATTAATTTTCCTTTACACATTATTCATCTGCCAGACCCCAGTATGTTTGAAACAACAAGATCATTGTCAACACTGCATACTGATCCCATGCATTCTAAGTGTCGACACTGAAATTATTACTGAAATGTAAACTGTCTTGTCTGCCCGTGACAGTTTTCACACAAACAAGTCTAACATATTCATCATGCTGAGTTGTGAGTGACATGATCACAAGACATGGGACACTGGTGGAGGACGGTCCTATGTGACATAGTCGGGTTAGACATTGCCATTAGCCCTAAGCCTAACTTTGAAAGGACTGCCTGTTTTCTTCCCAAATGAGCAGTGGATCACCTGTAGTCGGGAGAAAAGGCACAGTGTCTTATAACCGCTGTACTGGTGGACAGAAACTGTTTGCGTGAACTAACCTAATATACACCTTGTTACATGCAACTCTGATAATATTTCATTAACATCTAAATTATGCTGGTAATAAGTTAGGCTGAAGAATTCAAAATCAATATACCTGATACATTTACAGCTTTTATAAGTTTTCTTCTGTTGGTAACTTTTTCAAAAAAGATACAGTTTTGCTAGTATTGCTCAGTGGACTCTCAAAGAGCAACAAGGCAGAAAAAAGAACAGCTCACTAATACCCCTAAATCGACTCCAACATATTTCTAAGTTCAAAACATGAAAATAAGCAACATTTCTCAGAAAATCTGCTTATCAAAATCAAACTTTGCACTGCACCTTTCTTACTGGTATAGACATGATAGGCACTTTACCCCCAATTGGAAAAGTTATAGGTTGCACAAATGTTGAAGTAAAAATATATTTTAAATTCAAAACATTAAGAAAATCATATTTTTTTTCAGAAAATACACATGTCAAAATTAAACTTTGCACTGCACCTCTTCATTGGTATGGAAACTATTCCCTAAATTTGAAAAGAATACATGAAGTAGTTTACAAGTTATAGGTCGCACAAATGTTTCAGTACAAAAATTCTAAATAAAAAATGAAAAAGCTGTATTTTTTCCGACAATCCAAATATTGAAATCAAACTTCTCACAGCACCTCCCCTATAGATATAAAAAGTGTGTACCAAGTTTGAAAAGAATCTGGGAAGCAGTTTTCAAGTTATACCGTATTCGACGTAATAAGCGCCCAGTGCACTCTCAAAATTACAAATAGGGGGCTCTTATTAGAATATAAGTTTGGTGAGAAAAGAAAAGAGAGTTGAAAAGATTGTAAATTTCGTGGTTTATGCTGACAGCCTGAAATTATACAGAAGAAAGGTCTGTGCGTATTATACACGACAGATATATTTTCCAGAATTTAATTGCCCATAATTAAGGGTGCACATAATACGCGTATTACACATGAATAAATAAGTCTTGTGTACAATGATTAATTATAAGGGATGTTAATTGGGATTGTTCACTAGCCAATAAATTAGCAAATATCGCTGTGGGCAGTTATTAGGACGGGGCGCTTATTACGTCGAATACGGTAGGTCACAAAAGAAATTCCTCGGCTTATTGATATACCCAGGCCCTTATAGGTCAGGGGTGTAACAAAGTGCCATCAAGTATCATTTACTGGCTTTCATAGTTTAACATCAGTGTTCCCTAAAAGCTTTTCTAACTACTTGACACTTTACCAGACAATGTCATAGCTAAAGACTGATGTTTTCCTGGAGTATCTAACAACTTTGATAACAAATCGATTGTCTTGTCCTGATTTGTATTTCGCAATTATCTACAATTAATGTCTGTCTGTTGTATATATATAGTTTGACTACATTAATCTGTATTTTATGATCTCATGTTAATGGTAATAGCATGTCAGACATTAGACATAGAAGCACAGCTGGGAACCTGATAAATTGTCAAAATATTTAAGTTTTCACAAAGGGTACTTTGAGAAAGAAAAAAAACACCTGTTATCATGGTTATGTTCTTCATTCCATAAATTATCACAAGCGCTGCAACATGTATCATGTGTATGGTCATTTTAAACAATATTAAAACATGCAAGAAGTCTAGCCTCCTCAACATCATTCTCCAATCTTCCAAGTGCTGAAGCAAATAAAAATCATTCATTTTGTCGCAATTTGAATCTCAAGAATGAGTTCACCAAATTAAAGTATGAAACCCTGACTTTTCCAGACAAGGAAATATTAAACCATACCTGATTAATGTAATCAAATGACACCATCTATCTTGGATATCCCGAGAATCATTAGAACACTAAATCCAGAATGTTCCATATTAATAACTCCACAGCTTCGAAACAATTCCTCCAGAGCTTCTGTGTCATCTTAACTGACAGTAAGAACCACATCATTCAAATACAGAAAACACTGTCACTCAACATATACTGGTACAGACACCTGGTGTACTGCAGTGTTCCCCCTACAAAACAACCTAAGTAAACCTCCTACCGCATGACATGTGTCATCAGCAAACAGTGTACTCAATCTCGTATCATTTCCTCGTCTGTTTCCTGCAGCATGATGTACAGTTGTGCTGTATCTCACACTGACGACAGACTCACTTGAATATCCAATACACTGCTTGTCCCTGTGTGTTCCTCATAGAGGGTAGTCCATGCAGCTACACAGGCTTGTCTGATGATAATCAACATACGTCTTTAATACCCATTATACACATTTATTCCAAGTCTGTCTTCAAAGCTTATTTGGTTGAGAAGGATTTCAACGTAATCCTCCCACTGCTGTAAGTATTGCTGCCAAAACAATAAAACTGTTTGTGCATGCACTGTGTACGTCATGTATTATGGCTCACTCGGGAAGTGTCTCTCACATCTGTTACACAAACTATGTTGAGTTCACACCAACAGTCATATGCTGACAGAAAGTGATTAAGATGCAGGACACTACCTCCAGGCTAACCCATTTATGCCAATTTGCACCAGTTAAACATATATACACTACCTCTGTGATTCCAGGGTCTACTGCTGTTAAGCTGAAGGACACGTAGGATTAAGTGCGTTTTTAAATCTACAGGATATGCTTAATTTAAACTTTTAGAAATTGTTATGCAAGTTATCAGGTTTATTCATATGAATATCTGAGCTTTGTTCTTTTCCACAATGCATTTTTGGGACTATGACACTGTATATCTTACGGCGTCTCGGGTATTTTAAACTTGATAATACAATACTCTCTCTGTTTTACAGAACATTTATTCGAAGCATTTTAGTTTTTAATGTTAACTATTGGTATGGAAGCCTCTCTGTTCAAAATAAATCTAAAATACATACAATTTTAAGTACAGCAAGCAAAATCACAGGTCCCAATTTCAACATATAACAAAATTTATAAGCAGCAAATTGTCAAAAAGGCACATAAGATATTAAATGACAGCAGTCATATACTTCATTCGGAATATCAGTTTCTACCTTATGGCCGAAAACTGTGCATGCCGATGCTGACAACAAACAGGGCATGGAAATCATTCATACCAGCCAGTATAAGTCTTTTAAATGTTTATCTGTTTTATACTTTTTAACAGTTCCCTTTTATTAAAGTTTACTACTGCTGTGATATAAAAACATATACAGTCAAGTCCCGTTAATCTGACATTGTTGGTTGCATATGATTATGTCCGATTAATGAGTATGTCGGATAAACGAGATTTATCGTGATCGAAAATTGGAAACTACACAATTGATAACGATTTAAACATGTTGTAATAAAAAAAAGGAAATATTCATATTGTTGTGTTACATTGTTAGCGGAATATGTTTTCTGATCATGCAACCTCTAAAGTTTAACACAAACCTGACGTGACCTGCAATGGGATGTCCTCAGCGGTAGCGAAAACTTGTATCCGATTTTAATGAGACTGAGGTAATCTAGGCATGTGATTAATCCTGTTTTGTTTATTTAAAGCAGTAATTGTTTATTGTTAAGCAAGTTTATCTCTGCAGCCCTTTAAATATGCAGCTACTCGCCGACTCGTCTCGCATCAAAACACGGGCAGATGACCAAGGAGTATGCTGATCAATGTGTTGGTTTAACCAGACTGATTTAATGAATAATTTAAGCAATTCGTTGCAAGTTAGGTGTGTCGGAGTCAGACTGCAAGACTGTCGGATTAACTGGTCTAAATAGCACTGATTCAATCTGTTCCCATCATTTGTGTCGGATAAAGCCGATTGTCGGATTAACGAGTGTCTGATTAAAGAGACTTGAGTGTACTTTAAAATACCATTTCTTGTTGTCACTGACAGTGTTCAATTTTCTACATGTTTTTACTCATGGTTATATTTCTAAGTGTCTTAATTTCTTATGTACATATTTTAATATCATATTTTTTCCCCTAATTTTAGTGCTCATCAACTGTGCAATATGGATGTCCCTTGGCAATCTTATCCTATCTTATCTTAACACTAAATGTACAGGTAAGGATAAAGTGTGTCCAAAAGGGAGGTTTGAGAGGTTTTCAGGAAGCCTTCTTCTAATATTTGCAATATATGAACAACTCTTTGACCCATGCTGAGATTCAGAGAGAAGAGTACAAGGGTACAAAAATCATGTTGGGTCACATACTTGCTGATACTTAGCTTTTCATTTGGAGTTTGAAAAATCAAACTTTTTCACTCATTTTAGTCATTTTTGAGTATCAAAAGTCCAAAACTTACAAGAGTAAGAAAGAAAGAAAGGCCAGTTGTCAGTCATTTGAACATGCCTGATAGTTGTGACACCAATTATTTGATATTGCAAAGTTTAAAATTTGACATTATTATTGAGCCAAAACAAGCCCTTTAATTCTACCTTGTCCTTTTTCACACTGAATCAGGTCGACATCCCATGTCTGTATAGTCAATTGTCATTATATCAGTGATGCTTTGACAATATTCAGGTATTTTTAGGTGATATATTAATGATAATCTTAAACCTTCATGGGATACATCTGACATGACAAAAAACAGAGTTAAAAAACAACATATAACAATAGGTGACATATTTGTGGTGATTTTATCACGTTTACAGCGAATAGAATCCAGTTACATGTTTACTAACATATGGCAAAACTCTTAAAAGTGGCATATTTCTACTAGTCCTTATGATGATACCTTAGCTATTGGGCAGTTTGGCAAGGACTATAGGACTAGTGTCAACTTCTACCGCTGGTGATTTAATGTGCGGTGAGGTGATGGGAAATGGGGTTTAACACCTTGTTCCATGTTATTGCACTCGCACAGCAACATGCATATACATAATGGGGATTTTTGAAAGAACTGTAAATGTTACAATGTAAATGTCTTGACATGTGTTTGCACTGGTCTAAAAAATAATGGGGTCCCCTCAGACGTGTTAGTCGCAAATGCCGCAGTTGTGAAGCTATCTTCGGGGGTTTGGGTGCATTTCAAAACATGCTCATGGACTACAACTTGCTCCACATTTGTCTGTGTCCTCGTGGTAATGCATCTCCATGTTCCCTGGTGACACTGGCCTAGTTCAGATACACCATGTACACACTCAGGGTGTTACCTTGACTTACAAAAGTGGGGGCCCAAGGGACCCCCCAAAATTCATCATGAGGGTCCTTGAAGACAATATGAGGGTCTGTAAAGTAATGAAATGGTGTAGTGTACTGTACCTTTAGATAATTACTTTAGAGCCTGGAATGAATCAATGATCACAAGGATGGTAGTCATGACTGATGGAAGAAATAACAGACACTAATAACTGCTCTTGATGCGCTGTAGGTATTATGAATCTTATTGTGCATGCCTCGGGACACAGTATATTTTTTCTGGATCTGTTCACTACATTTGTTCGTACTTGTTGTGCATTTGTGCTTTGCGAAAAAAACCTGCAAACTCACTACAACCACAAAACCTTTTTACAGGCAGATAATTTATTTTGGGCTGTTAAGTGGTCAGATTCAGTGATTGTGCTTCAGCATACCTCATAATGTCAATGACTGGTTTGCACCCTCCTGACTCAATTATTTGTTTGTTTAACACTGCAATCAGCAACATTTCAGCCATAGCACAGATCTAGAGGTCTGTAAATAATCGATCAATGACATGTATCAACCATGTCAGCAAGCCTGACAACCCGATCTTACGACAAGAATAGGTTGCTTAAGGCCAAACCTGAATCAACTGTTTACAGGCTATCATATAGCTGGAATATTGCTGAGGATGGCACTAAACAACAAATATTTTGGACAAGATGTTTATTAGAACAGTTTGGGCGAAAACTTCTCCAGCCCTGACAACATTTTATCCTGGACGAGCAGGCTTTTGGCCTTTAAGAACCCTGCTTATAGAACCAAATCGCCAATCTTAAATATGTTGAAATTTTCCTTCACAGGAGACATGGTGATCCTCTTTCTTTTTTTTTGTTTAACACCGCACTCAGTATAAATATTCAAGCTAACTGGTGGCAGCTTGCAAATAAGCGAGTCTGGACCAGACAATCCAGTGATTGATGAGTATGAGGACTCACAATCAACAAAGTCACCACTGGGTCCATTAAGAAGCCTCTTATGACAAGCATAATCTTCCCGGAGTTATATTCTAACCTGGAAACTCCATGGCGTTAAGATGCTCCAAAGATGTGTGGAATTTCAGGAACCATCCAAGAGACTATAATAATAAGAAAGATAATAAGGATAGGATAAGGATCTTCCATCCACGAAGCTGTTGCTCAAAGCGTGCATGACTAATATGATAAAGCCGGAAGTTGTATTTGTGAAGGAGGTTTAATGGGTTTTAAGCTTAGACTTGAACACAGAAAGAAGAGAGTTCTTGAGTTCAGGCTGGGAAAGAGCTCCACAGTGAAGGACCACAGTTTGCGAACAATCTTTCAAGTTTGTACATAAGTCTTGAGATTGACACTTGGAGCAGAGAGATTGAGTTTATCCATGGATCACAGATTCCTGACTGGGTTGTACTTCTCCTACGACTCCAGTAAACAGGCTGGTGCAGATCCATTGTAACAGCTGTATGCAAGGGAGAGTACTTTCAGTTCTATGGAGTGATAGGAATCGTTTGTAGGTGAACATTTGTTCTATTCTTAATACATTTTCAAATTCCATTCTGTGAGAGAGAAGTTGTTTTTTTTATTTCAATTTCTGTTCTTCATTTGCATCTTTATTTAGGCGTTTAACTTGTAAAGATCTGCGTAAGAGAAGAGGTCTTCAGCAACCCATGCTTGTCATAAGAGGCGAATATGCTTGTCGTAAGAGGCGATTAATGGGATCGGGTGGTCAGGCTCGCCGACTTGGTTGAAGCATGTCATGGTATCCCAATTGCTTAGATCGATGTTCATGGTGTCAATCACTGGATTGTCTGGTTCAGACACAATTATTTACAGACCGCCGCCATATAGATGGAATATCGCTGAGTGCAGCGTTAAACAACAAACAAACAAATACTTACATAAACTACCAACATATCTGTATCTCTTCTACAATCAATCATATCAATAAGAGAAGAAAATTAGTGACAGAAAATTTAACTAAAATTCAAACTTATTTTACTATGACCATGATGACATCACAGCGATGGAACGTTTTGGCCTTGCACTCAATCACAACCAACCCACCAACCAACCAATCAAAGAATTTAGTATTTGACTTAAGTTGTGGCATAGATGGAATGAAATGAATGAAAATATGGTTTTAGTTTAGAGGTAATCTAAAGAAGAATCACTTGTGGTACATTTGAACATTTAAACCATAACCTAATGCTTATGCCAATCAACCAATGGATATCTCCTCGATTTTAAAAATAATTATCTATCTTGTGCATGTACAATGTGCACTGTGTCTGATGTGTTATTTCAGTTGCTGCTTTTCATATATGTATCAAAAACGAATAAAAACACCTCTGTGTAGCACTTTGGTTATAATGTCAGTCGTTACTGAAAATCAGGGAAGTTTTGTGAGTGGGAAAGTACTGTGAAAACAGCAAGTGGCAAAAACTCACAAAAGCATCATGACGCAGTTATTTTAGCAGACCAACAACAAACAAAAAAAACTTAATGAGACATATTTCTTTCAGTCTCCTCTGCACATTGTCAAACTAGCCAGTACATGATGAAATATATAATTCCTTATATCCTGTTTCACTAAGTACACATTGTCACTCGTGTCCATAGTCTATAATCAGGAAACTTCACTAACTTGTCAAGCTGCTTACATATGACACTCAGTAGTCCAGAGACACCAGCCATGCAGTCTATAGACTCTATACTGCAACAAACTACTCCACAACCCATGCTTGTCGAAAGAGGCGACTAACGGGACTGAGTGGTCAGACTCTCTGGCTTCCCAAGTTTGGAGATCGATGCTAGGAGGTCAATCACTGGATGGTCCGGTCCAGATTTGATTATTTACATACCGCCATCATATAGCTGTAATATTGCTGTGTGTGGCGTTAAACAACAAACAAACAAACAAAACCCTACTCCAACCTTCATTGTCAACTACAACAGCACATGCATCCATACTGACACTGGTTCTTCATCACTCCTCTTCTTACTCCGACGTTCATACAGTTTGGCCCTCACTCATAGAAGGTTCATACTCCAATGAACTCACTAAGGTGTCTAGCCGGGAGAGCCACATTTCTGAAATGGCTATTGCCGGTACAGCCACATTTTCATCTGAGTGCATTTCACCTATTCTAGCGGGTAATTAATTAATCCGATTACCAATACCTTTATATGAGTGTCCCGCATTTAAATTACTAAGTGTTAGGTGTTCTTTAGAGATACCTTTAAATGAGTGTCCCACATTTAAATTATTAAGCGTGGTGTATTTCCTGGGACATTAGTTAGAGGGTGCTTCTTTCACTTCACCCCAGTAATGACATTAAATCCATTATGATATTCATATGCTATTCATATTCATCAATGTAAAGTTTTGATGAATATGTCATCCTTGTTGAATAAAAAATGAGAAAACAAGACTTGTTTTGTTATATACTGTAACCTGTTAGAATCACAAAGCATGTTTTGACAGCATAGCCGCGAGAGCCAAATTATACAATCACGCAACCATAACCATTGCCGCGAGAGCCACATCAATTTGGGCTATCTATTTTCGAAATGTGGCTTTGCCGGCCTGTAACCCTCACACAAAGTGAAAGTCAATTCTTAAGTATACAGCAGCTGACAAAACGGTTTGTGAATCTTATAAACCTCCACAACAAGTACAGTATTTTCTTCATCATCAAACGGTTAGCCGGAAGTGTTTTTTTAATAAATTGCTCAAATATGATACTGTCTTAGGTGCTACTGTATAAAGAGCAAAAAGAAGAAATTCATGAATTTTGTAATTATCTTTGTATTGATCTCTTATATTATTACCGTATTCGACATAATAAGCACCAAGGGAACTCTCAAAATTAGAAATAGGGGGCTCTTATTAGAATATTATTTTGGTGAGAAAAAAAAAGAGAGTTGAAAGATAAATTTCGTGGTTTATGCTGACAGCCTGAAATGTTTATGTACGACAGATATATTTTTCCAAAATTTAATTGCCCATAATTAAGGGTGCATTTAACATGTTTAACACATGAGTGTGAATTATACACAAATAAATAAGTCTTGTGTACATTGATCAATCGGAAGGGGTGCTAATTGGGATTGTTCACTAGCCAATATATTACCAAAAAATAGCCGTGGGCGCTTATTACATGGAATACTGTAATTTAATATTGTATTACTATGAAAATGTCCGCTGAATTTCTGAACAACATTGTACCAACTTTCAATATACAGTAAGGTACATATTAGTTTGTAAATCCTATGTATCCTTATGATAAGTAAGTTTCCCATCTCCTAATTTAATCAAACTGATCACTGAAAACATGTATTTGATAAATGTTGTGTGTAAACACAAATATGTTACTTCTTGGGTGCTGCTTGTGTAAAGTGCCAAAGAATAAGAAACTCACCATTAATTTTGAAACTATCCTTCTACTGATGTCCAGTATTATTAGTTAAATACTGTATTATTGTGAACATGAACCAGTATGCTAGAGAATGCCTCTAAAAACCTAAGTGATATGTATTACGGGCCTCTGGCCTATATTACTGAAAAAAAATCAGTCCATCAGATCAATACCCAGCTTTATGATGTAAACATTTCTAGTCATCTTAAAAGTGTGTCATGTTTTGCTTAACTAGAAAAAACGAACCAAACTTTGATAAAAGGTTCTTTGCAAACTGCTGTGACATGAACTCATTGAAGCATCCTAAAATATACAGAAAGCTCATGGAAGGCCTTATATATCTTTAGTTGGGCTAAGAGTCCAATAGACACAAAAAAAACCTCAGGGCCATTGATCTACCTCAACGGCACAGACTTATAACACCCTGAAAAGAATGATATCTACACAATATTATCAGTTCAGCGATGTATTAAAAATGTGAAGAGTATTCCGGGAAGAGTTACTTCCCCTTGTAAGACAGACCACGTTGTGCTGAATGACAAGCACAAAGTATGCATGACCTGTTGCAACACACAGGCTCTCAATTGACATAAATATTGTAATGATTGTACCATCTGTTACAAACCATATATTCTTTTAGTTATATGCAACTTAAAAATCACAATCCAATAAACATGCTTTACCACATTCGCCATAATAAACATCTGGCACTTATTAAAACCATACACAACTAAGTTTGTAGAGATAACATGTTACAAACTGGTCTAGAAGTTGGTCAGGTAGTCTCACAGTCCCTGAACCAAATTATTTTCCCTTGTGCCAGTCCTTCCTAATAATGCTATAGGTCTATATGAAGCAAGTCTAGATTAATCTTTAAGGATCAGGTTCTGAATTTCCAATCTCACTGTGGCTCCTTTCAAATTTAAATGGAGTTGTTTGTTTCTTTCAAAATTATATATTTTCTAAGCATTAGTCTATTCAGGTCAGGGTGTGCTTTATGGAGTTAGGCACATTATGGCAAATGCGGTAGTTAGAAAAATTTAACCACAATTGACATGAGAAAAAAAGTACCGGGTATAACACTGTGCATACTTACCCAGCACAGCCTTTTCAGCTTGCACACATGAATAGCTTTACACTTTATTATTTACTGATCTTTTGCAGACATCACGTATTCATAAACTCTACTGCAGGGAGTATTGTACAGAAAGGTTGTGTCCTGCTAATTATAACTGAGACATGTTCCACTGTTGTGAGCTTATACGACAAGGGACAGCACACGAACAGAAGAAAATTAGAAGTTTCTCGAAACAGAATTTTAAGCAGAATTATTCGAAAATGACTTCTAATAGATCTAAAAATACCCAACAGGCTGGACACAAGGAAGTGAAATAAATATAACCCAAATAACTCTATGAAATACCTAATGTGAGTGATAACATGCGTAAAGATTATCTCGAGGCCTGTGTGTACCAAGCGACAATGAAGCCTCGTGATATTATATACCACACTGCAGACTTGGTACTAAAGATGTAGGTAGATGATGTCAACCAAACCAAATATGAGTGAGTGATTGAGTAAAATAGAAATGCCTTGACCAGGCAAACCAGTTGTTGATCATGTTGATTAGGTTGATCCTTGCCAAAAGGAAATTAGGATACATAATCAGGCGAATTAATGGATTGGGTCACTCAGTGAGTTGGTTGATAGCATGTCATCGTACCCCGCCATCATGGATTGTTTATCATTGTGTCACTGTTTTTTTTGGGCATCACATAGCTGGAATATTGTTGATAATAGTGTCAGTAGTTTGTTAAAAATGCCATCACGTAGCTGGAATATTGTTGAGTGCAGTATCACTGGTTTGACTGCCCTCACTGAGCTCCAATTATTGTTGATTGCAGTGCAAAAACAACACATGACATATAATCAGTCAATAAATGCATAGGGAACTGGGACTCTATATTGTGAAAGTTTATAAAAATATTTCTGAAAGCTTACATTTGGTTATTTACATTCGGTTGCTTGTGAGTGAGTGGGTGAGTGGGTGAGTGGGTGAGTGAGTGAGTGAGTGAGTGAGTGAGTGGGTCGGTGAGTAAGTGAGTAAGTGAGTGAGTGAGTGAGTGAGTGAGTGAGCTAGGTCTTACACCGCTTTTAGCAATATTCCAGCGGGGGACACCACAGATGGGCTTCACACATTGTACCCATGTCAGGAATCGAACCCGGGTCCTCGACGTGAAGAGCGAAAGCTTTAACCACTAGGCTACCCGACCGCCCCTGGTTGGTTGTGACAAATCATCAATTACCAACATTTCATGACAGATCACACCACCATTATGAGAACATGAGGACCGGTGAAAAGAATGTTGGAGGCTCCCTACTTAGTGACTGTTAACATGACTGCATTCAGCGGGTTCCAGCTGTCAATGCAGCCAGTAAACCACGCACCAGAAACTGAAACTATGAACAACAACCACTCGGGCAATGGTGTCATGCATTCAGCCAAGTCACACATTCCCACCACCTGATCCAAGTTAATCCTTGGGAAGCTACTCTTGCCTAGGTCCCTACTGGCAGAGACACAACTTGGCACAAGCTCGCTAGATCGAGTCAGTTTGTCTCATGACAATTAGAATTCATGCTTTTTGGGAGTTCACTGGCACTATTCAGGTTTCTTTTATGTTAATTTGCATCAGTGCATTGCCTCTTTTGATAATTAGGACATCACACCATTCATTGTGATGCACTTGATATCATGACACAAAGATGAAATAATCCTAACTTATGTAACATTACAGTTGTATATTTTTTCAAAATGAAATAAATACAATTACCATGAATATAAATAACTATTTAAGGCTGATTTCACTTCCTTGATAATCAACATACAGTCAAGTCCCGTTAATCCGACATCGATGGTTGCTTATGATTATGTCGGATTAATGAGTATGTTGGATAAGCGAAATTAACTAGTATCAACGTTCTTGATCGAAAATCGGACAACTACACGATAGATATAAGGATTCAAACACGTAATAAAAAATATAAAATAAATATTCATATTGTTGTTACATTGTTGGCGGAATATGTTTTCTAATCATGCAGCCTCTAAAGTTTAACACAAAACAACTGTTACGGATGTATGACTTATTCAAAATACTTTAAAAAGCATAGTCTGGAATGGAAGTCGCAACTTTGAAACTGGTACCTAAAGCTTAAGAAAGCTGCTCTCTAAGTGGCTAACGTCGACTTCCTGTTGGTCGTTTCATTGGTAGGTCATAGTTCGCGAAAGGTTGTTCTGACGTGACCTATAATGGGATGTCCTCATCGAGAGCGGGAACTTGTATCTGATTTTAATAAGATGGAGGTAATCTAAGCATGTCATTCATCCTGTTTTCTTTTTATTTAAAGCATCAATTGTTTATTGTTAAGCAAGTTTATTTCTGCAGCTGTGGTAATATGCAGCTACCAGCCGATTCGTCTCGCATCAAAACACGGGCTGTGTACTCGCAGGCAGATGACCACAGAGTACGGTGATGACTGTGTCGGATTAACGAGACTGATTAATGAGTGATTTCGGTAATTCGTTGCAAATTAGGTGTGTCGGAGTCGGAGTGCGAGACTGTCGGATTAACGGGTCTAAATAGCACTGATTTAATCGGTTCCCGTCATTAGCGTCGGATAAGGCCGATTGTCGGATTAACGAGACTTGACTGTAAATGGAAGATATGTCAACAACCAATGTCCTATTGTAAGAAGCTGTCTAAATTGGACTGGACCATACCGGGCTGGACCAGACTGGAAAGGACCAGATGTTCTCACTTTGAAGTAAGCTCAGTCATTGTCAGCCAAAACAACAATGCTAATCCTGCATGTAATCCGATTGATCTTAACACTTTGTTGTCCTCTAAGCAATGCTAAGATAATTAGAATTTTCTCTCCTGTTAATGTTTGCTTCCAAAAACAAACCTAACTATGAGCAAGATGATTTGTTTATACAGTAAAACATGGATATAACGAAGGGACCGGAGAAATCAGTTCGTTATATCCGTTGTTCGTTATAGACGTTTTCCCTCGGAAACGTCCGCCATCTTGGATAAAACAAAACACAATACACGTAACTTCAGCATTGACTTGTGTTAGCAGTGATCACTTCATAGCATTCAAATGATAACATTTCATAACATTCATTTACGTATAACAAGGTTGATCCGTCACCGCTGGTTGTGTTGATTCGCTGCGATTGTGTTGATTCGCTGCGATTGTGTTGATTCACCCGATTGCGTACGGCCAATTGTCAGTGACACTTGACACTGAGTAAGATTTCTCAGTTCGCTATGCACATCACTAGTTAGTTATAGATGATGGGCTTGTCGGTGATCAGATATCAGTTCGCGGTTTCCGTTCGTTCGCTGTAGAGAGTTCGTTATATACGTAAATTTTATATGATATTATATAGGAGATAAATCAGGGATTTTCTAACTGTTTGTTGTATCCGTTTGTTTGCTCTGTCCGTGTTCGTTTTACTGAACTGTCTTTATCCAGATCTCCTAAGAAACACAACTTGGGTCAAAGATTTGCTCATGTTGTACTATAGAAAGTAGTGGTGGGATAATACACCGATGCATCGTTGGATCATGACATTTTACTTCCCAACACAAGTATCGAACACAGTCGCACACTAAGTAAAAAACATCCATTCATGCCTTAATCGTTCACTTAAATGACTGTTACACCAAACACTAATTAGTAGTGAAAAAGTATATATTTTCATCCACTGTGCTACACTTGACACTGCCAGCTGCATATCAACAGTGTGGCAGGTAATTGACACAGATAAGAGCACATACAAGTATCGTGATACGTATCGGATCGTGAACAAAGTATCGTGATACGTATCATATCGCACAGTTGGTGTATCATCCCAGCCCTAATTAAAAGAATGCATCTTGAAAACCTCCAACATCAGCTATTTCAATGCATTTTAGGCTTATGTATATAACTAGTGTTATCATAAATCCAAAACTCCAAAGCAAGTATGTTTGAATGAACTAAATCTGGTTCTCCTTAACACCTGTGATAGCTTCTATTATAATCTCTTAAAGATTTGTAATTCTTTTTTAATTATGTTGATCCTGTAGGCCAAAAAGGGCTTATGTATCAAAACAACCTAAGAAGAAATAGTGTGTTTACAGTGTCTGACCAAAATATGTCAGTGGCTAGTTAAATGAAAAACTCAAATGTATAAAAACCTCTCGGGTAAATACCCAATGAATCTTTGTCAGAATGTGTACAAAGGAGCTAATTTCCGAAACACAATTACGAGCTAATTTACTTTCCGAGTTAAGCCTATATATTTTGAACAGTTATACATCTAATACTATTTCACTTTTTTTAAATCTTCAAATGTTCACTAATTTTGGGAAAACCCAATAGAGTGATGAATAGATGAGTGAAAAGATATTGGTTACCCAATGAAAAATGTAATAACCCAATTAAAATAGAAACCCTAGAGTAAAAACTCAAATAGTTATCTGGAGCTCTGTATTAAGTTACGATCTAAACACACATTGTCGAAATTTGATAACTTCATATTGTTGTCTCCTGCATGCAATGAACAGCAGATGGTGATAAGCATGCCTCCTAAATGATCTATAACCATGATAACTGTCCTCACAAAATCGATAATAAACAGAAATACATAAATTTTAGTCAACAGAAAGTACTAATGTAATATTTTGTTAATACAAATGTTAATATTTTTAAATATGCACAGTGGAATAATTAATGTTCAGAAATAGGATATCCAAGGATATATCCATATAATCTTGTAACAATAATTGCAACATTATTCGAGTCACAAGTACTGAAAATACAGTTTCCATTCTAATTGTGAAGACAAAATATCTCTGAAAATTAGCAAAAGACTCAGGGTTTCTATCTAAACTATGTGAACAGCACACACTTTACGCTGTTTAGATTAACATTCCATATTGATGATGTAATAGGTGGTCTTGTTTATCCATAGTACCCTTCTCGCAATCTGAAGTCTGGATTATTGAATGAAGAAGTACCATTTGAAAAGTACAAATATATATATTATATTGGCCCCAATAGGTATTGCAATATGTATCGCAATACAGCTCTCCGTATTGTGATATATATATTGCAATACAATTTGTGCCAATACGCAAACCCAAATAAGAGATATTGTAATTATTTTCATGGCTTCATAACAACAGATTCCATACAGACTGTATTTTGAAACTAAGCTTCTGGAAAGCAATTGTAATTATATTCAGGGCCTTATGAACAAAACAATACATTCCATACCAACCTTTTTCTGATACCACGCCACAGCATCCTGAATCCTGTCCATCCCCAAGTGTGAGAGTGAGAGGGGGAGGGGCGGAGCCTCACCCTCCTGGAGTCCACAATCAGCAAAAAACAGGCCTGGATTCAGCCATGACGAAGATTCACAATTTCCATGACAACTGCTGCTGAAATCAAACATAGCATGCCATGAGTGAGTGAGTGATTGAGTTTGGTTTTACGCCGATTTTAGCAATATTCCAGCAATATGACTATGGGGGACACCAGAAATGGGCTTCACACATTGTAACCATGTTGGGAATTGAACTCAGGTCTTCGGTGTGACGAACTAACGCTTTAACCCAGCAAAGTCATCATTAGACATGCTTCATGTAGCAATCATATAATGATAAGCATGAATAGCATGCTATACAACAAATGATAAAACTGTACATGATTAGCCTTCTAAACATTCATGCTAGTCTGCTAGTCTGAGACTACTAAATTGTGTTGAGGACAAGCAAATATGGTAGTCCTCACTGTCGAGTAGCATTTGAGGGCTATGTTTCTGAACCAGTTCTCAATGCTTCAGTCTTGTTACAAATTGGAACTGAATAAAACAGAAAAGTAAACATTGTAAACATTGTAAACATTGTATCAACCAAGTCAGCGAGCCTGACCACCAGATCCCGTTAGTCGCCTCTTACGACAAGCATAGTTGCCTTTTACGGCAAGCATGGGTTGCTGAAGACCTATTCTTCCCTGGATCTTCACAGGTCTCTGACTAGGAAAATAAGGTTTACGCTAGTACTGTGGACTAGTCATACAAAACACGACTTTCTAACATACCTACATGTATAATGCAAAGGACACTGACTTAGTGCTGCATAGTCAGGTACGGGTGGGCCTTTGTTGTGTGTCAGGAAAATTTATGGTTTTATTGTCTCTTGGCATGTGACTAAAAAAGTTGAAACATTGACAGAAATAGGCTCTGAAAAACGCCACAAATGTCTTATTATTTCTGAGCATAATCATCAGGTGTGGGGCTTCCAGGTTATAGGTCCCCAGCAACCTACGTTGGTTGTTGTGAGGCATGATTAAATGGACTGGGTGGTCAAACTTGTTGATTAGGTGTCATCATACCCTTGCATCGTTCACAACATCAGTGTCTCCGTATTTTCTAGTCAAGGCTCCATTATGTACAGTGAGTGAGTGAGTGAGTTGGGTTTAACTCTGCTTCTAACAGTATTCAGGTAATATCACGGCGTGTCAGGTTAATGTGGGAGGAAAGCCCGAAGTGATGCAGGTCTCAGACGTTTACCATTTCGGTGAAACCTACGAGCACCAGTATGGTGCTGACAAACCTAGAAACCTAGGTTTCTGGCGTGCCCAAGGGACGCAACCCTGCACAGCGAATCGCGACGTCTGAGACGACTGGGCCACCCATGCCCCCTCCATTATGTACAAGCATATAGCCCTGGTAGCTGCAATATTGCTGGTTTCATATCATAGCCATACATCATGTATGCTTCTGTAACCGGACCCCACATTTCCACGGGTAATGGGTCAATTGACCTCTAAGTACAACTCATATTAATCTGAACATGCTGATGTTATGCTCTGTTAAGTCTGTGTCAGGTTTGGACAAATGTTATTGGCTTGGTGTAGACAACAGGTCATCAAAAGCCTCCTCATGACTCATTCACTCACAGCTTACAACATGCACAAACTGTCCTGTCAATTCATAACAAAAATAGGAATTTACAACCACACTTAGGACTTTGTCCCCATGCATAGAGATCATTATCAGTGAAATATATGAATGTTGTTCCCGAGATTAAAACAAAATGAAATTTCTGTTACCAGAGAGAGGCATGTGATCATGTGCAGTAATAGAGCTGTATGTCACCCCGAATACTCATATTGATAATAAGATCTCTCTAATTGATTAACAATCCAGTGTTAAAAAATAAGGGGTCCTGGGGTTACTCCAATGTTCACACAGTTTGGACCTCACTCTACGAAGGTTCATAAGAAGATGCGGCGATGAATGTTGTGCATTATCTTGTTGCGTTTTTGTTTATATAAAATAAAGTAGTCACATTACACCCCTGGGTGTCGTTCTTAAAGTTGTATTAAAACAAGGTGCTTAACTAGCGTATTTGTTTTAGATGTGGTAATGAGTCAATTTTGCATATTATGTCAAGTATGAAGACGAGCAAAAGTCAAGTAAGTGGCAATCAAGTGTGCGCTATAACAGGGGGCTGGCAATAATTTGTCCTCAGAGATAGCTAGCCCTAACCAGCATGTTTTCACTTTAAAGCCTGCCCCACAATTTGCGGAAAGCAATTTTTGATCAGCCAGTCGAGCCAGCCTATCACGTAACATAACAATTGTCGTTAATAATTTATGAATTGACTTTAACTTTATGTGTAAGTTATGAACCTTCGTAGAGTGAGGTCCAAACTGTGTGAACATTGGAGTATGATTATAAACCTGCCAAACACCAAATGGATACTGAGGTAAATTCGTAGATTGCTGTAGACTGTCAGTCTACAATGGTCTAGGTATGGTTCAACTCAATATTAGTTTTGGAGTGCATTTCTTCCTTTTGTTCACTAGGAAGGGTCGTAGTGGGGATATTCGTGAACGGACATTCAACGCTGAGTTCAAGATTAAAAGGTCCAAAAGATCAAAAACAAAACTTCTGTGTGTATTTTTGCATGGAATTACCAGGGTATTCCCCAGGAATGTGGAAGTAGCCCGTCAGTCCCATGAAAAACATATGAACATCAAAAAGTAGCTTTCATACACTTATGAGGTCAGATTTGTGGTTATATGACAGGCCTCTTATCTAACGGAAAAGATGTATAATGTAAACTTCACTATAAAAAAATATATACCGGTAGATATATGTCAATAAGCATCTCTTTTATACATTCTTCCTCTTCATTCCACGGGAGATATGCAAAATGCAAAATTCCTAGTTGAGGATTTGATCATGGACTGTTCTCTTAAAGTGCACACTGTGTATAAAGTGTGCAGCTTTCTCCAAGACCAGTTTAAAAAAAAGATAAGATACAGAATCAAAAAAGATGTTGAAAATACAATGTACCATAAACACAAATATAACCAAGTAAGAAACATCTGCATGGAACAGAAGAATCGAGTTCACTGATGTCAAACTTGGTTCAGTGTAGGCGAGAGGAGCCCGAGAGACGGTTGGGTCAATCAGTCATGTCATGTTAGATTTCATTGGTTGATATGGGAGGACATATTTCTAACGACTGTCCACTTTGGTCAAGTTTAAGTGGGGCTACTCTCATTTGCGAAATTAAGTTGAAGGTCATAAGAAGGTCATGACCACATCTAAAACAAATACGCTAGTTAAGCACCTTGTTTTAATACAACTTTAAGAACGACACCCAGGGGTGTAATGTGACTACTTTATTTTATATAAACCAAAACGCAACCAGATAATGCACATTATTTTAGTTCCGTCATTGCTTTCAATCTGTCATTTTTTCCTGAATATGCTGAAAGAACCAAATTGAGCACTTGTTTCAAACACGAGTTACCTGCATATATCGCAAAATTCAAACTATTAAAATAGTGTCATGGATAAGCATGCGGAGATCAGCTCTAGGAAATACTGTTTTGCATCAAATGTCAAATTGCTGAACCCCTTTATTACTCCTCTGATATCACTGTTTAATAGGGCTGGCAAATAAGATTGATAATCCGAATTATCATCAGTGGGAGGAAATATTACCAATTATTGATATCAAATTGTTGTCATTGTTAATACCTTACATAAATGATGAAATAAAGTTTAGATTTACCGAAACAGACTTGTTAATGTCAATCGTCGAAGACGGAAAGCAACTGTTTTTGTTTTATCTCCCATGTCCACAAAATCATCTATGCATGTGTCACTGCTTATTAGTGGCATGAAATATGTTGATTTCTTACGGAAATTTCTTAAATATTTGTTTAAAGTTACTTCTCACATATTTATTGATAACTGATCAATATTTAGTTAGTGATTATCGATCTCTATAATCTATATCGATAGCCAGCCCCACTTTCTAATAAACATACAGCAGGTGTGGTTACGGCAATTATTGGTCATCGGCTGATCATAAGAAAGGGGGCATCGGTAGCATATTGCTTCTCTCCACAATCTTTACTCTGCTCCAAGACGGATAATCTAATCATGAGAGACACAACCAATTTTCACAAATCTCAAAAGATGCATAGATATATTATGCATGCTTCTGAACACTCCCTGTATAATTACTATTTTTTACATATTTTGTCCATTACAGTTGCCCATAATCTAGCAAGCATTGTGGCATCATAAGGTTCAAAGCATCACCAATACACAAACACAACATTCATCGCCGCATCTTCTTATGACCTTCAACTTAATTTCGCAAATGAGAGTAGCCCCACTTAAACTTGACCAAAGTGGACAGTCGTTAGAAATATGTCCTCCCATATCAACCAATGCAATCTAACATGACATGACTGATTGACCCAACCGTCTCTCGGGCTCCTCTCGCCTACACTGAACCAAGTTTGACATCAGTGAACTCGATTCTTCTGTTCCATGCAGATGTTTCTTACTTGGTTATATTTGCGTTTATGGTACATTGTATTTTCAACATCTTTTTTGATTCTGTATCTTATCTTTTTTTTAAACTGGTCTTGGAGAAAGCTGCACACTTTATACCCAGTGTGCACTTTAAGAGAACAGTCCATTATCAAATCCTCAACTAGGAATTTTGCATTCATACACCACCTTTATCTCAGGGACGTTTTTTTTCAACATAGAACTATGAAATAAATAAATGACTACATTTGGCCTGTAAGATATCATTTTGATCATAACTAGTGTATTGCAAAATGTATGTTACTCACTTTTGCTTTTTAAATATGCTTTAAAATACAGTCTTAATAAAAAAAGGTATCTAACAGGGACTCGTTTAGTAACGTATTTTTCTTATTCATCACAATGGACTGATGAAAAAAATATGTAAATGTGATGCCAGAGATTATAAAAATGTTAATTTGTAGTACTGCGTGATCACATGCAGTTCAGATGACAACACAGCTTGTACAGTAAGTTGACAGGTGTTTCGATTCCCTCTCTTTGAGGTACAACTTTGTTGTTTAAATGAGCAATATTCTAGCTATATGCAGTCTGGACCAGACAATCCAGTGATTGATATTGTGAACAAAGATCTGCACCCTTTGATATGTTTGTGGTAGTTTGAATCAAATGATTCACCAAGTCTGACCACCCAATCCATTTAGTCGCCTTCAAGCACAGGTTGCTGTGGACTTATTCCAGCCTGCAATCCCCACTTGGTTGGTGGTATTACAGAAGTTGACTGACACTCTTTCCACATAGTGGAGCGGCTAAGATCGGGTTTCCTTAAGAAATGTGCATTTAATGATAAAAGCACCAAAATTGGTCATCATATAGAATATATCATAAGAATATGTAAAGTCAATCAATAAACACAAATAAATTCTTAGTTAACCATTTACAGGGACATACAAAGAGAAGAAATACATAATTATATACTAATAAATAACATTTAAAAACAATGAACACCCGTTTATTCAAAATTGTGTTTTCTGTAACTTAGACACTCACAAAACTCACTGGTTCTTCGTTTAACTGCCTGCAGCCTGATCTGATGTTCTACATCAACATTTGAAGTAGACAAAAGAGCTCCAAGAATGTGTAACACAAATTGAAAACGCTAATTTTTGGTTGCCTTGGAAGCCAAACATCATAGTAGTAATAGTAAGTGTTTGACGGCTCTCTGAAGCCAGGAGACTGAAAAACCCACAGCTGATGTCCTATGTTTATTGGTTACTTTAGCAAGAATGATACTGGAAGGTGCCATTAGGACCAAAGTCATGAATCTTCATCTCAAGCAACACTTACAATTTCTCAGCTTCTTAATACAGCAGTGTCAGACACAGGCACTCACCACCAACAACAGCAACTTACACCATTGTACACAAGACACATCTTTCATAAGGAAACCTCAGTCTCTATTTACATTGCATTGATGCATCATGGTCAGACTTGGAAAAGAGAGTTGGTCGACAAGTTACATGATCTTGGCATAAGCATCTCTTAAGACAGAGTATTCCGTATCCCAACTGATTTAGGCAACAGAGTATGTGAACAATTCGAAAGAAAAAAATGTAGTATGCCCTCTGACAATGCAAAGTCAAGTCTTCACAGCTGCTATTGACAATATAACCCATAATAACCCAAGATCATCAAGATTCATTTCATGGAACTAGCATATTGCTGCTTCAGCACCGGAGTGTTGATAGTGAAGGTAATAATGGTGCAACAACCACTATGAATGGGCACTTTAGTTCCAAGACAGTTAAGCATTTGACAAACTACGACACAAATGTCCCTTCCGTTTCCTCAGACACACGAGAAGGATGATCATGACAACAGATGAAACACAACAGATGAAACACAACAGATGAAACACAACAGATGAAACACATGAATGTATCTTGGGCTGCATATCATGCCAACAACAACGATAACTTCATTTCCCAATCAGTTCTTCTACTGTTTCAGGAAAGTGCTCACACAGTGTCAATCATCAAACACTCAAAGGATGTTGTGAAGAGTGTTGTAGAGCATTTGAATCCAGGACAGTTTTGTATCATTACATTCGACCAACCTTTGTATGCTCTAGCCATGTAAAAACAGGGGTAATGGCCTGAGAAGTATCCCAAACACAAATAAGTCATTATGATTGGGGGTCTTCATATTGAAATGGCTGCCTTAAAAACTGCCTGTGACGTGATGTCAGGAAGTGGAAGGATACATGCACTAATATACAAGCAGAGATTGTCACACCTAAAACTGCAGAACACATGTTATTCACACAAGTAAGCTCATCAAATCACAGCAGCTTCACTGAATAGTATACAGCATAATGCATATTGAAGATGTGTTACCTCAACTACTCTAGAAGGGAATGCCATGTTGGATTTTAATGCTTGGTGTACAAAGGGAAGTGATGCCTCTGGCATAAGTGTGTTCCCTAAGGGAAGCAAACTTTGCCATGTACTTGGATGTGCCAACAGAACTTGTTCTAGGGTTCTTTGCCTTGGATCACACTCACTACATGCGTTGGATACCAGTTCATCTCAAAGATATGTGAGTTGTCAGAGAGACAAAATAATGCCTGTGTCTGGATGGTTTCTGGACTAGAGGTGTCTTGGGTGATTGGAGAATTTGAGACATCAAAAGGGGAGACAAAATGGAACACCACCATGATCAGACTGCTAGTGTACAGAAAGCTTTTGCTAAGGATGTCTGTTCTTTTGAAGCTGTCATCCAAGAATTCAGAAGGCCCTTTGTGTACAGTCTGGATTTGCTTGTCCTTGATACTAGATAAATAGCAGGTGCTGAGCTTCTGCAATCTGTCAAGTGTGTTCAGCAGCTGGGAAATGAGAGGTTTTTTCACAGAGGAGCGCCTGGTGGACAGAACAAAGCCAATCAACAGTGTCATTTTACGTAACAATTTAGCATGGCTGAACTCAAAATTGAAAGCCGTAAAACCTGGTGAAGAAGAACTGAAAACAATGAAGATTGACATGGAACCCTTGTCCAGGTTGCACATTGGGTGTCAAACACGTTGGGGAAATTTAGATGGTTTTTTTACCCATCATAAAAATCAGACATTTCCACCATCCGTGTTGAAACAAGTTTTGCAGCAACATCTGAAGTGCCTTCTGTTACTAGTTCATTGATGGAGCTGCAACTGTTCAAATGTTGAAACCTGGTACTGTCAACACAATTGATGAATATGCTGGAGAAGTATTCATACCACTCATCCATGTACAGCTACGAAATGTGACACTGTGGATCTGATCTGGGATAGATACATGAACAACAGTCAGTCTAAAAGCAACAGTCAGAGCTCAACAGGGCTCAGGTAGACGTAGACGTGTTATTGGCACCGCAACTTTACCAGGAAACTAGCAGAGTTATTTACATGAAGAAAGCAACAAATAGGAACTTTTTCCGATTTTTGTCAAAGGCTTTTATTCAGTCTGTCCAGGAGCAGGACAAGGAAGTTGTTGTCACAGAAGGAGAACAGGTACTGAGTGTTCCTCGGTAACATGAACTGCCTTCACTTGCAACCACGAAGAAGCCGAAGATGCTTCACATTGCTCAAGCTGCAAAACATGGCCAAGACAAGATTATGGTATGAACAGTAGATACAGATGTTGTAGTGCTTGCAGTTATGGTTTTCCAGATCAGCTTGCCAATTTATTTAGAACTGTGGCTAGCCTTTTGGACAGGAAAAAGTTTCCGTTATTTGGCAGCTCATGAAATCAAAGCATGTCTTGGACCAGATTAATCATGTGCTTTTCCAGTGTTTCATGCTCTGACAGGATGAGATACTGTCTGAACCTTTGCAAGACATGGTACGAAGATGGCCTGGACTACATAGCAAGTCTTTCCAGAAGTCATGCAGGCTCTAGTCACTCTGTCTTGTGCTCCTGGAAGCATGACAGATGCTGAACATCATTGAGAGGTTCATCATACTGATCAATGCTGATGTATGACATGACAAGCCTTGACATGAATGTTGATCAAGCCAGAAAGACTGTTTGCCATGAAATACTCAATTCATGCCATCCAACGCATGCAACTCTTGTACGGCATGTCACTGTCAGAAGGGCAGCTTACCTGTTAGGCAGGTCATTTTTGGTCAGTCACTCCATCCACAGCCTGAACGGAAAGTGGTCAGTATACCCCCAATTCGGCGACACTACACCACGCATCAAAATCTCGTCAAGAGTTGGTCTCTTGTGGCTGCAGAAAGGGGTGTAAAAACCGATGCTAGTACAAACAGTCCTCACTTAAATACAGAGGATTTTGTTGGTGTGAGGACCAGTTTTCATAAACATGACTCTCTTTTATTTTCAACACATAACCAGTATGTGGATCAGTATTTTTTTTATAAAACCGTCACTTTAGTGCATGCTAGGTAGTTACAAAGCTACAACAGTAGCCAGGAAAGGCAACATTTTCTTTATCTACTGCACATGTGCAAAATGAAAATATTTTGCGTGCCTCGATATCTGAAAATGTTCTCTAGGCATCAGTCTATAAATGTGCAAAGTTTCTTCCTATTATCATTGAATGCACATTTTCTCTGCTCAGCCTCTCCACCAACAGATTGAAATAAGCTTGTGCGTGTTCACATCACACTCATAGCTTGTAAAACAAATCAAAGTAGGTGGCAAAGTAAACTTAAATTTCTGAATATTTCAGATATTACATAGAAAAATTTCAAAATCTGGTCAATGGCCAGTAGTGCACAGACTTGCTTTATCGATTAAACACTCTGGCAATCGATAGTCATTTTAAATGCCCTGATCAACTGAATAACAAATAGATCAATCAACCACTATTGCCATGTATAAAGTCATCTGACAGAAATGTTCTATTCCACTGTTTTCATTCCCTCATTACACGATCTGAAATGAAGAATTTTGCTTCTAGTTAAAAAAAACCCATTCAAATTCATATTTTGAAACAATTCAGATTAACTTTGAAAAATTATGACAACTGCTCAGTGGACATGCAGACAGTCTCATTAAAAAAGATCTAATACCATAACTCTGCTTTAACATGAGTGAGTGAGTTGTGTTTAACGCCGCTTCTAACAGCATTCCAGTTATATCACGTCATGTCATCTTAATGTGGGAGGAAAGCCTGAAGTGATGAAGGTCTTAGACATTTACCACTTCGGTGAAACCCACAAGCACGGGTACGGTGCTGACAAGCCTTGAAACCTTATTGGAGTGAACCGGGATTCGAACCCACAATCATAGATTTCTGGTGTGCCCAAGGATCGCAACTCTGAGCAGCTAAGTGCGGCACCTGATACGACTTGGCCACCTGTCCCCCAGTTTTAACATGAGGACACCTTCATAGAATAGAAGGTTGTGTCAGGTGAACCCTGAGCAACCCTGAGCAACGAAGTTGTCAGTGAGTGAGTTGGATTCTACGCACAAAATGAAGGATGCACAGGTTCTTGATAAATCAGATGTCACGCTTTCCAAAATGATTTGGCTTCATTTCTCTCACTTCAACCACGGACGTATTCTATATACGTCTTTGCTTCAACTCACTTCGGAAATTTCAATTTTTAAAAACAAAAAAACCCTGCAGGATATACATATGCCTTTGATGGTATGCCCTTCTAAATGTAGACATGGTAGATGACACAGAGCTAAAAAACGACAGAGTGTATAAGATATCCACAACAATTCGATGATAAAGCCTTCATTATGTAGTAGAGTACACTCAGGAAATGTCACTTAATCTCATTTTAGATACACTGGTCGGAATACTTCTCTCACTAAGAATTTAGAAGCCTCCATGTTGATGGTCTGATCAGAAGGTTCACCTGACGTGACCTGCTAAGATCATCACGAGGAGAGGTATCATATCGGAGTAACAGATCTGATTGTAATGAGATTGGTGGCCAGTATACAAATATATAACTTTTTTAAGTTACAAAATATAACGTCCATCAAAGGACCTTCAACCCAAGACTGACACTATATCTCACGTCAGTAGGCCTAAATGCTCTCCCAAAACATGATCATGTGTCGATTTTGAAAAAAAGAAAGAGAGAAAGAAACACCGGACATTTTAGTTAGTTTTTGACACTCACAATCATACAGTAGCACCTTTGACCAAACGGAGGGAGACCGGTAAAAAAGATTGAGCATTCTGTAGAAATCGACCACATGTAACCATCTTATCGTTGCAGAACTATATGCATTCAAAATCAAAACAATGTCACTCGCTGAAAACTAGGAACATCTGTGGACACCCAATGTCAATGTGACATATTGACAATGTACAAGATCGTATTCGAAAAGAACTCAAAACCCATTTTACTAAGTAACACTAGAAATTCAATCGTCATCCTATCAACAAACATACGTATTTACCTTATTTTTTTCATTCACGTTCCGGTGACTTTCTCGATGATAACAATACACAGTAACACCTGTCAAACTGAAAGGGTAAGACTTTCCTATCTTGGTGGTTTGAAGAGTGCCAGAACAGTCATACTATTCTCCTACCCACTGTCGGAATAAGAACGACGCCACAACGGACCTCTGATAGACAGTTACGAAATAGGTTACGCCCTGTCACGTGTTTATGCATGTTGTTAGAATCAATAAATACGCGGCCACTTATCTAGCAAATGTAGCTTCGACATGCTATTGAGCATATATTTTTGTGTATTCACTTATGAACAACCGCAATCTAAAACAATAGGCAGCTAATGTCGACGATACGATTACCCACGTTACGAATGAAATGTCGGAAATATTGATTGAATGGCTTTATCCGATGTTCACGTTGTAAGTCGTATGGTCAGAGTATGTCTATATTAACTTATACACGCATCATCTACGTACACTGCACAAGAAATCTATCAGATAAAAAAGTGAATCGATTGTTATATGAATGGATCGAAACAACAACCGTTGCAACCGATTTGAACTAACGCTTAGTCTCTGAAAACCTGTAATTTTGATATACTCCATTTAAATTGAAAAAACAAAACAAAACAAAAACTGAGGAAAATATAGACTTGCTATATTTAGGGCTTTTGCATTACCAAAAGGGTTGAGGGGAAAGGTTCAAACAAAAATAAAAAAAATTAATATTTTATTTTTTTATTATTTCCCAAGATAGATATGTTGCGTTTAATACACAACGGATGATTGTTGCGTTTAATACACAACGGATGATACATGTACATTTTTTAACAAATAAAACAGCTTGAAATGGAAATCGACATTAGAATAGGCCATATGGCAATAGACACGCATTATAATACTTTTGATATAATATAAAATGTTCTCGGCAAGTTGTTTCCACTTCTGTAAGTAACTAAGGGGTCTGTTTCTTGTAATTCAATAGATTTTTCGACTTTGCACACAGACGACTGATGCCACACGAAGCGTTGAACAGATTGATTTTTCGCTTTTATATGGGTTCAAACAACATGGTCCAGGGACTGTGAGAGAGACTAAGACATATCTGGCAAAGTATGGTGTATATAGTTTTCTGTAAGTGTCAATGTTCTCTTTTCAAATTAAAAAAATAAATAGATATATCAAACGTCATATTTTACATGGTTTAACACATAGCCATGGTACTGCATGATGACCGCGAAATATATACCGTATTCGACGTAATAAGCGTCCAGGGCGCTCTCAAAATTAGAAATAGGGGTTTCTTAAGATCGTAAATTTCATGATTTATGCTAACAGCCTGAAATGAAACAAAAGAAGAGTCTGTGCGTATTATACACGACAGAAACATTTTCCAAAAATTAATTGCCCATAATTAAGGGTGCATATAACACACGAGTGCGCATTATAAACGAATAAATAAGTCTTGTGTACATTGATCAATCGGGAGGGGGGCTAATTGGGATTGTTCACTTCTAATATATCAGCAAAAATCGCCGTGGGCGCTTATTAGAGCGGGGCGGTTATTACGTCGAATACGTATATATAGAAAAATAATATTATTCTAGTACTCTCAGCAAGTCTTTGACTAACATCTAGTCTCTGAAATGAACGTGTTTTACAGAAATAGCAGTTGTTAAATCAGCATTATAAAATATTTAAAAAAATGTCACCAGAGACTCTCTTCATATGCAGGACAGTAATCTATCCTGGCAAAAATTACAGACTTGCATGGACTACTTTGGATATATTTGTTTCAGGGTGTGTATGATAGACTAAGCAAGTCTAGATGATTAGAATTAGTCTAAAAGAAGAAATTGCTTGCCACAAAAAAACATTGTTGCAAGGTATTTTTGTTTTAAAACATTCAGGATTATAGTTTTAAATATAAAAAAAGACTAATCTGGTTTTGTAGCTGCAGCTGAAAAAATATCTAATCTTGACACAACAGACACAAACTACAACACAACTACACTGTAATTTACACAAACATATGAAATATGCCTACATAAATAAAGGACAGCAACATAAAGTAAGTCATGAATTTAGATGACTAATTTGGTTATGTATCATGATTTATTGGGTGAAATTTTAATAAGAAAACAAATCGGTATTGATTGAGGTGATATTGATTATATAGTGGAACAGGCCATCTTCATCTCAGTACTTTATTTTGGTAAATTTGTTTTTTAATAATATAACAACATTCTTTCTTGGCTATGTTTTATACAGTGATTTTTTTATTTTATAGATGGTGCTGCTTTACATCATCAACTGATGTGCATGTAGCCGTAATTGGCAATTTGGGATTGTTTTTTCTTGGGTCCATTTTAACCATAACCCAGGTTTACAAATCTTTGGTTGACAGTACGGTAATGCAAAATTATATTCAGGATTAATCCCCAAAAGCTATTTAAAATGAGCATCCGTTCGATACCGTGTTCCACGTGAAGAAATGTCTTATCATCAACGTAGTTACTCGCTACGAAAGTAGTATATGCTATTTATAGACTTCGACCTGGAAAACACGTGTTTTCACGGCGTAGTTTATCAAAACAAACACTTCGTTTATGATCTTTTCAGGGGAAATAACTGCTTGGTTAAAAAAAGGTAAATAATGCATTATTGCACATGGCTCTCTACGGGAGATGTTGCCAAATAGCGATCTGCAAATAGACAAAAGAATACTTGGTTTCAGCCCTATTGCGTAAAACAGACATTCAATATGAACATGGATTTCTACCACCACCGAAGTCTTTTGGCATTTACGAAAGACAGTGTTTCGCAAAACAGTTGGCGTAACGAATTCGAACAGCAGTTAACCTGACCGAAACACGAACGCTATACATACTGTTTTTCGTGATAACGCATAAAAAAACTGTTTGAGTTGATCTGGGGTGGGAAGAAGAGAATATATTACCCGGGGTGGTATGATAAAAGACGTGTGATGACAGAACACTTTTCCCGAAATGGGTCTAACTGAATACCTCTAATTTAAGTCACAATTCGCCTTGTTATATTGTTTTAGAGTTTATGGTTATCATTGATGAAAAGGATCCATTTGAATTAAAATTAATCGACTAACGCAGGGACTATGTATATACCGGTATATGGTATGTGATGAAAGTATAGAGCGTTATACTTAACTGACATTTGTGTGTGTGTGTGTGTGTGTGTGTGTGTTTAAAAAAAAATGCGGAACAATATCGATGCGAAACCGATGTCCACAAAAAATCAACTGTCAAAACACCATATGAAACCTTTTCACGTCGATGGTGAATTAATGACGGGCAATATCGGTGGCAAATTAAGATTGCAAAACTTCAATCAAATCCATTGAGCTTTTGAGAATCCATATGGCACTGGCAAATCAATAAAGGACGGTGTCGGTGGAAAATTATGTATTTGCAATGTCGCGATGATAAATCAATGAAGGACAATATCTGTGGCAAACTGGTCTGAAAAACACCCAGTCAAAACACCATTCACGTACCTAAGAGTGACATAAATCGACCGATGGACAGAGACTGGTATACTGTGGTATAACATTATCAAACTCTCAGTAAATGCCACCACGTACAGTACCATATACCAATTCAATAAACAATCTCACCTCGAACGCGGCATTATGATCAAGTGGACAACATATAGTCGACTGTCACCCCATCCTTATATATCATTGCCACCAGCTCGGTGCCAAGGTCGCAGCGATATTGCACTTGGCTGTAGAAGTACATATATTTAAACACTTGGGATGGGCCCGTACAGACTAGTTAAGCAAATTACTTTAACCTAGAAAGCCATTTCACAGGCTCTTTGTGGGTCCAGTGCCTGAACTGCCTCGGTAATTACGTCGGGTTGTGATGGGGCTGGATCGGAGGTAACTGATGGTAACGTGTCCCGTGGTAATCGAACAAGGAACTGGTTATTCATCTGACGGCCGGAGATGAGCGAACTCCCACCCCAGGGACTCTTACGTCATTATGTTTAATATGTACTAGCGATGTGTCGACACGTTGAGACATTCCTTGCCTGTGAGTGAGTAATGGTGTTAATATTTATGAATGCCTGCACGCAACGTTCATGTTTAAACAAGGACTTAACGATCTCGGTGTATATGCGGGTTTCAACTACACCCGAGGCTTCACCCGACTCTGAGTGCGGTGATGTGGTGTTCAGCTCATCTTTTGATGATAGGTTCTCTGTGGATACTGGGCATCTGAACACTCATGGTAACACACTTTTGGGTTTGTGTAAAAGTAATAATTTATTTACTCACAATGGAAGAATTGGAAATGATAAGTCTATAGGAAAAGTAACATGCAAAGGTACTAGTGTGGTGGACTACTCAATTTTAACATATGATGCTATTCAGTACATATCAGATTTCACAGTACATGAATTTGATCCCTTATTTTCAGATGTACATAGTGCAATCTCTCTCACACTGAACATACCACCAATAACCATAGACACTGAACCTCACAACACCCCACCCATTCAAAATAAAACTAGGAAATGGAACAACAGACTATCTCAGGAATATACTGCTGCTGTCAACACAGATGAAATCAATCACATCAACCAGCAACTTATAGAGGTAGGATTCGGTGAAAACAAAGAAAATAGCCTTAATGACATTGTGGATAAATTAAGTGAAATTTTCATCAAGGCAGCTAAAGATACATTTGGAACTTACACCATCAGGGAATCGAATACTGTAAAACATGTCAAATTAATTAAACCATGGTTTGGCAAAGAGTGCAAAATAGCACGAGGGAAGTACCACAAGGCCAGCACAGTTTTTAATAAAGATAAAACAACGCAAAATACAATGAGGCTCGTAAACGCAAGCAGAACATATAAAAAGACTCTTGTCAAATATAGTAGACTCCATAGAGATGTGTTGCAAAAGAAGATAGATAATCTGCAACAACATGACACTAAATCTTTCTGGAAATTGTTAAAACGTGGAACAAGAAATGATAAATCGTCACCTATTGATGAGCTTTTTGAATATTTTAGGGCACAGAATGAAAATAGTGAGATTGAAACAGATACGAACATTGACTTTAATACAGACTCACATGATACTGTTCGGAATCAGCCAATGACAACACCTGAAATATTGCATGCTATATCACAGCTGAAACACAACAAGGCAAGTGGAATAGACAACATTATAAAGGAATATATCACAAGTACACAACATATTATGCTTAAAACTTATGAACTTTTGTTTAACAAGGTACTTGACAGTGGACATTTCCCAACAACTTGGCTAAAAGGAATCATAAAACCAATTTACAAAAACAAAGGAGACATTAATAATCCAGAAAATTACCCGCCCATTACATTAGCCAGTTGTCTGAGTAAACTATTCACCTCGGTTCTTAATAACAGACTTACCACATTTTTGGACTCAATAGGTGCTATTTCAGAAGTTCTAGCAGGATTTAGGAAGAGATATTCGACAATGGATCACATATTTACTCTTTATAGCCTAATAGACATCTTGACGAATCGAAAACAAAATTTATTCTGTTGTTTTATTGACTTTGAAAGAGCATTTGACAATATTTGGAGAATTGGACTTTGGGGTAAACTTATTAAAGAAGGTATACACGGTAAATGTCTGCAAGTTATCCTCAATATGTATAAAGGAATTAAATCATGTGTGACTAACAAAGATGAAACAAGTCCAATGTTCTCATGTACTAAAGGTGTCAGACAGGGAGAGAACTTATCACCTCTTCTCTTCTCCATCTTCCTAAATGACCTTGAACCTTTTCTTATATCTCAAGACTGTGAAGGTATAACTGTTAATAATGACTGCCAAGAATCAATTATAACTACATCAATAGTTCTTTTTGCATTATTATACGCCGATGACACAGTGCTAATAGCAAACTGTAAGGAAGACCTACAGAAACTACTAGATGGATTCACACAATACTGTAAACACTGGAAATTGAAAGTTAACGTAAAAAAGTGCCAAGTAATAATTTTTGGAGGAATCAAGAAACACTACGAAACCAAATTCTCTCTTTGCAATAAACATTTAGAAAACGTTAAATCATACAAATACTTAGGTATTATATTTAATAAAAACTGTACATTTAATGTAAACAAGAAAGAACTGTGTGAGAAGGCAGCAAAGGCAGTCCATTTTATCTTAACAAAATCTAGATATTATAATTTATCTATAAGTTGTCAGTTAAAACTATTTGATGCTATTGTTCTACCAATTTAAATATATGGATGTGAAGTATGGAGTTTTGAAAATTTATCAATGATTGAAAATGTACATTTATCTTTTTTAAGAAAACTAATTCCTGTAAAGAAAAGTACCCCTTTATATATGATATACGGCGAAACAGGCCGAAAACCTCTGTATATTACTGTCATGACAAGAATCATCACTTTTTGGGGAAGATTGCTATCTGGAAAAGCCACCAAACTTTCATTAATTGTGTATAGAAAATTGTATTATAACTACACTGTAAATAATCAACACCAAAATTGGCTAAAGTTTGTTAAACATATTCTTGTTATGACAGGTAATAACAATGTTTGGATAAATCAGTCATTGACATCAGTTGATTGGCTTACATGTGTGATTAGAACTTGTTTGGAAAATCAGTTTATACAACGGTGGAATTCTGATGTCACAAATTCAAGTAAAGGAAAATTTTATAAAGTCATTGAAGATAATATCTCACTGGAAACATATCTGTAATTTACCAAAACGAGTGTACATACCACAACTACTTTTCAGAACTTCTTGCCATTATTTACCGATTGAATGTGGAAGATGGAATCACACCCCTTTATTAGATAGAAACTGTACTGTTTGTAGAAGCCAAGACATTGCGGATGAATATTATTATATTTTTAAATGTGAATATTTAAAAGAAGTAAGACAATTATACATACCAAAGACTCGTATTGTACATCCATCTATGTTTAAACTTCAACAGATGTTTCATTGTAAAAATAATATCTTCTTGAAAAAATTATCAAAATATTGTAAAATAGTAATGGCTACATTTATAAATAACTAGTATAGCTACCATCACTATTATACGTCACATCTCCTGTTAAACCTCAACATGCTACTTTTTGTAGCCTTGGGCGTAATAAAGTTCTATTCTGTTCTGTTCTGACGGTATTTCAGTGGTGTCATGGATTTAGCTTGATTTTATATACAATGAGGAACGGCAAGGAAGCCAGATGTCGTTGATGTTGAAAAGATGGTCACGGGTGCTGACACGCCTAGGTTCATAATCAGGGATCTGGGACTCGAACCCCATTCAGCGAGTGCTGATGTATTTTGTGTGTTTGTGGTTTAACGCCGTACTCAGCAATATTCCAGCTATATGACGGCGGTCTGTAAATAATCCAGTCTGGACCAGACAATCCACTCATGGACATCAAGAGCATCGATCTACGCAATTGGGAAACGATGGCAATCGTCAACCAAATCAGCGAGCCTGACCACCCGATCCCGTTAGTCGGATCTCACGACAAGCATAGTCGCCTTTGACGGCAAGCTTGGGTTGCTGAAGATCTATTCCACCCCGGATCTTCACGAGTTGCGAGTCCTGACATCTAGGGACGATGCTGCAAATCTGCTGATCGATACCATAGACCAGTGCAGGGGCGGTGGGGTAACCTGGTGGTTAAAGCGTTCGCCGAAGACTCAGGTTCGATTTCACACATGGGAACACTGTGTTTAGCCCACTTCTTGTGACCCCCGCCATGAAACTGCTGGTATAAATTGCTAAAAGAGGAGTAAAAACATACGCACTAACTCCGACCAGGGCACTGCACCACATCCACTTGATAGACCTTTCGACACACCGTGACACGCCACTTCACTCACACATTTACACACTTTCCGCGGCCAGTGATGTTTAGTTAACCGTCTCCTCATTCATGAAGAACCTTTGTCCATTTACAGCTATATCTAGTAAACCGTCTCCACGGACAATCATTCACGAGGAACCTTTGTCCATTTACAGTGATATCTAGTAAACCATGTCCACGAACACTCATTCACACACTCGCACACTGTCCACGGCCAGTGATATCTATTTAACCTTGTCCACGAACACTCATTTACGAGGAATCCTTGTCCATTTACAGTGATATCTAGTAAACCGTCTCAACGAACACTCATTCACACACTCGCTAACTGTCAACGGCCAGTGATATTTAGTTAACCTTCTCCACGAACACTCATTCACACACTCGCTAACTGTCCACGGTCAGTGATATTTAGTTAATCTTCTCAACGAACACTCATTCACACACTCGCACACTGTCAACGGCCAGTGATATTTAGTTAACCTTGTCCACGAACACTCATTCACACACTCGCTAACTGTCAACGGCCAGTGATATCTAGTTAACCTTGTCCACGAACACTCATTCACACTCATTCACGAGGAACTTTGTCCATTTTACAGTGATATCTAGTTAACCTTGTCCACGAACACTCATTCACACACTCGCACACTGTCCACGGCCAGTGATATCTAGTTAACCTTGTCCACGAACACTCATTCACACACTCGCACACTGTCCACGGCCAGTGATATCTAGTTAACCTTGTCCACGAACACTCATTCACACACTCGCACACTGTCCACGGCCAGTGATATCTAGTTAACCGTGTCCACGAACACTCATTCACACACTCGCACACTGTCCACGGCCTGTGATATCTAGTTAACCTTGTCCACGAACACTCATTCACACACTCGCACACTGTCCACGGCCAGTGATATCTAGTTAACCTTGTCCACGAACACTCATTCACACACTCGCACACTGTCCACGGCCAGTGATATCTAGTTAACCTTGTCCACGAACACTCATTCACACACTCGCACACTGTCCACGGCCAATGATATCTAGTTAACCTTGTCCACGAACACTCATTCACACACTCGCACACTGTCCACGGCCAGTGATATCTAGTTAACCTTCTCCACGGACACTCATTCATGAGGAACCATTGTTTATTTACAGTGATATTTAGTTAACCTTGTCCACGAACACTCATTCACACACTGTCCACGGCCAGTGATATCTAGTTAACCTTGTCCACGAACACTCATTCACACACTCGCACACTGTCCACGGCCAATGATATCTAGTTAACCTTGTCCACGAACACTCATTCACACACTCGCACACTGTCCACGGCCAGTGATATCTAGTTAACCTTCTTCACGGACACTCATTCATGAGGAACCATTGTTTATTTACAGTGATATTTAGTTAACCTTGTCCACGAACACTCATTCACACACTGTCCACGGCCAATGATATCTAGTTAACCTTGTCCACGAACACTCATTCACACACTCGCACACTGTCCACGGCCAGTGATATCTAGTTAACCTTCTTCACGGACACTCATTCATGAGGAACCATTGTTTATTTACAGTGATATTTAGTTAACCTTGTCCACGAACACTCATTCACACACTGTCCACGGCCAGTGATATCTAGTTAACCTTGTCCACGAACACTCATTCACACACTGTCCACGGCCAGTGATATCTAGTTAACCTTGTCCACGAACACTCATTCACACACTCGCACACTGTCCACGGCCAATGATATCTAGTTAACCTTGTCCACGAACACTCATTCACACACTCGCACACTGTCCACGGCCAGTGATATCTAGTTAACCTTCTCCACGGACACTCATTCATGAGGAACCATTGTTTATTTACAGTGATATTTAGTTAACCTTGTCCACGAACACTCATTCACACACTGTCCACGGCCAATGATATCTAGTTAACCTTGTCCACGAACACTCATTCACACACTCGCACACTGTCCACGGCCAGTGATATCTAGTTAACCTTCTCCACGGACACTCATTCATGAGGAACCATTGTTTATTTACAGTGATATTTAGTTAACCTTGTCCACGGACACTCATTCACACACTGTCCACGGCCAGTGATATCTAGTTAACCTTGTCCACGAACACTCATTCACACACTGTCCACGGCCAGTGATATCTAGTTAACCTTGTCCACGAACACTCATTCACACACTGTCCACGGCCAGTGATATCTAGTTAACCTTCTCCACGGACACTCATTCATGAGGAACCATTGTTTATTTACAGTGATATTTAGTTAACCTTGTCCACGAACACTCATTCACACACTGTCCACGGCCAGTGATATTTAGTTAACCTTGTCCACGAACACTCATTCACACACTCGCACACTGTCAACGGCCAGTGATATCTAGTTAAGCTTGTCCACGAACACTCATTCACACACTCGCACACTGTCCACGGCCAGTGATATCTAGTTAACCTTGTCCACGAACAATCATTCACACACTCGCACACTGTCCACGGCCAGTGATATCTAGTTAACCTTGTCCACGAACACTCATTCACACACTCGCACACTGTCAACGGCCAGTGATATCTAGTTAACTTGTCCACGAACACTCATTCACACACTCGCACACGGTCCACGGCCAGTGATATCTAGTTAACCTTGTCCACGAACACTCATACACACATTCACACACTGTCCACGGCCAGTGATATCTAGTAAACTTGTCCACGAACACTCATTCACACACTCGCACACGGTCCACGGCCAGTGATATTTAGTTAACCTTGTCCACGAACACTCATTCACACACTCGCACACTGTCCATGGCCAGTGATATCTAGTTAACCTTGTCCACGAACACTCATTCACACACTCGCACACTGTCCACGGCCAGTGATATCTAGTTAACCTTGTCCACGAACACTCATTCACACACTCGCACACTGTCCACGGCCAGTGATATTTAGTTAACCTTGTCCACGAACACTCATTCACACACTCGCACACGGTCCACGGCCAGTGATATTTAGTTAACCTTCTCCACGAACACTCATTCACACACTCGCACACTGTCCACGGCCAGTGATATTTAGTTAACCTTGTCCACGAACACTCATTCACACACTCGCACACTGTCCACGGCCAGTGATATCTAGTTAACCTTGTCCAAGAACAATCATTCACACACTCGCACACTGTCCACGGCCAGTGATATCTAGTTAACCTTGTCCACGAACACTCATTCACGAGGAACTTTGTCCATTACAGTGATATCTAGTTAACCTTGTCCACGAACACTCATTCACACACTGTCGATGGCCAGTGATATTTAGTTAACCTTGTCCACGAACAATCATTCACACACTCGCACACTGTCCATGGCCAGTGATATCTAGTTAACCTTGTCCACGAACAATCATTCACACACTCGCTAACTGTCCACGGCCAGTGATATCTAGTAAACTTGTCCACGAACACTCATTCACACACTCGCACACTGTCCACGGCCAGTGAAATTTAGTTAACCTTGTCCACGAACACTCATTCACGAGGAACTTTGTCCATTTACAGTGATATCTAGTTAACCATGTCCGCGGACAATTATTCACAAGGGACCATTGTCCATCGATGTCCTTTCCAGAAATAAATGTGTTGCATGATATTGTGAAATGACGTATAATCCACGCTGTATTCAAAGCCCTATAGTCGTTCATGACTCTCTGCCCTTGTAGTGCAGTATACCTCAGGGAACCCCGGGTTAGAATATAGGTCCTCAGCCTATGCTGGTCGTAAATGCCGTGGCTGATTGCGTGACATCGTCCAAGAACATTATCTAGTAGACGCTTTGAATTCCAGGTTAGCATAGGTCCTCAGCCTATGCTGGTCGTAAATGCCGTGGCTGATTGCGTGACATCGTCCAAGAACATTATCTAGTAGACGCTGGGAATTCCGGGTTAGAATAGGTCCTCAGCCTATGCTGGTCGTAAATGCCGTGGCTGATTGCGTGACATCGTCCAAGAACATTATCTAGTAGACGCTGGGAATTCCGGGTTAGAAATAGGTCCTCAGCCTATGCTGGTCGTAAATGGTTTGGCTGATTGCGTGACATTGTACCCCGACGGCATAGGACGTTGCTCGTATTATAAGTCACTGGCTTGTCTGGTCCAGACTCGAATATTTATAGGCTACAGTCATATAGCTGGAATATTGCTGAGTGCGGTGTCAAACAACAACCACACAATCATTCTTGCATGTACGTGTATGACTAAAATGACGCATACTCACTCATTCACGCTCTCACTCACCAAATCACTCAATCAAATGATGTACACATTAAAGGAATGTCACCTATTCACTTGTTGAAGCATCATCAGTTACATTATTTGCAATTGGACAATGTAAGACAAATGCCAAGGAACTATTATATATAAATTATATATAAATATATATTTTACAACTTGCCTGTGTAGTTAATAATACAATATGAGAGAAAGTGGAAGGTGACGAATATACAGGAATGTAATATACATGTATAGTGTTAAAAGTGTCCTTAAATATGTGTTTTAGTGTTGGGTAGCTGGTTTGCCAACCTTGAACAATGGAAGCGGGCATTCTGTGAGCTCCCCACATAATCTATAAGGCGAAGTAAACGTTTCTCAAAACATGGCGCTTGAAAAAAAAGAAATTTGTTATTATCATCTTTAAAAATTGTACAGATAATAAAAAAGAAAGGCATGTGGACGTTATAACAGACAACATGACCTAATTCAATATAATGTTGAATGACATGAACTCATCATTAAACAGAATCAATGCTTAAATTTGCGCTCAACAGCAACACATAAAACAGCTGACCCGTGACGATCTTGGGAAGAATAGGTCTTCAGCAACCCATGCTTGCCGTAAAAGGCGACTGTGCTTGTCGTAAGAGGCGACTGACGGGATCGGGTTGTCAGGCTCGCTGACTTGGTTGATGCATGTCATCGATCCCAATTGCGAAGATCGATGCTCATGAGATCAATCACTGGGTTGTCTGGTCCAGACTCGATTATTTACAGGCCGTCGTCATACAGCTGGAATATTGCGGCGTAAAAACAACAAACCAACCAACCAACATATAACAGCTTGACACCAGATGTTGAATGTGCTGATGTTGCTTGGATCTGAGCGATCTGAATACTCATAGCTCCGGATGGTCTAAAGAAAATATGTTGAATCTAATATGACCAATGTACTATTGATAAAACGAACAAGTCTTCTACACGGCACCCTGGGTTTGACGCCTTATATGTTCGATAAGTGGGCACACATCACCACTCTGACATTGGGCGGGGTTTGACTCCGGTCCACCCCTTTAGAGTCCCCCCCCCCCCCCCCCCCCCCCCCCACACACACACACACACCATTATAAGATGTCCAGCCCGTCTGAGCAGAAGTATGTGTCATCTATGCTTAACGTAGAGGCTATAAAATTGTATTGTATTTTTTTGTGGAGTGAATTTCATGCTTAAAATAATGCGTTGCATTGATATGTCAAGTCGTTTTAGCTAATTGTGGTTCTCAGATTATGTGTGCAACGAAACCTTTAAGAAATATTACACTGAAGTTTGAGAACACATCTATTTGGTTGTCGACCATCTGAAAGGATAGGCCCGGTCGGTCCTTTTCTTATCTCCACTTTACTAACACGTCACATACAAACGTGGCATCACTTTAATCAGTATTCCAGTGATACACCAAGTGATATACACCAAGGAAGGTCGTCACACAGTGCATTCATGTGGGGAATCCATTCGAGTCTCCCGGGGCAGAGGCGAACGCTACAAGCATCCTCCGCAGGAAACAGTGTCAGTCGGTTCTACCCGTGTAGGGTGCCATGTATACCGCGGAGGGACATTATAGGACGGACTTACATTAACATGTAATAGGGTTCGCTGATGGGGTGCCCAGGCTCTGTGACTTGACTGATTGGGTGCCTTGTGCACCTGTGGCGTGATTCGTTGCTCAGTCATGTTTTCAGTCACTGGATTATCTGGTCCACATTTACAGGCCGCCGTCATATATATATGACTGTAATGGGGATACATGCGGCGTTAAACATTACAAACACGCACGCACGCACGCACGCAAGCACGCACGCACGCACGCACGCACGCACACACACACACACACACACACACCGCTGCAGTGTCTCAGTATCATACAGTTGTGTTTGAGGAATGATAATCTACCGACAATGGCTCCTAATACCAGATGGCCCCCAATCGTGATCCTTCGTCCGTCAGCCCTATCTACGCCCGTGCATGTGAGATTCACCTGAGTGGAAAGTTTCAACATTACGACTTTGGACATTCCGCCACATTCCGGCCAGAAATACACCTCAAGGTTGCGTACAAACCAAACACAGATTTTAACCATGAAGGTCTAGCGTTTGAAAGACTGGTCCAGATTCAATTATTAACACGCTGCTGTGACAATGAGGCGTCAGACAACCAACCACACGTAATACACTCGTAATGGACAACAGGATTCCCCAGTTACAATCTAACTGTGTCTTGACGAATTGATTGCGCACAGTCCTGACAAAACTGTCCTCGCTATCAGCTACAGAGCTAACGTCGGTTTTTGTTATCTTCAAATCATTTGAAATGTCACTATTCCATTTAAACCACAGTGAATGAATATAAAAATAAACAAATATACTTGTAAACTGCAGAAAGTATGGTTTGTATATTATTGCCCGATATTTTTGCTCAACGAGATTGACGGCGTCCTATTTATGTCAAAAGATTCAAACAATTTCGTAAAACTGTATGGTAATGAAATATGTTGATAGCTCACACGGGTTAAGACACGTGAAGATCCGGGGTAGAATAGGTCTTCAGCAACCCATGCTTGCTGTAAAAGGCGACTATGCTTGTTGTAAGAGACGACTAGCAGGATCGGATTTATCCTTGGTTGATGCATGTTATTGTATCCCAATTGCGTGGATCGATGCTCATGATATTAATCACTAGATTGTCTGGTCCAGACTCGATTATTTACAGACCGCCGTCATATAGCTGGCACGTAGCTGAGTGCAACGTTAAACAGCAAACAAACAAACAAACAAATGACAATAAAGAACGAGGTAGGATAAGGCCCTATTTTGCCCACTGGAAATGTCAAATTGTTGTGGAAAGTTTAAACAATTCAAATGAAAATTGTCAAACGTGGATGACAACTATGGTCCTCGCCTCTTGAAATACAATCACCAAATATCACAAGGTTTAATTAACGAAGACAGTTGCATTTCTAATACTTATAAAGTGAAAATAAGCCATTCCGCCGGTGAGGAATATCACCTACATCAATGACAAAAATTGCAAAGTGCGCTTTTCAAGAAATATCCATTTTGCTAGCGATGAACATCTCATTGAGTTTTGACCACGTGGTCATAATGGGAAGAATCGACAGTCATGTGACTGCGAGAGGTTATATATAACAGTGACCTTGGTCAATAGCGCTGTAAATACTACATATGCACGTTTTTCTTCTTCCTGGTAATGTACGTACGCTGCACACGCTGCGAATGAAAACTTAGTGATGAAGGATAACCCATAAGTATGACTTAACTTACTGGAAAAGGCCGAAGTGTCGAACTTTAGCATAAAGTGTACGTATGAGCAAGTCCGTGACCGAAGTGGTAAACGTCTGAGACCACTTGGGCTTTCCTCTCACATTAAGCTGACACGCCGCGATATAAGTGAGTGAGTTTGGTTTAACGCCGCTTTTAAGAGTATTCCAGTTATATCGCGACGTGTCAGCTTAATGTGGGAGGAAAGCCCGAAGTGATGCAGGCCTCAGACGTTTACCACTTCGGTGAAACCCACGAGCACGGGTATGGTGCTGACAAACCTAGAAACATAATCGGGGCGATCCGGGATTCGAACCCACAATCATAGGTTTCTGGCGTGCCCAAGGGACGCAACTCTGCACAGCGAATCTCGGCGCCTCAGACGACTGGGCCCCCCGTGCCCCCCGCCGCGATATAACTGGAATACTGATAAAAACTCACTCACTCACTTATACCATATTATACCTAACCTTATATACATACTTGTTTCAGGCAAAGAGTAAAATGAGTGAAATGTTCACTTGAGCACTTTACAAAATGCCTAATTATTTAAATCATTGTAATAATTGATATTACGATGTTAAATTTCATCACTCAGGAACTGAAAATGACAGAAAGAAAAGAAACCGAAAGTCAATGTATATGTTAATTGTTCTGGCTTCTGATCCGAACATACTTGGTCTATTGTGAACTTCAAAATAATGTAATAATATCGACCAATTTGTCAGTCAATTTGTGAAAAGACAGTATTAGGCATTTTGTAAATTGCCTAAGTGAATCGCATTTTTTACATTCAGTGCAACATATATACGTCGAAACAGCCAAGGACATACTTTAGCTATATGATAGTCAAACGTTAATTTACAATTACATAAATAAAACATTACTACTTAATCCGATTTGTGAAAGCCTCTCTGAAACAAATTTGTTTGAGTGGGTGCTCTACCACCTAAATACTAAGTTACCTCCCCATGACCACATACGCTTTCTCAGCTGAACTAAGTATTCAACCCATCGCTGTCCCCATTTAGGATTACATTTCCACGTTATGACGTGAGCAATTCCTCTCGGCCTTTTCACATCGACCGGCAAGCAGACAACACCTAATCGTTACAGTAGCAAGTGTCTTCAGCGCCGTTAAAAAAACTACGATCTCAGGACGAGGAAAGGGACGGACGAGAAGGAGCGCAGAAGAGTCAGCCAGCAAGACCGGCAGACATGTCATGGCGCCAAAAACCCCGGATGAGCAAGGCGGTGATGTCGCTCCAGTTGATATAATTCTAATTCCTTCGTCTGGTATATCTATTAATTTCCCAGTCAATAAGGTTAGCACACTGCCTATGCCCACAGATCAGAATGCACTTATAAATCAGTTAAATATTGAACATTTGTCTACTGCACCTGGCGACAACGCCCACACCACACAGATTTCGTCAGATAGTATTGGTTTCTTCACACCCCGTACTTTTTGACAGGCAGGTCACACTTCGCATGCCAAAAGCAACCATGCCTTTGGGCGCAATTCATACAGAACTGTGGTTACTCTACATGAACCAAAGCATGCATCGTCAACCTAAGAAAGGGTCATTATCACAATTTACTAACACCCCTAGGGTAGGTTATTGTTAGGATTTCCAGATGTCTGCTACATCTCTGGCGGCAACCCCTACTCGAGATGCCACGGCACGTTTACTTCAGATCTCAAGAATCTGAGAAGCCATTTCTGAGATCTCAGGGTGCTGGGTCACAGACCAATACAGCTCAGTCAACTGGCAAGTTGTCTCGCCAACTACTCGCACAAACATGACCGAGCTCTGTTGTGTAATGCGTTTTACAGTGTTTTTTCTGTGCAATACGCAGGACCAGGGGAGTGTCGTGCAGATTGTCAAAGTTTGAAATCGCCTAGGCACCCTATATCATTGAGAAACATAACAACTAAAGGATCGTTTGGGCGGATGGCAGGGCCCTTTCGGGGGCCACCTTCAGCTTAGATGCCACCTTGACAAAACTTGAGTTTCTCAAATCGGCTAAGTTCCTAAGAAAGAAGTTGATCAGTACAAACTGAGCCATTATATATCATTCCAGGAGGGGTTGTCAGTGAATGAATTTATTTGCTCCCAGTTCAGCTAAACAGCCATTCTCCACCTTCATGGCCCTTTATCCAGTTCGGATATCCAATTACTGGATTTGATTAAATAATACCTGAATAAAAACGATGATGCCAGATTCTACCATGATATGGTCGGACATCCTGCAATGCATAACATGGTAGGTGTATCGGACAGAAGACCGCTGGAAAAGAAATGAAAGCGATTCAACAGGTTTGGCAGGGAAGGAGTTAGAGGCTGTGCGATTGGACATTCAGAAATAAATGTCAACACCAGGTCATTTAACCCGAGAAGATCTGGGATAGAATAGGTCTTTAGCAACCTATGCTTGCCGTAAGAGGCGACTATGCTTGTCGTAAGATGCGACTAACGGGATCGGGTGGTCAGGCTTGCCGACTTGGTTGATACATGTCATAGTATCCCAATTGCGTGGATCGATGCGCATGATGTCAATCACTGGATTGTCTGGTTCAGACTCGATTATTTACAGACCGCCGTCATACAGCTGGAATATTGCTAAGTGCGGCGTTAAACAACAAACAAAACACATGTCTTTTAGAGATGACGGTGTTCATCTTTCGGAGATGGAAAACGATATATTTCTTAACATCTTGTGCAGGGGATTAGAGACGTTTGTTTCCAGGTCTGACGTAAGTTTTAAGATCTAGTGGATGGGATGAACTTGCTATAGAGCAGGTTCATTGGAGAAGGTCATGGCGGGACTATCAGATGTGTGCGAAAATCCTGATTCTAAATACAGGACTAGTTGGATCACACGACATGTGTCATAAGCCACGGAGGTAATGTAGTAGCCACAATCTTTGTACGTGTGTGTAACCACGGAGGGTTCAGTGTGAGTAATTTCTGTCGTTTGCACTGGTCATGTTTACTGACAGAGTCTCACGTTGTGTATATCCATGGAGGGTAGTCAATACGTGTGCGTGTGCTAGTTTGTATACTCACACGCAAAAGAAACGCAAGTCGAGTATGCAGTATACATGTTATTTATTTTCAACAGTAAAGACACCAAATAATAATAGGGCAAGATTGACAAAAATTTGACTGAAGACAGTTTAATGGATTAAAAGGCAGATGACATATTTTTTGTTTTTTCAAATGTTAAGGGCTTACACAGTTTCGGGTCAATACCTGGTGTGACCACCATTAGCATTGATCACTGCCACACATCTCCTGTACATTGAGTGGATCAGACGATTTGTGAAGGCCCTAGGGATCCTCCTGCACACATCCAGAGCAGCTGTGCGTAGTTCATCGGCAGTTGTAGGGACTTTGCGCACATTGTGCAGACGCCTTTGAACCTAATCCCACAAGTGTTTGATGGGGTTCAGATCAGGGCTGAGGGCGTCACGGTAGAACACGGATGTTGTGTTGTTGCAGAAAGGCCATGGTAGCTCTGGCAACATGGGGACGAACGTTGTCCTGCTGGAAAATGTGTTGTTGATGTTGTGCAAAAAATGGAACAACGTGAGGTCTGTTCACTTGGTCGATATACCGCTGAGCAGTGACGCCGTGTCCCCGACCTTGACCAACATTCAGAAAGCACATGGGTCCAAGTCCAATCCCTGCCCATATCATGACGCTAGGTCCACCCCATGGATCCCTTTCCACAACGTTTCTGTCAGCGAAACGATCACCTCGACGCCGCCAAATTCTGACTCTTCCTTCTGCATAGGAACACAAAAGCGACTTTCATCAGAGAAGATGACACGCCTCCACTCACGATGACGCCAATTGCGATGACCCTGTGCCAACTGAAGTCGTGCTTGTCGATGGCGTGGTTGGAGAACAGGACGACGTGCTGGTCGGCGACATCTGAGGTTGTTGGAACGGAACGGCTAATGTGTCGATTATGTGTTCCTATGGTCTGTTGAGCACTTTCACTTGCAGTTAGGAACGGATGTCGCTGGTGTTGACGGGTAATCTGCCGATCTTGTCGAGGTGTGGTGACGTAATAGTCGAGTCTGACCACCCGAACCATATAGTTTCCCCCTGCTTAAGTATGGTTCGAACTGACGGGACATGGGCGTGTTGTCAATTTGTATATACTTGTTGGAGTATTATTATTATTAAACATTGTCTAACATGTGTACTGATCATCGGATTATGGCACGCTATTTAAAGGGACGCAACAATGCCCAACGAGCCTCGGCGTAGACATTTTCCATTTGGTGAAAAAACACGCCCACGGACATAGTGTTTACGGACGAAAAATGATCTCAGTTGAATCATAGCTGGGCCACTGCCGACAGAACGTGGACGGCCAGAGGAATGGAATTGCAGATAACACTGCTCTAGACCTAAGCTAGGTATGAACTCTTTTAACAAATAGGCTCGAGAACAAATTTGCTTCACATTGTCTGAGTAGACCAATGCGATGCCAAACTCGACCTAGATGCTAGCGTGTAGCTCAGTTCAGAGAATAATATTATCATAAGTCATGCAATCATGCTCCAACAATCATCATCTGGCACAGTATAACGACTACAAAAGACATGCAACTACACAGTTTCATAGTACATTTCACATACCAGATGTCGTCTTTTGTCATTTACAGTATATTCAGATGCAGATCAGATAGTAAACTTGACTGCATATGTAATTCATTTCTTGCCATATATTTGTATACACGTCACTTGACATGTGGAGGACATTTCCAAATATGACGTATCAGTGACAAAAAATATGTCCGATGAAATTCCCTAGTTTGACTAGTACCAAATGTTTGTTTTTTCAGGTGAACAATTGACTTGCTTTTGTATGTGTTTGTGATGGGTGCCAACGGTGGGGCAGGATACGCTCACCTTTTCGCATATACCTTGTATCATCACTATTTGATAGTGATTCATAAACACATGCTCATGATAAAGTCGGAATCGTACAATCGATTCTGCTTTTAGCAGAGATTTCTAAATCTAAATATTTTGAAATATGGAAAGGGTTTTGTAGCTTTTATTTATCAACACAGATTGCATAAAAAACTAACAGGAAAAACACACATGTAACATCGCCATCACTGAAACACAATTGTATGAAAATAAAATATTCAACATAATTACGTCAACAACTTTAATAACTCATGTGCTTTGTAAAGTGATATGTCGATACAATTTGTTTTACTTAACAAGTGAAGATCCGGGTTAGAATAGGTCTTCTGCAACCAATGCTTGCCTATGACTATGCCTGTAAAAGGCGACTAACGGGATCGGGTGATCAGACTCGCTGACTTGGTTGATGCATGTCATGGATCCCAATTGCGTAGATCGATGCTCATTATGTCAATCACTGGATTGTCAGTCCAGACACGATAATTTACAGACCGCTGTCATATTGCTGGAATATTGCTGATTGCGGCGTTAAACAACAACCAACAACCAACTAAACAAGTAACCGTGTCAAATGAGAAGGGTTCAGAATTGTGACAGGGAAAAGGAAAACAGCGAATAGCTAGTTCAGAAGTTTCACAAACGAAAACGTTAGCTTTCGGGGCTAAGACGTTCTTGACACATGTCCACATTCACGATTATAACTGAGGGAGATTGCATTCGTTTAGTCAATATAACCATTATGAAGAACAAAAGAGCCACAAAAATGTACAATGAATAATACAAGTATAAATAGGACATAGGCCCTAAGATATCAAACATAACTCCACCAACAAATGGCAGAGCCATTGCACCGAGACCCAGTGAAGCACCGGAAGCGGAAATTAAACGAGGACCAAACTTCACATGCTTCGCGCACCACGCATATCCGGCCCCAACATATGGCGATATGAAGAGTCCGATTGTGCATGTGCAAATCCACAAAATAATTTCAGAATACTGTACTGTGAAAACCATAACTGTTTCACTGATAAGCAATGGGATCATGCAGCAATATATGAGTTTCTCTACGCCAATAAACGGTGTCAAAAATATACTGATGATTCTTCCAAGAAGCGACGAGCCCCAGTACAATGACGTCATGAGGACCATTTTAGGCTTTTGTAGATGAAGAGGTCCTTTAACACCAAACTCTGTTAGATATGTGGAGTACATGACGCTACTGCCAAGTAGGGGAAAATATAAAATCACAAACAATACTGAAAACAATACAACAAGGGTTTGCGTGTTTTCTTCATTGGCGACTTGTTCCCGTGTAACCCTGGCAGCTTCGTCAGTGGATTCTCCCTTGGATTGGCTCCAGTAGATGAAAAATGCCACTGCAGGTGGCAGCACCAATACCGCTAATATGAAGTACGCGTACGTGAGATTCACGTCTTGGGGTAAACATCTTGAAGACGTTGATAAGGATGTGGCGTTGTCAGACCAGGTTGACCACTCTGTGCTATGTGTATGCGGACTGTAGGGTACTGCGTGGCCCAGATCAGTGATGTTCACGTTTTCGTAACTGACGTTAGACGTGGTGAAGTTTGCCGTCTCGGGGTCGTATGGTGGACAAAGAAATAGTTTAATGAACAACGGGGAGATAATTCCTCCAGCGGTTGTTCCCAGCAATATACATTGAAAAGGAACACCTTTATTTTGTGTCCATAGGGCGTTGCATTTTTCAATTGCATCTGAAACGAAGCATAGAAATGAATTACATGGTAATGACGTTTCTCACTGCATATATATTCAAATTTTGTTAATTATGAATTGATACTGATATTCGAATGAGGCTCTGACTAGTGTGACCACAATGAAATTACAGAAGACAGCTGTGGATAATATTTATACTCTTTCCATGATTCATTATTAACGCATATATATATATATATATATATATATATATATATATATATATATATATTATGATTCGGTCCCCCATATGTTACAGAATTAGTTCGAACATGACAGGTGTATTGGCATGTTTGAAATTAATATAAGCCCCGAGCCAACGACGTGCTTTACAAGCTATATACATACACAACCCAAGGAACCCAAGGAATGTCGAAGCCAATGCTTAATAAGGATTGGGTGTTCACTATGTTCGGCCTGTGATTAAATTGCGTTTGCGTTAAATATGGGTCACCATCATAGTAACAGTAGGCCAAAGATCAAAGTAGGCCAAAAACGCTAATGCAAGCTGTAGGTTTGAGTGAGTTTTGGTTTTACGCTGCTTTTAACAGTTTTACGGTTTTACTTTGGTGTCAGTTTGAAGAGGGGGGACAGTACTAAGTGATGCAGATGTTTTCCTCTTTTGTGAAACCCACAATCATGGGTATAGTTAAAAAAATATAATGAAGGTGAAATCTTTGTTTTAAAACCACCAGCACAGCCTTCTGTTGGCGAAGTGGCGCGCCTTAGCCTTAGACGATTTGGCCATCCGTGTCTTCAAAACAACTATGAATAAGCCTTCTCAAACACAATGGATAAACCCATTTTCAATAAACAAAATATGAGGTGAAATTAGTATATACTTACAACAGTACACAAATCCTCTGAGAAAACCTTGTAATGTGAATAATGTCAACACATAGTAGTAGTTGGCCACTACGGCAGACAGAGCAACACTGAGAGTTCCCAGCAACACAGAGACTGCCAGTCTCAAGTCACAGGCACACGTGTTGGTGAGAAGGCCAGCTAGAATGGCGCCGACGAAGTCCCCGAGTCCGGTGGCTAACACGATGTAGTTGAGTTGTCGCAGATCCACCTGCAGTAGAGACTGGAGCTCTAGAAGACTCGGACCAATGAGAGAGTCACTGACACCCTGGAAGGAGGACGTGAGGTTTATTTTTCTACAACATTGTTTCAGACTATAATCCCTTTTACCTGATTTTTTGGTAAATAATTGCGGACGACCATCTTTCCTTTGCAACGACCTCTGACCTGTTTCTACGTTATTTGCATCTGCCTCGCGAAAACTGACATTGGGGAGTTTAACGAAAATATAACATTGTCCCAGAATATCAAATGGTACTACATGTCAGTTAATTTATTTCTGCGACGAGAGTTATGAGGTTGTACGCTTGTGCAGAGCTTCTATTTCCGTGTCTTATTTCTTCTTATCATTATTTACAGATTTAAAATAATGCATTCAGAGAATGGGATTTCTCACAGGAAGCGCAGACTAGTTGAACCCATCAAAGACCTTTCGGAGAATGTGAAGCACTGCATCCTTCTGTCTTACCCAGATTGTCAGAAGGTAGTGCCGGGACGTTTGTTTGAGACACACAAAATATAGAATGGTTGGCCGCTTTACCCAACTATTGTTCAAATAGTTGCGCTATCGGGTACATCCGTATTTGCAAACAATGGAACATGGTAGCAGAGTATCGGGTATAAGACATTTGTACCTAGTTTCATATCAATCAATCTTTATTTCGTACTCAAGAGGCCACAGGCCTTTAATACATAATACAGTTCAACATAATTAATCATTACAATAGAACATCAAATTGAAATAAATTATCTCCCACATATATACATCATGACAACCAAAAATATGCTCATTTTATGCTGGCATAGATAGTATTTAGTTAACAGTTAACAATTTCATTTCTATGGGCAAAATCATGGTAAATAAACATCGATAAATTCTTTACAACCTCTGTTCTCTCACATTTTAATAAACTTATAAATTTACATATGTTTGGTTCACTGTAATAGTATTTTGGTAAGTATTTTATTCTTAGTTCTAAATGTAATGGACATCTGATAAGGAAGTGATACTCGTCTTCTATATCATTTAAGTTACACATGTTACATTTTCTTTGTTCTCGTGGGGTATTTATATATCTGCCTGTTTCAATATGTAGATCATGCGACACGCAACGAAACCGTGCCAATGCTTTTCTATATTTTGGTATGGTAATATCAACGAGATAGCATTCTCTATAAATGTAAGATTTAAAAAGTTTTTAATAAAAGTGTTTATTTGATAATGCTGATGAAACATTCCATGATTGTAAATAAATAACTTTTAGTCTTTGTTTCAGTGACGGGATAAACTCAGCAGTATTATTGACCCGTTGATCATACCAAACATTACCAAAACCAGATTCAAATAAGAGTTCTCTAACACCAGTTGCCCAGTTTCTTTTACCATTTGAATCAAACAACAATAACATATTATAATACTTTTTGGGAAATCTATACAAAGGCATTTTTAAAATTCTTACCCAATATTTGATTACTTTAATATATGCAAAAATATACAGTGGATAGCGACCACAATCACCATAAACCATAACCCCGGGTGTATTAACTTTTACACCTAAATATTTCTTACATGCATACAAGTGAATCTTTTCTATAGCATCTCCTTTTGAGAGTCCCCAAATCTCTGCACCATACAATAAAATTGGACTTATTTTTACATCAAAATTTTTGAAAAGTGTATTATAATCAAAGTTTAGACCACATGCATTTCCTTGTTCTACCAATGAATACCCTTTGAGCTTGTAAGGATGCTTGGCTTACATGATATGTCCATGAAAGACGGTTAGTAAATACACTCCTAAATATTTATAAAAACTTGTTATCTCCAATTGGTTACCTTTATAGTACCATTTTTCATATTTTGATAAATTAACAATATTCCAGCTACATGACGGTGGTCTGTTGTTCGGATTAGAATAGGTCTTCAGCCTCCCATGCTTGCTGTAACAGACGACTAACGGGATCGGGTGGTCAGGCTCGCTGACTTGGTTGATGCATGTCATTGTATCACAATTGCGTGGATCGATGCTCATGATATCAATCACTACACTCATTATTTACAGACCGCCGTGCTGCGTGAAACAAGAAACAAATAAACATTGTATTTTCATTGTCAAAGGTACCTTCAACGTTGGCGGTATTAAGACACCTTTTCTTCTTCTTCTGAATTTTCGAATTATATAGCCGGCTGATCCTTAAACGAAGCAACATTGTTAGGGAACTTTGAGGAAGTCTCAGTTTCGCTGAAAAACTTCATCGTTAATACTCAACAACAAGACCTATGGTGAATGTTCATTTGTAAAGAGAGGACTTGTTAATACGACAACTCACCACCATGACCAGAGACCAGAATAACCACGCTGTCTGTAGTATCTTCCAGCGTTGCTGTACGGCCATCGTAATACACTTGTATGGAATTTAACTGGAAGAAAAGCGCAGTTTTCATGTTATTCGCATAAACATAAACATGACTTGTGTCAAGGATTTTCATTTGATGAAGTGAAATGGATTGTCGCCTTTAGGATTATTTCACTTATGTAGCGACGTGCATGCACCAGTGTGTGGCCGCAGTTTAACATGAATACCCCACTCAGACACAGGATACTGAGTCCGACAGTCCTTGTTGGACTCTCTACCACCAGACCACTGAGGCGGTCGATTTTTATTTCGACACAATAGTAGCATGTCGGTTGAGTTCTCTGTACATAATGACATACATTATACTTTTATATTAACGCTCTGTAAACTTCCAGTTTCATATTGCCACAGTAAAAGAATAAATTTACATTGTCCCAATTATATGCATAATGACAAAGTGACATACATGCTCTGTGTACATTATTTTAATTGATGTAATTGGAATTACATCTCTTGCCAACTTAAGATGAGTAACAAATTCAAGGTTATTATTTGTGTGATCCTCCATTTTGGTTTTGTTGATCAATTTGTCTTCTTGGGACATGTTTTGGCATGAAAAACAAAATGTACAATACTCTTTATTTGCCACATGGAAACCTAAGTTAAACTCAGTTCTGAATATTGAGCTGTTTTTGTATTGCTTTATGGGAAGGTGGTTGTTTCCTTTGCATTTTTGGACTTTGAAGAGTCCATACATTTTATAAATTGAGAGATCCGAATTAAGATATTGCCTTTGCCGATAATTCTGCAATCGTGGGAGTCTACTTCGGAAAAGACATTATGTAATACCGAACTCGATTGCATTCTCCCCTTGCAATTTTGGTCTTTGGATTCATTTTCCCTCTTTGGTCACTAGAATGTATGTCGTTCCTTTTCGAATCATGTAATACACGGTCTTTTCACCTATGCGTAATGTGGATAGGAAAAAAACGCTTTGCACACTTGTAGCATATTTGCTTCAGATCGGAGAAACTACTCATACGTCTTGCTACGTATTGACGCTGACTCTTCGTAAATCTGGTTGCCTTGACTTGACGTTTAGAAAAAATCATGTTTTCTTTCATAAGATAAGAGGCGACTAACGGGATCGGGTGGTCAGGCTCGCCGACTTGGTTGTCAATCACTGGATTGTCTGATCCCGACTCGATTATTCACAGACCGCCGTCATATAGTTGCAAAAATGCTGAGTGTTAAACAATAAACAAATAAACAATAGGATGAGAAAACATGAAGTCTGTCATCATCTTTGAATGTCCTGCAGACATTATTTGGATTCTCCCACAGGGACTATTTTTCCTTATGTATTTATGTTTTCTGTTCATTTGACTTTTTTCAGGGCTGCTTGTACTACTTCTTGATATCCGCAGCTGTTGCTTATCGTTATCGGCATACACATCGGCTATTTGTGGTCCTTCATCATCTACACAATTCTACTTGTGGAAAGATTTGAACTGTGTCATCTTTTGGGGCGTACTTTGGCGTTTACGCTTGTGCAATTGTGTCAGAGTTATGCTACTGTCATCTGAAGAATCAGTTCAAGATGACTCGTCCAGGTAAGCTGAATGTTCTAGTAGTCTGTACTCGTCACCAGATGAGTCATACTCGTCCTGTGAAAACGAGTCTCTGATTTTCCGGAGGGCTTCCATTTTAGAAATACGGGTTGTGTCCCCTTCCGTTGTGTTATCAAAAGATGACAGCCAATAAGGTTTGCCTGATAGAGTTGACTGTTCACATGCACCAGATTCAAGGAGATCCGAGTTGAAACTAATGTCTTCAGGGAATGTCTTCCGCCACATAACTCCATGGAAGTTCCAGGTTAGCCATCGTTGTTGGATGTAAATAAAGCATTGTTCAACAGATGGCTCAAGGGTATGTTATCATCTGAGTAAAATTGGATGGCAACATTTCTTTTATTTAAGCTTTCGTTCATCCGTGCACAATCACTGACAGAAGTGCTATCTCTGTCATCAGAAGGCCGAAGCTTGACATCATTTGAAGAAATTTCTATTATATGTGAAACCGGAATCTGATTGATATCAACTGTACAAGCATTGTTTTTCATGAGGTCACTTTGAGGTAGATGTCTGACCATTGCTTGTGAAAGAGTAATTGGGAATTGGTAGATTCTCCAATTGCAGAGAATCATTATCCACTTCTCTGATCTGCTCCATACAACATGGTATGTTAGCAACATCATTCATAAGCACTGAAATTTGACTTAGATCAGAACACACTTCATGCTTATATGTAGAAGCCTTGATTAAATATCTACTAGATATCGTATCGTTAGATATCTAAAATTCTCTGCTCAACTATCATCCATCTGCTGCTCATCACAGGTAAGTCTTCTCACTGCTCCAATATCATACATCTGCTTCTCCTTACAGGTAAGTGAGGTGAGGTGAAATTGGGTTTAACGTCGCGTCCCTTACAGGTAAGAATATTCTCTGCTCCACAGTCATACATCTGTTGCTCATCACAGGTAAGAATATTCTCTGTTCCACAATCATCCATCTGCACCTTCTTACAGGTAAAAATATTCTCTGTTCCAAAATCATACATCTGTTGCTCATCACAGGTAAGAATATTCTTTGCTCCACAAACTTTCAAACTTTCCTGACAAAATGCACAAAAATTTCAAAACATGTCACATGACATATATCTTGTATGTATGATGTATGCTTGTAACAACCATACTTTTTGCTTTACATTTCAGTTATTTATGTCCTACTATATAATAGATTGTGTACGTATCGAGTTTCTGTCACAATTCACACAATGATTGTTTTCTGGGTTCGGTGGTCACGTTATGTAGTTTCAGTGGTATGATCTTGTAAATCATTCATCAAACACTGAATGAATACCTTGGTCTCTGAAATGTTAGATCAATAATATTCATACTGTCCTCCCAGAGAAATTAGACATTATTTCACCGTGTACGAGTAGGATATACATCTATCGTGTCAGATGTTCCTTGTACACCTCTTCATTCTTCCACTAAAGCATAAAACTGACACCATAAGGAGTTCTGGGTGTCACTTACGCCTTTTGATACTAAGTTCAACAGTGTATTACATACGACGTTTATTAATTCAATATATTTGAAACTAGTTGATAAATAAGCCGATATTTTTTTTTTACAAATACAAATAATAAAAAAAGTTTTTGAGTTTAAGTGTCAGATATGACTATTTCATTCTGCGACGTCGAATGTAAAATATCTTACAAAACCTTAGATCTCTTGGAGAAGTGTTATATCTTCCTGTTTCAATAGGAAGTGCTGCAGTTGCTATACTCGCAGATCTAAATGTATCGATGGTTAAGAGCTGATATATGATATTCAATACAAATATAGATTTTAAAACAGAAAAGTGATTAATCTTGAGGCTATGAACAACTGCTAAATGAAGTCCTGTTTAAAAAGCCGATTTTAAACGTTTTACAAATTTGGCGAGTTCACACGCTCGTACAGAACCAACGTAGTTTTCGAGGCCTGATTTCATTTACAATTAGCAGCTTCAAGATACCTAATAACACTTTTAAGTTTAACGACAGTCAGACATGTTTAAAATCTTCCAACAATATGAAACACAGTGCTTGTAAACTGACTATTCATATTAATGGACAGATTCAGGGTTTTTAAACAAAATGCAAAACATTTCAGCATTTAAAGATGAAATAATTTGTTGATACATGTTTAAAATTCAATCATTTTGTAACACGGCAAGTTAATTGTTATCAAGGTTAACAGTTAATAAATAACAACTGATCAGCGAGAAAATTGATACGTCTTTGGAGAACGACAGTGTTTGCATTAAGGGTTATGACATCGAAAAAACCCCAATAGAAATAGTTACAAAGTTTCTCATCAAATGCATTCCTAGCTGACCTGTCTGACAACTGGGGTGTCTGACAAATGGGTAGAACCGCTGTAACTGTTCGGCGTGGAAGTAAATTCCTAGGATGTCTGACAAATTGGTAGAACCGCAGTAACTATTCGGCGTGGAAGTTAAGTCCAGGGGTGTCTAGCATATGGGTAGAACTGCTGTAACAGTTTAGCGTAGAAGTAATTTCCCGGGGTGTCTGACAAATTGGTAGAACCGCAGTAACTATTCGCCGTGGAAGTTAAGTCCAGGGGTGTCTAGCATATGGGTAGAACTGCTGTAACAGTTTAGCGTGGAAGTAAATTCCCGGGGTGTCTGACGAATTGGTAGAACCGCTGTAACTGTTCGGCGTGGAAGTAAATTCCTGGGGTGTCTGACAAAGTGGTAGAATCGTTGTAACTGTTCGGCGTAGAAGTAAATTCCTAGGATGTCTGACAAATGGGTTGAACCACTGTAACTGTTCAGCGTGGAAGTAAATTCCTGAGGTGTCTGACAAATTGGTAGAACCGCCGTAACTGTTCGGCGTGGAAGTTAAGTCCTTGGGTGTCTGGCATATGGGTAGAACCGCTGTAACAGTTTAGCGTGGAAGTAAATTCCCGGGGTGTCCGACAAATTGGTAGAACCGCTGTAACTGTTCGGCGTGGAAGTAAATTCCCGGGGTGTCTGACAAATTGGTAGAACCGCTGTAACTGTTCGGCGTGGAAGTAAATTCCTGGGGTGTCTGACAAAGTGGTAGAACCGTTGTAACTGTTCGGCGTGGAAGTAAATTCCTAGGATGTCTGACAAATGGGTTGAACCACTGTAACTGTTCAGCGTGGAAGTAATTTCCCGGGGTGTCTGACAAATTGGTAGAACCGCAGTAACTGTTCGGCGTGAAATTAAATTCCTGAGGTGTCTGACAAATTGGTAGAACCGCTGTAACTGTTCGGCGTGGAAGCCAATTTCCGGGGTGTCCGACAAATTGGTAGAACCTCTGTAACTGTTCGGCGTGGAAGTCAATTCCTTGGGTGTCTGACAAATTGGTAGAACCGCTGTATGTGTTCGGCTTGGGAGTAAAACCAAAGTGATTTCTTACAAATTACTAATCAGATAAACAATGGACCTTTTACTCGGCATCAAACAATGTCTTGAGTCGCATTGACAAAAAACAATACAAAGCCCTAGCTAGCCACATGCGCACCAACAGCTACCTCACTAGAAACATAAACAGAAACAGGTCAACTCCCATTCAAACTGAGAAGACAGCAGGCATTGCTATCTTTCTTGGGACGAAGAGCAAACACGTTGGTTAAAAAATATGGCAGGACACAAACATTCGAGATAAGGTTTTAGATAGGAAATCTCCCTCACTAAAGCCATCAGGAATTATTAGCATGTGAACTCATGAGAAGTCAATTCTGACGACATTCAGCCAGCAGAAAGTCACCACAAAGGTTTACATACTCGTTGGAACTAAAAAAACACACTCCCAAAGTAACATCTGAAGTCACTAAAAAGAAAACCCAAACATATCACGACCAGTAGCTATCACTACACTTCAGACTATCTGAGACAGTGGGCCCATATATGCATTGATGGATCATAGAATCTTGTCAATATCACTGAAGGTTACTGGGTTATGTTCATAGCTTCAAACCCCAAGCACGTTCGGTCCGACTTCACGGTATTCAATCAGTATTCTCTGCTGAACTGGAGGCAATTCATCGCTCAGGCTCATGAAAAAGCAATAGCAGTCTAGGAGACTTGCTAAGTGCACTACAACAATCAGCGGACGAAACTCAAACTCTACCAAATACAGTCAATGGTATTCTGTACATATATTCAGACAGGCGCTTTAATTATGACCAAAATAACTTCCCATTATCAATATTAGCCACCAAGACCCTCAGGATTTCTTGCATGTAGATAACTACCTAACCTATGTTTTTCACACTTTGCAAAATCCTTAAGTGAGCACAATCTCTCGGAGCGGTAATATGATACATAATTGCATCGATAACATTCGTTAACAAATCTGCTGTATTATAACTTTCACCAGAGAACATAAAGCCGAGGGAGAAGTTTGTCTAACACAAAAAGTCGCTTTGTTGTCATTCCAAACACAAGTATACTGGTACTGCGGTTGATAATCACGCGAGTGCAAACCAAAAGTGAGTGGCAGGTAGGTGCTCCGACGCTGACATGGACATGCCATCAATCTGACTGCACAATGAAAACAAACTGGATGTTGATATGATCTACATGTGTGCACTAAGGAATGTAAAGTCCCCTTTACCCCCGTCAGAACCACAACGGCCATGACATTGCAAAACACTGCATCAAATAAATTTGCGGTGATATCCCATGAGTGACGTTTTCTCCAGGATCAGAAACAATAATCAACTCCCAGTTTTTTCGCAGTGCCATCATCAATCGAATCTTGCGTTGAAATCCCCACCGACATGTGGACATCTCTATATGTATGCAAGACTTCAAATAACGAATCCAAAATATGTATATTCCACAGTTAAAGAGCTTGTTTCCATACCATGAGACCATACCGTGAAGATTCCAGGGTAGAATAGGTCTTCAGCAAACCCATGCTTGCCGTAAAAGGTGACTATGCTTGTCGTAAAAGGCGACTAACGGGATCGGGTGGTCAGGCTCGCTGACTTGGTTGACGCATGTCATTGATCCCAATTGCGTGGATCGATGCTCATGATATTAATCACTGGATTGTCTGGTCCAGACTCGATTATTTCCAGACCGCCGTCATATAGCTTGAATATTGCTGAGTGCGGCGTTAAACAACTAAGAAACAAACCATACAATGAGGATCCAGTCGGGTTTGTTTAAACCCTTTCTATATTCATAATAAATGTCTGCTAAAAGCAGAGTCCATTGTACAATTCCGACTTTCACTGCAAACACGAAAACGTCGTTTTTTTCCGTATATGGTCATTGGACGGAAAAACGACTAAAAATTCATTAAAATTGATTAATTGGTCAGCGTCTAGAAAGTGTCCAGAAAAGGGTCGAGTTTTTCAAGCGTAAAATGGACGGAAAAACGATGCTTTTTGCTCCGCCTTGTACAACTGTTAACGGCCAATCAGATGGCGCTGGTCCCCCGACGCACGTGATGTCCAAGGCTTCCTTTCGGAAGCTTTAGATTTCGTATTTCTGGCATGCCTTGCTCTAGTATCTGTCGCGCGCAGTGCAGCAAGATTTGCTGATAAGCTAGTTTTAGGATATGTTACATGTTAATGGAATCAGACACGCGCCAAGAAGTCAAACCAAACAATGTTACTAAGTTTATTGTGGTAACGGCTATGTACAGTTACCCCTATCGGATAATGGGTTGTGTTTCATTTGGTTATAACAATAACTAATAATTTTTATTTTTTAATGTGAAGTTTACAAGATATACGACTTGGACGCGAGGTCGTTCACATGACGTTCTTCACGTGACTGTATTCTTGAAAAGGCGTAAACACTGACTACTTCCACATTCCTGGGGAAAACCCTTGGAATTCCCTGGTACGAATTCATACAGAAGCGTGGTTGCAAGCCCATTTAAGGATACCCTCGCTACAACCCATCCCAGAGAGAAAAAACACGAAAAAAAATCCAAACTGTCGCAGTGACAATTTACAGAAATCTATGAATTTACCTTAGTATCTATTTGACACATCTTCACAATCACCTTTCAATGATCGGCCAATTGATCAGTGATGCCAAAGGCTTGAAATAGCCACAAGTTAATTAACAACTTCGAAAGTATCTCCCGTCACGTTTATCGTGTCGGCCATTTTGACGTATTGTACTTGATGTAAATGTATTACGACGCTCTGTCATTGTAATTGACTTACTGAGGTAATTCTGTAAAAGATCTTCTCATCTAATGAGGATATTGTTTGGAATATATTTCTTGTAAACATACTAAAACATATGTTCCTCGCTTTGGGGGGAACTATTTTATTCCGGGGTGGCCCATTAAATCTAGTAGTAAGTCAAGGCACCATGCGTGATCTGTTATTTTATGTGTTTAAATTACGATTTGGGGCGTTAATAAAATACACTGACGCAAGTATATTCTATTCAAATCAATTGGATAATTGAATATGCTTTCTTTTACATATTACATAACATCACTGCACAAAATATGAACAGTTGCAGTAACACACTACGGTAATCGCATTAAACATCATTTTCAACTGTACAGTATTTCAGTATTTCAGTTATATCATGGTGTATCAGACTCATCCGAAGTGGTTCAGGTCATCCAATGGGTGTTCGGGAAAAGGTGAGCGTATCCTGCCACACAAGTGGCACCCGTCACAAACACATGCAAGGACAAGTCAATTGTTCACCTGAACAAAGCACGGAAACACACAATGATGCCCGTCCTCAGTTTTACCGAGCATGTAAATTATTTTGTCCGTCAAAAACATGGACGAGTATAAACAATATGTTCATTCACGTAATACATATCATACATTTGACAAAATGTATTGACTCGGAGCATTATTGTTAATCACAGCGTATGCAGTTGAACTCATCACCCATTCCATTATTGATAACCCTTCTTGAAGATCTATGAAATCAGAAGCTGCAACACTCTATCTTTTAACTGGCATGTCAGACTTCTATTTCATTACTCAGTTTTATTTGCACGGATTACTATGGAAGGGACATTGTCTCGTTGTCGCATTGACGCCTTTACAAAAACAAGCAAAACGTGTCAAAATTAACAAAAGCGCGACAATTGGCCATTTGTCGCATTGTCGCGTGTTCGCATTGTCGCTCTTTGATAATCCTTTTCTTTATTTTACAAAAGGGCGACGATGCCGTAACGCGACATTTTCAAGGTCAAAATATGTCTCGTTGTCGCATTGTCGCCCCATCACAAATGTGTATAAAAGTCGTAAAGTTCAGTTATTGTTACAGTTAGGAAGTTCAACCTGACAAATGTACGTCTTGAAATGAAAACACAAGTCCGTCCGCGAGTCCATAACGTTTTATTGTGAGCTCTTCTCTAAAAGTGCTTAGTGTTCAACTCCCAGTTCCAAACACGTAGTACCTCCTCAATAATCCACATACCTCCAGTGCAGTGGTCTTCCGGAAGATCTTACTCTTGACCGAATTAGACAACTGACGAGTGCACGCCTGACCTGTGACCTCGTTGCAACCCTCGTGATGTGTTTGCCGAAGGGAGAGGTGTAGGAAATGTGTGCTCCAGCCCAGCACAGAGCTCGCGACACACTGTATACTGATGTATACAGTATATTGCAGTTGATAAACTGTATACTGCATGTGATACTTATTTGCGGAAATGTTACAACTTTCAAGATTCAAGATTCTATTTTATATATATTTTATATACAACAGACCGCCGTCATATATCACTGGAATACTGCTGAGAGCGGCGTTAAAACAAATTGTTTTCCTAATGGAGCGCTGCAGTCATTTAAAATAGAACCGTATATACTCACTCTATTTGTTTCGAATATTCAGCAGAAAATATATTATTAACCAGGTCTTTTGGGAAAAGATATCAGATTTTTATAAGCAGCCACATAGGGATGATAAAGGACCCCTCGCTGATTAGGTTCTGATTACTTAAGAGCAGAGTTGGCCATGTTAGATGATATAACCAAAATCCAGGCGCTTCGGCGGGGGGCAAGCTGGTCTTGTTAGTGTATGGTATGAGCTGTGACGTTGACCCAAGAGAATAATGTAAAACATGAGACCAACTCAAGTCTATAATGATTGGGAAAGATTTCCACAGCTCTAGTCTGAAATTAAGAATTGTAATATGCTCCATTTTAATTGTATTATTTTCATTTTGTAGACATGAATGGACCAACCAGGAAAGAAATTGATGGAATATTAATATCACATGTTACCACTGATCCAGTTAAATTCATCACACAATAATAAATTAGTATTTGACATTACGGTATTTGATTATTAGGGCATGATCATGTACATGTTCACTGTAGTAATGTACACACCAGTCAACTTGATTATGATTTTTATCAAAGTGTAGCGCGGCATCAACGATTACTTTATGATATCCTCACTTGTCAGCGATGTATTGACGTCGAACAATGGACGGCAATTCGAAATTCTTATGGATAGCTTCAATAGGGACAGCGCCGGTGTCAGTACAATTTTCCTAGTTAAAATAAGTATCTACAAAATATAATCTGAAGCAGACAAGAACAATATTTTTTTATTAATGCTTACTTTCATGGATAGAATTAAGGCAATCTAGGCTTGCCAAATCGTTCTAGACTTGAGCTGGATTCCTTTTAAATTTATTCTGTATGGTCTGGGAGACGAACGGGCGTCAGTATCGCATGGAGAACTGGAGAATCAGTGTAATCGGATATGTTGTGGAGTTTCGGTTTTGGGCTGTTTGCTGAATATATAGAATTGCGGTTATGTATACTCTGTATTCTTCGTCATGGTAGCATATATATTTTGTACAGTTTAAAAGTCAAATAATGGCAAATTGTGTATCTTTCTACATTTTGAATTAATTATATTTTCTGGATAAAAACCTTAGCATCAGATAGTGATATACACGAATATGATCTATACTATTATAAATGAATTATCAATTTCGTATTATGAATTAGATAAACAAAAATATGATAGTAAAACAAATTATTTTAATCTATTCTTGTGAGTAGGTAACGAGAGATCTAGGCAACGCACTAACGTAGCCATTTATGAAAAATGAAATATTAAAAGTTTAGGGGTTTGAACATGCACATTGAATGATAGGGAAGAAAGCAACGCAATAATTAAATTATGAATCAAATTATGTTATAAATATAACAGAATATTTAGAAAATATAAGTTTAATTTCTCATTGTTGGAAGGTGTTTAACAATTATACACTTAGATTTTGTTTGATTGTTTGTTGTTTAACGCCGCACTCAGCAATATACCAACTATATGACGGTGGTTCGTAAATAATCCAGTCTGGACCAAACAATTTAGTCATTATCATCAAGAGCACCGATCTACACATTTGGGATACGATGACATGCATCAACCAAGTCAGCGAGCCAAGTCGCCTTCGTAGAAGCATAGGTTGTTGAATGCCTATTCTAACCCGGATCTTCACGGGTATTTTTTTAAATAATAAGGTACAATGAAATTCTGTATATGTCCATAATAAGTGTGTATAAGTAGATGGATAATATGTCCATACACGCCAAGTAAATGGTATATGCATTAATTTAAATGCAAATGATTCAATGATGAGTTCTTTCACAAGTCCATATTTCAAGGCATGTATTTGATATTCATAATAACTCCACAAAAGCTACACAATGGCAACAAAACAGTACCAGCATCACAGATACCAATAATACATGAGATACATATAATTACTTTAAAGTTAAAACATGTATCTAAATAGAAAATTAGAAGGATACACTTCCGACATTTTTCGTATTTTGTTTTCGTTTGGAGAGAGAAGTTGTGATTGGTATCTGATGGGTGCAAACAGGTGTTCCCTTCCGCCCAGGCCTTGCGGCAATGCTATAGCCCAAAATGAAACAAGCCTTGTTCAACAGATTCAGACTAAAATTTCTATCCCACTTGGGCTCCTTTTAAATTTAAATATAATTTCTCGTGTCGATATGTGTCAGAAGAAATGAAATATTACAGCACTGGTGAATAGGTTATATGCGCATGTCAGCGTCGATCCTATAATATCCTTTTATGCAAAATACATATATACTGATGAATTAAGGTAGTAATCCTACGCAAATATATGTCCAGATACATACATCAGTATCATCTCGTGATCTTAATTCGTGCTTTGAGCCCTTTTTCTACCGGAGATTCTGGGATGTTATAATCAGTCATAATTTCATGGTCCGTCTTGTATGTTGGAAACCAATATCGCAATATGGCTAAATATTGCTGAACGTGGTATTAACCCGATTACTCACATAATTATTCCATTTTCTACAGTCATCTACGAACACTATCTTTAAGGAGGTATATCTGTATCATCCAAATGTCCATACATATATGTCCACATTTATATGTATAAAGCAAGTCGTCCTGCACTCTTTCTTAAAAGATAAATGTTAAGCATTTCCTCTGCATGGATTTATATAATGTAATATCGTTTTAATGTAATGCTGATGCAGTAAACGTACCACAGACCTAATGCTAGAATAACATCTAATTTCTGAAATGAACATATTTTACAGAAAAAAACAGTTGTTTAAACAATACTTATAAAATATAAGAACAAGGAGCCAAGAGCCAAATATTGGGCTGTGTTGGACATATTTGTTTCGGGGTCTTATGACAGACAAACCTGATGCCTTTAAGTATAAAGATAAGTAAGTATAGATGTTGTACATATTCAAATATGTTCGTGATTAACCCAACCTTGAAAAATATTGAAAGATGAGTGGTAACTATTTATGCCATTATTTCAAATTAGAATGAGAGCACATCAGGAAAGCATGGTACTTTAATATACGTATCTTGTTAACCCAATATTCTTTTTTAAGTAAGAGCAGCATGTATATCGAGAGTATAGGTTTGGTGCGTGACTTATCACACAGTACTTTCAGAAAGTGTGCATATTCTGTTTATCGGCAATAAATAACATAAGTCGATTCATACGGGTAAATAGGATTTACTTCAGAACTAGTATAGATTATTTAAGGTTAGGGGGAAATGTACTTAATAAACAGATCTTTGGCCGGGTTTGAAGGATTTGGGTCCTGGCTAGGGCTTTGTGTTGGACGTGTAGACGGCATTTCCAGGTTTGACGTATCAATGACAAAAATGATGTCAGATGCAATTCTCTGCCTTTTCGGGTGAACAATTGGCTTGCCTTTGGATGTGTTTGTGGCGGGTGCCACTAGTGGATCGGAATGAGCTCGCGTTTTTGCGAGCATCCAATGTCATCATTTATTATGATGAATCATGAAACATGCTCCTGATGTTGACGCAATGGTGCAGTTGGCGCTACTTTTGGCAAGGGTTTCTCATGATAATGGAAATGCTTATGTCGCTTTTGTTGACCGATAAACTTGAAAAGATTTAATGTTAGTGTATATGGTCATGTAATTAAGAAACAAACGACGAGTGGGAGTTGTTTATTGTACGATAAACAACGACCGAGACTCGTTTATTTCTATATGAGATATCAACATTACGTACAGCCTCTTTTAGGGTGTTAAATTAGGAAAAAATACACGCTTGACAATATTTACCTTTACTTATATAATGATGATTCCTTGAATAGAATCCGACAGCGGCCATGCTAGATAAATCCATTTGAGGATTTGAGTTTGGTCCCGCATATTCTCACAATTTTCTCGTCAATCATCTGTACCTTTTCTCCCAATACCGATTGTCATATCACTCTCATTTTCGGATTCTCCAGCAACATTTATTGGGAACAACTCACTAGACACATGCCTCTCAAAAATAAGGTCAAATTTACAAATTTTACTTTTCAAGTTGCGAGTGCATGTTCGAATCTCAATAAATGACGTCATGATAGAACAATGTTTTATCGTGAAATAAATATCGCTTCCTTTTTTGTTCTTTGTGATTTATCGCGTAGCTATCTTATATCATCAAATGCCAATTTCTAATTGCTTTATCGTGACGTATCCGTGTCATGTAGCAGTAACATACACAAATATCGTTGACTTCGACGTTGAATAGTGTCATGAAATATGATTAATATCCTCTTGTGTGCAATATTTCTGGTTGTTAAATCTAACATATTCTTACTTTAAGAATAGCGACTATACATTATTATATATCCCTTATCAGGTCTCTGTAACATTTGCAAAATGATACAAATATAAAAATACAACTGAACCTAAATGTAATGTTTTAATATCCTTACGTTGCTGAGTGCAGCATTTAACAACAAACAAACAAAACATAATATCTTTAAGAATTATGTTAACGATTCCGATGCTAAAAATAATCTCACAATCTCCATACCTCTTTCTCTCTATGAAAACATAATAACTTTTTTTTAATAATCTGAAGGAATAATAATGGCAATACTATCATAATTATTTATGTTACTTATCCTCAAGTGAAGTAGTCCTCCACACTATACATTCAGTGAAGAGGCCCATGAACATATGAACTATGTAACATACATTCATGGAAATTAGATGAACAGTTGAAGTTAGCAAATGATATTATTCGGTCGAACGTCTATCAGCCATCTATTCTATTCATGAAGAACATTTCACGTGGGACTAACATAGGGAATTATGACTATCGACTTGCTAATTATTTTTTATATTCATGCCAGCTCAAACGATCTATTGGCTTGATTTATTGTTATGGTATCCACAAAATAAGTAGGATCCGATTTTTTCCGTTTTTGTTGAAATAAAACTGAATAATATTTGCTGTTTACATATCAAAGTTTGCCAAATTGTTACAAAATGTTTGCCCACAGCAAGGCTACGTATCCCCAACATATTGTGCTAGGCACAGTATCACTGGACTGAGGGAGGGCGGTATTCCTCCTTGTGGGTCACCTGCTTGGCAATATGGGACGGGAAAACTGCAGGGGGTGAGGGCAGTTAAGTTGATGGTACAGACAGATAAGAGAGATCATTTTACAAATGTGAAACCTCAGTCCACAAAGGAAGAGGCGAAAGCTGAAACTTGGTGAGGTTTACAGAACAAAGGCAGTTATTTCTAGTTTCTTACTGACTCTCGAAGATACATTTAATAAAACAATTAATGTGTGTGTGTGTGTGTGTGTGTGTGTGTGTGTGTGTGTGTGTGTGTGTGAGGTAGAAGAAGAATTGTACACCATAAAAATGGCTACGTATGTAGTTGGGGTAGATATGTTGAATGCCCGGCCAGTATGACCTTTGAGTCACTACAGTTTCAGTCATTAAAATGCGTAAAACAGTATTTGAGTGAAAGAAAACACTATAAGTGAGTGAAACAAAAGACCTCAGTACAGGCACACCCAGTCCCCCAACCCCAAGTCTCCATGTATCAATACTCATACCTGCCACATCCTCAACCACTTAACTTACTCACACAATCATCTGACAACATGTTCGCCAACCCTCGTATCACAACGCATGCACGCACGCACGCACGCACACACACACACACACACACACACACACACACACACACACACACACACACACACACACACACACACACACACACACACACACACACACACACACACACACACACACACACACACACACACACACACACACATCACATTCTTCTTTCCCCACCATTATGTCTACGTCAGCCATCATGGATACATGCGCATGCTTTCATACATAATCCATTCTCCCACCATTCCCCAACATCCATCGAACTATAACTATATCCGCCCTCATGTATCGGTATTCGTGCTTTCATACATACATACACCCCCCTACCATTCCCCTACATCCATCGCAGTATAACTATGACTATAACCGCCTTCGTGCATCCGCACTTATGTTCACATTGCATTGCATATGCATCGAATTACACGTTTAAAATATCGTAAATATTTTACAACATGTACATATTATATAGCAGCAAACAGAGATTATTATAACGCAACAGATTTCATCCGTCAAAACATCACAGAAAGAGGGGCAGCCTGGAATTTTACAATGGCATCTGAATGCACTAAGACGTTCAACTGGTCAGGAGGTGAGAGTTGCGGAAGATTACGGTAAACTTCAGTTACAGATCTCCATTACGAATATCTAAAGTATGAATAAAGATCACAGCTTGCTGTGGCGTGTACATCATGCCTGCAGAATTAGCAATGTCCTTAGCTCTAAATTGTATGTCTAAATGCTTATGTAGACAAAGACCCAAATGTATATAGGCATGACCATATTATATTCTACGCAAGTATCACCACATTTAAAAACAAAGCTAGATTGAGTCTTTGAAGGGCATTAAGAACTGATACACACAAGGAAAAATATTTATGGATGTCAACGGAGGAACACTGCGTTTCGGAATAAATACTTTCTCCTTCATCAGATGAATATTATTAAATGCTATGAGGCAGAGAACATATATTTGTACCTGTAAGAACAACAAAAGTAAAAAGATAGCAAAGAAGGGAACGCAACAAGGGAAGCCAACAGATAACTGGCATGGCGCTGATTACCCCGCCTCCCGTTTGCCCATTGTCCATTTCCCATTACCAATCATTCATAAGTTATGTTTTGGCTTTAATTTGTCCATTGATAATCAACCATCAACGTCTATTATCTCCACCCTAAAAATATGTAGTTTACTGAGAAAGTGGTATCCAAATATGATGTGTGTTACTGTTGACCACTTTCTTAAAGGCATTGTTGGTTCAAAGCTTTCGGTCATAGAAGCCGTGCCATTTTTCTCTTGTCAGAGGAGTACACAAAGTATACGTCATCTGGACTAACATTTTTGGTTCGGTGGCTGGGTTAGATCGCCAACTTTGTGTTCTGGCGATTGGGTGCCTCACTCACAGTGTGGGTTCAAATCCCGGACGGGACTCAAGCCAAGAAAGTACGAGAATCTGTACTTTACTCAGAAAGTGTTATCCTAATTATAACATTTGTTGTCAAGAAAACACAATAAATGTATATTCGGTTTTGGATGGGTAATGATATCACAGACATAAACGGATATTGATGATGACTTTGAGGAGTTTCGTAACGCACGTCTTCTCAATTCAGGGATTGGTAAATCCAAATATATGTGTGCGCGTGCGTGCGTGCGTGCGTGCGTGCGTGCGTGCGTGCGTGCGTGCGTAAATGTGGGCCTGTTGGATGTTAAATAAAACATTCATCTTGAGCGGGATGGTAGTTCGAGTTCGATTAGCATGTTAACTATATGATCTTCTTTAGGCAGAGAATGCTGCGCATGAATGTATTGATGGAATTCCTAGGTACATGGGGCCTTTTCGTCCCCAGGAATACCCACAGTGGAGACTTCAATGGGGAAAGGGTGTACACAATGTGCTACCTGGTAGATTGTGTGTCATCAGACCGGACAACGTTGGTCTTTGACTGATTGTGGCGTAAAACACACTTATTCATTTACTTATATCGGAAATTGAATGTTCATCTTAATTGTTATTGTTGAACATGTAATATATTTAAAAAAAAATAAAACAGTGACATAATAACTACAACTTTATGTGAGCGCGAGTAGCTTTTTTGGAATGAGATGAATAAGTCTTATAAAGTTGTAAGCTTCTTCACAACCGTGTAACTATGAATTGACTTTATTGGGTAATCAAAAAAGAGATAGGACCTAAAATAGCCAAATTTCATACGATTTCACTTGTCCACCATCTTGGATACAAGGCGAAAACATTTCAGCGCGTTTGAAGCCACTGAGAATGCCCCCTGCAGAGTTGGACGAACATTCTGCGGCGGCGCGGCTGAGTTGACCAGAGGCTTACAGCAGTATTTCCTGTCCAGGTTATTTAGGTCAGGTGCGTGCGTGCGTGCGTGCGCGTGTGTGTGTGTGTGTGTGCGTGTGTTCGTGTTTGCGTGCGTGTGGGGGGGGGGGGGGGGGGGGTGAGTGGGGGGTGAGATTGGGGGGATAGATGATAGGTCATCTTGAGTGGGAGGGCATTCGCAGATGAATTAGCATATGAACTATGATTCTCTTTAGGCAGAAAATGAGGATCCACGATGTTCGACCTGGTAGAAGTGTATTATCAAACCTCACAGCATTGGTTTTTTGACTGACTGTAGCGTCAAAACAAACTCATTCATTTACTTGAACTGAATGTTCATCTTAATTGTTATGGATAGTCACGGAGCCATGATCCAGAGAACAGGGTGTCATTAGATAGAAATAAACTAAGTAATAATAGGATTACCAGAAAAACGGGGTTTTACACACAAGCCAATAAACTTCGCTCATTAACACCAGAGTAAGTCAGTACAAGATTGTAAACTGCCCCATAATTATGTATGACATGCTTGTCGGGTATTGCTACATATATATGTGAAAACAAAGTTATTAAAATGAAGAGCAAAACTGATGAAAGTTAACAATAAACGTGTATACGTGTTATATCGTCACTGCAAAAATAATTATTGTTTGTCTTTAGTATTAACATTCAAATACGTTATATCTGCATTAGCGACATTGTCTTTGTTCCACCGGTGAGTCAGCGTTAGCCGTACTATTTCGTAGTATAATTGAATTTCTGAAGACATCACGATACAGTTTTTACGATGCATCACGTCTGCACTAGCGCTTGATAACAGCCTTGTGTTTGGGTGTTTCAGTGGTTTAAATCGCTGCTCTTGATATTGTTGATTAAACTTTGATACTATGAACAATATAATGTTATGTGAGAGGTTGACTTTAGAATGGTAACATACTAATAGTATATAGGATGACATAAACAGAACAATGAGAAGTTCGTCCAGATTAGTGTATAGGCAACATTTAATAATTAAAATAATTACATTCAACAACTCCCCTTTTAAGTCCATTTTCCTGACTTATAAGTAAATGCAAGAACAATCGGCCGGAATACAATGTATAGTTCTTGTCCACTTCCATATGACTATATAGCATACAATAAGCTATCGGGTCCCGTTTAGATCGGTTTGGGTGGCAGCCTAGATAGCCATAGAATAGTTTCATCTTGGAATCTCTCATATCACTGGGGATCCTCTTCAATTTAAATGGAGTTACTCGTTACGATTCCGAACCTTCACGTGACTGTGTTTATGAACCATTGTCAAATAGTGGTGACATTAAATCTAGGAAACAATACGCGAAATCGCGCATGCACAGAACGGAAAATTTGGTCAAGGCATTAAGTAATCCGCATGCGCAGAACGATTGATTTCAGTACTTCCGCTAAGCGCTTCGAGTGCAGCGTCAAACACGGGCCTGAAAATTAACACGCGGGGACTGACCAATGAAATCTGAGAAGTAGAAATACCGGTAGACGCTGTTGCTTGATTGACAATGTCAATCAAGAAAGGGAGGAGCTTAACGCTATCGTTCTCTCCCAGTAAATTCCGATGTCAAATAACGACGTTATTTGGACGGAAAAACGATGGTTTGAAAACGTCCAAATAACGTCGTTTTTCCGTCCAATGACCATATACGGAAAAAAACGACGTTTTCGTGTTTGCAGTGTTTGTCACGAGCATGTATTTATGAATCACTATCTAATAGTGATGATACTAGGTGTTCGCGAAAAGGTGAGCCTGTCCTGCCCCGCTCCGCCACACATGCAACTAAATTATATTTTAATAAACACAGTATTACCTTCGAGTACATGACCTTCCCCGTGATATTCTGATACATACATTAATACCCAAAGATAGTCGTCCAAATAATTACATTCTGTCAGCCGGGAGTATATAAGGCTAAAAATAGCCAAACAACTCGTTATGTTCTGTTATGTTCTGCCCCAATGTCCAACATGTACCCAGTCAATTGTATGCCCTAATGCCCAACATGTTCCCCGTCAATTGTATGCCCTGATGGCCAACATGTTCCCAGTCAATTGTATGCCCTGGTGTACAACATGTTCCCAGTCAATTGTATGCCCTGGTGTACAACATGTTCCCAGTCAATTGTATGCCCTGGTGTACAACATGTTCCCAGTCAATTGTATGCCCTGATGTCCAACATGTTCCCAGTCAATTGTATGCCCTAATGCCCAACATGTTCCCAGTCAATTGTATGCCCTGATGTACAACATGTTCCCAGTCAATTGTATGCCCTAATGTCCAACATGTTCCCAGTCAATTGTATGCCCGTATGTCCAACATGTCCCCAGTCAATTGTATGCCCTAATGTCTAACATGTTCCCAGTCAATTGTATGTCCCAATATTCAACATGTTCCCAGTCAATTGTATGCCCTGATGTCCAACATGTTCCCAGTCAATTGTACATGTATGTCCTGATGTCCAACGTGTTCCCAGTCAATAGTATGCCCTGATGTACAACATGTTCCCAGTCAATAGTATGCCCTGATGCCCAACATGTTCCCAGTCAATTGTATGCCCTAATGCCCAACATGTTCCCAGTCAATTGTATGCCCTAATGCCCAACATGTTCCCAGTCAATTGTATGCCCTGATGTACATGTTCCCAGTCAATTGTATGCCCTAATGCCCAACATGTTCCCAGTCAATTGTATGCCCTGATGTACAACATGTTCCCAGTCAATTGTATGCCCCGATGTCCAACATGTTCCCAGTCAATAGTATGCCCTAAAGTCCAACATGTTCCCAGTCAATTGTATGCCCTAAAGTCCAACATGTTCCCAGTCATTTGTACATGTATGTCCTGATGTCCAACGTGTTCCCAGTCAATAGTATGCCCTGATGTCCAACGTGTTCCCAGTCAAAAGTATGCCCTGATGTACAACATGTTCCCAGTCAATTGTATGCCCTGATGTCCAACATGTTCCCAGTCAATTGTATGCCCTGATGTACAACATGTTCCCAGTCAATTGTATGCCCTGATGTACAACATGTTCCCAGTCAATAGTATGCCCTGATGTACAACATGTTCCCAGTCAATTGTATGCCCTGATGTCCAACATGTTCCCAGTCAATAGTATGCCCTAATGTCCAACATGTTCCCAGTCAATAGTATGCCCTAAAGTCCAACATGTTCCCAGTCAATTGTATGCCCTAATGTCCAACATGTTCCCAGTCAATAGTATGCCCTAAAGTCCAACATGTTCCCAGTCAATAGTATGCCCTAAAGTCCAACATGTTCCCAGTCAATTGTATGCCCTGATGTCCAACATGTTCCCAGTCAATTGTACATGTATGTCCTGATGTCCAACGTGTTCCCAGTCAATAGTATGCCCTGATGTCCAACATGTTCCCAGTCAATTGTATGCCCTGATGTCCAACATGTCCCAAGTCAATTGTATGCCCTGATGTCCAACATGTACCCACCCACTCAGCTATACCCCCCACATCAGTACGCTCTGAGGTGAGGTACAACATGTACCCACTCGCGTGTGTGTCCCTCAGATCACTCCTTCCAAACACCCCCAACTTACCTTGCATGTTCAAACGTCCCCGTCATGACTGGATAAATTCTCGACACACTCAGCATAAACTCAAAATGGCGAATATTTATATCAACCGTAACAGTTAACGTGGTGTAGGCTAGAATAAACGGAGCTGTTGTAGATTTCTGCCTTGTAACTATTGGTGACGGGTCCGGGCTGCTATGTAATCACTCACCTGAGCGTTCTGATGTACAACATGTACTCCTGCTGATATTGCCCTCAACTAAATGCTTCCCAAGCGTGTCACTGTTCAGCAGCCAGGCTTTGAAACTGTGTATCTGTGAAACTGTGGCTCCATGCTACAGTCAGGTTGTGAAACTGTGGCCCCATGCTACAGTCAGGCTGTGAAACTGTGGCCCCATGCTACAGTCAGGTTTCGAAACTGTGGCCCCATGCTACAGTCAGGTTGTGAAACTGTGGCCCCATGCTACAGTCAGGCTGTGAAACTGTGGCTCCATGCTACAGTCAGGTTGTGAAACTGTGGCCCCATGCTTCAGTCAGGTTGTGAAACTGTGGCCCCATGCTACAGTCAAGCTGTGAAACTGTGGCCCTATGCTACAGTCAAGCTGTGAAACTGTGGCTTCCATGCTACAGTCAGGTTGTGAAACTGTGGCCCCATGCTACAGTCAGGCTGTGTAACTGTGGCCCGATGCTACAGTCAGGCTGCAAAATTGTGGCCCCATGCTACAAACAGGTTGTGAAACTGTGACCCCATGCTTCAGTCAGGTTGTGAAACTGTGGCTCCATGCTACAGTCAGGCTGTGAAACTGTGACCCCATGCTACAGTCAGGCTGTGAAACTGTGACCCCATGCTTCCGTCAGATTGTGAAACTGTGGCTCCATGCTACAGTCAGGCTGTGAAACTGTGACTCCATGCTACAGTCAGGCTGTGAAACTCTGGCTCCATGCTACAGTCAGACTGTGAAACTGTGACCCCATGCTTCAGTCAGGTTGTGAAACTGTGGCCCCATGCTACAGTCAGGCTGTGAAACTGTGACCCCATGCTTCAGTCAGGTTGTGAAACTGTGGCTCCATGCTACAGTCAGGTTGTGAAACTGTGGCTCCATGCTTCAGTCAGGCTGTGAAACTGTGGCTCCATGCTACAGTCAGGTTGTGAAACTGTGGCCCCATGCTTCAGTCAGGCTGTGAAACTGTGTCTACATGCTACAGTCAGGTTGTGAAACTGTGACACCCCATTCTACAGTCAGGTTGTGAAACTGTGGCCCCATGCTACAGTCAGGCTGTGAAACTGTGGCCCCATGCTTCAGTCAGGCTGTGAAACTGTGGCTCCATGCTACAGTCAGGTTGTGAAACTGTGACCCAATGCTACATGTGGTCAGGTTGTGAAACTGTGGTCCCATATATATGCTACAGCCAGTTTTGAACGCGTCGGTGGTTTACTGATAGAGCGTGCGCCCGGAGAGCGGAAGGTCCGGGGTTCGATCATACCAAAAAGACGTTAAAAGATGGTACTTAAATTGTTACCCTGCCTAGTGCTCGGCATTAAGGGGCTCAAACAAGAACTGGTCGGCTCGGAGTCAGTTTACTGTGTCTCAGCGGGGTATGCATGTTAAACTGCGGCATGGTATCTCAGTGGGCCAGCCCTATAAATCGGCATCAGTCAGGACAAGTACAAGCAGCCACACACACACCGCACGCCGTGCTAAATAAGTGCAATAATCTTGGACGCGACATTGTACCCCATGTCACATCGCCTACAGCCAGTTTGTGAAACTGTGTCGCTGTTCAACGGCCATGCTGTGAAACAGCTTGCTTTCGTGCTTCAGTAAGGCTGTGAAACCGTGAATTCGGGTTGTGTCCCGTCTACAAAACCATGTGCAAACCCGTCAATGTTAAATTCAACACAAATAGACCAGTTAGTTCCCTGGCAATAATACATACGGTTACTGTCACGGATGACGTGTACTCCCGGCCTGCCACACAGCCTGTCGGCTTAAGATGGCAGTCAAGCCCAAGGCACGGTCCGAACCCGCAGATGTTGACATTTAGCGAAAGCAGATCTCGTACAACTCAGGTGGCCTTTGTATCACATGACACGTCCACATAAATTGACAAATGACATAGCTACTGATATGTTTATAAACATGGATGATATAAACCTTGCAATACACATTCGACCATTCTAACGTCAGGGGACACGATGTGCTGGAACTTCCCAATCGCTATTCGATCTGTGCTCGCGAAAACCTCCCAGTGACGGCTGATTGAACAGAGGTCTCGCATTGATTGAAAAACAGGGATACATTTCCTTACCGCCTATGTGTAGCTCGAGTTGCTGTTAGGTCCCCATAACGATAGCGAGTTCATTCATAGTAAACAAACATCAGTAATGCTGACTCAGTTTCACAGCAACACCGACCTGTTTGTCAGATTTACATTGCGAGTATACGCGTATTTCATACTCACCTCTCGCGGTGCCCAGATCGGCCTTGGAAACCCACGTGCGTATTAACAGTACGCAATTTGTGTGTAAATCGGGAATCTCTCTTATGTGTACACAAAGCCCGGCAGGTGTCGCCCAAGTGATCAGGGTGCATTTTTTCGTTATCTTTCATTTTATTCATGTCCTATTCATGTTATATATATGACGTCTTTATGACTCGCTTTATATAAATAAATTTGTGTGTGTGTTTATCTTTTAAGGCGTCATTATCCAAAAGTTATGTGTGATTTGAGGTTCGTCCGAATTCTCGGTGTGTCACCGCAGGACGCGTCGACCTTGTTATGCATAGGAAGTCGACCGGTTTACGGTGTGCACACGCGTCTCATCACAAATGTTGATTTTGAGTTCATCATCACGAACACATTTTGATGGTACACCTGATCGGTGAACACATATCATTTATAAAAAAATGGTATATATATATAATTTTTTATGAAAGAGTTGAATCAAATTTACATGTAAAATTTGGTATTGATTGTAATTATCCATAGCGGGCTAAAATCAGCATTAGTCGGACTTGTGAAGCACCAATACACACACGTGCATGCACGTCGCTCTGTCAGTGCAATAATCTTGCAGGCGACGTTTAACCCAATTTCACCTTACTTCGCCACACTCAGTAGCCCTGAAGGCAGTATTATGCATATGAGTAAATTTCGTGGTGGCACATTACCGAGGTACATATTCTCTCCCTAAAATCCCTCTACATGATTGGATTTGTAATTATTGTAGTAATGGCGAATCGAAAACGAAATTCATTTTCTAGGTAGTTGTGTGTTTTCTTCAGATTTGCGGTGTAATTTATGGAAGTGTCATAGCGACTGATTTACGACAACCATTGTCTGAATGAACATTTGATTCCAAAGCCTAATTACCCTGGATCCATGCCATCTACATGCCTTGAAACACTTAATTGCCGTTATTTATAAGATGCTAATCCCATTTGTTTATCACTACAAAGATATTCCGGGGATAAATGTTTATTCACTTTGTAAAACATTACCAGTTTTGAATTGTATCTTCTGTCTTTTATTGACTTACAATTTGTTTCATTGTAAATCTTCAGATGACTCGTACCCGGACAGCGCCACATAGGGTTCTAAGAGCATCTGAGTGTAATTTTTTTCAATAAGTTAGGGGGCGGTCGGGTAGCCTAGTGGTTAAAGCGTTCGCTCGTCACGCTGAAGACCCGGGTTCGATTCCCGACATGGGTACAATGTGTGAAGCCCATTTCTGGTTTCCCCCGCCGTGATATTGCTGGAATATTGCTAAAGGTGGCGTAAAACCATATTCACTCACTCCAATTAGTTAGCTTGTTCAATAACACAGTTGTCCCAAATATGACTCCAATATACAAAAATTGGTAAAATAAATGATTTGTACATAGTTTCTAAGGTAGTTCGGGATAGACGATATTTATAACTCCTTAAACAATTAACTGGAGGACAACATTTCCTTACAATATCATCAATGTGCATTTTCCATGTACAATTACTTTGTAAAGTAATACCTAGGTGCTTATGGCTTTGTACATCCATTCATATATATAAGTTAGGTTTGCGACTGAGGTTTACTGTACGGGTAAATTGAATAGATTCAGTTTTTTCGGGACTAAATTTAACTTGCCATCTAGCAGCCCATTCTGTTGAAATTCGGTCCAAGTCATTATTGAGATCACGAGCAGCTATATTAGCATCTTCTATGATCACATGCAAAGATGTGTCATCAGCAAGAAGTCTTATACTACTTTTTATTCTTTCAACAATGTCATTGATATAGATAATAAACAAGAATGGTCCCAGGGCCGAGCCCTATGGCACACAGGCTTATTCCTAATACAGTTTCGGAAAACACAAATTATGACTTAAGGGATAAAACTAATCTTCAAACTGTGAAGGTTAAAACAAAAGCTTATGCAGATTCATCTATACCAGCTACAACACAACTTTGGAATATGTTACCAGAAAACCTAACGGGGGACAGAGACCGTTACAGAATTTAAGAATTTGCTTCACGTAAAGGGAGATAATGGCATACAGTGTGATTTAACTTTAATTTAATGGAAGCAGATTATGTCAAATTATTCCTCAGGCTTGGCAGCAGCGATCTTAACGCCGATCAGAATGATAGATATATCTTGGATACAAAAACTTGTTCCTGTGGATATCATACCGAAGATGCTTTACACTTTTTTTTGTGTGTGTACAAATTACTATGTTCTTCGAAATGAAATGTATTTTTACCAACTTGGTTTTTTTACAAACAGTGCTATGCGGAAATTCGTATTTGAGTAAGGAAGCGCAAATCCTAATATTAGATTCTATACAAAACTTCTTATTTAAAACTGGCAGATTTTCCTTTAAATGAATTGTTTAATATAAACTGCAAATAGATTTATTATATTTATTACCCATATGGGCTCAAATATGCAGTGTAATAACTTTTTGATATTTGCACAGTGTGCAATTAGTGATTCTCGAAGCGGATTGGTCAGTGGAACAAAGATCAATTTTCATTGGACAACGGAACTATTGTTTTCTCATCCCATTCATTCACATTCATTCAGATGTTTTACGTGCTACAATCTCACTGATTCGAGATTTTTAAGGCAAGACACATAGTTTCATATTAACAACATGATTTCACATTATCATTTTTTTCATTTATTTCACATGATTTTCATTTTACAGTAAAAACCAAAACTACGTCCCCGTTTGTAAACAAACATGGCTGGCCATTTGAGACCTGTCAAAGTAAATGACCTCGTTAAAGCGGACGGAGATCTGACTGACATGAAAAGTTATTCGTATAATTCAACCTCTGAACACATTTAATGTCTTTGTTGTCAAAACTGCATATGGCCAGACTAAAGTTCCAAGATTCAGATTGTGATGTTGCCAGAAACTGTTTCTAGGGCGCCAAGATCATCACCACCAAGTCCTGGTTTGCGTCTGTGTTAGAGAGCTTGCTGTTTCATGAATTTTTCGACCACCCGGATCCAAAAACCGGACTTTGTATAGACAGGTTTGCCTTTGTGAACGATGATGACATCGATAACTGCCAATGAAAATGAAAACACAATGAAAAAGTCTAAACTTGACAAGTTGACATGAATTTGGTTCACAAATGTATAAAGGTAAGAAAAGCACGAAAAATATGACTACTCACACTTTCAACGATGGCATCAGAATAAATACAAATTCATTTTGCAACGACATTTAGACTTTCCGAAAGACATCATAAAGATACACTATTTCGTACAATTTTGTAACGTTGTGTGAAGAAATAAGGACGTGACACTTGTTTATACAATGTATACGTTTTTCGTAACCGCGACGTCTGCAAAATAGATTCTACGGCGCTGAGCGGTATGCAGGCTGACTGACGTCCGCTGACCATATGACTATGAGGGTTAATGACACAGGAAAGGTGCAACTAAACATTATTATTTGCAAATTTATCATTTCGACATGCACATCAGACAGTTCAGAATTCGAACTGTCTACTTTGAAGGAGATCAAGGGTAGCATAGAGTGTTACCTTAGCGAAATGATTAACAGCATCTGGTTGCGAAATCGATGCAGTTTGCTGAACTCGGAGGTTTTGAAATCAAAACAAAAATAATTAAAAATACAAGGAAAAGTAAAACTTACCCCAGCGAGCTGATCCTGTGTCCGATATTGAACTAAATGAACTCCGTGAATGCGGACAGCTTAGCACCAAGTCTCCAGATACCGTGTTTGTCTATCAACAGGTATTCGACCATTATGAATCACATCAAAATATCAACAAACTCCCGTCATCTGACTGTGTCCACTCCGCGTTTGACAAATCCTCCTGAAATCCCACATGCACATGTTTCCCATCAGTGACACTTGTCTTAAATCACACACGATGTTCATTAAACTTGCAGTCCGGATTAATTTATAACCGGTTCTCTTGTCATTCCTGGTTTCGGCTGTCTCATATCTGGGTCAAGTCGGGTCATTCATTCCGACACTGAGACAGCAATCGTACTTTTCAAAGTTTACCTTCTTTTCGTAACTTTTCTCTAACAAACAAGACTTCTGTACATTCCATCTATGTTGTTGTTATAGGTTTTGGCATTTTTGTCAAATGACACATAAAAAAATTGACAGGTTTTCCGTGTTTCCTCTTCTCAATGTGAAATGCATGTATCTGCCGATGCACGACGGGGGCTGTCTGTCAGTGACGAGATCTTGTCAAAACAAGCTTTGATTAAAAAAACCTGATGAACCTTTTTGGAAACCTGTCTTCTTTATCAATGCTAGATAGTGTACGCTGTGTAAATCGGACAGAAATATAACTGCAATAATTTGATCTTTTAATTACAATTTTTAACAGAACTATATTTTTCACGCGTAACAACATGTTAATTGAGAAATGCGGTTGGAATGAGAGGACGGTATTTTTTCACACGCGGATTGATACAAAACACCTGATTCTTGATCGGCGACAGTTGATTGTTTTTTTCTTGAAACATGTCTTTAATATGAATATGGGTAATAAATAGAATAACCCACTCGGTACGAGTGATTACGGAAATTATGTCACTCGTGAAAGCCACGCCTTTCAAATGTGCAACGTGAACGTGCCATCGGCATGTTACAGACGGGAACGTCCGTAGCTGAAGTCGCAAGGACGATGGGTTGTAGTCGACGGACTGTTTATGATTTACAGACGCGTCTACAGCAAACGGGTACCACCGCTGATCGCCCTCGGCCAGGTCGACCACGTGTGACGTCACATGCAGAGGATCGTCAGATTGTCTTACGTCACCTCCGTAACCGATTTTTGACGGCTACATCAACCCGAAATGAACTGTTTAGGGGTAGACTGAGTGCGCAAACTGTTCGAAACCGTCTGAGAACTGCTCACCTTCAAGCACGACGGCCATACTGCGGGCCGATTCTGACTCAATTACACAGACGTCAACGTCAATTGTGGGCACAGCGACACTTACGATGGACTCAGAGGAATTGGAACCAAGTCGTCTTCAGTGATGAATCCCGATTTAATCTTCGATTTGCTGATGGTAGGGCGAGGGTGTGGAGGCGCCGTCATGAACGTCACGCCCAGTGTTGTGTACAGGAAGTTGACAGATTTCGAGGCGGAAGTGTCATGGTGTGGGGTGCTTTCTGTGGCAATGCACGTTCCAGGCTTCATATCATCCGTGGCAACCTCAACGCTGCTGCTTACCGCGACCAGGTACTGGCACCAGAACTTCTGCCTTTTATGGCAGCATATGGACCCGGTTTGATCTTCCAACACGACAATGCCAGACCCCACACAGCAATTTTGACAAGGAATTTCATTCAGAATGCGGGAGTCAACGTCATGGACTGGCCGTCAAGGTCTCCCGACCTCAATCCCATCGAACACGTCTGGGATTCTCTTGGCAGAAGTCTGCGCACTCTCCAGAATCAACCACAGAATTTGCAAGATCTTGACACCATTTTGCAGCAACAATTGCGTCGTCTTCCCAATCATGTGTTCACAAGCATCACAAGGTCCATGCGGAGGCGTTGTGTGGCAGTTGTCAACGCACATGGTGGCCATACACGCTACTGAACATGTGTGCCATCAGATTCTCGTGCTTGGGTCTTATGATTTAAACTGTTGATGTTATTACCGAATACCGTAGGTGCTTGGAACAAATTATGGTTACCACCGTTAATTAAAATCCTTCTTTGGACATTAATGATTAAAAATTACCTTCTCTGATACGTTTGTCCGTTGTATATCATATATGGGATTACTTTTAAAAATGTTAAGTTTTTAATTTGACTCAGTATATATTAAAGATACTGGAATGTATATAAGGATGATGATGATGATTTATATATATATTAAAGTTACTGGAATGTATAAAATGATGATATACATATATTAAAGATACTGGAATGTATAAAATGATGATAGTGACATGCCATTGTCAGGAAAGTGTTTCTTATGTTGAATTGTTTAACTGCGAACTGGAGGTACTATGAGAACGGGCCTCAAACACCGCTGATACGACTTCCTGAGTCAGAAGGAAGATTGCTCGTCACATTGGATTGCATTGATACGCGTTAATGTGGTTTTACCTCCAGAGAGTTCGTAAAATAATATAGTCGGCAGTAAAATGAAAACAAGTAACATCACGTATCGTTCCCAAAAGCCCATGCACTACGGCAATTGGATGACTTTTTTGAGGCGCCGGTGTATATGTGTGTTCAATTGTAATAACTTTGGAATACTCAGAAAGTATTCATATATGTTATTTATTTAAGAAAAAAAGGTGAGTTGTCTTTCGTGCAATAAAACACTGCAGGGAGAATAAACCACGAGAGGCGACCACGTGTCGTCTATTTCTTATATGAGATATCAACATTATGTACAGCCTCTTTAAGGATTTTAATAATATTTATAAGCCTAAAAAATTACACGTGTTTAAATGATGAATAATAAAATCCGATCAATGTCGAACAAGTCCATTTCATGAATAGAGGGTTAAGTTTGGTATTTCCTGAATATTCTCACAAACACAAACAATTGACGGTCGTTTTCTGTAGCTTTTCTAACATTACACCTAGTTTTACCTTGTCCACATTTGGCTGCGATCCTTCTACCACCGCGTTTATCAGCGCTGCCCAGTTACATCTAAGGGTAACAACCCACTACCCTCTCTAAAAACAGCGTCGTCCCATTTGCGACAACACGTTGCTATCATATATCATATTTTGATTCATTTTCTTATTTACAATTAAAATGAGTTCCGACCTCAATCCAGGTTTGAGCAGAAGCAGTGAGACCAGTCACACATAACATAGTCCACACAGTCAGTGGCAATATCTGTGACTGTCTGCTTCTTGTTCTGGGTTATCATTTGCAGGAAGTATTTCAGAGACACCTGTTGTCGACGGCGGTGAAGAGGAAACGGTGAACACTCAACTGGAAGGGTTGTTGCCTACTAGGCTCCAGTTGAATGTATTGTGTCAGTCAAATAGTTATCGCCCCTTGAAGTTAAGTTTATAATGAACCCAAATGCTATATAATTTGCATAACATCTAACTGGCGAATGACATGTTTAGTGTATTATTTCATTTGAACCTATGTTTATTATCATAATACATTGTTTCAGGATGTGTTAATCGTGTGAATGGCATACACGTTGTCTCGCCGTAACCATTGTCCTGGGTCTTTGTTCACCTGAGCACCAACCCCTGACACAGACCGTGTTTCTCTTATCTCGCCATACGACTACAACAAATCACATAATACACATTTATTGTATTATGATAATTACAGTTGTTACAGTCTTTCATCACATTAATATGTTTCGTGATCTGCACACACGGCCTCGTGACAAATAGCATTGAGCGAGAAGCCAAAACCACCATACACAGGTAACCATGGTGATGAGCCACCACATCCAATATTTTGGATAATATAGAATAGCAGCACGCCAAGACACAGGACACTATGACGACACTGCATATTTGTGCCACAATGGTGAGGTGAGGTGAAATGGGGTTTAACGTCGCGTCCAAGATTATTGCACTTATATAGCGACGTGCATGCACGTGTATGTTTGTGTGTGGCTGCTTGTACTAGTCCGGACTGATGCCGATTTATAGTGCTAGCACACTGAGATACCATGCCGCAGTTTAACGTGAATACCCCACTGAGACACAGTAAACTGACTCAGAGCCGACCTGTCCTTGTTTTAGCCCCTTAATGCCGAGCGCCACACAGGGTAACAACAAGTACCATCTTTTAACGTCTTTTGGTATGACGCGGCTGGGGATCGAACCCCGGACCTTCCGCTCTCCGGGCGGACGCTCTACCTTAAGACCACGGAGGCGGTCGTGCCACAATGGACCCTTACCACCTCACTCATAGATGGGACAAATGACACGTAGACGAGTTAGCACAATCTGGACCACGTGAATCGAAATATGCAATTTAAAAGTATAGATCCTAAAACAGGTTCACTGCAAGCTTTCACTGCACTCAAAACAGTAATTAGATTTTCTCAATCAGCGTTATCAATTTTAAAACACACAGTATACTCATGCTTGAAACAGTAAACTTGCTCGAACTCAAGGTGCCTTGCCTCGGTGATGCTGACAATTACAGTCTATGAATTTACCTTAGTATCTATTTGGCACATCTTTATAATCACCTTTCAATGATCTCCCAACTGATCAATGATGACTTACACATGTAACGGCCCCAGGTACATTAACAACCTCGAAAATCTCTCGCGTTACGTTTATCGTGTCGGTCATTTTGACGTCTTAAACTTGACGTAAACTTATTACGACGCGCTGTCATTGTCTCAAAAGACGTTTCTCACTCAATGATATTATTTGAACACATTTCTTGTATACAAACTACAACAGCTGTTCATGTTAGGCAAGTTGAGCATACATACGCTCATGCCACTTCTCTTTTTTTGGGAACTATTGTATTCCGCGATACAGCTGTTTGTTGTATGACTGTCATTTCTTTGTTTGTTTGTTGTTTAACGCCGCACTCAGCAATATTCCAGCTATATGACGGCGGTCAGTAAATAATCGAGTCTGGACCAGACAATCCAGTGATTGGAATTATGAGCATCGATCGACGTAATTGAGATACGATGACATGCATCAACCAAGTCAGCGAGCTTGACCAACCGATCCTGTAAGTCGATTCTTATGACAAGCATAATCGCTTCTTAAATCATTGCTACATCCCTCGAGGTATAAGATAGTGACGTGAACAATTATAAGCTCCGACGTTCATACAGTTTGGCCCTCACTCTAAGACGGTTCATGCTACAATGAACTCACAAACAGTGAAAGTAAATTCTTAAGTACATCAAATAGATACGTGTAGGAAGCGGATCAGGACACAAGTGTTTATCTCAATTCAACGAGTGGTCAAAGTAGCGGGCTATATAAGTCATGCTTATTTGGGTCTTCATTCTTTGAATGTTAAGATATATCGTTAGAACACAGTAGTGGGAACTTATCATATTCAAAGGATAAATAAGGATCAGCTGGACAGTTCTTTTACCCATTTTCTGCAGAATTGTGTTTTTCTTGTTTTCGTGAGCAATTGATTTCTCGATCCGAAATTTATCAGTTAAAACTTCATAAAGTTATCAAATGAAAACTTTTGTTTTTCAATACTTGATACACGTGTATATTTTTTGTTTATATGATTTAAAAGAACATTGAAGCTGTAGCCAAGCAGAATATGGCATATTGTAAACGCAAATTGTTCGGTAAATGTTGCATTCAGAAAAATTCTACTTTGGTCTAAATTATGCATGAAATAAGCATAAGGATTCAGAATAAGCATAGAATATCATCACAATCTTTCATTTTTAACAGCTCTTTCTTTGGATGAATAATGCGATGAATTCACATGAAATGGATATCTGGTAATTTAACATCTTTATATATTATCTTCATGTTTTATATATGATCATTATTCACAGAAAACTCTTTCGCAACAAGCAGGAACAGATAGGAAGGCAGTGGGGCTCCTTGTTTGCACCCCCTTCGTTATAGAAGCTTGAAGATGCATCTCTATTTTTTATGACTCAAACTCAAGCATCATTTATGAGTATGTATTTCAAATTTAAATATTAGGCCCATAACCCAAACATTATCAGTGTCAATATCGTACATTGTTTTGAAATAGTGTTAAAAATGTTTTTCAAAGTCAATAAGTAACAGAAGGCCAGGCTTATTTGTAATTTTCTTTCCTACAAGATATCATATGGTAGACTTATTCTTCCAGGAATATAACCGGTTAATATTATGACCATATTTATATCTATTGTGAACATAGGTTCGGTACTGTCAACCATAATCACCAACTGTGGAGCTATATATTTGTTTTAATATGAGCGAAGTTATTACAATGAACCACTCTGTTATCAGAACTTGGATTGTATGATAATTGCAACGCAATCTTCTTGTAATATGAGTCGACTACAGATAGTAGTTACATATACCAGTATATCAGTATATTAAACCTCAGTTAACCTCAGCTCAATCGAACAGCTGTTTTCTATCAATTTTGAATTTTTGTATTTATTTTACAATGGGAGACTAAAACATGTTGGTAGGATAAATCCGTTGTAGCAGTTTCACTCGAGAAACATGTGGTTTATGCGTCCCCGTTAGGGGTTTAATACCACTCGCCTCCGGCTCCAGCTCATATTATCGCTGTTATTTATATGAATCTGCATATGGGATGCATTCAAGGTATTGAATATCAAGCATACAAACCTACGGGGAAAATAAAACGTTATAACAAGTACAACTTGTTAGACTTCGTTAGACTCGAGGGAATTGAAGTTTCAGCGGCCAAAGGAGTGTGCATGTAGATGTACACTGATACCGAGACAGATCTTAAAGAAAGTTAGTATAAACAGATTGCTTTGTGAAAGATGCTGAACCTAACTCAAATAACAGACTTGTGAAGGGCCATGGCAAAATTACTGACATGTACATACCTTGTCACCCATGATGCCTGTGTGCACGTAAACAAAGAAACAACGTAGTGAGTGAGGTGTGTTTAACGCCGCCTTTAACAATATTCCAGTTATATCACGGCCTAGAAACAACGTAACGGATGGTTGTGTTGTACTTGACCATGCATATGGCTCAGGAGGCCTACGGCTGGAAACAATAATAATATTGAACATTATTCATTGACAGCATTTGTCAAAGGACAAACACCCGGACTTTCTATGATATGGGGTTAAACGTCGCGTTCAAGAATAGTGTACTTATATAGCGACGTGCATGCACGTGTGTGTAGGCTATTTGCACTAGTACCGACTTATGTCGATTTAATAGCGCCAGCACACTGCCGCAGTTTAACATGAAAACCCAACTCGAACACAGTATACTGACTCCGAGCCGACCAGTCCTTGTTTAAGCCCCTTAATGCCGAGCGCCAGGCAGGGTAACAACAAGTACAATCTTTTAACCCCGGACCTCCTACTCTCCGGGCTGACTAGACAACAAACTGAGTGAGTGAGTGAGTGAGTGAGTGAGTGAGTGAGTGAGTATGGATATACTTTTAGCAATACTCCAACGGAGGACACCAGGCCACAGAGGCGATCGTCACAAATGTAAATGACATGCAAGTCTTAAGAAGTTTGTCACAGGTGTGACTGCCAGACAAGCCTTAAGAAACTTGTCATAAAATTGACGGAAGTGTGACGCCTCAAAGGTTGTCAAAGCTAACGCGCAATAGCGAGTTCATAGTTGGATGCCAAATGGGTGAATTTACACACTATATTTTGTCAACACTCCTAATTTAGATTATTTGCCACTCCACAGAAGATTTCTACTTCATGTCACTGCTTTAGTTATGTTACATACCTCTGTACGAATAGCCATTATTTACATAGTCGTTATCATGTTTGTTGTGCCGCAATTCCTTCGTCGCAAGTCGCTCATTTTTGGCAAGCCTAACTCCACATTTATTCGTATGTGTTATTTGTCGAGACTCTAATCTATTAGGTCAAACCCCGTATGTCAGATACCCCAGTTGTCAGACATTCAGCTTGTCAGACGGTGGAGTAGTGATGGCTTGTCAAAACAGGAGGTGTACCTTTTGTGGTAATGCACCAGTCCTAATAGACTTAATCTTCTGTATAATTAAGATCAAATGAATAAAGACGTATAAATTTTATGGGCAAAACTACTGATTTCCTGATTTAAAGGTATTTCATTTTACCATGATATGAAATAGCGATGTTAAACACTTGATCTACCCTGACACAATAGGATTGTATATTTTTTTTTAATTTTCTACGAGAGCTCGTCAAAAACTTCTAAGCCTAACAAACAAAACCAACAATTGTGAAAGTGTTTTAAATCATATTTTTCAACATAAGCTCCGTCCTTTTCACAACACTTCTCATATCGATAGTGAAGCTTTTCAATTCCAGTCTGGATGATGTTTTCTGAAGCCACCCTGAAAAACCCATTCACGGCAGCTTTGAGGTCATCGTTGTCGTAACAGTGCTTTTCACGAAGGTGCTCTTTCAGTTAAGATTAGTAGCGGGTGATGAAACATGGGTCTACTACTAAGTCAATCCGTGGAATGGCACCATTCCACTTCTCCGGCACCAAAGAGATTCAAGTCTTCAAGATCGGTGAAGAAAGTTATGGCCACTGTATACCGGGATGTAAAGGGTGTGATCCTTGTTTATTACTTAGAAAGCCAAAAGACGATTACCGGTACCTACTATGCTGATTTGCTGCATCGCCTGAGAGATTCTATCAAAGAAAAGCGTCGAGGACCAAGACCAAACCATCACGTTGGAGTCAGTGAGTGAGTGAGTGGGTATAGTTTTACGCCGCTTTTAGCAATATTCCAGCAATATCACGGCGGGGGACACCAGAAATGGGCTTTACACATTGTACCCATGTCGAGAATCGAACCCAGATCTTCGGCGTGACGAGCGAACGCTTTAACCACTGGACTACCCGACCGCCCCCCATCATGTGGGAAGCTACCTACCCTATCCAACTGGATTCCATTTGTCAATTATTAATCACCAAACAGCGCCATTTCATTGTTGGTTTCCCTTAAGACTTCTTATTACTTTTGTTTTTTTTACATGTACATATATATGGTCTCTGCATCCTAGCATCCATTCACATGATGAAGGAGTAACCATATAATCCGAAACGTTGTGTTCCTCACAAGGAAGTTGACATCCATCAATTTTCCTCGATTATTTCCAGGTAGTTCCTATAAAGCAGGAATATAGCTGCGTGCGTCGAACAAAAGAAACAAAACAATTCTTATCCATAAAAAGAATGCAGTAATCAGAGAGGACTAATGCAAAAGTGTGGCATCGAAGTGGATAAAATAAAACGATGAAATTCAGACAACTCTGAGTTATACCTGTTTCGGGATGGAGTCCGTGTCACTCTACAACGATATAATTTTGATCGTATTTGGTGATATGCATCTCATGTGAAGGGAAGATCAGTCTGACACATTTTTCTTGACTGTACAAATATATATAAGTTTGAATAAAAAAATGAAAATGGTTTCAAAGCGTCATCTCTTAAGTAGCTTAGTTAATCTAAGAGAAGAAGCTTGCGTTTACTAATGCAAGAGAAATTCAAAAGATCATAACTGTGGTTGCGTTTGAAAGATGCGGTTTAATAATGAGTGACTGTCTTAGTTACATTCTGTTCCGTAGAAACGGACGCTATTTCGCCACGGTTGGGGGAAGAAAATACATTGAACCAGTCACGATGTGTATTAACGTCGTTGATTTGAGAGAAAACAAACATTTAAGGATATTCAGTTGACGATGTCCCTGTTTGATCGCAACAGATATAGTACATAACAGTTTCTTTATTTGTTCCTTCCACGTGACATGTTGGGGTTATCCAAATATTTTAATTATAAATAAAGTCACTAAACACGGACGAAACTGAAGAAGAACAGTTTTGTCCCCCGCCCAAAAGAAGTTTTGCAAGGGATATTGAAATAGGCGCCGTCCGTCCGTCACGTTTCGTTCAACGATCATAAACCGTTCAATATTTCAGGGGGCACGGGTGGCCCAGTCGTCTAAGGCGCAATGATTCGCTGTGCAGAGTTGCGTCCCTTTGGCGCGCCAGAGATCTATGGTTGTGGGTTCGAATACTGGTTCGCCCCGACGTGATGCAGGTGTTAGACGTTTTAGACGTTTACCACTTCGGTGAAACCCACGAGCACGGGTATGGTGCTGACAAACCTAGAAACATAATCGGGGCGAACCGGGATTCGAACCCATAATCAAAGGTTTCTGGCGTGCCCAAGGGACGCAACTCTGCACAGCGAATCGCGGCGCCTTAGACGACTGGGGCACCCGTGCCCCCTCGTACCCTGAGAGTGCGGGAAGTGGCTCACAGTGCAGTATATATATATATATATATAAAAAAGAAAAACACAGCATCACACATCATGTGGTTGAGATGCGGTGAAATGGCGTTTAACGTCGCGTTCAAGCTTATGATGGTGTGAATGGTTGCTTGTACCAGTCTGGACTGATTTATAGCGCTGGGCCCCCGATATACCATGCCGCAGTTGCACATGAACACCCACTCAGACACATTTTAACGACTCCAAGCCGACAGGACCGTCTCCGTGGTCTAGTGGTAGAGCGTCCGCCCGGAGAGCGGAAGGTCCGGGGCTCGATCCCCGGCCGCGTCATACCAAAAGACGTTTAAAGATGGTACTTGTTGTTACCCTGTCTGGCGCTCGGCATTAAGGGGCTAAAACAAGGACTGGTTGGCTCGGAATCAGTATACTGTGTCTGAGTGGGGTATTCATGTTAGACTGCGGCATGGTATCTCAGTGAGCTAGCACTATAAATCGGCATCAGTCCGGACTAGTACAAGCAGCCACACACACACGTGCATGCACGTCGCTATATAAGTGCAATAATCTTGGACGCGACGTTAAACCCCATTTCACCTCACCTCACCAAGCCGACAGGTCCTTATGTTAGCCCCTTAATGCCTTAACAACATGTAACATCTTTTAAAGTCTTCGGGTATGACGCGACCGGGGATCGAACCAAGGACCTCCGCTCTCCGGGCGGACACTCTAACACAAGACCAGAAGTGGTTGTATGGACAAAGTAAGTAAATAACTTTTCAAAATGATGCCATGTCGTTACTTGAATCATTATAACAATAAGTGATCATTATTTATGCAACATATATTTGAATATAACATAACACGTGTGTGTCTTCGTTGACATTTTGAACTCTTTCCTACGTATCCAGGTGAGCTACAGCGCGACGGCACTACTGTTTATGAACAACATCCATCATTTACAATTCTTTGTCCGGTAAATCTTGACTAGAAATTATTTTTTCTGACAGTTTCGGGAAGAAACGCAGTCGTCCCCAGAATATCACATGGTTCATACCCGCTTTGATAGTATCACCGGTCATTGTTCACTGTACCTTCAATATAGGCCCCCCGATGCTGAGCCCTCTTATGGTATCCTGCGCACCCAGTGAGGATGGAGCCTGGAGGACACTTCGCCTTCATCAGTCTGCGCCTAATCGGTGGCGAGCCGATGGTGTACACGACATGAGAGACCCGGGGCTGTGCAGCAGCTGGTAGTGAAGGCAATCACCCCTGCAACAAGAACACTTGCGATTAGTGCCACACAGTTGCGTTCTTGTTTGATTAGGTGTCACAACGTAGCTTTTCTGTTGTGGCAACTTTTGAAATAACGTTTCCACAACGTTATGTTGTACGGTTTTCTTAATGTTGCGACAACGTTATAGTGTTACGTTACCAAAACACTTTCCGGCAGCATTCCTCCAACATTACATCATTAAACACTTTCATAAATAAGTGAGTGAGTGAGTTGGGTTTAACACCGCTTTTAACAGTATTCCAGTTATATCGCGGCGTGTCAGCTCAATGTTGGAGGAAAGCCCGAAGTGGTGTTGGTCTCAGAGGTTTACCACTTCGGTGAAACCCACGAGCACGGGTATGGTGCTGGCAAACCAAGAAACATAATTGGGGCGAACCGAGATTCGAACCCACAATCATAGGTTTCTGGCGTGCCCAAGGGACGCAACTCTGCACAGCGAATCGCGGCGCCTTAAACGACTGGGCCACTCGTGCCCCCTCTTTCATAAATGATTGACATGACTCTCATATATTCTCTTCATCTCTTGACAGAGCTAATATGTGTATCGAGTTCGTATTAATTTCCATTTAATTACTGTTGATTAAGTAATCTTGTTCTCTGAGCGGTCTCTCTGTACTTTGAAACTAGCGGTCATGAGACAGCTGTTGTCCTCTGTTTCGAATATCCGCATTGTTTTCACCTGTAGGTTTTTGGTTTGAAAAAGTATAATTTCGTACCCAGGACTTGATACCAAAGCTAAATAACGGCCTTCATTTTCAGTGATATTAGCGCTTGTATTGCAAGCTCGGCACAAGGTTACTGAACGTTGTGCTACGTCACATTCCCACATTTATCCACAACGTTGTGATAACGTTGTGTGTTTCTGGGAACATACATTATAGATTCACGAGTCTAGAAAATTGAATCATCTGTGTGACCAACTTGACGGAGTTTTTGGTTTGTAATTAGGCACCAAATCTGTTTCCCTCACCTACAATTACACAGGCGTTTATCTTATGCTGGTGTTTCCTCTGCTTGCTTGCTTGATATGCTGTTTACGAATGCTTATTTATTGCATGTCGCATGTTATGACACACAGTAAGCCAATAAAGAACAAGCAGTCTCGATTTCATTGAGCGTAAAAGGCAAAAGAGCGGTGAACATTACATGCATACGTCAGTGATGACATACCGTGTTTGCAAAAAGGGAAAGCTAATCCTGCCCTACCATTAGCACCCGCCACTCACACATTGATTTGAATGCCCTTTCTGTTTCCATGAAAGAAAGGTAGTAATGTAAATAAAGTCATATTGTATAGTGTCTCTTGATACACCTTGAAATACCATCCGTAAACTTATTTTCTAAACTAACAACTAATTCATTGATAAATATAGAAAACAACATTAGGCTAAGCGTGCAGCCTTGTCTAACACCACATGTACTTTCAAAATATGGACTTAATTTGGTACAATAATTAAATGTTACAGTTGCGTTAACGTTTTTGTACATACTTTTCAAAACATTAAAATGTTTGCCATGTATACCATTTTTGAGGAGAGTGTACAACAATTTCTTCCTATTTACCATATCGAACGCTTTTCGAAAATCATTGAAAGCACAATACACTTTACCATTTTTCTAGAAATATATTTTTGAATTATAGATTGAAGAATGAAAATACTATCGATTGTTGAGTGGTCTTTCTTGAAACATCCCTGATATTCACCAATGAGTTCATGCACGTCAAGACAGAACTCATTTTTTTAGGATATATGCAAAGATTTTACTAACAACATTCAACAGAGAAATCCCCCGATAATTATTCGGATCATTTTGTGGGCCTTTCTTATACAAAGGTAATATAATAGCACTACTCCATGATTCTGGATAGTATCCGCAATGGAGAATTTTATTAACAGTTTTACTAGGTAAGGCGTTATAAGTTCTTCTGCAAATTTAAAGAATTCTGAATTATGTCGTCATCACCGAGTGATTTATCATTTTTTAAATGTCTAATGGCATTCACTACATCTTGTTCAGTGAAATCATCTGATAGTAAGTCGTCCTGAGAAAGACACTTATCACAAAGGGAATCTCCATGATTGCTTAAATAGGCTTGTATGTGTTTGGAGAAATCTTTATCTGCAGATACAGATGGATTAAGAAGTTCCTTGAAATAATCAGCCCATGTTGATGAATCGATATTCGGTTCTTTTGATCGCGTCACCAGATATTTCTTAACTAAACTCCAGAATCGAGTACAGTTACTATCACCAGCTGCTTCATGAATATCCACGATGACACCATGTTTATACTGCTTCGGTTTAAGTTTACAGATTCTCCTGAAGTCCTTCCTAACTTCGTTATATCTTTCATAATTATTAGTGGATGAATTACTTCGGAATATTTTGAGTAGTTTATATTTTCTTCTCTAAAGGTTTTCACATTCGTCGTCGAACCACTCAGGTTGTTTGCATTTAGTTTTGTTATAACAGTTTTGCCGCATACAGTCGCCACACGATTGTAATATGAATTGTAATGTTTCCCTAGATTAATCAATGTCAATATCTAACTCGCTCAAAAAACGATTGAAAAGTTCTTGCGTGGCCGAAGATTATTTAATAAACAGTCGCTCTTGCTACCATTCCATTTGAATCTATTTCTATTAACACCTCCATCAGCCTCCTTAAATATCGTTGTTGGGTTTCAAAAATGTCAATGAAGGATGCACATAACGGCAAGTGATCAGACTCTGTGCGAGAAATTCCAATAAAGGCTTTCACGTTTCCAAAAAGGGAATCAGATACTGCAATATAGTCTGGGGTACTAAAACCTGATGGTCCTACATATGTAAGGTCTCCTTTATCAGAAAACCTTCCGTTAAACAGATAAAAACTAAATAATTTACACAAATCTAAAAGTTCTTTTCCAAAATTGTTGATAACCGAATCTTTGTTTTTACGGTCTGGATATAATGAACATCAACCCTGTCATATACCGCATCATCAAGTGGGAGATAGTCAGAATTGTCAAAATATATAAAATCAGCTTCAACGCATGTCCGACCATTAAAGTCTCCACAAAGGATAAATTCACTGTTTGGATATACATCTTTTAAAACAGCAATTATATAATTTTCAATAATTTCTATGCCATCATTCTTGTACTTATTTTCTGGTTTGACATAAACACACCCTATGATTATTCTTTTACAAACATTAAATGGAACTTGAGAAATTACAAAAACAACATCAGTCCATTCATGATGGATTTGCTGAAATAGTGAGAAAATATTATTTTTCAAATAAATGGCGACACCTCCGCTGAATCTACCAACAGCCTTTTCACGTGGACGGATAGAAAAGTTATTAATTATATGTTTAAATTCATCAACTGACTTAGCCCATATTTCTGTTAAACAGATAAGGCTGTATTAGAAAGCTTTTTATGTAAACAGTTTACATTCCAGCACAACTGAAATGTCTCTTCGGCGTGATGCGCGTGCTGAGACGAGTGATGTCAATATCAGAAACTGGGTCACGGCCGTGTTGCTACAATTCCGTACTGTCAATGGAGGTTTGCGATTGTTGTCCATCCCTTTTCTTCAGACGGCTTTGATAGTCACTTTTGCTTGTAACTCGAGTTAATGTATCTGTTGACTCTTCTATAAAGTACTTTACAATATCAATGAATAGATAATCTTCTTTAAGAAACGATGTTTAATCCATCTCCCGAGCGCGCTTCAAAAACGGAATAAGTAGTTTTCTTCTTGATCTTGTTCTAGGTGAAAAGTCCTCCGCAACACGAAGATTCTCATTTCCTCATTGCCAGCTTTTTTCTGGCTGTCTTCAGAACGTGATCCCTATCATCTTTAGAGATAAACCTCACCAAAGATTGGAGGACACGTCGAATTGTTGTTGTTTTCTTCCCCAATCTATGTACTGTATCGAACTTGTTTCTATAGTCCACATATAGTTCTTCATCGAAAAGGGGGCACGTCTAAGGCGCCGCGATTCGCTGTGCAGAGTTGCGTCCCTTGGGCACGCCAGAAACCTATGATTGTGGGTTCGAATCCCGGTTCGCCCCAATTATGTTGCTAGGTTTGCCAGCACCATACCCGTGCTCGTGGGTTTCACCGAAGTGGTAAACGTCTGAGACCTGCATCACTTCGGGCTTTCCTCCCACATTAAGCTGACACGCCGTGATATAACTGGAAAAATGTTCAAAGCGGCGTTAAACCCAACTCACTCACTCACTCTTCGACGAAAAACTGTTTCACTTTATGAATAGTGTCACTATTATCTTCTTTATCTTCCATGTCTATTCTAAATATAAGTAGGTTGTTTTCCCTAGAAAAAGTTTCACTTCGATCGAGTCTATCTTCAAGTGATGAAATGGTCACAGATTGTTGGGCAATTGTCTTTAGCTCGTTGTTTTCTTTTTGGATAGCTTCTAATTTACGACTTTAAAAGGAGAAAAAACCAAATTACTAATACGGTCCTAATGGGCTTTCGTACATATCAAATCGGCCAAGTTTTTCTGTTTTTCAAGGAGAGGTTATTCAGAATGACCAGTGCATTTAGTTTAAGTGTTGACAAAAACAGCAACCCTGCAGAATTCTTTGCTTGGATGAAGTTGGCTGGCCTGGCCTCAAAAGACTAACACTGTTTGGACTTGTGACGTAACATTTCAGTCGCCTCATGATTATTTGCATCATCGGCTGCCATCTTTGGGCTTCATTCGTCACTACTCGACTCTTTCCGTTACCTGCAAGAAGACTCGTACCCTCTATCGTGAATGTTATGTGCGAAAATACGACAAACCAATCGGAATGCTTCTATGATTTCAAATTCTTCGTCAAATCCCTCAGGAATAATTTTTGATTTAACATATCTTGCATGTTCATGCTTTTAATCAAGATGCTCACGTGATTTGATGCACTTTGCGATGTAAGACCCATTTTATCACATGATATATCTTTATTATCGATCAGATCATCTTGATTAGGCGCCGCCATTTTGTTTGACTAAAATGCAAGTAAAACGATAGGTGGAATCTGATTGGTTCATAGGAGAGGACATAACTCGTAAAAGCCACCCAGAAATTCCAGCCTGGTCGGCAAGGGTGAAAACTGTACTTCTGTTGTCAGTGACCTCTCTTCCCTCAGGAAGATGGTAAAGTAGGAGAACCAGATAGGACATGTGTGAAGCAATATGCACTCACAACAGCTAAACAAAGCGTTACGTACGATAGCCTTACGTGTACAACAATAAGGATCGATTGGTCAAACGTGTAACCTGACTTACTGTCGGTCATCATACACCAACATAAACAATCAATCTGTGTCCATGAAAGAGATGGGTCTGACATTAAAGTGCAACCAGTAATCCGGCGAATAGGTCTCCATTCCTCACCCTTGTTGTACGACCCGTGCACTGGCCGCCAAAATGAGGTGAGGTGAGGTAAAATGGGGCTTATAGCGTCGCGTCCAAGATCCTTATTTAACTACGAGGATGCACTTGTGTGTGTGGCTCCTTGTACTCGTCCTGACTAATGCCGATTATATAGTGCTAGCCCAATGATATGTCATGCCGCAGAAAAACACGGGCACACCACTTATACTGACTCTGAGCCGACAGTCCTTGTTTTTAGCCCCTTAATGCGAGGCCCAGGCAGGGTAACAACAACTTCTGGCGTGACGCGGCTGGGGAACGAACCCCGGACCTTTCGCTCTCTGGGCGGACGCTCTACCACTAGGCCATGGAGGCGGTCGGCCGCTATGATGAAGCTGTGGTAATGCTGACTGCTAAATAGCTCACTCACTCACTCAGAGTATCAATAGACTTCTCAAACACCTTGGGTATATATGATATGTGAATTTACTGTGCACAAAGTACTGCCTATATTCTGCTGTGTTTTCAAGTGTACGGGAAAACGACTGATGTGTTTGTTTGTATAAAATTATATATTCCACATTTTATTATAAATGCCTATCAGGTTATGTCTACAGGTGTAATCGTGTCTGAATACCTCCTAAAATATAACATGCTGTATGTGTAGTTAATATTGCCTACGCACTATTTTATGGTGTGCGTTGGCCACACACAGAGTGCTGTGATCTAACTGTAGATTTTATGAGCGCTTACCGCAACAACAGCTTTCGGAAGAAATTGAAACACGCACTGATCATTTTGTGTTTAATATTTTCCATATTAGTACATACCTGTGCAGTTGTGACAGATGGGTTTACCTTAAAGGTGAGATTATCTTGAGGTATTGCATAGTGTCAGGTAAGATTATCTCGAGGCTATGTAAAAGTGTCAGTTAAGATTATCAAGCACCTTGGTCCACTTGCTCAAAGCGATCTTAGCGCTAAGATGATCGTAACTCCTATACTTTAACATAAGCTCACGATAGTCTTAGCGCTAAGACCGCTTTGTGCAAGTTGGCCCCGGTACCCAGTGTCACTGAAAACAGTCCGTTAGGTGAACATTAATGGTGTACACGTAGGGAGCCTCGTTGAAAGTGTGTACTTGCTTTGTTTTCAGATTTAATAAAGAATTAACTTGTGTGTGAGTTTGAATCTTTATAGAGTTGGGGCAAGACTGAACGTCGGAGCTTGCAATGAACGCATACAAAGTGAATTCAATTCATATAGGTTTTTACATGCACGCTTTGTATTTAGAAAGATGTATAGTAACGCATAATTTTATTTTCAACAATTGGTTATCCACCGGAACAGATTCCATTGGGCGTAAAATGCATAAAAGCCGTGAACATTGAATGAAAGGATCGCTGGAAATCAGTGATGAAACCAGGTGTTCGTAGAAAGGGTAAGTATGTCCTGCCCTCACGGTTGCTCTCGCCACTCACATAATTTGCATAAAAAAGTAAACGTTTGTTTGTTGCCTGACTCTGCACATCAGTTCACCCACCAGACAGCAGCCCGTAAACAAACCAGACAATCAGGTGATTGAGCAAACAATGTGACAAAGACATGTAATTCATTCAACCATGCAGCTAACAATGTGACAAAGACATGTAATTCATTCAACCATGCAACTAGCAATGTAGCAGGGATATGTAATTCATTCAACCATGCAACTAGCAATGTAGTAGGGATATGTAATTCATTTAACCATGCAACTAGCAATGTAGCAAGGGTTTGTAATTCATTCAACCATGCAACTAGCAATGTAGCACGGGTATGTAATTCATTCAACCATGCAACTAGCAATGTAGCAAGGATATGTAATTCATTCAACCATGCAACTAGCAATGTAGCACGGGTATGTAATTCATTCCACCATGCAACTAGCAATGTAACTAGGGTATGTAATTCATTCAACCATGCAACTAGCAATGGAGCAAGGGTATGTAATTCATTCCACCATGCAACTAACAATGTAGCAAGGGTATGTAATTCATTCAACCATGCAACTAGCAATGTAGCATGGATATGAAATTCATTCAACCATGCAACTAGCAGTGTAGCGAGGAAATGTAATTCATTCAACCATGCAACTAGCAATGGAGCAAGGGTGTGTAATTCATTCAACCATGCAATTAGCAATGTAGCAATGGTTTGTAATTCATTCAACCATGCAACTAGCAATGTAGCATGGGTATGTAATTCATTCAACCATGCAACTAGCAATGGAGCAAGGGTATGTAATTCATTCAACCATGCAACTAGCAATGTAGCAAGCATATGTAATTCATTTAACCATGCAGTCAGCATTGTAACAGGGAGATATCATTCAATCAACCATATATTCAGCAATGCAACGGGGACGTCATTTGTTCAACCATGCAGTCAGTGTCAAAAGGAATTAGAGCGCGACAATGTGACAACGCGACATTTTGACCATTTGTGGTATTGTCGCGCTGTCACACTGTCGCGCTTTGAATACTGTTTTTTTTTTTTACTTTACCAAAGGTCAACAATGCGAAATCTTTCAAGGTCAAAATATATCGCAGGGTCGCAGTGTCGCCCCATCTAAAATGTGTAGAAAAAGTAAACACCACTATTGTTGTAAAGTTCTGAATAATCAGCATTGTGACGCGTTAGGCATGGCTTCACAGCACTTGGGAAAGTAGCGCCAAGTTGAGACAGAGACAGACGTTGTCAAGCCGTGTTGTGATGTTACCGAATCGTACAATACACTCTCTAAGTATTTGTTCACCCCCAAAAAGCATGGCAAATGTAGCCTGCTCATTTCACCACTTGCGGCGTAAAACAAACCAACCAACAATTTCCCCACTTCTTAACATTGTTGTACACCTGTATCATGACTAGTCAGCTAAACTTTGCTGTCTGCTGTACAGGTATGTAACCTCCATCTAATAGGTAAATAACATTGTATGTTTCTTTATCTGAAAATATGTAACATCATATTGTGAATTGAATAAAAAATATTTTAAAAAATAAAAATATATTTGTTCGTCATGTCTTCCGCCTGAAATATATTGCCACACTTACTATAAATAATTCGAGAATCACAAGACAATATTTAACAACTTTATAGAGGTAAGATCACTACTGAAAATTGCCCAAAGGGTGGGCTTACGAAGGAGCTGATTTTGAATAGATATCTTCTTTTGCGTTAATGTGGCCATCAGCAATATCATGATCTAGAGTAGCATCGATACCTCTGGCGGACCAATCAGAGTGAAGGATTCTACAATACCATGGTAGAATGCACAATAAACGGATCTTTGTTATGGAATTATGGTATGGTTATGAGATTTCATCATGTGTTCATTATGTTTGTTTGTTTATTTTGTTGTTTAACGCCGCACTAAGCAATATTCCAGCTATATGATGGCGGTCTGTAAACAGTCGAGTCTGGACAAGGGAACTCAGTGATTGACATCATGAGCATCGATCCACGCAATTGGGATACGATGACATGCATCAACCAAGTCAGCGAGTCTGACCATCCGATCCCGTCAGTCGCCTTTTACGACCAGCATGGTATGCTAAAGACCTATCCTACCCCAGATCTTCACGGGTCTGTTCATTATGATTAAACTTAAATATGTATAAATGATGAAGCATCATCCTAATTTCTAGAAAGTGTATGCACTTGTGTTACATAAACTTCTATGTTGTGAAAGTAAATGTTAAATCGCTAAATATATGTTTTACACTTAATGCTTCCCCACCCCTCCAAAAGAAATAGAAACAAAAAATAAATAAAAAAATAAAACAAAATATAAAAAATATATTGTGTTTCAAACCTATCTAACGACCAAAGCAACTGTAGTAATTTATTCCTCACGCACGTTTTCCATGTTATCTAATTAAACCTTGAAAATGATATCAACGGTACACGGATGGCCATGAATATCGTGGCTGGGGAGTATATCACTGACCGCTCATTCTGCGACCAGGCAACATTGTGTCAGCTTTCCCCGGGCACTCCGTGTAGTTGCACACCACGTGTCCGTTTGCATCAAGCTAGTTTCCTTCTATAAGAGGTGGCACTGCCTGACGATCGAGTCTTGTTATTTGGGATATTTGATTTTCACAGCATATGATGTGAAAGTTATGACATTTCGCCGTAAATACCTTTAAGCAACATTCATATTGGAGCACCAAGATTCACGAAGCAAGTTATACCTCGGTAAACACACACATCCAGGTGTTCCATTAAGCACATTTATCCAGTATTTCAGTGTCTGTTGAGACTGCAACTGCCTGCGCTTCAAGATGCGTCAGTCTGTGTTATCATGTAACCTGTCCAGGTGATAACTTACAACTGTGCACTTACAAGTTACATCTGTCGGTGTTACCAGGTAGTGTGTCTAGGTGATAACTTACAACTGTGCACTTACAAGTTCCCTCTGTCGGTGTTACCAGGAAGTGTGTCTAGGTGATAACTTACAACTGTGCACTTACAAGTTACATCTGTCGGTGTTACCAGGTAGTGTGTCTAGGTGATAACTTACAACTGTGCACTTACAAGTTACATCTGTGGGTGTTACCAGGAAGTGTGTCTAGGTGATAACTTACAACTGTGCACTAACAAGTTACATCTGTCGGTGTTACCAGGTAGTGTGTCCAGGTAATAACTTACAACTGTGCACTTACAAGTTACATCTGTCGGTGTTACCAGGCAGTGTGTCTAGGTGATAACTTACAACTGTGCACTTACAAGTTAAATCTGTCGGTGTTACCGGGTAGTGTGTCTAGGTGATAACTTACAACTGTGTCCTTACAAGTTAAATCTGTCGGTGTTACCAGGTAGTGTGTCTAGGTGATGAGGTACAACTGTGCGCTTACAAGTTACATCTGTCGGTGTTACCAGGTAGTGTGTCTAGGTGATAACTTACAACTGTGCACTTACAAGTTATATCTGTCGGTGTTACCAAGTAGTGTGTCTAGTTGATAACATACAACTGTGCACTGACAAGTTATATCTGTCGGTGTTACCAGGTAGTGTGTCTAGGTGATAACTTACAACTGTGCGCTTACAAGTTACATCTGTCGGTGTTACCAAGTAGTGTGTCTAGGCGATAACTTACAACTGTGCGCTTACAAGTTATATCTGTCGGTGTTACCAAGTAGTGTGTCTAGTTGATAACTTACAACTGTGCACTGACAAGTTATATCTATCGGTGTTACCAAGTAGTGTGTCTAGGCGATAACTTGCAACTGTGCACTTACAAGTTATATCTGTCGGTGTTACCAAGTAGTGTGTCTAGTTGATAACTTACTACTGTGCACTGGCAAGTTATATCTATCGGTGTTACCAGGTAATCTGTCCAGGTGATAACTAACCACTGTGCACTTTACATGATATATCTGTCGGTGTTACGACGTTATCTGTCTACGTTATAACTTACAACTGTCCACTTTACAAGCTATATCTGTAGGGGTCAACAAGTAATCTGTCTGTGTGATAAATTACAACTGTGCACTTTACAAGTCATATCTGTAGGGGTCACCAAGTAATCTGCCTGTGTGATAAATTACAACTGTGCTTTTTACAAGTCATATCTGTCGGTGTTACCAAATAATCAGTCTAGGTGATAATTTAAGTTTCAACTGCCTTAGCTACACGGTACAACTGCCTACGTTTCAAATTACATCGCTCTTTGATTTCTTCTAATCTCCGACCTGCGTCACTGCGGTCTTTTCCTTCCACATTAATATTGCACACAAAGATATAACAGGAAATCTTTCCGACGACGTTAAATCCAACTTACTCAATCACATATCAATCCACAGCGAGGAAGTCCAATACGTTCACGTCGTAATTTCAAGCATCAATTCTCCATTCGTGTATGTTCAAGGAGTGTGAGAATTAGGTTTTGCTCCTGGCAATATTCCAACAAAATATCTGGCGCCGGGGGACACCAGGGATGATGTGTTTTTCTTATCGTGAACTCCGGTTCATCACTGAGCTAGCAGGTGCCCCATGGGAACGAGCATTAAATATTCTGAGCGGGAGACTTTTTGTTAGAGACTGTTTAAAAATATTTTACTGGCCCTTGCTTCAAGATGTTCAGTTGTTTCTCTGAAAGGACGAGCCTAATAATTTGTTTCGGACCCACACCATGACCCCTTGTTTGCTACTGATTGGGCAGGACAACCTTTCCTTTTCCCAAGACCACCTGTTGTCATCGCGGATTTTCAATGATTCATTCATTTTCGCGGCTATATTCCTTCTTATGCCCAGTGGAATCTGTGTCGTCGGATAATCACAACTGGTTATTCTCATTTTATATTTTTCATAATATCCTTAAAATATCTTCCGATGAAAACAGAGATCAAAGTTATATTTTGAGTATTTACTGAAACGAAACAATTTTGTTTCCTTGAAATATGACAGGCAGCAAATAGTTCGACAAAATGAAGCGGGTGTATGTATTTATTTCGGTGATGAATGGAGGTTCTCGACCACACACGTCATACTTCAATATTGCAGTTTGACTTATCGATAGAATCTGGTGTAGCATTTATAAAGAGTGAGTGAATATGGTTTTACGCCGCTTTTAGCAATATTCCAGCAATATCACGGCGGGGGACACCAGAATTGGTCTTCACACATTGTACCCATGTCGGGAATCGAACCCGGGTCTTCGGCGTGACGAGCAGCGCTTTAACCACTAGGCTACCCGACCGCCCCGCATTTATAAAGAGCCCCGTGCAGTCTTTGTGCACGTATGATTGTTTATATAGAAAATCTCACCCAAGTGTCTTTTGATATCAACGAGTGTTGATATATTTGATATCAAAATAGACGAGGGTGAGATTCTATTATCATCCAACATCATTGTTCCAACTTTTTCAGTTTTTAGACAGTAAAAAAGTGTATTGAGTGTAAAAAGTGCTGCTAACAGCTTGAGTAGCAGAGCCATTAGTGATGTCATTTGATTGCGACGTCATGGTAACCAATGACGTCACAGTGGTCTGCAAAGCATTGTGATGCAATTTCATTGCAGCGTTATCTATAGTGTAGATATAGCTTGATCTCACCCAACCGATATCTAGTGTGGGACCCAGTTTTGGGTGATAAATGTCTCTATGCTCCATTTTGTTGGCAGCACATTTGCCTGTCGGCTTTAAATAACAATTGGTAAAAACATGTGACACATAAGCAAGTTATTAAAACTGTATTTTGTTGGGTCGTCGGCATGGATGCAAAGGTAAGCAACGTTAAGACACAGACTAAGAAACAAAGCTGTGAACTCTTTTTTCTAGCTCTGTATGTATATTTAATCTTACGAGCTGACATGTAGAAGATGGAATTGCAGCAGCCCGGGCTTGCGCTCCAAGTATTCATTACAGTCACTTTTTTTCACGGTAATCTATTTGCACCAACACCGGTACCTAAGGCTAAGTGGGCCATGTTGAAGTGTTTCCAGTTGCGACCCGAGTGACTAGGGGCAGATCTTCGCCACTCACACGATGCTGGGCAAATGTCAGGTAATTTACTCATCAATTTGCAAAAGGTTACGTTTGTACCGCTCGTTGTTTTTTGAGTTAGAAGTGGCTGTTGTATCCCTGTTCGCCTGTAACAGAGCGGCTGATGCATGGGGAATTGGGATCTGGCGGCGGGGAGTCCTCTCTCGACTGTGTACTGAGAAAGACCGCACTAAAGGAAGTATTCTGACATTTAAATATAATACAACTGATTCTATCCTCTGACTTAAAAAATAAGCATTTATCAAACACTGTGGACTAACCCAAATGTCATGATATAAATCAAATAAGCAATGTAATTGATTTTACTTTTATGACTGATTTTGACTTATCGATTACAGGTGTATATGTCTTGTAAAACAGTTCATTCGTAACATATATAGAATACTAAACAATTTCCTGTGTAATACCAATTTTATGAAACGAGTGAATAGTTGTGGTATCTGACGAGCGAAAGCTCGTCAGATACCACAACTATTCACGAGTATTCATTGGTTTTACACGGGATCGAGTTTAGTATTTTATTTATTACTTGCCATTTATAACGTTTTTAGAATAATACTGTTGAGTATGAATAGGCTGACACCTACACGATCCACGGCATAGTCAAATTTAGTTTAACAGAATAATACTTCAAACACGTCAAAAGTTGAAACGTATGAATTTAATACCATACAACGGTCCACCTTAAGAATTCACAACATTTTCGTAGGGCTAAGAATATCGCAACTCTCATACTTTACCTTAGACTAACGACTGTCGTTGCGCTACAATACGATCGCCTTGAACGGGTCTTGCACCTCAAAGTTTACAATAACGTCACAATACCCGATCTCGTTATTTGTGGAATTTTGTTGCAAGATCCATCGGCGAAACAATGTCATGTGACGTTGGCCTAGCAACAAGGTTGCTGGGGTCATCGTGTGTGCATAAGCTCCTCTCAGTGATCTATCAACTCCACACGCAAGGTCGTTGAATAAGCCAAGGGATGCTGAGAGCTTTCAATATTTGTTCATGGAACGTGTTCCGAGAGTACATAAGCACGCGTTTTGGTTTTACACAATGTGTAATACAGCTGTATGTTTATTAAACGGGTGATCTCTTCACGGGTAAGTGAATAAATTGAAGTTATCATACGGGCGATGTATGCATCCACCCGATAGAATTTTACAACATGGAATTGAACTAAATGTTAAGGAATGTATATTCTTGTAATATTCAGAGCTGAAATTCATGAAAATGTTATCAGACCAATAGTCGGAAATCCATTATCCGAAGTAGGTTATTTCGAAATTCCTGACCGCTGTGTCAGCTGTGTGTTGATATGGTTGCAGACAAATGTGTAAATAATACGACAGATGTCACCTTCGATATCGTTTTTTATATTATTTGCCTTTTGAACTTACCACTGTAAAATAACAATCAGCTGATATTACATTTGTTTAACACCAAAGCGCATGCTTATGCACTGCCGGAACTTGTTTGTCATGAAATATTGAAAATTCTCAACATCTCTGCGCTTATGCATTGACTTGCGCGTGGAGATGCTAGATTACTTTGAGAAGCTTATGCACACTCGATGACACCAGCAGCCCTGTTGCTAGGCTGACGTCACAGGGCATTGTTTCGCCAGTGTAGCTGGAAATGAAAATTTCACAAATTACCTTCATAGGGTGTTGTGACGTGTTTGTAAACTTTATACGGAAAGCTAAACGAGCTGCCGTGTAATACAAATTGAAACACGTGAATAGTTCTGGTATCTGACGAGCGAAAGAGAGTCAGATACCAGAACTATTCACGCGTTTCATACAAATGCTCAATACGTGTTGCATACAAACATGAATACTGTTGTGTGATACGTGTTATATTCTAACAACGATATTGTTGTGTGATACGTGTTATATATATTCACTTACATTTCACGACTGTTGATTCCATTTTTCGCTGCCCCCAGTGAATTCGTCCTGGAAACTTTATTTTGAGATGGTATTTGGGTGATGTTATGCATACAGATGTTGCAAAAAAACCCCGGCCTTACGCTGTATACATTAACATCTGTATTGCTGAATGATGTGGGTTATTATTTTATTATGTTTGCAATGAATACTATGAATTCGGTGTCCTTCGGAAACCGGACATAAACATTTTCATTAAATATAACACGTGCGTTACTCGGGAGAATGTTACGTCCGCCTCGATGACAATGTTGTTGATACGCTGTAGAACATCGACCAGTTGTCTTCGTTGTCAAATGACTGATGCCGCCACATGATATAACAGTTTGGTCGCTCTCAATATCGCCGTGCGTTGTGTCTTCCAGAGACTCCGCCTCTAAGGGTAGATGACCTAAGTCGCCTGGCATGGATCTCACCACAACCTCGGTAAGTACTTGGTGTGACAGATTTTCCACAACAGCCTAAGTAGGTCATGGGTGTAGCATGCATCCCACCACCGCCACAATAAATCCTTGGTGTAGCAACCATCCCACCACCGCAACAATAAGTCCTTGGTGTAGCAACCATCCCACCACAGCCTAAATAAGTCCTTGGTGTAACAACCATCCCACCACAGCCTAAATAAGTCCTTGGTGTAACAAACATCCCACCACAGCCACAATAAATCCTTGGTGTAGCAACCATCCCACCACAGCCTAAATAAGTCCTTGGTGTAGCAACCATCCCACCACAGCCTAAATAAGTCCTTGGTGTAGCAACCATCCCACCACAGCCACAATAAGCCCTTGGTGTAACAAACATCCCACCACCGCCACAATAAATCCTTGGTGTAACAACCATCCCACCACAACCACAATAAATCCTTGGTGTAGTAACCATCCCACCACAGCCAAAATAAATCCTTGGTGTAACAACCATCCCACCACAGCCAAAATAAATCCTTGGTGTAACAACCATCCCACCACAGCCTCAATAAGTCCTTGGTGTAACAACCATCCCACCACCGCCACAATAAGTCCTCGGTGTAACAACCATCCCACCACAGCCTTAATAAGTCCTTGGTGTAACAACCATCCCACCACCGCCACAATAAGTCCTCGGTGTAACAACCATCCCACCACAACCACAATAAATCCTTGGTGTAGTAACCATCCCACCACAGCCAAAATAAATCCTTGGTGTAACAACCATCCCACCACAGCCAAAATAAATCCTTGGTGTAACAACCATCCCACCACAGCCTCAATAAGTCCTTGGTGTAACAACCATCCCACCACCGCCACAATAAGTCCTCGGTGTAACAACCATCCCACCACAGCCTTAATAAGTCCTTGGTGTAACAACCATCCCACCACCGCCACAATAAGTCCTCGGTGTAACAACCATCCCACCACCGCCACAATAAGTCCTCGGTGTAACAACCATCCCACCACCGCCTAAATAAATCCTTGGTGTAACAACCATCCCACCACAGCCTCAATAAGTCCATGGTGTAACAAACATCCCACCACCAATAAGTCCTTGGTGTAGCATGCATCTCATCACCGCCTCAATATGTCCTTGCTCACACATGAATCTGGAAATAACCTAAATAACGCCTTGGTGTGGTATGCATTTCACGACACCACAAGTTGGTCAATGACACAGCATGTATCTTACCACAGCCTTTGTGGTTCCTTGGTGTAGCATGTATCTCGCCAAAGCCTTAGTAAGTGTTTGCCTAAGGAAGCATATCACCAGTCTCAATAAAGATCTGAAGGACGAGGATTCTCATCTCGACGTTGATGTTGTGGGATAGCAGAAAACGTTACCAATAATCCCCGTATTTCCTCTATAATAATCTCAATTGCATGTGTAATAATCCTTCTTTGAGCCATTGTACTGTCATAGCTTGCAACACAAGCCCGTGCAAGAGCCAGACAGATATTAAACCTGACTGTTGCTTCTCTTACCTTTTCAAATACATTCCATTCGCACGTTCTCTACGTTATCTACGTTTTTATTGTTTCCAAGCATTATTACTTAATACAACTATGATATCACGATTTCAGTCAGATCCGATCACGGAGGACTCATTCGGACCGGGGCTCTATGACGTCATCCCTCGTAGCGTCTTTATCACATTTGGGGTGATCTTAGTCGTCGCCGGCTTCACCGGCAACATCTTCATCATCCTTATCTGCTGTCTTGACGCTGAACTGAGACGTTCATCTAAGCATTTTATCATCACCAGCCTTAGCCTTTTGTGTCTCTTGGAGCAATGCCTCAGCGCCTTCATCGTGCACACTCACATCTACAACATCGAAAACATTGCTGGGACATACGGATGTGCTGTGTCCTACTTCATCAGTGCCGGTAGCTATATCTCCGTGTCTGTCACCGTCCTTTTGGTCGCTACTGTTGCCTTTGACTCTGCCCTAACCTTATGTTTGAACCCTCCAGTGAAAGATACCCTCAGAGTCTGCATCGCCCTGGAATGTGTTGTGTTCATCGTCATTGGATCAACGTTCATGCTGCTGCCGTTGATGAACGTCAGCGCCTACAGTGACGTATGTAGTGTGCACATGAAGGAACACTACATGCTGGCGTTGAACCTCATCCACTTCATCCCCCAATGTCTGATCCTCTTCCTTGCGAACCTCATCCTGTTCATGTGCTACAGCCGTAAGGTGAGGAGCTGCCCTGACGCGACACTGCCTCATCCCACGGATGTCTATCTGGCATCTGCCCTCGTGGTCCTGCTGAAACTACCGGACTTTACATTCTCACTTGGGTTCAAAACATGCAACGACGATGATGGTAATGGAATGTCTATATTCTGGATAGTGGCGACCTACACAAGTACCTCCATCTATGTAGCACTCCCCTACCTGTGGCTTTCAGGCCAGGACACCAGGCAAGGTGCTAAAAGGGTACTACTAGGGCGGTGTCTCAGAAAGACCTGCACACAGGATATGTACATCCTCACGAGCCCGGAAGAGTTCAAGGAGCCATATTGCTGACATTATCTATCTTATCTGTCGGAATAGTAACTATAGTAACACCTGCAGTAGTGGCATTACTATCCATACACCGGTCTGCTCATACGCATTAGAGTGTGTCCTTATAACGTACACAGTTGCATGTACATAAACTTCAGCAAAAGATAAAAAATACTAGATATTTACAGTCATTTATAAACACGTTGTCTGTATGAACAACAAAGGCGGCACATAAATTACCCATACACCAGCAACGAAGACGTTACATGCATGGACTGTGTATGCTCAATTCTAGCAACTGTTTTCCTGTAACAAATAGTCAGTGTTGCTTATCATATATAATGAAATTGGCTTGATCAACAACAGTATTTGGAGTATGTCATCAGTCCACTTTTAATTTTGTGACTTCAAGTGGAACGTTACAAAAATCCTTATTTTGCAAACAGCCATTTTCCCGGACATTAGACTTGAAAACATTATTTATAGAAGCGTCACGCTAAGAACTATCTTTATAAATACATACTAAGGCCACGTTAACTGAATGTTAAGGGCTTTTGTGTAATGTTTTAATATGTAATCTTGTATATTTTTATACATATAAAACTTATGGTTGCCTTAAGAATAATTTAATTCATTGGTAATAACATTTACACATAGTTTTTAGTATCATTATTACTGTATCGGTGCCTGGTGTTTTCATATAATTATTTATGTACGCAACTTCTTCTTGCCCAACTAAGCATAGACCCTACTACACTTGATGGATATTACAATAAGAATAAAGTCGTGATAAAACTGAAAAATGTGCTTTTGAGGTTATTATTTCTGTTTTCTGTTTGAATCGGAAAATATCACATTTCCGTTGTGCTGCTGTGAGGCGTCGGGCAACAAACACATTCTTCTTCATGCAAATTGTGTGAGGGTGGGTGCTACTAGACTAACATTTAGTCTCTGAAATCTTATTTTACACAATATCCTTCTTGACTCTAAAAATATAAAAAATCCCTATGCTGATTGGAATAGAGCTAGCTTGAGCTGGCTAGACTTGCTTTTGTATGCATTTCTAGATTATTTGTTTCATAAAATAAATATATTCCACGGTCATGGTGCAGGACTAGGGTGCTATCGGCATTGCAGGATATGTTTATCCTTTCCGCGGACATCTGGCGTCGTCATTGGTTTTCAGTGATCCATTCATATAATTTCCTACGCTGTTTTGCTTGTTACTCCCAATGAAATTCATTGGCGTTGACCTTATATATTTGGAAGGAATTGAATTGACCAAGGAACATATGCAACTTAAAATATTGTATTCTACATTCCACGTGTGAGGTTGGATGGGGTCTGGTGGTATTAGTTACAGTAGGATATTTTGCTGCTGGAATGTATGTAATTAACCTTCGATAATTCTTTGTATTGGATGACATAAGAAAGCGGTTTACCACCTGACACAATAAAGCATTGTACCGAATGGAACATTAGTTTCCGATGACATCACCAAACATTGTATGCGATGACATCATGAAATATATTATATAACGTCTACGCCAGAGAGCACCCAGTCTCGATTATCCACCGAAACAGATTCCAATGGGCGTAGAATCCAAAACATTGCAGTAGATGATATAGTGAGTGAGTGAGTATGGTTTTACGCCGCTTTTAGCAATATCCAGCAATATCACGGCGGGGGACACCAGAAATGGGCTTCACACATTGTACCCATGTCGGGAATCGAACCCGGGTCTTCGGCGTGACGAGCGAACGCTTTAACCACTGGGCTACCCGACCGCCCAGTAGATGATATAAACAATATTGTATGAGATGACAAAATGAAGCTCTGTGTCGGATGATCACAAAACCAAAGTTTGCAGCCGATGATGATATAAAACATTGTGTCCGATGCATATCAGCATACTGCATCCGGAGACAAAACAAAACATCGCATCGGATGGCAAAAAAATCTCTTATCAGGAAGATTACAAACATGTTTTTTCTTATGACACAGTAAACCACTGTGTCTAATGATAAATACATATTGAATATTGTGCCTTAACAAAGCTTTGTATTTTGTCTCACTGATAACTACTGTTGAATGTGTCGAGTCGTACATTATGCAGACTGGCGGTTAGATGCCATAGAAAACACACAAACTGCCGGTGCATAATGGATGAGGACACGACGTCTGTCAGCTTTAAATTCACAATCAATACACGGTCTGAACTCGGCCACGGCAGACTGTAGCATTGCTTTGCAGATAAATGATAGCGGTTCACTGTAAACAAACCAATTTGTTTGTGAATATTAAATATTCCAGTAATGGGTTATCGTTTCAGCTGACAGGACAGGAAATTACTCGTCAATTAATATAATTATCTTTAACACCCTCCGTATACCCCAAAAGCACACACACTATTTCCATTAAATCCAAATGAACCTACTAACGATAAATAAAACGTTTGTTTACTATTACTACCGAATACATGTTAGACTGCGGAATATTCGTAATGGTACATACATGTAAATTCGCTATGAATAATATTATTGTTGTTCAACTAATGTCACGCCTTATTGTCTGTTGGTTTATTTACATATTGCTAACCTGTTAGCATTTTACACCACAGCTGTTAAAACACTACAGCGCTGTTACGCGTCTGGGAGTGGAAGCTAATTAGACTGCAACTGTCCTGTCAGGGGCAGCGGAGGACCATCAGCCGCAGCGAACTCTTTGCCAGTACACCGCCTCTGTTTCCTCGCTCACAACGTTGGGCTGTACAGTCCGTCAGTGGAGCTGAATATTATTTGACAATTTTGAGAGCGGATAAAAAGCCAGGAAGTGAAGCTTGCGTATCTAGTCAGGGAGATTATGGAGCCGCCATCTGCTCCCATCGTTATCTGCGAACAGAAATAGGACCATCCTCAGGACCGTTCAGCATGGCGGAATCAACAGAGGTAATCTGATGCGGTAGTTTATCGTATTAATGTGCCTGTATATCAGTATGCTTGTCAAGGCTGTTATCTCATTACTGGTGGTGGAAACATCGTTTATCTTTTGGGGTTACGCGTAGGACGTGTGTGTGTAAACATGAAAGAAATGTGTATTTTCGATAAATGTTGAGAAGCGTGTCTAGCGTTGCACCTGTCCTCATACTGAAGCTCACCTGGTCTGGCGCCGCCGTCGACTTTCAGTGATGAATTCAAGGTGTCGCAGCGCGTCTGATTCAATCCCAGTTTAAAATTACGAGGGAACGTTTAAAGGTTACTGAAATGAGAGTAGATATAATAGCGTGAATTATTATCAAATGCAGCTGTAATGGGGAACATACCATTATGAGCCTAATAGGCTAATTTACAAGCCAGGTAAACCAGTGCTAAACTTTACTGTCATATACAGACAGGTGATGCTTGTTTCTGCATTTCTACTTTCTGATTGAATATTACCATTCACTGTGTTTTGATGATGGGAGCCCAAAACACCCATGTATCCGGTACAGTATTTAATACTGGCATTCATATAATATTTTTTAAGGATTTGAACACCTTGGATTGTCTGAAAGGATATAATGCAACGTCCATGCAGACAGAAAGCCTTAACCATACGGCGTGGAATTAGATTTGTGGTATGCAATCGACGTTCTGCACATTTAGACGTTTAAGGTTCTCATCTACCACGCAGCATTATTCTCATATCGATTTTTGTGTTTGAACATTGTCAGTAAGACAGGATCCAAAACTTTCTCTGCATCCTTACATATATATACACATATATAGAGTTGTGACTTCCCTGGAATAATTCAGTACAGCAAACATTTGTAATTTATTAAAAGCCATGGACAAGAGTTTCAGAAACACGTCAAGTCAGACACAGGTCCGGGCTTCGCAGTTTGATTAGGAGGATAAACTCGGAATGACATTACCGACACTTATGAGTATGTTTTTTTGTTTGTTTGTTTGTTATCACATGCTGCATTCACTATATATGACCTGCGTGTAATCGAGTGGTTGTTATTGTCAGCAACTATCACATCGTCGGAATACGATGACATCAAGTAACCAAGACACGGTGCCTGGTCGCCCGATCCATTAAATCGTCTCTTCCGACTGATAATTATGATAGATACAACACGGGTCATGATGCTAAGAAATTCATACATGTTTCTAGTACATCAGGACGTTTACCTTGGCATTATCAGACATTAATGTCACGTTGCTTTCAATTTAATTTATTTATTTTCTGTTTTGGTTTTTGATACTAACACAACACGTTTTGTTTTGCAATTTGTAGATTCTACCTTCGCGCAAAGCTTGTCACTATTTTAAATGTGAGTTTGAATTAATTTGTTTGATTGTTATAGGTAGTGTGGTAAGTCCATTGATATCTGACTTCTTGAATTCCACACTCTAAGGCTGAAATGATCTACGTGTATACCGACGCCGTGTCAAGTGACACCGATTGTAAACAAATAAGGGGTTCTTGTTACCACCTACCTCTATTATATCTGCAAATTTTGAATAAAAATTTCCTATGACTTGTGAAACAAATACTTTAAATACTTCATTCAGCAGTCTTGGCGTTAACTTAAATTGAATTTATAAATTTGTACTCCAGTTTCCGTCAAAATATATCATATAATAGATCTGTAAAAACTGAGCATTCCTCATTAACTGAAGTTTGGGCCTATTTGTCCGGAAACATATTCTTCTCTGAAGCGACTGGCTTAATCAAGATGAAACCTGGTATCTACGTTCTTCTTAAAGAGTATTCAAATTGATTTTCCATCTATTAACGTATTTTAAGTATTCACAAATTAAAGTTCAAATAACCATGCATTGCTCGTCATCTGTCCGTTGGATACAATCTCAACATGATATTTGAAACCGCATGAAAATGATGCTTTGCTGTTAATGATTCCTGCAAACGTATCTCCTAATTATAAATGTGAACACACAATTCTGATCCGATTATGAATATGCCCTTAGTAGCAGCCTATTTGTTCATCGTTTTTATTGGGACTATGCGTGTCCATATTTGCAATATTTTATGCTCTGTTATTAACTTTGTGTGTAATAGTGCTCCAAGCTATGTAACAAACGTGTTTAGATGTTAACATACAAACATTCATGTTGACACTGTCATAACATTTGATAGCTACTTGGGAGAAAAGGGTACTATATTTTCAATGCCAAAGTGTCAAATGTTGTAAATTTGGCACCGTTATGTCTATGTACATGTAATGGCTCCACATTAAGAACACGGTATATGCATCTCTACACTGGCATGACAAAATAAAACGCGAAAATAATAACAACTATAAGTTGATTGCCGATTTGAATGAAGGAATTACTGACAATTCTCTCTGAACAAAGTACATGTTTGTCGCTAAACATTTACTCAAATATTAGTCGTAGTTAATAAATGTATTGGTGCACGTTTTTTTCTGATAGTTGCAGTGTGTACATTATGTTGCATACATTCTAGGCATCTGATTAGCTGATTGTGAACAATAACCCCAAAGGGACAACTTTCGTTCATTCGTTCAAACCTTCGATCAAACCAACTGAAATGATTATTATTTGAAAAGTTACATTTTGATCAAATACTTAAGTACTTCAGCAAAACAAACAATATCTCGCATGCATCTGATGATCTCCATCGCTGAATTAAAGTGCGCCTGTTCATGATCAAAGAATGTGGGATGAGGCTACTCACATGATATGACTGTTTCTTCTCAACAGACATTATGAAAATTACCCAATCAGAAACCAAATTGTTTCTTGAAATGTTCTGAAAAGTACCAAAGAGAAATATATAAGTGTTGTTTGATATTACTGTTTTTAATACAGCAGAACCGGGACTGTCGCCGCTCCAAGTTCACTAGACGCTTCGCGTTCAGAATGAAAGGTCGCAAGTCACCTTAACGATAAACCGTGTACAGCGCATAGTCATTTGGGCAAGAGGCGACTCAATAGATCGGGTGGTCAGGCTGGGTTGATTGATGATGTGTCAACGTAGTCCGAAGGTTCAGATCGTTGCTCATAACATACTTTAACTTGATTGTCTGGTCCACAATCGACTACTTACAGGCCACCGACATATAAATTAAATATTGTGAGTGTAGCGTTAAACACACACACACACGCACACGTACACACACACACACACACGCACACGCACACGCACACGCGCACACGCACACGCACACGCACACGCACATGCACACCTTGATACATGGTCGTTTTCAGTCGGCCATGCAGCGGGTAAAATTGGCAGCGTAAGACATTTGTGCGTCATTTCATCTAGTACTAGGCTGAACCACAGATATCCTCTTGAACATCCAACCGACCGTGAAACACATTTCCGAGAGTTCATTCTGTGGTAGTGTGTACTGGCACAGTTGTCTAGTGAATGAGTGAGTGAGTGAATGAGTTGAAATTTTAAATCACATCGGCAATATTTCAGACATATCGTGACTATCAAATGTTAAACATAATAAATACTTTGAGGCTTACATACAAACCTGCCAACGAAAGACAGTAAAATGAATAAACTTATCACAGAAAAATATTTAAAACTAGTATGGAATCATGAAATGGATACATAACATCACATACAAACGGGCTATAGATCGCCAGCAACTGAAGGTAGATCACCCTACTGGGGACAGAGTTGTCTTGTCTACAAAGCACTTGAGCTTTGACAGATAACTAGTTTCAAGGGACAGCATTAAAGAGAGATACGTACATTCTGTAAAAAGGACGTTTCGTCAGTTCTGATAAGGCATTACTGCATTGTTAAAACACTTGAACGCCCTTTACTGGAAACCTTTGTTCAACTTTACTGGTTTGTTAAACACAATGACGTCACTGACGTCCTCTGTGGTTTGGTCAGCAAACGTAACCCTTGACGTGTGTCTCGCAAACGTTAACCCTTGATGTGTGTCTAGCAAACGTTAACCCTTGATGTGTGTCTCAGTTGTGATATAAACTGTTTGTCTATGTTGAATCACCTTCAAATTATATATGTGCTAATAAATATAGAAAATGTGTGTCCCTTGTGAAAATATTTCCAGTTTGCCTTCGTTAAACGTCGGGCAGACTGAAACTTATTTCCCTCGGAATATGATTTAGTTTTTCAATTTGAAGTTTGAGTGATATTTTACATACTGTTATAATTTACGCGTATTATGCACGTATGTACGTTTTATGCATTGATCTTGGAGGTGTAAATCATGTCCGTGATGTTGTGGAATCCGAATTAGAAGATTAACATACTGTAGCTTTATATTTGAAGATGGACGTGTACATTCAATACATGCACATTTAATTCGTAACCGATCACGTCAGCCTCTGACTTCACAATTTGAAAATATAACAATATTCATAGAAGGTTTAATTTCCGAATTCAGGAATCAATGGAGACTTCTTTTAAACCACATATATTAACTTTCATATATTGAAACCATTTTTATCATTATACATAATGGCTTCAACAAGATAGTTACAAGAAATCACTCTATGCACAAATGATCCTCCTAATACTCGGAGAAAATGAAGTGAAGTACATACGATTATTACGACAGACTGATTGTTTGTTTTTAACGCCACACTCAGCAATATTCCACCTACATGTATATGTTAATACATCTGGACATCAAATACATCAACTCTGGACCAGACAGTTCAGTGACTGACACCTTGAGCACCTGGGACGTAATTATGATACGACGATATGCATCAACCAAGTCAGCGAAGCCTGACCACCCGATCCCGTTAGTCGCCTCTTATTATCATAGCGTAACGCTAAATGGCAACTCCTGTTAATGCTAGGCAGAATTCAAGACTAATGTGCGTGCTGTGCATGGGATAATAATTAAATTTTCGTTGTGTTCATTGAAATTCCTGTATTCTGATTAGCTGAATTGGTCACGTGTTATTGCATTCATTTCCCAATGAATGTAAAAAATTAAGCCACGCCCACCGAGGCGCACTACTTTTATTACCGGAATGTCGGGGAATCCCAATATCAAAGCCGAGGGATTCCCTTTCTGCTCACGTGTATCGTCATGCACAGGACATTTAGCGACTTTCATGCATATGCATTGTCCAAACTACCCATTGAAACCGATGGCCGAGAATGAATGAAACAGCAAACGTGCAGGCTCGCTCGCCTGTTTTTTTCTGCTCGCCTCGGTTCAACTTTCATGTCTTCGGGTTTCCTTTCTAACTAGCATTTTTCCAACTGTGTTTTACCGTTATCAGGGAAGTAATGTTTGAATCTGGCGGTAACTGACCATGTAATTTGAAACAGCCGCCTTCTCCCGGACATATTTCTTCCAGTTCGTTACAGTCTGACTGTTGCAGTTCTTTTTGCCTCTTGTCTTAACTGACAGGTCCAATGAACATTGTTTTGATCCTGCTCTCCGTTGATTGGCTACTGACAGTGTAGGCGTGTCAATTTATGTGCATAAATTAAACAATCACTATTCATGTCACGCACAGTATGTATTCCTACACCTGGAATGTTTATCAATCTCGTCATTTTTGTCTGTTTTGATATACAAAACTGTTTTTGGTTAAACTATTGTAGATAAAACATGTTTTATGCTGTCGAATTTAATTATAAGCATTGACTGTGTATTTTTTTCGGTTCATTGAGGTATGAATCGAAAAACCAATGTGCAAACTTTTGTAAGAATCCGCTACGCGGATTCATACAGTTTGCACATTGGTTTTTCGATTCATACCTCAATGAACCGAAAAGAATACACAGTCAATGCTTAAATGATAAATTATGTTTAACATCAGTGTTGTTCAGTTGCAAACTTATGGTTTTCCACTGAATGTGTGCTTACAAAATACCAGTGTGAAGGGTTAACGTCGCGTTTAATATTGTTGCACTTATATAGCGACGTGCATGCATGTGTGTGTCCAATTGTATTAGTACGGTGAGGTGAGGTGAAATGGGGTTTAACGTCGCGTCCAAGATTATTGCACTTATATGTATGTATGTGTGTGTGTGGCTGCTTGTACTAGTCCGGACTGATGCCGATTTATAGTGCTAGCTCACTGAGATACCATGCCGCAGTTTAACATGAATACCCCACTCAGACACAGTATACTGACTCCGAGCCGACCAGTCCTTGTTTTAGCCCCTTAATGCCAAGCGCCAGACAGGGTAACAACAAGTACAATCTTTTAACGTCTTTTTGTATGACGCGGCCCGGGATCGAACCCTGGACCTTCCGCTCTCCGGGCGGACGCTCTACCACTAGACCACGGAGGCGGTCGTATTAGTACGGACAAATGCCGGTGTAATAGTGCCAGCCAAGTGAGATATAATACTGCTGTTTAACATGGATTCCCCACCCAGACATAGTATACTGATTCCGAGTCGACCAGTCCTTGTTGTATCCCCTTAATGCCGAGCGCCAGACAGGGTAACAAGTACCATATGTCAACGTATTTCAGTAACACGCGCCCGGGGATCGAACCACCAACCTCCCGCTCTCCTGACAGACGCTCTATCATCTTGACCATGGAGGCGATCTCACATACACCTCATCCTGTCTTTGTTTTCGTCAAAAAAGATTTAAGCTTTTAAACACAAGAGAAATATTATAATTAAGATCATATTAGATATTGTTTGTATCATGATCGGGATTAAAGTTTTCCCCTTGCATACGATGCTGATGACAAAATCTTTTCTACATCTTCTGGGAACATGTGTTGCGAACATACACGATAACATTGCTCACCATAGGCAAAGTGAATTTTGAACGACTATAAAACAACTGCCCGTTCTGTAAATACATAATGGGATTAACATCTTCTGTGAATAAACTGACACAAACAGATGCTGTGGGAATGTTTCAGGCTATATTCATGTATCAATGTGTCAAATCAACCTGGAACAGAGTTTGCCTGTTTGAAATTACGCGGGCATCTACGGCAGCAGTAACTTCACGCAGGAACGGGTACTTAAGGGCAGTGCAAGGCAGGTTTTAATAAATCTATTGGCATCGTCGGCAGCGATTACTGAAGCTGCGGTCATTTACGGACATCTTAGGGCAGTTTTTAGTCGGGATGTGGGCAGCTACTCAAGGCTTTCAGTGGGTTGCTTTCGGGGAATTTAACAAGCATCCCCCTAATTTGGAACTTGGATTAAGTATAGTCCCCTCCGTCAGTTCTGATTAAGGTGGTTACATACGCGGAGTGAGTGAGTGAGTGAGTTGGGTTTAACGCCGCTTTTAACATTATTCCAGTCATATCACGGCGTGTCAGCTTAATGTTGGAGGAAAGCCCGAAGTGATGCAGGTCTCAGACGTTTACCACTTCGGTGAAACCCACGAGCACGGGTATGGTGCTGACAAACATAGAAACATAATTGGGGCGAACCGGGATTCGAACCCACAATCATAGGTTTCTGGCGTGTCCAAGGGACGCAACTCTGCACAGCGAATCGCGGCGCCTTAGACGACTGGGCCACCCGTGCCCTCTACATACGCGGATGTTGTGCAACGTCCATCACGGCATCAGTAACAGGTGCTATGTTTACCCCTGCATCGTCTACTGCCTCGATCAATACAGCGAGCTACATGCACGCAAGTTATCCTTTTAATAGCTACAATTGAAGCAAAACATGCTGTTTGAGTAATTCAACACTGCAGTTCTACTAGTGTGATGAAGTGTCCCTCGGAAAGTGCCGTCACGTGGCACAACGTGTGTTGGGTAACAGTACAATGCAGATTACATTTCACTGTCGATATAATGAATCATCTGTTGCAAGCCTGTTCTTATTGCTACACCAATGGATCATTGCTTTGCTGCACTGGCGCCGATTATATTTGCATTTTAAGTTTCACTTGCAAAACACAATTGAACATAGTGTATTCTATACGAGTTCCACGTCGATCAATACCTCGCTCTGTGGCAGGACCGTATAGCGTTAATACCTCGACGCTAACGGCCAACAGATAAAATTCGAAACGATGACTGCGTTTTCCTGGCACCAAAAGGAAATGGTATTGATTTATTTCTCCTCTAGTATGTCTACATAGATGGAAGATAATCACATCTACTGGCCTCACGGAATAGCTTGTTATATGCGGCATGTACTTCCACTGATCGGTTTGGAAATTCTTAGTAAGTGCAGAGTATCGATGAGGTTATTCGTTAAGGGTGTCAATATGTTATAGGTGTCTACATGTATAGCAGGTCTTGATGTGTAGGATGTTTACAAAAGCATGATGTTCACATTTGTATGGTGTTTGCAAGTCTCGGGTGTCTATACGATTAGGATGTCTGCATGTGTAGGGTGTCCACATGTCATAAGTGTCCACATGTACAGGAGGTCCAGATTCAAGGATGTTTACATAAGCAAGATGTTCACATGTGTAGGGTGTTTACATAAAGAAGATGTCCATGTGTAGGTTGTTTACAAGTATCTTGTGAATACATGATTAGGATGTATGCACGTGTAGGGTGTCCACAAGTAATAAGTGTCTACATGTATGGGAAGTCTAGATGTGTAGGATGTTTACATAAAGAAGATGTCCATGTGTAGGGTGTTTACAAGTATCTTGTGAATACATGATTAGGATGTATGCACGTGTAGGGTGTCCACATGTAAGAGGTGTCTACATGTATGGGAAGTCTAGATGTTACAGGAACAAGGTGTCCACATGTATAAGGCGTTAGCATTTACAGGTTTTCGACATGAATAGGGTGTCTGTCATATGAATGGGGTGTCTACATGAAATGTGTATTTACATATACATGTGGTCTATGTGTAAGGTGTGCTTACATAAACAGGGGGTCGACATGAAAAAATGTCTAAGATGTCAACAATGTAACTGGTGGTCTGGTGGACTATCTCCCGAAAGGTCAGACCATTAATGGTCAAAACTATGCTAAGCAAAAATTACACAGTTAAAAGTCGTGGAAGATCACTAAACGTGTTGTTCAAACAAGGACAATGCGCATGTACAACGGTCTGTTGTAGCCATGGCTGCAATGCATGGCATGGTCTTTGAACTCGCCGAACATCCTCCATATATCGTCAGATGTCCACCTCTTCCCAATCTTGAGGAAATGACTGTATGAGAAGCATTATGCAAATGATGTTGAAGTCATTCCGCTTTAATTTGGTGGACGTTTTACACCACCAGGAGAAAACCTTCTAGTGGGATACAGGCACCACAGAGGTGCGTGGACCTCGGAAGGGATTATGTCGAAAAATAATTAGCAACCAACTCCATCAACGCATTTCATCATAGATTCGCTCAGAAAGTTTCAGCCTCCCTGGAGGTGCTGTAGGGTACGTGTGAGTGTCTTAACTGTGTTTCTTCTCGAAAGGTAGAAGAATAATGATACCTGCGTGCGTACCGACATGTTGTTGCATTTGTTATTCAATATATCAACACACGTCGTCCAAAGTGTAAAGCTTCGCGTAATGCCGAGGAGTTTTGATCTTTTCTCGACGAGTATTGATATATATATATATATATATATATATTTATTATTTACATGTATCATCCAAAAGCTTTTTCCCTACTCTTTCAGTGTGTAGGCAGTTATAACCACTTTCTTCATGGTCATGAGTAAAATCTACAACTACGACTTAAGTGGCAGATAGGTTAGTGATGTCAATTGGTTGTGACGTAATAACGATGACGTCACTATGGTCTGGAAAGCATTGTGATTTAACTTCTCAGACGAATGATACCTAGATTTTAGATGATCATTTCCAAAACTGTCAGTGTACGGTGGTGCGTGTGGTTCCAATTGTCACTGTAATGGGATGGTTTCAATGTTCAAAGTCGTGTTACGCGGGCGTGTTAGTGTGTGTATCTTGGTGTGGTAATCGATACGTGGCAATCGTTAGTGATTTTATAGGGATATATGTGTTTTACATCAAGAAACGAATCAGAGGTGATGTGCTGGGAATACAGGAGTTCTCTCTCTCTCTCTCAAGTGTTTGAATGGCGTCTCCGAGTAGGTTGTTCAATTTACTTAGAGACAACACACAACTGAATGCTACTCGTTCGAGATTGGATGCCATATGGTCATTATAATGAAACAAAAACCCTGTTACCATGGCGTTCGGCAACTTTAGACAAAAACTCGGACAGAAAACGATTAACGTCCTCCCAGATGCTACTATTATGTCGCTAATTCAACGTGGGCTGTAAATATATCACGTGTTCCTCTCCTTCAGTCGTGGTTGTCTCATCATCATGTAACAGAATATCTCATGGTTTTACTGTAAGAATCAATTACTTCGCCTAATAGCGTTCCTATTAATGTTATACATAATGGTAGTATTATACTGATATTGACTAGTGCATTGTTCCTAGACCTAACTCATAGCATATTGCTGTTGTTGTGATTGATTGTTGTGTTATTTGTGTGTGGTTTTATATGCCAATGAGCTTATGCTATGCTGTATCCGTCTTTCTGCTAAACTACAAAACATGCCAATGTCATTTTCACATAACATGTCCCTCATGCATGGCTACAATAAGACAGCTTTAACAGCTCATGAATGTTCTTCAGGACATTCATAGCTCCAACCTTATGATAAGTGAGGTTTGAATTGTGAACAATATAAAATTGTTTAAAAAGGTTGAATATCAACATTTGTCTACCACATGCCCACTGTACTTTTAACAAGCCTTGTACAATGTATAGATGATCATTCGGCCATATCATTGGTTAACTTTGCTTATAAGATAAACCTTCCAATTCTATTAACTAGATCTTTTTAAGATGGTCTTCACTTTCCAGTCGCATTGGCTTTAGTTCAAGGACAAGGTTATCATATTTAAGAGGGCAATTATCATAGGCAATTATGTAAGAGTCAGTGAGTGATTTGGGTTTAACGCCTCTTTGACAGTATTCCAGTTATATCTCGGCGTGTCAGCTTAATGTGGAAGGCAAGCCTGAAGTGATGTACGTAAAGGTCAAAGCTATGGCTCAAGGTCAGCATCGCCGCAGCGGCACTGCCACAACATCTTGACTCGACGAAACCACTTGTCGGTGGTTGAAGACATTTTGCACTCGATATTTGTCAATCATCTGGCGTGTTTGTATGTTCCTAAACTTATTCTGCCAATTTCATTCCTATTGTTAAGAAAAATATACCACATACCAGCTCGAGCTTATGGCGTCTATATTTCTCAGTTGCTTTGGTACGTTTCAGCATGTATAAATTATCTAATTTCACGGAAAGACTTTTGAGAACAACTAAGCATTCCAGTCAATGACTCACCACATAAGGCCTGGTTAACTTATTTCAGAAATTGTATTTCTACCCTTTTCGCGAACACCTGGTGTCATCACTGAATTTCAGTGATCCATTACGCCCTATTGAAATCTGTTTCGGAATATATTCAATGCTGATTATTATCTTGAATTCTCTTTTGATGACACGCTGAATGTTAACAAGCGGCTGCAGGTATGTTTGAAAATTACGACTGATCTAATTTCAGTACATCAGTTCGCTAACAACTGCTTTATATTGCAATTTGTTAGACTTTCTTACGCATCACATACTCTTCAGGTTATGAATATCTTTGTCACCAGTTTGAATCCATCAAATAATTTTGCAATTTTTGTATACCATTTCCCGCAAGTCTTTAAAGTTATTTTTTAATTTTAAATTTAATTTTATTCGTATGTAAAACCTGATATGAAAGTGTTTCGATTCGAGCACTCAATTTGAAAAGTATGTTCACGCAGAAACAGCTCGAATTTATCTTACATAATTGGTATAATATTTGACAATGATAAGATACGTTGTTTCTCTGTAATGTGGTTAGAATTGGTATTTTTACCACCATTAAATTACCTCCATACTGTATATTCCTCTTAGCTAACATTTTAAGATTATCGGAAAACACCTTTGTACGTTTGATCAGCATACATGTAAATGATTACGCTCATTAATTTGGCTATTTCTACAGCTGAACATCATTACATTTAGACGTTAAATACATTGAAGCATATAACAACATTGATCGAGACAAGTATAACTTGTGATAAAGTATATTTTCACTGCAAAAGGGTCACTCTCATGTTTAATGGTGATACATATTCTCCGACCCCTCTCTCTTGTTTGGTTGTACAGTAGTATCGAAATGAATATGTTGTATAAGTTTAGAAACGCGTTATTGAACTCTGCCTCTCATTTTCATTACAGTTATTTTTTTTGTATAATTTAATTACCCCGAGAAGCTCCTGGCTAGAACGAGTCTTCAGCAACCCATGCACGCGGTCATCATCGTGTCATCGTATCCCAATAGCGGAGATCGATGTTCGTGATGCTAATCATGGAATGTCTGGTCCAACCTAGATTATTTCATATAAAAAGTACGTTACGTCAAAATACCCGTGAAGATCCGTGTCAGAATACTTCTTCAGCAACCCATGCGTGCCGTAAAAGGCGACTATGTTTGTCCTAAGAGGCGACTAACGGGATCGGGTGGTCAGGCTCGCTGACTTGGTTGATGCATGTCATCGTATCCCAATTGCGTGGACCAGTGCTCATGATGTCAATCACTGGATTGTCTTGTCCAGACTCGATTATTTAGAGACCGCCGTCATATGGCTGGAATATTGCTGAGTGCGGCGTTAAAAAATAATCAGACAAACAAATAAAAGTTATATTTTATTTACAAACCTTCATATGACATGTTGGACCAGGGAAAATGTTAATAAAAACAAGAAGAAACACAATCAAGCACTTCTTTCTCGTGTTGCATGGTTGTTGTTGTTTTCCAAAAATAGCGAATGTCCAGCAGTTGCTTCAAATATTCTCCATAAAATGCCAAATATCTGATCCTATATCACTGCCACTCTGTGTAATCTGCGGAAGTGCAGAGTTCAGAAAACACTTTTGATCGTTTCAATGAGATTTCACCACGCGACAACTAGTGAAAATGACAGATGGCGAGCCATATGATTGATTGAATCCAGTATCTCGCAGCGTGACGTCGCACGTCAACTTAACGTCCTCAGGAACACCCTAAAGTTCTTGAAAATAATAATTATGCTTCAGACTGGTGAAAAGAAAGAGAAATTGCCTGCTACAAAACAAATATCTGATTGTGTAGCTGTAACTGTAACTGAAAAGATAACTCAACGGGTACTATTCTGAATATTTTAACGGGGCAATTGTTACTATCACATTTTGTTTGATATATCCGTGGCTGTTTTTCCTTCATATGGTTGTCAACGCCATGAGGTTAACTCATTGTTAGAAACTATTTCACCGATCCAACAAATTATGTAGATGCGCCATCATGATTGACAGGAATGACAAGACATGAACAGGGTTACCAAGGATACGTAAGATCACCTGGAGGGGGATAATTTGAACGGTATCAATACGTCAGCCCTTTATGACGTAACTTGTTTGTTTGTCTGTTAATTAACGCCGCCCTCAGCAATATTCCAGCTATTTGACGGCGGTCTGTAAATAATCGAGTCTGGACAAGACAATCCGGTGATTGACATCATGAGCATCGAGACACGCAATTGGGATACGATGACATGCATCACCTAAGTCAGCGAGCCTGACCACCCGATCCCGTTAGTCGCACTCTTAGGACAAGCAACAAGCACGAGTTGCGGAAGACCAATTATAACCCGGCTCTTCACGGGTATTTTGACGTAACTGAAAAAGCGTACTTTCTTCCTTTGATCTTTCAGAGAAGCATTATGGTAAATAAACGTGATAAGGTCCTATACAACTTGAATTGCCCCTGATATAGTGAATGGTGTGAATACTACGTGGAAAGTGAATAGCTAGGACAACATCGCCTTCATGTTGACTAGCGGCTTGTCATCGGTCGTAAATTCCTCTGAATTCACATCATCACCTGTTTATATCACTGTTTAAAGGACCGCCTCCGTGGTCTAGTGGTAGAGCGTCCGCCCGGAGAGCGGAAGGTCCGGGGTTCGATCCCCGGCCGCGTCATACCAAAAGACGTTAAAATATAGTACTTGTTGTTACCCTGTCTGGCGCTCGGCATTAAGGGGCTAAAACAAGGACTGGTCGGCTCGGAGTCAGTATACTGTGTCTGAGTGGGGTATCCATGTTAAACTGCGGCATGGTATCTCAGTGTGCTAGCACTATAAATCGGCATCAGTCCGGACTAGTACAAGCACCCACACAAACACACACACGTACATGCACGTCGCTATATAAGTACAATAATCTTGGACGCGACGTTAAACCCCATTTCACCTCACCTCACTGTATAAAGGTGAGCTTCTGTACATGTGGTATTCATGCTATTTGTTTCTTTAGTTGTTTAACGCTGCTGTTAGCAATATCACAGCAACGTGTAAAGAATGGAGTCTTGGCTTGGCAACCAAATCAGATCGTGACATAAAATAAACTGTGTTTTGTTTCAGCACTTTGGTGGCGAGGACGACACACCTGTAAGCATGTTCCACTACATCAACAGGAAAGCACTGGCTTCATTCGAGCTCATCTTCTGTATATCTGGCCTCGTGACAAACTTTGTAGTAATCGCCGGCATCCTGCTGGAGCCCAAACTACGTCGATCCTCCAAACACTTTATCATAGTGAATATCTGCATCGTTTGCCTGATCCAGATCGGGGTGCTCGGAACGACCAACACATACAGCTCTATTACAAACCATTACATAGTGGGGCCAGATAACTGCTTCTCAATCGTATTAGAAGCTATCGGTTACTTTAACGTGTCAGTGGTATTAATGTTGGTAACTGCTTTGTGTATTGACGCATACCTAGACATGCTCCTCCCGCACACGACGGGCAAGAAGATCCGAGTGTGTGTTGCCACCGAGTTGATCCTGTGCAGCTGGTTCGGGAGTGCCATCCTCATCGTGCCCCTCGTGGTGTACGGAAAGATCCAGCCGACTTCCTGTGACTTCGACCTGAAGGAGAAGTACCGCACCATGCTCGGCCTCCTCCACTACCTACCCCAGGCAGTCATCGTATTCTTCCTAGGCATGCTGCTCTTACTCTGCACACTAATCAAACGTGGCCGGGATTCGCTTACACAACGACCTAACGAGTTCCCGATCGATATCCTTGTGGCTTGTCTTATTGTTATTACTCTCAACCTCCCATTCTCTGTGTTCTCCACGGCCTTCAACTACTGCTCCAAGGAGGAAGGCGACGCTTGTGCATCAATGTACACATTCTGGGCGGTGTCCTCCAGGCTAAGTTTCTCCACGTTTGTGGTGCTTCCTTATGTATGGATGCTCAGCAAGGCCATCAGACAAAGCCTACATCGTGTTTTGTGCTGCTGCTCCAAACAACCCAACGTAAACAGAAACAGCTACGTCAGCGTTTACACTGACAACGACCTAAGACTGTAGATATATTAGCAACAACAAATGTAAGATCATGATTGACCATACAGACTTTACATAAGGTAGTTATATGAGGCAATGACTGTTCTGCTGTGATTCCGAACATGCTATACTGTCCGAAAGGAATCTGACAAAGATCACCCTTTGGCATGGCAAGGTCTTGCATTGACAGACATCATTTTTAAATATACACCCCTCATCATACCTTTATGGTTTAGAGCTAAGTCGACAATGAATTACTGAAATAGTGAGCCTTTACATTAACAGCCACTCAGCATTGTCTTTATACACACACTAACCTATGATTGTGGGTTCGAATCCCGGTTCGCCCGATTATGTTTCTAGGTTTGTCAGCACCATACCCGTGCTCGTGGGTACCGAAGTGGTAAATGTCTGAGACCTGCATCACTTCGGGCTTCTCCCACATTAAGCTGACACGCCGCGATATAACTGGAATACTGTTAAAAGTGGCGTTAAACCCAACTCACTCACTCACTTATACACGCACTGCTTGTCTATCAAGATAGCTTGGACTTAGGACAAGAAAAAATGTTTTTCAGGAAATACTGGAAGATATATTAAACTGTAAGTAGTCGCGGTCATCGGATCCTGGCACGCAACGCTGTACAGCGAATTGAGGCGCTTTTGGTCACTAGGCTGCCCTTGTCCTCAAGTGCAAAACTATTGTTTATTGTTAAACGCCGCACTCAGCAATATTCCAACTTTCTGATGGCTGTATGTAAATAATCGAGTCTGGACCAATTAATCCTACGAGTGACATTGTGAGCAACGATCTTGTGTTTGTTTGCACTCAGCAATATTCCAGCTATGAGACGGCGGTCTGTTCAGACAATCCAGTGACTGACATCATGAGCATCAATCTACGCAATTGGGATACGATGATATGCACCAACCAAGTCAGCTAGTCTGACCACCCGATCCCGTTAGTCGCCTCTTAGGACAAACATGGTCGCCTCTTACGGCAAACATAGTCGCCTCTTACGGCAAGCCTTGGCTGCTGAAGACCTATTTTCTCCCCAGATCTCCTCGGATCAGCGATCTACGCAATTTGGATACGATGACATGCATCAACCAAGTCAGGGAACCTGACCACCCGATTCCGCTTATCTCAGCATTGGTTGCAGAAGATCAATTCTAACCCGGATTTTAACTGGGTCACATGCCTAAATGAATTATGGTTGGGAGCAAAGTGAATGTACAAACAACGGGGTACATATACTGTTCCATTTTGCTATTTAATGTGTCTGTTGTTCAGAAGTTTCAGTGTGTTTAAGCGATGTGTACTTTTAAATATTCATATTTAACCAATGCTATTTTATCTTATAGCAATCGTATTTACGCCATCGAATTTGTACATATTGTCGACAACTATGTGTCATCTCCCACAATGTACAGCCATATGTCGTTTCATACAGTTCCGATTATCATCCTCTAGTCTCCGGGGCTCGCATTTCGGTTAACCTACTTTAACCCTTGGATCCATTCACGTGGTTCTCGCTATCTTAAATTACCCGCCCTTGTCATTAACATGGTACCGACCAATCCAACGTCGAGATTAGGAAAGAGGAAATGGGTACCGGAAGTGGACATGAAGACATCCTTTATTAATGACATTGTAGATTTTTTGCAACAAGATAAGCAATGGTGTATTAGTATAGGTACTCTACAGACTGAGTTATTTATGCTGCTTTTTACAGATGACATCGTAGTAATAGATAGTACAGTTATTGGGCTTCAAAAGAGATTTGATAAACTTTCCCAATTTTGTGATAAATGGCAGCTGCAAATAAATAATTGTCTTTCGCAAAGGTGGTCTATTAAAGAAATATGCAATATTTTCTCTGAATACATGTCCGCTTGAAATTGTTTCAGTGTATAATTATTTAGGTGTACATTTTTCAAGCTCTGGTTCATGGTTTAATACACAGAATACTTTAACACTTCAGTTTTGCAGTCACTAAAAACAAACATTATTGATTTTCATAAGTTACCTTTACATGTTTTGACTCATCTATTTGATGTCAAGCTTCTACCAATCTTCTTGTATGGCAGTGAAGTCTGGGGGTTTCATCCTTCACCTGATATTGATACATTCCATGATAATTTCTGTAAACAGCTTTTACATTTAAGACGGAGTACCCCTAATATTGTTGCAATGGGGGGATAGGTCGTTATTCACTAAAAGTAAACCAATATATGAAAATTATTAAATATTGGACTAGATTAAATATTGATATTTCAAACTGATAATCCTATTTTGAAACATGTTTACGATTATCAAGTATATATCCTTGGCGGATAAAGGTATTGAATGTTGGGCTCTTCATGTAAAAACAATTATTATCATCATATTGTTTTGGTTCTGACTGGTGTAATCACGATGTTCCAAATGTAAATAAGTTTATTGTTTGTCTTAAGCCAAGATGTATAGATATAGACCAGCAAACTTGGTTAAGTAAATTAAAAACATTTTCCAAACTAACAATATATATTAATTAAAAAATTAAACCATGCATTGTATTAGAAAGATATTTAACATCAATACCTGTTAGAGTATATCAATTTGCTCTTAGTTCTTTCCGTTGTTCTAGCCATAACCTAATGCTTGAAGAAGGCGCAAAATATATTTTTCTTTCTTTTAAGAAACGACAACAGTTTTTTCAAATGTATGCAATAATTTAATTGTTTCACTATGTATATCACTTATATTATCTGGCGCCTGCTATTGCTGTAATCCACTGTGTCCATATTGTATAATTGGCGGGCGGCCTCTTCACTGAAATAAACTCACTCTCATTTGTAAATCAAACGTCGAGATAAGGAAAGAGGAAATGGGTACGGGAAGTGGACATGAAGACATCCTTTCCATCAAAACTATTTTTTAGGGCTTTCATTTTCATGTAAGTTTGTCAATGTTGAATTTCTCGCAAACTTCATCGTAATTATGTGACTAGCTGCCATGTTGTTGATTTACGCAACGCAACATCGAGGCTGGTATGAAATTCGCTTTTTGATTGGTCCGTTAGATTGAGTAGCGTACCAAATCCAACTTTCTAATGAGATCCATGAACGGGTTATTTGAGATTGCGAGAATCACGGGAATGGATTGGTTAAGGGTTGGTGAAGGTTTACCAAAATGCCAGCCCAGAGACTATAGAGTATGGGACAAGTTTCACAAACCGATCTTAGCGCAGCGCTAAGATGATTGTAACTCCCATACTTTAACATAAAGTAGCGCTAACATTGCTTTTTGGAACGGGACCCAGTACCGTAGCTCGCCAGTCTGCATCTAAGTACTATTGTTGTGAATTTGCAATAATGTATATGTCGGAATGAATTAATTTGACACCTCAATATGTCTTGTCCTCGGTCACAACAGCAGTGTCACATGTTTGTTTGTTTGTTTTTTAACGCCACACTCAGCAATATTCCGGCTATTTGACGGCCGTCTGTAAATAATCGAGTCTGGACCAGACAATCCAGTGATTGACATCATGAGCAGCGATCCACACAATTGGGATCGATGACGTACGTCAGCGAGCCTGACCGCCCGATCCCGTTAGTCGCCTCTTGCGACAAGCATAGTCGCCTCTTACGGCAAGCTTGGGTTACTGCCGACCTTTTCTACCCCGGATCTTCACGGGTCTGTCACATACGTCGAGACCCGTGAAGATTCCGGGGTAGTATATGTCTTCAAAAACCTTTCAGGTGTAAGGCAGCGGTGTGTAAACCAGACAATCCAGTGATTGACATCGTGAGCATCAATTAGGATACGATGACATGCCTCAACCAAGTCAGCGAGCCGGTCACCTATGTCGCCTCTTACGACAAACATAGTCGCCTCTTACGACAAGCATAGTCACCTTTTACGGCAAGCATTAGGTTGACCTAATTTTACCCTGGATCTTCACGGGTACGAATTGATTTCAATACCTTCATTTCCCTTATGTATATCGTTGAACATTTTGTTTAGAACAGTATCTTTTCTACATTCAATACTGAACTAATCCATTATAGTGTTGTTTGTTTATTGAGGAAGTGAGCATGGTTTTACGCCGCCTTTAGCAATATTCCAGCAATATCACGGCGGGGGACATTCACTCATTGACCCATGTGGGGAATAGAACACGGGTCTTCGGCGTGACGAGCGAACGCTTTGACCACTAGGATTCACCACCGTCCTGTTTTTTAATTGAACACCCTGAACGTTTTGGTATACTCCCCTCTCAATACCTTAGCGAAGCCGTAATGACAGTTACATCTGTCTTGCCTTTGGAACACAGTGAGTGAAGTGAGGGCAATGTCATTTCATGCAGCAACACTACAACTGTATCAGGGCGGTGTGACAATAATCTGGACCTGGATTCACACAAACGGGGTACGATGCCAAGCAATGAGGCAAGTCAATCTGACTAACCGATCACCAATTTATTCGGCTCCAGGGACATACAAAACGTAACTGACCCGCACTCCCCAGAGAGCAACTACACAGATATATGGTCGAAAATAGACAATCAGCGGCCATGTACTCGTAAAGCCTTTGATTCCGTTAGCCGTTTAATTTGTTATTGGTTGTGTTTTTACGCATCTGCAAACCGTAAGAAAAAGGGTAATATTAAAAAAAACATCTTCCAGTTTGAAACATCTTTTATTAAGCCGAGTCTGATAATCACGCTTTTGCATTTTGTTACCCTGTCTGACTACGGTAAGTGGCAAATTCGACCAAAGATTATGATAAAATGTCCGTAAACCAACTACTAAAACACAGCCTTTATAGGACACGAGTAAAAAATCAAATATGCGAACACGACATGAGCAAATACATTGTAAACATATTGGAAGCCTTACAGTCGGAGTGGTAATGGTTCCCTGCCACCCAGCGACAATTAGAATTCAATGATTGTTAATCTAAACCTCGTGGTAGTAGAATGACTGGATTTGGCCTCAACACAGGTCCATAGTAGTGCTGGGTACATCGGTGTGCTGACCTGGCTTTGCTCTCAAAACAGTGTCATAGTTTCGGCTAGGTACATCTAGGAACCAGTGCACTGACCTGGCTATGGCCTCAACACAACTCCATAGATTCGGCTAGGTACATCTAGAAACCAGTGCACTGACCTGGCTATGGCCTCAACACAGCTCCATAGATTTGGCTAGGTACATCTAGAAACCAGTGCACTGACCTGGCTATGGCCTCTACACAGCTCCATAGATTCGGCTAGGTACATCTAGAAACCAGTGCCCCAACACAGCTCTATTGTTCGGCTACCTACATCACGGAACCGTTGTTCTGACTTATCTTGGTCTCAATATAAACTCAACAACAAAAGTCCCTGTGACACCAATATTTTAGTGTATTTTCCAAACAAGTAAAGTTTGGTTTTCAATATTGTAGTACATGTATGGAATCAAGTCACAAAAAACGCAACAGTTACTGCTACAGAAAAGCATGCATTCCATGCAAAAGTTTACTTTTATGCAAGCCCCATGCATTTCACTACCCAAGAATGAGTATAAAACCATGTGCGTTAACGGGATTCCATATGCATTGTTAAGCATCGTGCTGACAACAACCACTCAGAAAAACAACAAAATTACGCAATTATTCAACATTACGAAATGCCACGCCTGTCTGCGAGCCATTGGTATGCTTGAAGCAGGATCGAGTCAACGTGATGTTGCAAGACAATTTAACGTCCACAGAAACACCATTTGGTGTTTATGGCAACATTGGCAACAGACGAATGCAGTCAGAGACCATCCTCGGAGTGGCAGGCCACGCGTAACCAATAATCGACAAGACAACTGGATTCGAACAACACACCTACGAAATCGATTCCAGCCAGCATCAGTGACTGCAAGAAGCATCCCTGGCCTTCGACAAATATCTTCACAAACCTTACGTCGTCGCCTCAGATGTGCAGGGATTGTCGCACGAAGACCCACCAGACGTCCCATTTTGGGGAAACCACCGTCAAGCACGTCTACAGTGGTGCAGACAGCGTCTACGCTGGACGATCATGCAGTGGGGACAAGTTCTATTCACTGACGAGTCGCGTTTTCACCTCCGCCACAGCGATGGACGGATTCGAGTGTACCGACGCCGAGCTGAACGTTACGTCATCGGTTCGGGGGCGGCAGCGTTATGGTATGGGGTGGGATTACAGCAAGACAGAGGACCCGTTTGATAGTGGTAGAGGGAAATCTCAATGGACAGCGCTACCGCGACGAGATCATCGGCCCTGTTGTTCTATCGTTTTTGCGTCGTCATGGCCCAGGCATTACCTTTCAACATGACAACGCCCGGGCTCATATTGCTCGACTTGTTAAGGATTCCCTTCAACAAAACAACGTGAATGTCATCCCCTGGCCGGCTCTCTCACCAATCGAGCACATGTGGGATGAGATGGATCGGCGCCTTCGACGTCAACCACATGTTCCACAGACACTCCAGGAACCTCGAAACATGCTCCACCAGATATGGACAGATATCCCACAGGACTTTATGCGATGCCTGGTCCATCCCATGAGACGAAGATGTGTTGCTTGCATCGCAACCAGAGGTGGACACACACGCTATTGATTTGTAAATTGACATTTTTGCATGTTCATGGTTTTTTTATGAAATCAAAATCAAACCACTTGAACACTTACAGGACTCTTTTGTCTGATGCAAACCGAAATTGTTTCAGATTTGGCACAAAACATAACTTTGCATTAAATCTTATTCAATGTCACAAGAACTTTTGTTGTTCAGTATATATGTAGCTCCATCGATTCTGATAGGTTAATCGAACAACCGCTGTACTGACGTGTCTTTGGTCTCAATACAGCTCCATTATTCGGCTACGAAACCGCTGTACTGATAATCTAACGTTGGTCTGAACATAGCTCCATAGATTAGCCAGATACATCCCGGAACCGCTATGCTGAGCATCTGACTTTGGTCTCAAAACAGTTCATAGTCCTTTAGATCACACCACGGATTCCCTGAACTGATCATCTGGTTTTTGTTCTCAATACAGCTTCATGGTCCGACTCGATACGGAGGCACGGGTGGCCCAGTCGTCTAAGGCGTCGCGATTGCGTCCCTTCGGCATACCAGACACCCTGTTCGCCCAGACTATGTTTCTTGGTTTGTAAGCACCATACCTGTCTGTGCTCGTGGGTTTCACCGAAGTGACAAACGCCTGAGACCTGCATCACTTCGGGCTCTCCTCTCACATTAAGCTGACACGCCGTGATATAACTCGAATACTGTTAAAAGCGACGTTAAACCCAACTCACTCCCTCGGCTGGGTACATCAACCGTAAAAAGTTTAAAACAAGCAAATAAACTAATGAGTATTGAATTTTGGCTGTCTCTCCAACTACACATCAGTTTGTTATTCACGAAATCTGCATACAGTTCCGTTGGAAATGTTTTAATAACTGTGTATTTAGAGATTCCTCAAGAAGATATTCCTGTTAAACCTGTATATGCAGGTCATTTATAGAAACGACATGCTTAAGCTTCCTGCACGTTACACCTGACTGTTAAAGATGTGATTGGTTTGGTTTGGTTTGGTTTGTTTGTGGTTTAACGCCTCACTCAGCAATATTCCAGCTATATGATGGCGGTCTGTAAGTAATCGAGTCTGGACCAGACAATCCAGTGATTGACATCTTGAGCATCGATCCACGCAATTGGGACCGATAACATGCATCAACCAAGTCAGCGAGCGTTAAAGATGTGAGCGCGGATAAGGTGTCTATTCAGTGTGAAACACTTGTCAACAGCAACATATCAACACTGTTATCATTTGTTGCAAATAATACTGACCTGTTCGACCTTCCAGAGAAGGAAAACAAAGGATGTTCAATGTTTCACTTAGTCTAAGTTCTTGCCAACTGTTTCAGTCACTGGTCCACTTCAAATGACGATTCGTAAATATGCATATACAATTCCGAGTGTGGTTATTATGGGAAATATCAGCCGAGTCTTCGTTAATACGTATTTGCCGAGCCCTAGCCTTAACTCCCACAAACACGAGTGGTATATCCTATTGATAATTTTCTCCTTAAAGCTACCCCTTTCAGATACAAGTTTGTTTGTTTGTTGTTTAACGCCGCACACAGTAATATTCCAGCTATTTGACGTCGGTCTGTAAATAATCGAATCTGGATCAGACAATCCAGTGACTGACATCATGAGCATCGATCCACGCAATTAATTCTTTGTTTGTTATTTAACGCCGCACACAGTAATATTCCAACTTAATGACGACGGTCTGTAAATAATCGAGTCTGGACAAGATAATCAAGTGATTGACATCATGAGCATCGATCCACGCAATTGTTTCTTTGTTTGTGTGTTGTTTAACGCCGCACACAGTAATATTCCAACTATATGACGGCGGTCTTCTGTAAATAATCGAGTCTGGACCAGACAATCCAGTGATTGACATTATGAGCATCGATCAACGCAATTTGGATCGATGACATGCATGAACTAAATTTGACCACCAGATCCCGTTAGTTGCCCCTCACAACAAGCATAGTCTCCTCTTGCGGCAAGCATGGGTTGCTGAAGACCTAGTGTATCCCGTATCTTCACGGTTCGTTTTTTTTTATAGATTGTAGATGTTTGGCTGATTTTTGCAACATGAACATCACCCACGGGGACGCTATGAAACTTGGGAACTTCACGAATGTTGCTAGGTGGGATGGAATATTTCCTGGAAATAGTTTGGCTCTTTGTTTGTGCTGATCATGATCGGAATCTATTTGACAGTAAGTATTAACAGATTAAATGTTCTTGTAACCAATATTCTGCATTTTTGGATTTGGCGGAACATTGTTGGTATTCAACTTCTGGACATTGTGTTCACGCACATATCTATTTTTATCTAACAATATTTTGACGTTTGAACCCTCTTTACTCCACGCCGGCTTTTGGTGAAAAAGGATGGGTATTTATTTTTGAAGATTACCAGATGGTGGAAACACGAATGCGTTCATACACTAGAAACACCAGAAACACACTGTCAGGACATGTTTTACTTAAATGATACATTACTCTTTACCCGCAAGGGCAGTGCTGAATTGTGAGTAATTCTCACTCAGCATAACATGTTTGTTTCATTCTGACTAGTTAACACCCCGTGCTCAAACGCTTGATTGGCTGTCCTGTAATCTCTCTTTTTCTGAAATTTGTAAAACAAGATTTGAGCATACTATTGAATAAACTACTTTGAATGACAGATTGCCTCTGTCTGGTGAAATGATGTTTCAAGACCCTCCCCAAAGGCGAGGGACTTGCAAAATGAATTCGCTGGATTTAATCCGCATTTCCTCAGGTTATTCTATACACAATCACTTCCGTGAGATACTTTCTTATCACACAAGATAATTCCTGTAGAAAGTAGGTATCAAACTGCGACCATACACATTGCCAAGAGGTACATTGCCAAGCGTTGTATTGCTTTAAGTGCTACCGAGTCCAATATTAAGTCATTGATCGTTTTGCGTGGAACATCAAGAAGACCATGGTCACGTCATCAATCACAAATGCTCGAAACATCCTAGAGCCATCAGTGTAAATTTGCATGGCATTTAACCACTGTAAACTTCGGATATGTTTCTCAGCTGTAGCTTTAACTCGAGGTGCTGGCTCACATTTATTTACCTGCTCCAGGACATCAAGATAAACTGATGGCAGTTCAAGCAGCCATGGCGGCTTTTCAGGCAGAACAGTAGTGTCATCTATTGCAGCATCACGCACAGTATGATTGAAAGCCGTTCTCTGAGATTGCACTACATCAGGCCCCATACCATTTTTCCAAGTGTCATAAAAATATTCAACACAATCATTCAACACACTTGACGTTGAGTGTTTACTCACAGAAGATTTCAATTTTAATATATATCTAACGTCTAACATTTCACGCCTGAGATCTAAAGGCATTTCACCTGATTCAACTTGTAAAGCCTCAACAGAGGTGGTCCTGAACGCCCCAAGACATTATCTTAGGGCTTTCGACTGAACAACTTCAAGTTTGCTTTTTGTGTAGCACATGCAGATCCATAGGCTAGACAACCGAAATCAAGGCGAGATCTAATGAGGGCTCTATATAACATTAACAAACACTTCCTGTCTGCATCCCATTTGGTACTGGAAATACTTCTCAGAAGGTTCAGGACTTTATTGCATTTCTGAATCAGATAGTCCATATGTGGTTTCCATGTGAGCCTCCTATCAAAGAGGCCTATCTAAGTGCCCAGTGTCTGGTCGTGTTGGTGCTGGTATATTCATCGTTAATGAAAAGAGAGAACTTTCTATCCGACTGGCTGATCACGTATCAGTATTTTCTGCTGAACTAGGAGCAATCATTGAAGCATTGCGTTGGATTAATTGTTTAAGGCCTGTTTCAGCGGTTATTTTCAGTGACTCTGTCAGTGCATTACAAGCAATTCGGGTAGGTTCTTCCTCAGCGAGGCAGGACTTGATCAACATTATTCTCGTCCTTTATAATGACTTAAGTAAAGATCTGTTAGATGTCGAATTTTCATTGATCCCTGCTCATAAGGGATTACTTGGAAATGAGAAAGCTGATAAATTGGCTAAAGCTGCATTAGAATTTGATGAATAAGAACAGGATGAAACAATTTTACCTTCTCCTGCAGAGTTAGGCACCGTCAGTATGACCCATGGTAAAACCAAATGGCAGCAAAGATGGGCATCATCCTTAAAAGGGCGTAATTTCTATGGCATCGATCCTTTTATCACTAAATTAAGCATATCTAGAAATAATCGGAGAGAGGAGGTTCTCTTAACCAGACCTCGTCTTGGGCATTGTGGTCTTGGTGCTTATCTAAATGTTATTAATAAAGACATTTCTGCACATTGTACAGTGTGTAATCAGCTTGATAACGTAGGTCATTTTTTATTGCATTGCCAAAAGTATGCTAATCAGCGTAATGCAATGGTGGAGTCTTAACACTTCTCAATACTGACTTCTCATTGTCTGGTATTTTATGTTCTAGGAATATTGTTCACCATGATGTTCAGAATGTCATTCTCGCTTATATTAAAGCGTGAGGCAGTTTTGATACTTTATAAAATATCTAGATACTTAGCAAACCTTTATTATGGGCAAGGTGTAAATGGGCCTAGTTGCCCGAACACTTATACAACGTTTTACTAATCAATCAATCGAAACATCCTAACGTCAAGACCATTTCGTGCATGCAAGCTCTGAGACTGTCAGGAGCAGACAGTTAAACCCCTTCCAATTAGGTAGGACAACAACAGATTGAGCAATGGTGTCTTGCGACCATGTGCGATTTATTCATACAAACGTATGTGCAGTTGAATTTTAGGCCACTATTAACTGGTTCAAACACTGTCATTAGGCATATCCTGTTGCATTTAAAACATGGTATTCTCCGCATAAATAATGCTCGGCTTCAAAATGCACTGTCGTACATCAACAATGTCCTTTTTCTCATGTCCAACGTCATGTAAAAGTTCTTATGAATTAACTCCACATACGCCATGTCTGCTTCAAGTAAGCCAGTTCCTTCTGAATATGAACCATATCCTTCTTCGAATGCCCCTTGCGGACCGGGGTCAGAATCGATTCACAAAGCCCCATTGCTGCTCGAAAGAGGCGACTATAATGGAAAGACTCTTCGACCTTTGGCTGATTGCGTGTTCAAATAGCATTGACAAATGGCGTAGACATTTGTGCCTATTGAGACTAGATTCATTTCATGCGGCTGTAATATAGCAGACAGATATCTAACTGAGGTCTTGGTGTCTGAGAAGTCTAGCCGTCGCAATGCATGCCATAAGCGCCTAGAAACCAATGACCATGGGTTCGAATCCAAGATTATATTGAAAATCTATGACCTGCATCACTTTGGGCTTTCTTCCCACATCAAGTGGTAGCATTACGTCTGTTCAAAGCGGCGTTAAGTGAGTGAGTGCGTATGGTTTTACGCCGCTTTTAGCAATATTCCAGCAATATCACGGCGGGGGACACCAGAAATGGGCTTCACACATTGTACCCATGTCGGGAATCGAACCCGGGTCTTCGGCGTGAGGAGCGAACGCAAAGCGGCGTTAAACAAAGTGCCCTGTTTCTGTGGTTCACGGAAACCTTGTATGTCGTCACATGAACTTTGACCTATGGCGCTTAACCCACGCCATATCAGTTATAATCTAACTCTTATTAAATCTCAGGTGACAAGCATTGGGTTCTCGTGAAAGGCATTAAGCAAGGGGCTTTTCACTCGCTATGCAATATTTATAAACATGCGAGTAGTATTTTAAATCAGTGGCGCACACTGACGTATTTTATGAGGGCTTCAGATGATATCGTCCATATTTTCATGTTTCACGTTGAAAGTGTCATCGATTATTTGTCTTCAGAATTTACCTGCTATGTATTTCAGAAGCCCCTGTAACTAGGATGATATGTTGTAACAAGACGTGCCAACAAATACCAGCACACTGACATATTTAAACAAGTAGGGCCCTGTTTGACACATAGCTGGAATATTGCTGAGTGCGGCGTAAAACAACAAACCAACCACCCAACGTAGTGCTACGACTGTTGCACGTGTCGAAATTATACCACAGGGAACACAGGATACAATCAAATGTACATTTATTCCACTTTCATAAGCTTACATTGCAATCGACAGATACATTGTACATATGAAAATAACATAATTAAAATACACAATCTGCTCAGCCCTGCGTAACACGCCTTCACTCTCACAACCGTTACATTAAATCTACGTGAAAAATTACATCTGTGGATGTGCTAGTACCCTGGCAGCCATGCGTTCCTCCTTTTCCATGTTTTGGCGCTATGTCAATCCTTCAAATCGTATTTCTTGCTGTGACTTGAAGCTCATGAGCTGCTAGTATGACAATTAATATACTGGCGGTATGCAGTTACAGTACAACAACAGTATCACGCTAGTGGGTTGGTACCGTACAACAACAATATCGCGGTAGTTGTAGAACAACATTATCATGCTGGTTAAAGTACAACAACATAGTGTTCATCCAGGAGCAACATCGTGGAGGTTACAATGCAACATCAACGTCGTGGAGGTGGGTGTTTACAATACATCATCAAACTCGCACTGGATCCAGTGCAACGGCAACGTCAAGGTGATTGGTGTAGTGTCTTGCTAACATGAAACAAAGTTCTTTCGATGACACACAACCAAGCAGATATTGGTATTACTAATGTACATGTAGCTGTTCAAGCTTTTACGCACATCCACAGTTGTCCGCCCTGTAATATTATCAACATTTCGGGCCTATGTGTGTCAATTCAGCTGTCATGTTTTCGTGTTCTTGAAGGAGATCCCTCGCGGGTTATTAGCAATATTTCCGAATGTTTAGCGCTTTCAAAACAACAACAGACCGCCTCCGTGGTCTAGTGGTAGAGCGTCCGCCCGGAGAGCGGAAGGTCCGGAGTTCGATCCCCAGCCGCGTCATACCAAAAGACGTTAAAAGATGGTACTTGTCGTTACCCTGTCTGGCGCTCGGCATTAAGGGCTAAAACAAGGACTGGTCGGCTCGGAGTCAGTATACTGTGTCTGAGTGGGGTATTCATGTTAAACTGCGGCATGGTATCTCAGTGAGCTGGCACTATAAATCGGCATCAGTCCGGACTAGTACAAGCAGCCACACACACACGTGCACGTGCATGCACGTCGCTATATAAGTGCAATAATCTTGGACGCGACGTTAAACCCCATTTCACCTCACCTCACCTCAAAACAACAACACAGTCTTGAGCAGTAATGTAATATTTTCAGAATCCAATTTATCCAAGTCAACTGTCAACAGTTTCTTGTTAGATTGCACCTTGCTTTGAAAGGACTGGTTATTGCATTATAGTCGTGCAGATGACATCACAGAAGAGAATATTTGTCTTTTTGCCCTACGTTAATGAAATGTATTTTAAAGGTGGTGCAATTTAAGTTACATATTCATCAAGAGAGTTTTTAATGACGGATATGACCATCTAAGGGATTAATATTGTTGTGTCAAGGGAAGACGTCCATATTTTCCATATAAAAAAAATTATGCAGGTATTTCGTCCACCTGATGGTCGGGTTGTGAGAAATATGCACAAATTACATTGTTTGGGATATTATCTAACCAAGGGCTAGTGTTATAATTATCCGAAACGGTGGAAGTGACCTCCAAAAAGTTCATTAAAGTTACTGTTTTCATCTTGGATAGCCAGTTTGGAGCTTTTGCACCATTTTAGTGCGTCCAATTGCGACACATTTGATGTGTTGGATGACTGAATGCCGGCTTTGAATGCAAGTGCTCTGACTTTGTTTGCAAGCCATCGTATTTGGTTAACATCACAACGATAAACAAGGTCTTTTTCAAATATTCGAGACCAGTGAAGATTCCGGGGTAGAATAGGTCTTCAGCAATCCATGATTGCCGTGAAAGGCGACTATGCTTGTCGTAAAAGGCGACTAACGGGATCGGGTGGTCAGGCTCGCTGACTTGGTTGATGCATGTCATTGATCCCAATTGCGTGGATCGATGCTCATGATGTCAGTAACGGGATTGTCTGGTCCAGACTCGATTATTTACAGACCGCCGTCATATAGCTGGAATATTGCTGAGTGCGGCGTTAAACAACAACCAACCAATCAAATATTCGAACAATCTCTTAAAGTTCCCTCTTCATCTTGGGGCTATAATGGTAGAATTTTGATATCTACTTCAGTGTATGTCGAAAATCATCAATTTCACATTTATTATCACTGCATCTAGGTCAGGGAATTCAAGCTTGTGTGCAACACAATGAATTATCAGAATATAAGGCGCCTCTGCTTTTATTTTGGCTGCCACTCTTTGCGTCGCATCCTTACAGACCATCAAAATAATTGAAACCAGTTCGTCACCAAGTGACATAAGTTTTAGGGACGGCATGTCTCTGTGACCAAGGGCTGCTTTTATTCCATCTAGGTCACCATTGGTGTGGGCGTGTTCAAGTTGAATAATGCCGACATGAAATGACACAGGTACTCCCTGACTAACAAAACGTACTCAACAGTTTCTTGTTCCTTTACTGCAGAGCCAGTACTGCAATCACTATGAACGTTGGCATTCTGCATTTCAGAAAAAAAATCCTCAGGTTATTGCACCATCTATGTTTCTAAAAGTGTCTTGATCTTTTTTCACTGTCATACTGGCAGATGGAGTTTAGTCATTATCGACATATGTACGCTTGTCACCCACACGTGGCTCTGACTCACCACCACAATAAACGAGCAGGCAATATACAGATGTTTGCGACATAATAGCAGATTAATACGTTTCCATTTCGACTGTCAGTTCATTTGTTTGTTAGCGATATTTTGATTTTGTCGTGCTGTGATTGGTTGATAGCTTTATTAATAGTTCAGATTGCCTCAACGATATACCCCAAAGCCCCAATTCAGCATAAATTATAGTGCGTGTGGAAAGGGATGGAACTCTTGTCAGTTTTGGTAAGGCGAAATTTGGCCTATTTCGTGATTAATATACGTGGTTTGATCTAAATATATATCCGCTTGTTGTAAATCTGGATATTATTATAGTTAGATACAGTGGAATCTGTCCAATTCGGACTCGGTTGGGACCGGTAAAAAAGAGAATTACACAGAGAACAAAACGTTGGAAAGAGTGAGTGAGTGAGTTGGGTTTAACGCCGCTTTTAACAATATTCCAGTTATATCAAGGCGTGTCAGCTTAATGTGGGAGGAAAGCCCGAAGTGATGCAGGTCTCAGACGTTTACCACTTCGGTGAAACCCACGAGCACGGGTATGGTGCCGACAAACCTAGAAACATAATCGGGGCGAACCGGGATTCGAACCCACAATCATAGGTTTCTGGCGTGCCCAAGGGACGCAACTCTGCACAGCGAATCGCGGCGCCTTAGACGACTGGGCCACCCGTGCCCCCACGTTGGAAAGAAGACAAAACGAAAGACCATAAGTCAGTGCCAAAACCGAAGCAGAAAGATTCAGCCGAGAAGTATGGCATCAGTGAGCAGACTGTTCTTAAACTTAGTGAAGACTACCAGCAGCAGCAAATCAAGATGGATGATCGTTGCTTTTCGTTTTGTCACAGACTTTCTGTAAGCGGTTGAACCAGTACTTGAACTATTACTAATTTAAAAGAATAATTGAGTATGATTACCGTCGCTGTGCAACCCGCGGAGTGTGTGACGTCATTAATGATGCACTCCACGGAGGCATAAGTGTATTAGTGTTGTGAGATCTGTACATCCCTTGAATGATTTGGTTTATCTAAATTATTTTACAGATATATCCCTGTGCTTTGCATGCACACAATATCCGTTTCATTATAAATGAGGCGAGCTCATAAAAGCCCCACGCACTGATCTGACATAATCATATCTTTGATCTTTGACTTCAAAATACCCTCTAGGGCTTTACATCAAAACATCCATTATTTATGGCTATCCAGAAGTACAAGCACGACAGCGCTTTGAGCTGCATTATTTGTCATCGTGATGCCAGCTAAATGATGGAAATTGTTAGCTATTAACTTGTATAAAACGTAGATATTTGTCATTTTGTGACACCTTTCAATACGAGCAAGGGTCAAAAGAAAGGTACAAATTGAATGCGAGCCTACGACCAGCAGAACCAGTTTGCATTGGCCTTATCCTTTAAAACGAATAGCCGCTCATGTCACCGAAAAAGACGTGGTCATGTTACTTCCACCGTAGTGGCATCATTCCGCATCGTCTGGATCTCAGCTGGCTCCACGAGAGTTTTCAGTTAGCATGCGGGACCAGCTTGGGCAGTCGTGACAACAATGCCAGGGTTGGAATTTCAGGCGTCGTGAAACAAAGTGTGCGAGGAAGCTGTTGTTTGTAGCGTTGTACACTGCACTCACACTCAATACATTAACATCGACTTTCATCGACGATATGCTTATTGCCTTATGGTCAAGACCCGAAGGCTCAGAGCCTGAAATAAAAACAATTACAAGACTTAGAACATATGATGAGAATCCAGGTAATAACGAGGCTGGGCCCGTGGTATGATTCCAACAAGCTACACTCTGCCCACCGGTGTCAAATGTCGGTGTCAAGTGACCCGATAGGTAAAAGTGATTTTGATGAGGCTGAAAACGTGTAGTGCTGGTCCGCATCGCGCAAACCCCTTCACCCCAAAAAGGGGAAAAAGAGCGTCTAACACAGTTCCGATCTGATGCCAGATCTGATGGGGAAGGTGATGTAATGAAAACCACCGTTTTTACATCGTGGCAGGGAAAACGACTCGTCCACTGTTCTGGTTGACAACGTTTACACATATTAAACCGAAATACCACTTCGATCTAAATCGTTGACGGCCTTTGACGTCAAAATCAGAATGGGATACTGTAGGATAGTTACTGTGTGATGGATTCTCATCTATGTATAACGAAAGTTAACTTGGTCTTACCAAGTTCTGTAAATCAAAGCATGCTCTCGCCACTCGTCCACCTCACCGACTCGCAAACCCATCCACCATGCATCAAGACGTCCGACATGATAGATGCAAAGAAAGAGATTTTATGACGCTTCGTATTGTTTGGTTGTGCAAATCGTGTTAGGAGTTATCTCCCGTTATATAATAATATTCTTTGAGATTGACTGGTCAGATAAGGTGGCATGGGGTTAAACGCCGCGTTCAAGATTATTTCACGTACTAGGGCATAGCAACGTGGTAAGACGCGGCCGGCGATCGCACTACCGACCTTTCGCTCTCTGACAAACATCATCCACTAGACCATAAAGGGTATACTTGAAACTAAAAACATCATTTACTAAGTAAAGTGACAGGAATAAAATTTTAGTCACCTTAATTCTAAATATAGAATAACGGTCATTCTGGATATTGTGCCGTGTTGGTTATTTCATCAGTAACGGTATACAGTCTCGTCAATCTGACAATCGGCTTTACCCGACACAAATGATGGGAACTGATTTAATCAGCGCTATTTAGATCCATTAATCCGACAGTCACGACTCCTGCGCGCCTAATTTGCAACGAATTACCCAAATCAGTCTCGTTAATCCGACGCAGTGATCAGCGTGCTCCGTGGTCATCTGCCAGCGAGTACACAGTCTCGTGTTTTGGGTGAGTGAGTATGGTTTTACGCCGCTTTTAGCAATTTTCCAGCACTATCACGGCGAGGGACACCAGAAATGGGCTTCACACATTGTACCCATGTCGGGAATCGAACCCGGGTCTTCAACGTGACGAGCGAACGCTTTAACCACTAGGCTACCCACTAGGCTAACCACTTGATGCCACACGAGTTGGCTCGTAGCTGCATATGACAACGGCTGCAAAGATAAGCTTGCTTAACAATTAACAATTAATGCTTTAAATAAACAAAGCAGGGTTTAAAAAAATCACATGTGAAGATTACCTCAATCTCATAAAAATCAGATGCAGGTTCTCGCTGCCACTGAGAACATCCCGTTACAAGTCACGTCAGAACGACCTTTGACGAACTTGGACCGACCAATGACATAACGAACAGGAAGAATACAATTAAAGCTACATTCATGCGCTCTGCTGCACTAGTTTCAAACTGGTGACGTCCAGTCCACAATATTTATCAAAAGTATTTTAAATCAGTCAACAGTAGTTACATTGTACATGATCATGTATCAGTTGAACATGTACATAACATACATTAGCATGTATCAGTTGTACATGTACATAACATTCATAGGCATGTATCAATTGTACATGTACATAACATATATTAGCATGTATCAGTTGTACATGTACATAACATACATTAGCATGTATCAGTTGTACATGTACATAACATACATTTGCATGTATCAGTTGTACATGACTTTGTACATAACATACATTAGCATGTATCAGTTATGCATGTACATAACATACATAGGCATGTATCAGTTGTACATGTACATAACATACATTTGCATGTATCAATTGTACATTTACATAACATACATAGGCATATATCACTTGTACATGTACATAACATACATTTGCATGTATCAGTTGTACATGTACATAACATACATTTGCATGTATCAATTGTACATGTACATAACATTCATAGGCATGTATCAGTTGTACATGTACATAACATACATTCGCATGTATCATTTATACATGTACATAACATACATTTGCATGTATCAGTTGTACATGTACATAACATACATTTGCATGTATCAATTGTACATGTACATAACATTCATAGGCATGTATCAGTTGTACATGTACATAACATACATTAGCATGTATCAATTGTACATGTACATAACATTCATAGGCATGTATCAGTTGTACATGTACATAACATACATTTGCATGTATCAGTTATACATGTACATAACATTCATAGGCATGTATCAGTTGTACATGTACATAACATACATTTGCATGTATCAATTGTACATGTACATAACATTCATAGGCATGTATCAGTTGTACATGTACATAACATTCATAGGCATGTATCAATTGTACATGTACACAACATACATTTGCATGTATCAATTGTACATGTACATAACATACATTTGCATGTATCAGTTGTACATGTACATAACATACATTTGCATGTATCAGTTATACATGTACATAACATACATTTGCATGTATCAGTTGTACATGTACATAACGTACATTTGCATGTATCAGTTGTACCTGTACATAACATTCATAGGCATGTATCAGTTGTACATGTACATAACATTCATAGGCATGTATCAATTGTACATGTACATAACATACATTTGCATGTATCAATTGTACATGTACGTAACATACATTAGCATGTATCAATTGTACATGTACATAACATACATTAGCATATATCAGTTATACATGTACATAACATACATTAGCATGTATCACTTGTACATGTACATAACATACATTAGCATGTATCAGTTGCACATGTACATAACATACATTAGCATGTATCAGTTGTACATGTACATAACATACATTTGCATGTATCAGTTGTACATGTACATAACATACATTAGCATGTATCACTTGTACATGTACATAACATACATTAGCATGTATCACTTTTACATGTACATAACATACATTTGCATATATCAGTTGTACATGTACATAACATACATTAGCATGTATCAGTTGTACATGGCGATACCGAATTTCCAATTAATTATTGTCAAAACATTTCCACGAAACCAAAAGTGTTATTTCAGGAATAAAAAATGGATTGTATACGAAAGACAATAATTAAGTTTAATGTACGCTACTTACAGCTGCAGTGGTTGAGATGTTGTTTTGGTTGGATAACGGAATATGTTACACAGATGTATTGGATATGTCATTAAGAAGGAGAGGCGTTGCCTTTAAAGCAATACATTAGAAAACATACTTTAATGACTTAATTTAATTTGTGTAGAAGGTGGCCAACATATTCACTTTGACTGCGAAACAGTCCTTATTAATGAGTTTACTTATTTTTGTTCAACATATTTCTGTACTGCATTACAGGCTATATAGTCTTGAGGACACATTTCAGCTGCTGCAGAAGACAAAAGCGTGAGAAAAGTACGTGTTGTAAAAAATAATGTAACCGTTAACAAAACGGTAAACTAAGACGCAACAGCGATTGATCACAGTACCAGCTTCCTACCGCACTCGGTTCTATCCGACATCTTACTTATAACGTTGTTGTGTACAGCAAAACCAGGTATTCCAGTATCACAGTGAATTGGAAAGTAAGGATCATCACTTTAAACGGTAAAAAACATTTAACAATTTCCAGTTATGTTTTACAGCAGCGTAACGGGCTACATATTACCTTCATTAAGACTTAGTCTGTAGTTTCTTACTCTGTTATCAAGTCTGTCCAGATGTATCGTATAAGGGTTTGTGAAGAATAGCTTCTTGTTAAGACTCTTATACCTCGGAGATGGGGATTTTATAAAAAAAATGAAAGCTGTCTTTTCCGATCCATCCTCGACTATAGTACAAGCTTACGTACGAACAAGTTTTAGTATCACTCTTGCCTTTCCTTTGATGTATGGAATCAGTAGAAGCGGATGATGCAAGATGAAAAAAGTCACTCGTTTGATTTTTTAATCAAATATTTCATCAAAGTTTACTTAGTTTAGTAAATTAAGTACCTGGCAAATCATTCCTCCTTCAGGCACAGGCCAATATCTTCCTACTTTCTCCTATAAATGTGTTGCTCAAGCAGATATTGATTGCAAGTATCAACCTTTCCAGTGAAACCATTGTGATGAATTATTGATCTTTGTTGTAACTTAAGTCTAGGTGATCTTAAGGGTAATACCTCCTTTACATAATTATGAAGCACGAGTATAATTGACGGAGATTTTATAATGAGAAAACGATCGCTCTCTGTAGTTGACACAGTGGCAAGGCACACACACGCAAGTACATGTGTTCATGGACTGATCAATGCAGATGCTGCTGAGGTCCTTTGCCGATCTGAGCGAGAGCCATGTAGGCATGACTTTGACCAATGCGCGTAATTCATAGTCTCACCTTCTTTTATAATGAAACGGGAAAATGTCTCACATCCTCTTATACAAGCAAACAGACAAGCAGCTAAAACATTGGCCCAATATTGTTTTTAGACACTTTTACTCTTTTTTTTAACCACATTATTTTGTTTGAAGTGACTGATCTAATGAATGCTACAGAATGGCGTGTCGATATTTGCGGAATAGAATAGCGTGAAATGGTAATAGCCTGAGCTTAATTAAATCCACAGTATTGCGTGTTAAAAGTGTGGTGTGTTGATTGACTGTCAACGAACGTCCGGTAGTACTGATGTATGTATATCTGCTGACTAAACACACAGGCGTGATAACCTCTTTATCATATAATGCCATTCTTTAATTCTGTGCTCGAAAATCTCTTCCCATATCTCACAAAATCTTACCTAAACAGTGCAAGTCTTCCTGGAATGTGCTCAATAATATATATTATGTCAGAGGGTAAGTGATGTGTCAGTCGGACAGTGACAGTAGCCAATATAGTTCCAACTAAAACCTGTTTCTTATACAGTGGCGTAACTACATATATGCAAAACAACATTTGCCTACAACATTGTTTTTACTAGCCTTTCTCGGTAATCCATCGGTCTGTCCGATAGAGTAACTGCCCTTTATCAAAGTCTAGTCTTTGTGACGTCACGGCCAGGTCAAACGTTGACACTCGGCCTGTCCTGTCATAAGTTCAGTCAGATGTACACGCAGCGACAAAACGAAACAAGGTGGCAATTCGAACATATTTCGGCCAAATCAAACTGTTTTAATTTGTGGAAAAGCTATCAACCCGCAGAGGTCTACAAGCACAGCTACGGAAACTGATCCCGCTTGGCTAGTGACGCCCTACTGAAATATTATTCATGAAATATTATGTATTACAATCTATAACATATGTAACATCCAACAATTTTGTGACAAAAATCCAAATATCTGTTTGATATACATCTATAATGCATCGTTCAACACATTACGAAGAGTATGACTTCACAGCTCGTGGACGTAAATAATATGCATAACGTTATCGTTTGGAGGCTTGTTTGAGTACCACTGCTATCAGTGCAAGGCTTGTTTGAGTACAACTGCTAACAGTGCAAGTCTTGTTTGAGTACCACTGCTATCAGAGCAAGGCTTGTTTGAGTACCACTGCTATCAGTGCAAGACTTGTTTGAGTACCACTGCTATCAGTGCAAGGCTCGTTTGTGTACCACTGCTATCAATGCAAAGCTTGTTTGAGTACCACTGCTATCAGTGCAAGGCTTGTTTGACTACTACTGCTATCAGTGCAAGGTTTGTTTTCAAGTTTTTACTTATAGCGAGCCTGATTATGTTTCTAGATTTGTCAACACCATCAGCACCATCGACATCATCTCCAGCTACACAGACATTGATATTGGTGGAGTTGACCGAGGATGTGGCCTGTGCCCGTGGGTTTTACCTGCATCACTTCGGGCTTTCTGCCTACATTAAGCTGACACGCCGTGATATAACTGGAATACTGTTCAAAGCATTAGACTCGCGCACTTACTTATAAGCAGCAGAATATCTGCACTTGTTCACAGAAGTTGTAATTCAAAATAAACGTACCGTTCTATTTTAACCAAAATCAGTCGATCACTTGATTGTGAGTTTACAGGCCGCTGTCGCATGAAAGGACTACTGTGCGGAGCCAGGCAACGACACGTACTTGTTAATGCAAATTATGTGAGTATCGGGTGCTACCAGTAGGCCAGGCCTTCCTTTTTTCGACAACACCCGATGTCATCACTGATATATAGTGATCGATGTACATACTCTTCTCTTCCCCCGGGGCGGTCGGGTAGCCTAGTGGTTAAAGCGTTTTCTTGTCACGCCGAAGACCCGGGTTCGATTTCCGACATTGGTACAATGTGTGAAGCCCATTTCTGGTGTCCCCCGCCGTGATATTGGTGGAATATTGCTAAAAGCGGCGAAAAACCATACTCACTCACTCACTTCTCTTCCCCATCGTTTTGCCCTTTACTCTCAGTGGAATCTGTTTCGGTGGATAATCGAGACTTGTTATTCTCTTGTGTTGACTTTATATATTAACATGGCATCCCTGTGCTTTGTATGCATATAGTCACTTTCGTAAATATTCAGGCTACACTTTATTATATCAATTCTCACAACACCGTGGTTCCGATCCTGTCTGCATAATAACAGTTCTGAACAGACTACAAATCAGCTTCAACACTTGAGACCCATCTATTGATGGCTGTTATAGTACAAGTCCTCGCAGCAGGATAAAAGCCATGTGTGTGTGGCATACGTAGTTTCAAAGACCGTCGTGTGCAGTTCCAGCCAGATATAGACACCATAATAAACTAGAAATAAAAGATATCAATAAAACCGAATCATCTGACTCATACTTAGATCTATGTCCAAATATCTAGAGTGCTAAAAAACTGCAAGAATGTGTGACAAGAGGGATAACTTCAATTGTTTCATAGTCAACTTTCCCTTTATATCGGGAAATATTCCAGTAGCTCCAGCCTTTGGGGTCTATATTTAAAAGCTTTTGAGGTACAATCGAGCATGCCCTTTTCTAGAAAGATTTCAAAGAGCGTTATATTCTTGCACAAAAGTTGTTTGATCAGGGTTGCAACATGCAAGGCCTTAATAAAGCCTCCAAGTGGTTTTATGGTAGACACGTAGTGAACATCTCCAAATATGACGCATAGTTACAAAAAGGATTTTCCAATTCAATTCCTTATTTTGACTTGCACTATGCGTTCCAGTGTTTCTGTTTGTTTTTTCCTCTGGTGAACAAGTTGACTTTGCATGTGCTTGTGACGGCTGCAACCGGTGGGTCGGGATACCCTTATCTTTTGGCAAATACCTGCTTTCATCATTCCCTTCTGGTAATTCATAAACACATGCTTATGCTTTAGCTGGAATCGTACAATGGGATCGGCTTTTAGAAATTATTTCTAATGATTATGAAAATGGTTCTTTCGCTTATATTTATTTTGTAATATCCAAAATCTGACTTTATTATTGTCGTTTAATACCCTGCAAGTACAATGACTTTTTTTCTACAATTTGATAATAGTGTAATCAGACGAATTTTACGTTAGTATCTCTTTGCTTCTCGTGGAGAGATACACATATGTGGTAGAACATAGAGGGCAAAAGGAAAGTGAGTCTAGGAATAACAACGAGCACATCATGTAACTCATCTACGTTACTAGGCCAAACATGCACCGTCGATGACGAAGATGACATGTCATGTGATGAAAAACATGATGCATGCTGAATGCATAGTCGATATACGCTGAAGACAACATTGTATTTGTTGAACACATAATGCACGTTGAACGCAGTGTCAGTTGCGAAGCATATTATCAGAACAAATGCTCGTCCTTGAGACAAAACTTGTCCTGTGGATTTCATTAGTTTGATTAGTATCTATCTGTTTGATTTCGGTGCCAACACAATCACCATGATCATAATGATACCGCTTACATTTACGTAGCGTTATCGCTGTGTACATCAATTTTAATTTCTCATCTACACCATGGTCTGAAGCAGAATCATCTGCTTGAAGACAATTTACTATCTCAGGAAGGCCATCCCTATAGACCCTCATCCATTATTTATGAACTCAAGTCATAATGTCCTCTTTAGAAAAGCTTCTCTTTGAAGCTTGCACTCCCAACTGCAACAGCACCTGTCATGTGTGAACAGCAATTTGTTTGCAATCTCAAAATTTCAAAAAGGGATGGGTTGGATGCATTTCGTTGTTGCCTGCCTGTTATGTAGGAGACAAGTTGTTAATTTATATATTAAAAAAAAAATAGGAAGTCGTCACACTCATCATGTAGATGGAAAACATTCTTCTTGTTTTTGTAAGATGTATCCATGCAATATATTTCAGTCCACGTAAGAACATAATCAATCATGTACATGTGTCAAATTGGTAAAGCACGTGTCATGTGTGAATGGAAACAATCGGTGTATGAATCTATGTCGCTGGTTAGACAGGGTGCATTATTTATCAGCTGGATAGGAAAGGTGGCAATACATCTCTATATGTGTGTCTCAAGCCGAACATTGCAGATTCAATGTTTGACCCATTGTTTAGCGACTGACTGCTTCGAGCGAGACGTGTAATTCGCGCGTTTGTAATTCTATCAGTACACTTCAATCTACTAAAGTAAAGAATCCATCGTCGTTATGTGCCAAAGTAGTCTACCACATACGTGTACCACATGTTATGTGCAGATAGAAATAGCCTGACATGTGGAGGAGATTAGGTTAAGGTACAACAGAGAAATCTAGATGGCTGATTAAATGGGACGTTTTATGTACTTCCCCGATTGTAAAGTTGACATGAAACACACATGCAATTCGCAATGTGTATGCGGATCTCAAGACAAATATTACACTCTATTTCAGTTGCTGCCAATGACGGAGTTTGACCGATTCTTTACTGACTGCCTACATGAAGCGATACTGGTGTATTTGACGTGTCATACAGGTGTTACTGAGATGTTATACAGGTGTAACCGAGGAGTCATGAAGGTCTACCTGTTGTGAAGTGCCCCACATGTGTAACTGAGGTGTCATACTAGAGTAGACCCGTGAAGATTCCGGGGTAGAATAGGTCTTCAGCAACCCATGCTTGCCGCAAAAGGTGACTATGCTTGTCGTAAAAGGCGACTGACGGGATCGGGTGGTCCGGCTCGCTGACTTGGTTGATGCATGTCATTGATCCCAATTGCGTGGATCGATGCTCATGATATTAATCACTGGATGGTCTGATCCAGACTCGATTATTTACAGACCGCCGTCATACAGCTGGAATATTGCTGAGTGCGGCGTTAAACAACAAACCAACCAACCATACTAGAGTAACCGAGGAGTCATATAAGTGCAAATACGATATCTCACAGGTGTAACTGTGGTGTCCTGTTTCTTTATTAACAAGCATGTCTAGTACGTGTTACTGCAATATCAAGAAGATGCTATTTTGGTGTTGGTCTGACAACAGCGGAATTAATTGATGTCACGATGCTGTAAATGACGGTTTTACGTACCCGCTCCACTGAAGGTGAACAACAAAATTATCCGTTATTGGCAAATTGAATGATAAACGTGTTTTAACAATGCATAATAATAATTGCATTATAATTGAAATATGTTAATTTAACAGTATTATTTCATCGTTATTTGTCATAAACAGAATACTACACTTATTCCCGTTAGATACCAATTTTGCGACACCAATAGATTTTCTATATGGTATCTCATGACCGGGCGAATACGACGTCAGATACCATAGGAAGTTCCCGAGTTTCGTAAAAATTGTATGTAACAAAAATGTTTCTGCTGTTGTGTGTGCAATCCTGGCAGAATTTCACGTGGGTAATATTATACATGTGAACTGGTTACTGGTTACTGTATGTTTTCAAAGTGCAATGATCGGCCCTGTGAGAAGAAGATTGGTGGTTCGATTCCTTGTATTACAAGACTGCCCCGCCCATTTGCCAGATGCCTTAATTGTCTGAAAGTTTAAGTTTGCCACAGTTGAGTTCTCCAGCTATCCATTGTTTGTTACCCGAGAGGTGAAATGTATTATTCTCGATCATGCCGCAATTGTCCAAAATTTCATGAAAATATAAGACATGTAATAAAAGTCAATTTTCTGCAAACCTGCCATGTTTGTCACAAAATAAAATATCTCCCACAATATATGCACAATTTATTAAAAACATGTAAATTGTGGAAACTCAGTATTCTCGTAACAAGCTGAGGTCGGGACTAACAAATGTCAGTTGTTGTCCTTAAGAAAATTGTTCATTAGTTCATCATTACGAGTAGAAAATGCACCAATACATAATCCTATTGTATCTTGGTTGATCAATTATTTTACCCATTAACTTCAAAGGAATTTATTTATTTGATCTTAATTATACAGAGGATTAAATCTATTAGGGCTGGTCTCTTACCACAACAGGTAAATCTCATATATTTTGACAAGCCACCTCTACGTCACTGTAACAAATGGGTATCTGGCAAATGGAGTATGATCTTAAACACGGTACTTGTTTCTCTGCCTGGCTTTTGTCATCAAGGGGATAAAACAAGGACTTGTGGGTTCGGAGTCAGTATATTGTGTCTGAGAGAGAAAGCCATGTTAAACTGAGGCATTGATTCTAAGTGAGCTAGCGGTATAAAACCGGCATTAGTACAATCAGCAGCAACACAATACGTTCCAGTTAACCTTCAGACATTCCAATGTATAGGTCCCCGAATGCATCTGCTCGAAAATGTTCACATACAGCTCATAAACAAACAATGTTTCACAATCGGAATGTGTCTTTTCTCACTTACACACAACCCCTCGGAAATGTTAACGGTCAGTTCATCGGATGAGTAAATGGATATCCATGGTGTGTATATTCTTCTTATTTAGCTAAGTTGAAACCACGCTCAAACGTCTAATGCTGCCAACCCTCACCCTTCTTCACGTTACGTGGCCGATAATGCCGGATGAATAATAAGACGAATAAATGAACAGGAAATGGAGGTTTAAGGTAATATAACGCCATACTAATTGTTTATTTAACGAAGGGCCATGCATATAAACTCAGTATTGAGACTAACGGCGGCCGTTACCTCAGCAAAACGTGAACATCACTTTTTGCTCTTTGCTGTCAAGCTAAATTCTGAACTGTCTGGCGTTTAACATTTTAAGTGGCATTTGAAAAAGGTTGACTTGAAGACTAACTTTCATTCAACGAAATATACAGATGGAACTGAATAACGGAACACTTCGGTTTAGACACAGTAAAATGATAAATACTATGCTATCATGCATTGCCAGCCTTGTCTGCCAAATACGCGTTAGCAACACTGTGCTCAAACATCATTTGATACTGACATGTGTTGAATTGTATGCGCGCTATTTCAAATGTATTGACAGTAAAGCTTATTTCCCTATATCTTTTATTGCTCCCTTATTCGTTCCCATCATTACAGATTATAAGTTTGACTTGTCAACCAAAAGGTGTTTTTCTCCCTGTGGTTATAAGATTTGGTAATGGCATGATCGTAAGCTTCAGAAAAGGCATGATTTGACATGCTAATGGATACAACTTCACTAATGTCTCCATTGTATGCTTTGTTTGTTGGGACCTGATAATCCGCTGTACCTGGCTGTCCTTTGTGTGGTCACCTATATGCGACAGCATGCATAGTAGAATACCTTAAGTTTTTATATGTTTACTATTTATTTTGTTTCGCGTTTTCGTCGTTTCCGCAACTAGAAATGAGGCAATAGATTGTGTCGTGGTACACAAGCTGGTTGCTCAGATAAATGCAACTAATCAACCATTAACAACAAGACGATCCCACGAGGAAGATCTATTATGTCAAGAAATACAACTGACAAAGGCAATCTCTGCACAAGTTAAAAGGCCCAGAAAAGGAGATAATTTCCACGAAATGAGATATCCAGGGAGCACTTTTCTTGCCAAGGTGCATCGTCCAAAAAAAATAATTTAGACAATGAGGTACATGCGGTACCACTTTCTGTCACAAAGGAGACATCGATGTGCTCATAACTGTTGAAAGATTGCAATTAATTATGGCTTTACTTTAATAGAAGCTGTATGAAACGTTGGATGTGTTACAGTTCACATACACATGCGCAGTTCGCTCGATTGTATGTTTAAGTCAGGATACTATCAATGAAGAGCAAGTTGAAGCATTGTAGACAACGAAAGGGAGTTCGAATTATTTTCGAATTAAAGTGATACTTGACTGTGATGCTGTCAATAATCCTGGTAGCTTTTGTGCTTTACTGTCAGTTGGAAAGGACATATTACGCACGATCTTGACTGCAGTTGTGCTTCATTAGATCTAACGGCACATGTGCACTTCTTGTTGTGTATGACAAATTGTCAACATACATGAGATACAAAGCTGCACCGCAACATACAATTCATTGTTATAAAATCACAATAACAAAAGAATCAATGTTCCCACCTTCCCGACTACAAAAGTCCAGTTTCCGTCCTTGCCGAACTCGGCTGGAATTATGAAGTTACATGTTGCCTGGACAAACGACTCTATGCATAGTTCAATCAAATCCCTTAACGAAATTGACATCAGGTTCGTAAACTGCCGTGCATATTTCGGTCGATTGCAGGATTTGCAAAGCATGTGCACCGCCAACTCGGCATCAACAGATATTTTCCAAATCTATTCATGCTTGACAACAGGGTGCTTATGTGATTTGATGCACTTCGCGAAGTAAGACTATTTTTATCACAATACAAAATTTGATTATCAATCAGCAAACGCAAGTGATATGATATTAAGTTGAATCTGATTGGTCAATAGGAAGGACATGGAAGGTAAATAACTCGTAATAGCCACTGGTGGCGCACCGACCGAGCCCAGATATTCCAGCCTAGTTCGGCAGAGGTTAGTGGTTAAAGCGTTCGCCGGTCACTCCGAAGACCCGGGTTCGATTCCCAACATGGGTACAATGTGTGAACCCCTTTTCTAGTGTCCCCCGCATTGATATTGCTGGAATATTGCTAATAATCGGTGTAACACCATGCTCACTCACTTAAAACACCTAGCAATGACATATCTCAAACGTGTAGAAAATCGTAGAAATTGTATTAAGTTTCATGATTGATTACCTGCCATGTGCCCAGTGAGTATGCGGAAGAAAAGTTCTATATTCTATATTCCAGGAATCTAGAAACTTGGGTCTTCTTTGATGTATGGAGTAAGTGGAAGCAGATGAAACCAGATGATAAAAAACACTCGGTCTTGTGTGAAATGTAGTATATCAATGCATTTCAATCCACTTAAGAACAGAATCCATCATAGATAAGTGGCATATCAGTCTTCCGTATGTATGTGGGGCACCTGTTATATGTTGATAGGAATAGTCTGGTATACGTGTAGGATATTGGAAATAGGCAAGACATCAGAACCTAGATCGCTGATTAGATGGGCTGTATATATTTGACTGATAATAAAGGTGGCATGAAGCCAAATATTTTTCATGACTGTCGTGAGCGAATGGACGTCTGCCGCGAGCGACATGTTTTGAATTATTTTGTCAGAACCCGTCATCACCATTACTCGCCATTGTGAACGTTTATCTTAAAGTTTCATCCAAACCTTGTTTTCGTTTATTTTATGCATACAACTTCTTTATTCTTTAGTATCCACGATGGCACAGTATCCCAAACTGAAGTTTTATTGTTTGCTTGTTGACTTCGTATCTGTCATAAACAGGGAATATTTCTGTTATCTGTACATTGATATTGATTTGAACAGAATCACGGGATTATATCGGCGTTATGAATTTACTCACCCCAGACATTTCTTCAAAGGCATATTCTTGTCTCTCTTCATGTGAATTAGTTTCCTTGAAAAGGCGCCGATCTTCGTCTACATTTGGGATAACAGATACATTTATTTTCGCATGAGTACTTGCGGGAGATACTTACATGAAGACAAGCTCTCCCGTAAACAGATCAGCAAATGTACAGGCATCACTGAGGGTCTATATAGCTTTATGCCGTGTTAAAAAGGGTTAAACTGTGTGTGTGTGTGTGCGTGTGTGTGTGTGCGTGCGTGCGTGTGTGTGTGTGCGTGTTTGTTTGTTTGTGTGTGTGTGAGTGTGTGTGTGTATATGTGTGTGTGTATATATATATGTGTGTGTGTGTGTGTGTGTGTGTGTGTGTGTGTGTGTGTGTGTGTGTGTGTGTGTGTGTGTGTGTGTGTGTGTGCGTGCGCGGTTATACAAGGGTTATACGGGTGATACAGTCGTGAGTAATGGGGGATTCCCCTGAGGTCCTGTAAAACTGGCAAACAAAATAAAATGGCATGATGCATTGAGTTGTTTCATTTATGAACGACTTTATTGTTGTTACGAATGACGTACAGGCTCACAGTGACATTGTTTATTCTAAAGCATGTTTTGCAGCTTGATGTTGTTTATGAGCGAGAAGGGCCCGCCGACCAATGATACGCTTTCATAGCATACACATGTACATCTATTTCGTACAGAGGGCATAGATGGAGCATCAGTCCAATATGACACAGCATGGTGACATCAACAATAATTCAACAATGATACAAAGTATATCCAATACAGCGCAGAGGACACTGAATTTAATATTGTGCTACAAATATCGTGAAAAATGAAAAGAGTTGTCTTTGGTGTTGTTTCTATCTTTTCTATAAACAACTTGTGGTTCAACTCGGCCTTGTTGACACTCAATTCTGTGTGGTATCTCCATGCAGTGGTATCTTGCTGATGGTCTTCAGAACTATTGGAGGTTAGGTTAAATGGGGTTTAACGTCGCGTCCAAGATTATTGCACTTATATAGCGACGTGCATGCACGTGTATGTGTGTGTGTGGCTGCTTGTACTAGTCCGGACTGATGCCGATTTATAGTGCTAGCACACTGAGATACCATGCCGCAGTTTAACATGAATACCCAATTCAGACACAGTATACTGACTCCGAGCCGACCAGTCCTTGTTTTAGCCCCTTAATGCCGAGCGCCAGACAGGGTTATAACAAGTACCATCTTTTAACGTCTTTTGGTATGACGCGGCTGGGGATCGAACCCCGAACCTTCCGCTTTCCGGGCGGACGCTCTACCATTAGACCACGGGGGCGGTCCTCAGAACTATTGGAAGCATGAAAAGTACCCTAGATGTTACGTGCCTCAATACAATCTTGACCATACCAGTTACCACTTGTTTGCATCGTTTTCGTCTCGCAGGGTTTATAACACGTTGTTATCATGTTTGTAAACCATTCTGATGCACTGAGTCATATGCACAATATCAAATACAGCGCATTTCACAGAATTTGATATTTTGCTACATATACCTTGTATCCTTTACTAATTGTCTCTATTTTTAGTTTATAATATATACTTTGTCAAAAGAGTTTAGTAGAGGGGAGGTTTCCTGTAGACGGTAGTTTGGATCTTGTTGTTGGGTTCTCTGGATACAAGTACTTCTAGGAAGGGGTTGTTGTTGGTTGTTCTCTGTCTCCATCGTGAACGAGACTTCTACAATAAACCAGAAGTTGCTATTCACAAAGTTGTACGTTTTCTTACTTACTCACCAACATCTAGAATGCCAATCAAACAGTAACGACACAAATTGTAAACAGTTCTCTACTTCTGTAGTTACGCTATTCGGTATTCAGCAATATCCTTTTTATACGGACACCCAGAGCTGGACGGACTTTGGGTTTTCAAAATTTGTGTACAGATTAGATTAAACACATGTTGCTTCATGCGAAGATTTCTGTAGGGTAATTCTCATCTTATTCGAAAGTCGTGAACAAACTGATGAATATGTGTGCCTTACACGATTTGCCTACCTTATTTACACCTAACTTAAACCTAATTTTCATGTGAGCATCGTGTATTTATATATATACACGAATGTATAGTTATACATGTGCAAAATTACTTACGTGAGTTGTGCATGCGGACGGGGTAAGAGAGTTATAGGCCTACAGTTGGTTTGATCTTTTTCGTTGTCCTTCTTAAATATTGGTAATATATATCACCGCATATCTGTACAGTGACAGCGCAGTCACCAATGGACTAATCCAAGGCACAGTTGTGATGTTTGTCATTACGCTCTTGGTATAAACGCAATATGTAGCAGCTCATTTTAGAGATTCCGGACGATGTGCGGGAACGGACGTGAATCCAAACCCTCACGTCAAACGAAGAAAAGAAGCGGTCATGTTACTTCCGGCCTGTCTCTCATGATACTCTACTTCCGCCGTCGTGCCATCCCTCCGCATCATCTGGATCCCAGCTGGCTCCACGGGAATGTATTCAGACACGATGTGGGATCAATTAGGGCAGTCGTGACAACAATGCTATCAAACAGAATGTGGACGGAGGCTGCGTGTATACAGTGAAGTAAATGTGTAGTTTATACCGCTGGATTAACGTCAGAGTGAAAGGTACTACTACATAATCCATTTCTGGGATTGTTATTAGTTCTGGTTTAGGTCTAGTCATGTATTTTGTCAAGGAGCGTGTAAATCCTGGCTTATATAGGAAGGATGAAACGCTCATTGTAAAAGAAACGACAAAAACCCGTCGATTGTATGATTCCGACCATATCATGAGCATGGATCCATGAATAACTATCCAATAGTGACGATACAAGGTGTTCACGAAAAGGTGAGCGTATCCTGCCCCGCCGGTAACACATGCAAAAGCAAGTCAACTATCCACCTGACCAAAACACGGGCACGTATGGCACAAGTCAAAATAGGGAATTGCATCTGACATTCATATGTTTTTTTTACATTTTTCAGGGCATAGTTTGATGCATACACCCCAAAAAGCGTTCATGAAGTCTTCAAGGATTCAGACAGTAATGATTTAGGTAGAACACAGATACAATAACGACTGTGAATGCACCTTAGAATCATACACAGACTACACTGGTATAACCATGTCTTTCTGACAAACAAAACTTCACACACTGAGACGCAAATAAAAGCACAATTTCATAAATGTGTAACGTTAGTGTTAATGCTACTGGACGTGTTAAGTGTGTTTATCCTAACATAACCTTATACCATGATGACAAGGTGGTTTTGGTTGAAATGTTTGTCGCCTAGGTGTTCCACAGGTCAGTAAAACACAGTCATAGACATCAAACTCAAGTCATCATTCACGAGATCCATATGGGTATAAAACACCATTGGTATTTTAATACTTCTGTTGATTTTTTTGGTACAATAGTCATACCAAAATGTAGTGGACGGCCCTCAGAATCTTTCAGGCGGGCGAAGAGTGCCTTAAAAGTCAACGTAACGACAATGTATCATCTGCATGAACGCGTCAATAGAGCCAAGATCGACATGGTAGTGGTCTTCCTCGCTGACGAACGTATTGAGACATTTTTGTCTTCCTTGATTCCGCAATAGTGTTGAAAGCTTGCAGGACTCAGATAGGGATCCCGTCCGCACTTGCCAAGTCATCTTCCCGAGGCAAGAGAATTAACTGACTTTATAAGTCCTGTCCCCACCATTGCCGAACCAGGCTGGAATTCCTGGGGTCGATCGTAGCGCCGCCAGTGGCTATTACGAGTTGTGTCGCTACTATGCCTCTCCTACTGAATAATCAGATTCTACCTCTCGTATCACACTCGTCAGGTATATGCTTCAAACAAAATGGCGGCGCCCAGTCAAGACGGTCTGATCGTAATCAAGATCAATATTGTGATAAAACAAGTCTTACATCGCAAAGTGCATCAAATCACGTGAGCATCTTGATTAAAAACATGAAAAGATTTGGAAAATATCTGTTGACAACGAGTTGGCTTTGCAAATCCTGCAACCAACCGAAATCTGCCTGACAGTTTACGAACTGGATTTCGATTTCATTGCGCGATTTTGATTGGACTTTGCATAGACTTGTTAGTCCAGCCTAAATCTAATCTAACTTCGTAATATCAGGCTAGTTCGGCAAGACCCTTATAGTCAGTTAACGCCCTTGCCTCTGGAAAAGTTGCCAAGTAGACAACAGGCAAGTCGATTGTCAAAAAGTCTTTAATCGCGCCCTTGTCACTCGTATATATACTCACACGCAAAAGAACCGCAAGTCGAGTATGCAGTATACATGTTATCTATTTTCAACAGTAAAGACATGAAATACTAATAGGGCAAGATTGACAAAAAATTCACTGAAGACAGTTTAATGGATTAAAAGGCAGATGACATAATTGTTTTTTTCAAATGTTAAGGGCTTACACAGTTTCGGGTCAAAACCCAAAATGTCAGTCAATACCTGGTGTGACATCTATTAGCATTGATCACTGCCACACATCTCCTGTACATTGAGTGGATCAGACGATTTGTGAAGGCCCTAGGGATCCTCCTGCACACATCCAGAGCAGCTTTGCATAGTTCATCGGCAGTTGTAGGGACTGGGCGCACATTGTGCAGACGCCTTTGAACCTCATCCCACAAGTGTTCGATTGGGTTCAGATCAGGGCTGAGGGCTGGCCACGGTAGAACACGGATGTTGTGTTGTTGCAGAAAGGCCATGGTAGCTCTGGCAACATGGGGATAGCGTTGTCCTGCTGGAAAATGTGTTGTTGATGTTGTGCAAAAAATGGAACAACGTGGGGTCTGATCACTTGGTCGATATACCGCTTAGCAGTGACGCCGTGTCCCCGACCTTGACCAACATTCAGAAATCATATGGGTCCAAGTCTCGCATTAAGTCCAATCCCTGCACTGCCCATATCATGACGCTAGGTCCACCCCATGGACCCCTTTCCACAACGCTTCTGTCAGCGAAACGATCACCTCGACGCCGCCAAATTCTGACTCTTCCGTCTGCATGGGAGACAAAAAAGCGACTTTCATCAGAGAAGATGACACGCCTCCACTCACGATTACTCCAATTGCGATGACCCTGTGCCCACTGAAGTCGTGCTTGTCGATGCCGTGGTTGGAGAACAGGACAACGTGCTGGTCGGCGACATCTGAGTTTGTTGGAACGGAGACGTCGGATCACAGTGTCCCGGCTAATGTGTCGATTATGTGTTCCTATGGTCTGTCGAGCACTTTCACTTGCAGTAAGGAACGGATGTCGCTGGTGTTGACGGGTAATCTGCCGATCTTGTCGAGGTGTGGTGACCCTAGGACGACCGCTCCGAGGAAGGTCATCTGTGGTCTGTGTAGCATGGTATCGATGCAGGAGACGGTAAATTGTGGTTATGTTAACGTTGAAATGATGGGCAACATCTTGGACAGACTCTCCAGCTTCCAAACGTCCAATAGCCTGGTTTCTCTGAATTTGAGTTAGGCGTGGCATTGTTGACCAAGGAGTGGTAGGTCCAAGAATCGGCCACAGTTTTATACCCACTACAGTTCGTGACAGTTCGTGCATTTTCGATTTCGCGAGAAATGGGTGCATGATACCCACATTTTCATTGAAATGGTGCGTTTTGGCGATTCGTTTTTAATGTTGCGTCTTTACTCGAGGCTTCTAAAATGCAACCAAAAATATTGATAACACCATCAGGCTTCACTACATGCTCAAACTCGTATCAATTTATGGTTCCGTGTTTGTTACCTATTTGCTTAAAACCACTTGCGTTTCTTTTGCGTGTGAGTATAGGCACAGTCATCATCTAGAAACTTCTCATCCCGAAACTCTCTGAAACGATGAAGCCGGTTATGTTTGTTTTTTAGCAGGCAAGTTAACTCTAAATTCCGCTGAAACGCTGCCTCCGACAGTCTCCGACATTTTACCAGCGGTTCGGTTATTTTCTGCCACTGACAATCACAAATGCTTACAATAATCTCTACTGTCATTTAATTCATGCGTCATCATCAGTGCAGAGGGATGATTTTAATCAGATTGCGGATTAACGCCTATGCTTGCTGTAGAGAGAGACCGGTGGGCGGGTCCGACTGTCATGAGATATAGAGTGTAATTAAGTGACTGGAACCAGCGAGGTGGACCCATTATCTTCTGGAATATTTGCTCAGACTGGGACAGTGTCAGTGTTCACAGATAGAATCTATTCGTTGACCAAGTGTTCAGGCCCAAGGTTTTTACGAGTGTTTGGTCCAACCCAACTGTACGTCTTTCAGCAGGAGCGTGTTAGTCCCTGCACTGCCACAATCCTGCAGCATCTTAATATCAGGAGTCTTCCATTGCCAGCATTTAACCCAAATGAATTCTTAAGAGTGAGCTATAATCACACCTTGCCAATTGCGCCCCTCTCCAGAAGATTCGCAGATCTTTGTGCGGCCATTTGTCAGGTATCGGTCGTCTTTTTCATTCCATTTATCATGACATGTGTTGCAGCTATTGATGCAAATGTAGAGCACACAAGGCACTGACTTTGCAAATGCATATGCAATGAATACTGAACAACAACTCCTTGCAATTGTATAAAGATTTATTTCATAATTACACCTTTGAACCAAAGGGATGGCAAATATTTATTCGATCATACATAAAGACGGTTGTGTCTTGTCTTCAAGATTGTCACCAGGACGTATAATCTTCATGAGTAAGCTATCGCTGACGAAAATTTTCTTGTTAAGAAAGCTGTATATCGTCGGTGATGTTGTCATTATGTCATTACGTTCATCTGGATAACGGGAAAACGTTGTCATCATGAGGTTATGCATATGGATGACACAACAGCACAACATTTTCGACGTTGTAGCATCAATTATTGTAATGATCACACTAAACACAGTAATTCTGTTCGAAAACGGCTCTAATAACGGACATAACCGGCTGCAGAGATAATAGCGCCGTCAAACGAAATATCAGCATATTTTGGACTGGGCATATGTTTATTCAGCCACTATCGATTTAATCCAAATAATGTCTCTTTAGGACACATTGATACTTATGACAAGAAAACATCTAAGCATGATGTATGAGGGATGACTGTCTTCTACGACAAAGTGTACGTCAGTCTCTCGGTAATGTCATAATATAATTGTCGTCTAAGGCGACGTAATTCACTTTGAAGTCTTGTGTACCTTTTGACACGCCAGGATCCCGGTTCGCCCAGGTTCTGTTTTCCAAAACCATACCCGTGCTCATGGTAAACGTGTGAAGCTCCACATTGAGCCGTTCACGCCCTGATATAACTGTAATACTTTTCAAAGCGGCGTTAAACCCAAAACGGTGTCAAATCGTCAAAGAGAAGGCGAAAAATATCAAGGTAGTCCCGTAATTGTCTTTAATCTCTACACCTGTCACTGATGTATAGCCTCCTTGTGGGCTGTCCGTTGTCACTGATGCATATAAGTCCTAGCACACTGTTTTTGAGTTAAAAGATTCAACAGTGTTAACACATATCAAGGAAACTTCTCGGCCATCTTGAAATTGGCGGCCATTTTGATTTTTTGCAGATTTGTCATTAGTCGCAAACGTTCAGTAGTTGTGAATATGGTTTTAGAAACAAAATATGGTTATTTCGCGTTTTTTCATCAAAACTTTGAACCTCATCTGAAATATGGAACTAAGATATATTAATAATTGGTGGCCATATTGGATTATGCAAAATAGACATATTTCCCAAACTGAGATTGCTTGGGACTTTTAGTATGCTGTTTTCGGGACCTTGTAGAAATGCATTGTGGTGAAATAAATTCTGTTGCAATTTGCTCCAAGTATGACCTTATTTTGCCTGGACAACATTACAATATAATGCCTGCTCCTAACCCCAAAGGTTTGTCTTCCATTATTCGCCTGAGCTACCAATACCTAGAGCACCGATGCTCACCCAAATTAATAATTAGGTTGCAAAGGCTCTCTCATGTGAGGGGGACACGGGTGACCCAGTCGTCTAAGGCGCCGCGATTCGCTGTGCAGAGTTGCGTCCCTTGGGCACGCCAGAAATCGATGATTGTGGGTTCGAATCCCGGTTCGCCCCGATTATGTTTCTAGGTTTGTCAGCACCATATCCGTGCTCGTGGGTTTAACCGAAGTGGTAAACGTCTGAGACATGCATCACTTCGGGCTTTCCTCCCACATTAAGCTGTGATATAACTGGAATACTATTAAAAGCGGCGTTAAACCCAACTCACTCACTCACTCTCACATGTGAGCTTACTGTTTTACTTTCAATTCAAACTGCTACTTAAAAAATTCCATGCATAGTCCCCGACTGGTAACTCTAAACGCTGTGTCATCAAACTTCAAACATATTTACACATGTCCTTCATTGCTTATTGGGCTTCAGCATCTTCACCTGAATGGTTCATCAACAATAACTGTACCTGATTCCAAGCCAATGAGGGTCTCCCCACAGCAGGAGCGCCACAAGACTGCAACATAGATTGGTGTGATACCCGGATGACTACTTCATCCGATAACTCATCAGGAGAACATCTCTAACGTTCTAACTACATATTTTATTACTACAATTGCACGCCTCACGTTGGACGTGTTTTATTGAACTGGTGTATTCTTCCATGAAGAAATTTAGCTCCAGGCTTTAAACAATTAGCATGACATCACGCAATTGTTATCCGAGCCAGAATTTACTGGTAAACCTTAAACGTGCACATTAAACGCGCAAAGCTGACGCAACTGTAGGTCATTATGCAGAATAATAGAGAAATGATTTGTCAATGACATGGTTTAATTCCCTTAGATATGTTGATTCCCTCCGGGGCTCGTTGATTCTGCTTTCCGAATCAACAGATTCTTATGATGCCATTACGGATCTCCCTTTGAAAAATACAATGACAAAGTTTCACAATTATATTAAGGTAACTGACACGTGGAAATCGAAGATACATGTAAACACGCTACAGAGATTTCAAACTTGTCAGATGGTGATGTTGACACAGTTATGCTTTGGCGTGGAGGTGAAGATGTTGGTCCGGCGACTGAGGTAGTTTCAGGTTTGTCCTTTCCACGTAGAATGTTGCTGATAGATTTCATCTACTCATATCACACACTCACAGTCTCGTGCGTTGCTACGGTGCCAATGGTTCTACCAATGAGCTGTTCGTCAATCGGAACAGTCGCGTGGCGCTTGTTGCCCTCAAGGAAAGATTCGTGAAGAATCCTGAAATAGCGAGAATGTCATTAAAATGTTTCATTCAAACATAAATAAAAAGTGGATTGAAATGCTTTTAAAAATGAAATTAACGTTCACGATTGACAGTTATGTTTATTTTACGAAGAAGTCCGCATTATTTCCACAACATCAGCATCAAATAGTTTGCCATCTGACACCAGCTTTGGTAAACTTATGCGTCAGTTTGGCTACAATCTGTAGAATCGGATTTTAAAGAGACTGTACGAGTACGTGTTTCTTTCAAAATTCTATCACATTGCAGGAAGTATTTAATCATCGCTAGGCCGTAATTCATGTAAACCTTTCTCCACATTCGACGTTTAATAGCAAGTTTATCGTGCAACTTCTTTTTCAGGAGCATCAAAACACTATTTCACTCTCAGATTTCTTGCATGAGGCAAAAGTGACCTCATCACCATGTGCATCACTGACTGTCATGGTAACAACGGGCTTTCTGCGCGTGCGTTGGAGACACGTAACGGTGATGGTGATTGTTTGCATATTCCTATTTGCAAGGGTTTGGTTTTCGGTAGGGTGTTACACCATGGAGTCGATGGCTTGCGGTATATACAAGTTTGTTTTATACAGGTAGATTTATACACATTAATCCTACCCTGTGTCAACATATAATCATGTACATATCATTATCGCATGCAACTTACTCATTATTCACCTGAAAAAGGGGCAAGAACTAGCCCTAGCCTGAAACGTCGTTACAAGCAGTAACTACTGTCACGAGGACCATGACCAGGCGAAATAAAGCCTGTTGGTATTTGAGTTGTTAGTGCCCCTACTCACATCGCTATTCAATCTTGTATTCACCACGTGTATAATTCCTAATGCATGGTCAGCTGGTATTATTAAGCCTATAACCTGCTTCTGATCGACCTATCACAATGCTGAGTTGTCTTGGTAACTAAGCTATTAACTGGTATTTTATACACGAGATTAACTAATTATTTACATGTAAGTAACATATTATCGCCAACCCAAGCTGGATATCGATTTAGTAAGAGGCTTTTCTACAATTGACAATATTTTTGTTTTGAATTTATTTATAAATATACCAAAAAATAATAAAGAAAAATTATATTGTGCATTCATTGACTTTTCAAAAGCTTATGATAATGTTTGGAGTGTGGGTCTCTTGTCTAATTTGTTAAATTCTGGAATTACGGGTAAAATTTAATATTAGTTAAAAACATGTACAGTGGCAGCAAGTCACGTGTTCAAATAGGCAAACACACCTCTAGTTTCTTCTCAAGTTACACTGGAGTTCACCAAGGATCAAATGTATCTATCCTACTATACGGAACCCCAAAAGAAAAGTCACCATGCATAGATACATGAGAAACCTTATTTGTCCAAACACTGTAAACGTACTTTGAGACATATTAAAAAGACGAAACTTGGCAAAACTGATAATTTAGTTTGAAATTAAAGTGTCACATGTTCTTAAAGTGAAACACAACACTAGTCTCTGAGAAAAATGACATCACAGGTCAGTATCTCGTGCGTCCGCCATGTGCATTGATGACTGCCGTGCAACGTCGACACATGAAATGGATGAGGCGGTTGATGAAGGCCGTAGGCACTTGAGCCCACACCCTGAGGAACGCCTGATGCAGTTCAGCTGCAGCTGCCGGCCTTGGTCGGACGTCATTCACTGCATGGTTCTGATGTTATTCTGCTGGAGGAAGTCTCTCGTTGCTCTCACAGTGTGGGCAGTGTGCTGAAACTCGTGGTTGCGGCGACGTGCCAAATGAGGTATGGCGTGTGGTCTCAAGACTTAATGAATGTGCCGAGCTGCTGTGACACCATTGCCTCTCCCTCGACCGATGTTCTGGAAGACCACAGGGCCGACCCTCTGTGCAAGACCAATTCCACCCCACACCATGATGCTCGTACCACCCCACGAGTCTCTCTCAACAACACAAGCATCCAAATAACGTTCCCCGCGGCTTCGCCAGATTCTCTCTCTGCCAACTGCTGTTGAGATACAGTAACGGCTCTCGTCTGAGAAGAGTACTCTTCTCGACTGCTGGTGGCGCCAATGCTGGTGCTGTGTTGCCCACTGAAGACGGTACCGGCGATGACGTGGTGTCAGAATGGGTACTCGGTGTGGCCTGTGACAATGGAGGTGTCTGCTCCTCAATCGTCGACGCACGGTGTCCGCTCTAATGTGACGCTGGTGTGTCCCCATGGTCTGTCGAGCAGTTTCCGCCGCAGTAACAAAGCGACCTTGAAGATACTGTCGCACAATCTAACGATCCTGACGTCGGGTGGTGACCCTTGGTCTTCCACTACGTGGTCGGTCATCTGTAGTGTTGGTGGTCTGGTACCGTTGCTGGAGCCTGTATATGGTCTATACGTGGACTTGAAATGCATTGGCTACTTGCTGGCCGGTTTGTCCAACTTGTAGTCGTCCAAGGGCTTTGTGTCGCTGATTTCTTGTCAATCTTGGCGTGTGGTAGTAATTCAATAACGAATGAAGGTTATCTGATCTGGGTGGATTTTTATAGGGCAAGACATGGGGGAACGCATGTGCATTTCAATTTGCACGGGACTCACGTGCATCGGGTTACCATGGCCGTTGCCGTGATGCGTTTGGGCGATCGGTTTTATTGTCATTTGTTTTTTTATCATTAAATTTAATTTTTCCGGACAAGGTAATGTTAAATTGTAGAAACTTTGACAAATATTACCCAGATATTTAATTGACAATCATGCAATGTTACTTGAGGTAAAGTTTCTTTTGCGGTTCAGTATATTTTCAATATTCCTTAACGACCTCGAGCCGTGGTTGATAGAAAACTGCTGTCAAGGTATCAAATTTACGCTGTCAGAGGAAACATTTACTCTCTGGCATGTGTACAGCTCCTGTTACTGCTGTACGTTGATGACATGGTTCTATCTGGTACCGATCCTTGATCTCTCCAAACTTGTTTGGACCAATTCTTATTATACTGTGGAAAATGGAAACTAACGGTTAACATATGTAAAACTAAAGTTGTTTTTGGCAGTGGTACCACAAAGAGAAAAGGCCCCTTTCAATGTCGACAATAAAGAATTAGAAACGGTAGACTTCTATGATTATTTAGGCATAACATTTAATAAAATAATAGGAAATTTGGACTTGCCGTCAAAACTTTAATCGAATATGCCACAAAATGTATGTACTGTCTCCTGAAGAAATCCCGAAATATCAATCTCCCACTCGATTGTATTATTAAAGCATTTGATGTTATGGTGTTACTGTATGGTGCCGAAATGTGGGGATTTGAATGTTTGAATATGGTTGAAAAAGTTCATTTAAAATTGAATTAGCGGCTGGTTTAAAATGATCTACTCCTTTTGTTTTGGTCTATGGCTAATTAGGCAGTGCCCACTTAATATTAGAGCAGCTGAGAGAATTATAGGCAGTTGGTATAGACATATTATACGATCTCCACAAAATAGGTTTTCGACTCTAATATATCAATTCATTTATATGGATGCTAACGTAAACTCCAATATTCACCCTTGGTAATAAAATTCAGAATGTTTATCACACCCCTGTGGCCTGACCCAAGTATATAATATGCCATGTAATTTTCAACGCCAAGTGGCTAGTCTCGTCCTCGGAAAGATTATTGACCGATCATTTTCTACAATCCTGGAGAGGTTCAATATTGTCGAGTTCAAAAGGTTTTTATTATAAACATCTTAAAGAAATGTCATTTTTTGAAAGCTATCTCTATCTACCTAAATCTGTGTATTACCCGCTCTTAAAAACCACAATTTACCAGTCGAGACTGGCCGCTGAAATAATGTATTCAGAGAACAACGTTAACGTCTAAGCCCACTCTGTAACTCTCCGGCAACAGTTGATGAATTCCATTATTCCGTGTCAAGCAGATATTTAACTTGGTCAAATTTAATGTGTTTTCATTAAAAAGCCTAATTTGAACAACTAAACTAAACGAGCTTAAACGTCTATCAAAATATGTATTATTTGTATTTACCACTTAGAATGCTAAATCTAAATGTACACAGCCTTCTCGATGTACATATCATATTTATTTCTGTACTGTATGTGTGCTCTTGTGCACCGTCGGTGGTCTATGGAGAAATAATGAGTGTGTGAGTGAGTAACACCGCATCCGCAATGTTGCAGCTATTCGCGGCGAGTATGGAGAAATAAAGAATCTGCACCCGATGGTTATAGACACAAGTACCACATGTCCTCTATAGATGCGTGTCCTAACTGTGGTGGTCAGAGGCACAATTGATTGGTTAAACATTGCATTACAACCAATCAAATACAACTAAACCCCGCCTCTGTTGACTGAATTGTCTCAATTACTTGCGCCTCTAACCACCGCAGCTAGGCCACGCCTCTTTTGAATGACATGTGTTACTTGCGTCTCCAGCCATCACAGACAGGCCAGGCATATATTGAGGACATGTGCTACTTGTGTCTCTAACCACTACAGCTAGGCCACGCCTTTGTTGACTGATATGTGTTACTTGCGTCTCCAGCCATCACAGACAGGCCAGGCATATATTGAGGACATGTGCTACTTTTGTCTCTTACCACTACAGCTAGGCCACCCCTCTGTTGACTGACATGTGTTACTTGCGTCTCTAGCCGCCACGGCTAGGCAGCACCTATGTTGATTAACGTGTTACTGGTGCCTCTAACCAATAAAACCAGACTACGCCTTTATTGACCTCTGTTACTGTTCGTGTCATCGCCAGTAAAACTCTCCCTTTCTATTATAAGAATTGATCATAAGGCGAATGTCGACACGGCTTGACACAAACTGTGATAGCAACTTGGATTAAGTGGTTGTACGATACACCTGAATTGACTGTAAATTGTGGTCAACGATGGATTGATGAATGGCAGGTGGTCATAAGTTCTCACATGTAGGAAATCAATCAAGTTTGGCTTGCGTTATCGGAAAACAGATGCACTGTGCATTCCTATTACCCGACTGTGGTGTACTTAATGATATTCCCCTTTACACGAAGCAACATGTTTTAGATATAACATTTTGCAGCGCTGGTTGTAGGACACCGTCGCCAAGTCGTCTAATTTGTCAGAATTGCGTCCCTTGGCAGACAAACATCTTGCCGTCATGGGTTTGAATCCCAGCTTCGCCCTGATTATGATTCTTGGTTTGTCAGTACCAGTGCTCCTAGGTTTCACAAACGTAATAACTGGCTAAGGTCTGCATCACTTACGGGTTCCCTTCCGTCAAGCTTACACATCGTAACAAACTCAAAAACCGTTCAAAGCGGCATTAACCAAAACTCACTCACTCAATATATTGGAAACGGTGTCGAGAAGCTATAGATGTGATAGTGTGATGATAGAGACAACAATGATAGGCTGTTGCATTGACGCGATACTGTACACATGTATTTAGATATTAAACGGATATTTTTAGCTTTAAACTTGTTAAGGACTGTGAGGAAACGTTTTGTGTGTCTTGTCTGAACGCCTTTAGGGAATAAGCCGATGAAAAAGGCTCTGACCTATCATCTTATCCACAACATTCCCCAAGTCTATGTTTTTAGAGGCCTAAAAATGTTCATAATCCTAAACACGTTTAAATCATGAACAGGGTCCATCCAATTTCATGACTTGTTAATTTTTTTACCCACGGATCGTGTTAAGGTGGGTTTTTTAACTGACCACATTTGGTACGATATATTATGAATTCATATAACAGTTAACTCTGTATTACGTCAGTAATGATCTCAATACGTCAACAATCTTGTAGTCATGGTAACTCAAGAACCACATGTCTTTTTTTTATTAAGTCACGTTTTTCACCACGTTAAAAATAGCACCAATGTCCGGATCGTGAATATGAAAGGTCATAACAACATCAAATTCCGCAGTTGCAAAGAAAGAATGTGTGAGCAGGCTAATGCATACATACAAGTAAAGAGCAGAGATTATATTTTCAAAATGGAAACTACCGTATCGCAGCCACGATTCAAATCAATGCATAAATATGTGGGAATGTTCTCAAATGCAAATTGCCCCAATTAAAGTTTTAACTAATAAAATCACTTCCACCACGGCCATTGAACACAACTCAACAATCTTCCAAATCGGACAATTCAATCAATTGAAATTGATTATCATTGGGACAATTGGCGGCCATCTTTGTTTATGGGCTGGTTAAATTTTTAGCGTCTCATTATACATACAGATACGACTGATTGCTTGTATCATTTTTTTCATAATTTACTTTTGCACTTCATCTGCTCCTGGCGTACGAGCGGTAGAATCTAACAGCTGTCAGTGGGAGTCAATAAACAATAATTTATCACATGAGCACATGCACAGCTTTCAGAGAGCATCAAGACACTGATCAGACGAGAGGTATCAAGATGTTGTAGCAGTAATGTGCTACCCCTGCAAACACGCGTGTCAGGTGAGTGTCAAAGTACTGACGAAGTTCTTTACTACCTGGCCATCACACAACAGGCAGGGGACCCTGACGATAGTAATGTAATGATGTGCTATCGGTATGACCACACGCTTCATCAGCGCCTGTCCAACAAGAAATGAAATATAACGTCATTATTAATGTCATCATTTCACTGTTCTTTGAAGTGGCAAATGAGGTAATCTGTAAATGTCAGCACCAATCGCCGACCGCTGATGAGGACTGACGTCGTCTCAGCCAGATGACGCTGTCTGCCCCACCCACTCCGGCGGTATCCGTCACACACTAAACATTCAAAAGCACCGATTCACGAAGCTTGCTTTCAAAAGGCATGGGTTTCTTTACGTTGGAGAGACACAATAGAATTCACTGAATCGAGTCATCCAGCATCGATGGACCATCAACGAAAATGTTTTCAATTGTCTCTAGCAACATTTTAATTCTGCAAATCACTCCATTCTATAAATGAAAGTTAGGATATTAGAGAAAGGAATCCATCCATCTAATAGCCTTAAATGCAGTCGACCTTATAAAATAACCAGAGAAAATCATTGGACTCGAATGCCATATGAATGTAATTACAAAGTAACGTTGGCAGTCGTTGTAACCATCCAAAACCCAACGCCAATGTATTGAGTCTGTTTCCGGCACCCCAAAGACATCGACTCAGACATGGTCACAAGAAGGGACGAAATGATACTATCAATTTGAAATATTTGTTGCTTCTCCTTCATGAACCATTGGGACTGCACACAGTAAGAACAAGTCTATACCTCGTGTCACAGTATCGACCAAAGCTGATAGTTCTTTTTTTTAATACGTTTTGCCAAACCAGAAACAGACTTCACTAAATCAGGTAAAGACCGCGTGTTCTTGTCATTGAAATTTGCAAACAAGGGAATAAATGGCTTGAAGTAAAATACCATTATCAGACAACCACCAGTTTCCCCAAATGCCTTACCATATTTCAAATTGCAGGAAACACCAACAATTTCCTATAGGTACATCATTTCATCCAGGTTGTTCAATTAAAGGAACGTGTTGCAGAACATGGACTTGACTGCTCATGTCATGACGGAAAAAACTACCTCATATGAAGTTCCATAAAAAATATAATGTCTTCAGAAATTAAATAATGCATCTTTCAATACATATTCAAGAAAACGTCACCACCATTTTAAGGTTGTTATTCACAATTTGCAAGTGCATATTCGTGCAAGGCGCACAATTTTGATAGTTGGTGTTTGTTGGGTGTTTGTTTGTTGACGCGCATTTGGTATGCAGCAAACAGGAATAGCGCAAAACGACATAACCAGACGTTGTAATGTTAACCGACACACATTCAATATTAATATCATCTATTTTGATACGTTATCTTCAACTGGACAACACTAATGACGTTCCACGGGCCGGTCATTACGTCGACAAGAGAACCATATTCGGTTGGTGCATCTGCGGAATCGATAGCAAACTGCCACTTTAACAGCTCCGACAATTCCTGTGTTAAGGCCTATTAGTGGCACAACCATACGCAACCGGTTGAGGGAGAACAACTTTCTGGCCCCGACGTCCAAAGAAACGCCCAATTGTGCTTCCACGCTTGGTGAAGACAGCATCTGTGGTTCAAAAAACAAGACTGGTTAATTATGTATTTCACAGATGAGTTCAGGTTTCATCTGGATAGCTCTTATGGTCGTGCAAGGGTCTACAGTCGTCCAGGATGCTTGCGGGTCTCAACGTCGTCAGTAAGTGGGGATTGAAATGTAATCGTAACAGCATTGGCATCACAACTCATGGTAGAACAAAACTTGTTAGTGGCAATTTGAATCGCGTACTACACCGGAACGACATTTGTTAAGGTCATGTTCTACCCTTTATGCTAATGCCGAGACGTAATCCCAAGTTTCAGCTGGATAATGCCCGCCCGTATGTGGCATGTGTTATGTAACATACTTTTAAAGGGTGCATAACATTGCCGTATTACGTGGCAGGCTGTTTCTCCAGATCTCTCCCCAATAGGGCATGTATGGCGTTGACATGGAATGAGGCCCACGACAGGACGAGAACCTGCCGGTAGTCCTAGTTAGGTTGGGCCAATCTTTGGTAGACATTTGTAACGAATTCCCCCAAGTCGTTTTCAATCATCAGGTGTATTCAATTCGCCGCCGCTGCATAGCCTGTATCAACGCTAATGGTGGTAACACCCGATATCGATGTTGTTGATTTGAGTTCTTACACCATCCCTCTTCTGTTACGAGGTATTGGTTTTGTCAGTGAATTTGTTATGATGAAAACCCCCCAGACGAATGACCAAATGTCATGTTGTTATTTTCAATAACATAACATTTACACCACTATGTGAAGCACAGTTACTTTTGTCCGTTAGTATATATTGATCTGTAATGTTCGAGGGCATTGCATTTAACAAAAAATAAAACTCGTCTCCAATATCTGGTGTATTGCAGAGATTGCACGTTGAAGATACACACACTCGCTCGAGCATGTAGTCAATCCCAAAACCAAGTTCTCAAGCACCGACTGTTTTCATAGTGCTACATTGATAAGGAATATTTTATATAAAAATACCAAATAGCATGAGCTATAATGTCGTATCGTTTTGTGCAGAAAATTCACGATAACAACGCTAGGCATTGAGTGGGTGTGTAAAAAGGTTTTTTGCTTGTGAAGAAGTAATTGTGATCTATCACGATCAATACATACATGAAGCTTGTTCAACCACTGGCTGAAATGATGCATGCCTTCTCTCATCATCACAAATAAAAAATTCAAATCAAAGAAGCATATGTTTAATGCAAAACTACAAAAAGTAAATCACAAACATCAGTGCTTAATGAGCTCACTTTAACAGACATTTCTCAGGATCAATATGATTAATCCAGTTTGAATTGACCGGATATAAAAGATAATATCGAAGAAATGGTTGGAAGCTAAGGAGGATGAATAATTAATCATCGCTGTTATAGCAAATCTTGCTAAAAACAACCATTTATGGCGTTCTTCATACGTGGTCTGGTGCTGTTGCTTCGGCTTGTTAACATCGTGCGCGTACAGGTCGGAGAACAAATCTGGTATGTCACGCAACGTGAACACACGTCTCTAAATTAATAAAGAAGTCCGTCGTTTATCTATCATTGGCACAGTCTGAGAAAGAAAACGCGAAGGAAATGTTCTAGATCAAGTTGTCAAAATTTTGGTGGACACATTTCGATACATTTCTGTTGATGCATGATCTCTGCTGACTGACTTGTCTCGATAGTTTCTGGTGTGTCTTTCCATCATAATTTAATCCACAAAGGGTACATTCAATGCCATATATGACGTTTTTAGTTTGACATGATAGGTCTTCAAGAGGATTTGTGTTAGCTGTAAAAATATATTTGAACTCAGGATCAGCACTCAAAATAAAACAAAGTGTCACATGGAGAAAAACTGCATAGACCGAAAAATGTCTTCCAACTTTTAACGATGTTTGCAAATCACACTTCGTTTTCGAAATAGAAGTTGACTTGTTGTAAATAAGTCGATATCATAATTTCCCGAAGGACCAGCGGTGGACTGCTATTCTAAGCAGGAGTCCCGTCTACGGCATAGTGGGGTTCAGATTTCCTTTTGTGTTGTTTTTATACAACATTTTCATTAAATGCAAGCAAGTTAGTTATATATCTCGGGGAAAAAATGACCAAAATCGACTTGGTTCGTGTACGTTAAAGCTGAGAAATATCTGCTGGAAGAGTGTTCATTGTACGATTCAGACTGTATCATGAGCACGTGGTTATGAATAACTATCAAATAGTGATGACACCACCGAGTGTATCCTGTCTACCGGCGGCACCCGTCACAAACACATGCAAAGGTAAGGCAATTTCCACACGAAAACAACGGGAACATGTGGTACAAGTCAAATGGAGCATTGCATCGGACACGTTTTTGTCACTGCGATGACGTTTTGTCACTGATGAGTCGTCGTGGAAAGACACCAAAGGCTAGATGTGCTGGAATATTGCTCAACATAAAAGGAAAGTTGACTATTGGAAAGTTGCATTCATCCCTCTTGTCATACATTCATGCGGAGAGTTGTTCGTCACTCTGAATCTTTATGCCTTGACCTTAATATTAACAGACGAAGCGGTGTCACGGGTCTCCTATATTTCTAGTCCAGGTGGGTAAATCGTTGAACGTGAATTTGCTATAAAGAAAAGCTATATATTTTAGTAAGATTTCAAGATTTAAGTGCTGTCTTCAGTGTGAACTTTGTCAATTTATGGTTTGTATTTCATGTTTCCATAAGTCTTTTGTCATTATGCCTCTGATGCCTGATCCCTGAACCGAAGCATGGTGCTTCACATGAGTGTCCCAGCTTTCTGATTCGTAGCTAAAAAACCCTGTACCATAACATACCCAATGTGCCGTTGTGTATACAACACAACGCAAAGTGCTGCGAGTCCGAGCTTTGGATTCTAACTCTGCACCCCCCAAAGCCAGTGTGAACTCCGCTGTGTCTGGGTGCAAGGCGGGCCTATTACACAATAATTTGAAAAACAATTGATTGCCAACCATCTCATTTCTTTGCTGTGCTTTGCTCTCCCAGTGAATTCACACCTAGTTATCTTCAGAGCGTATTTTTGGTGTCGTCACTTGGTGTTTTTATATGGTTTATTACACTTTGGGGGGCTCTTTTTAGAAACTTGTCTGTGGTTTGAGGTTTATTCATGGCTTTTCAACCTGTTAAATGTCTTTCAGAGTTGGTTAAGTCATTGCGTGATATTGTCATTGGTAGAATGCACAAACTGAATAAGAGGAAACAGAAATCTAATATATCAATTCAGTGCCAACTGTCATCAAAAGTCTGGCTGCTCTACATGAAAGGTTCGTAGTTGTTGCCACTGACAAGGCCTCAAATAGCATCCCCATTATATGTAAGCATCACTGCAATAATTGTTTGATCAAAGAACTTGGTATACGTGACATATCAAACGATGCCACACGTAAGTCTACTATCTCAACTATGGGAGAAATCAGTACTAAACCATGCCTCGGTATTATCATCTTTTGGCTTGACTCTATAAATGGAAGACATGTCCATTCCTCTTTTGTATTGGATTCCAAAGCTCCATAAGATCCGTATGAGAGAGATATATTGCTGGGTCCCGCAAATGTACCACCAAAACCTTGTCCAAGAGATTAACCATACTCCTTAATACTATCATGGAAGGACTTTCTTTATATTCAGTGAAAGTATATAAGACAAGTGGAATTGATACCATATGTGTTCTCAAAAACACAAAGGATTTTCTTGACTTTTTACAAACTCAGAAAACAACCAATTTAGATTCTGTCAAAACTTTTCATTTTTCAACTTTGTACACCACTTTCCCACATGACAAATTTAAGGGAAAACTTCATTCCTTGATTTGTGGGGCTTTCTTTATAAAACCTGGTGACCACAGAGGTTCAGGGCAATTTGCCGTACATGAACGCAAATGCCCCCTCAAGTTTACTGAGAAAACAATATGAGAAATGTTTGACTTCCTCATTGATAACATTTATGTAACACTTGGGGGTACGATACTTAGGCCAGCAGTAGACATCCCAATGGGGCATGGGCACCTCTTGCTGGTTTGTTTCTGTATGGAAATGAATCGGAATTTCAAAACAAGGTAGCTTGGCCAAGAAACTTATCTTCAGCTTCATGTATACCGATGATCGGATATTGTTCAATAACCATCAAATAGCCAACCCCCTTCCACTGATATACCCACCTGAACTAGAAGTAAAGGAGACCAGGGACTAATCTGTTTCTTATTTCGACATTTGCGTTATGATTCAGAACATTGTCCAGGAGACTGTATGACAAGAGGGATGATTTTAATTTTTCATTAGTCAACTTCCCTTTTTATATCGAGAAATATTACTGCAGGCCCAGTCCCTGGTGTCAACATTTCTAAACTTAAGCTTTTGAGGTACAATCAAATATGCCCTTTCTACGAAGAATTCAAAGAGCGTCTAAAATTACTCAAAAGTTTTCGAAAGCTTTCAAAAAGTTTTATTGTAGATAAATATAAGACATGTCCAAATTTGACACATCAGTGACAAAAATTATGTCCAATGAAATTCCCTATATTTACTAGTACCATGTGTTCAGGAGAACAAGTGACTTGCCTTTGCATGTGTTTGCGACGGGTGCCACCATTAGGGCAGGATACGCTCACCTTTTCGCCAATACCCGGTACTATCACGCTTTGACAGCGATTCAGAACCACACGCTCATGATATAGACGGAATCGTACATTCGACTCTGCTTTGGGCGAAGATTTCTTATGAATATAGAAATAAAGGCTTTGTGGCTTTTTATTTTTTTTGTAATGTTTATGACGTTAATTGGAAAGATATGTTTATGCAGTAATGTAATTTGGTATTTTTTCTATTTGTAAAGTAAATTTAGAAGGATGTAATTATGTACATTTATGGTTGTAACATTGTTGAATAGTTTACAGTGTACGTATATTCACTTGTATTTCAGTACAGCTTAACCTGTTGGTAGCCTAGTCATGTTGATATGTAGTATTCATAAGTAAAGTATATAGTTTATTAGTTCATGTTGTGTTTGTTGTGCTTGTTTCGATAAGATCAGGGCAACAGTCGATTTAATGGTCATGGGTGTCTGTGGCATTGCTCACTTATCTCACTGATAGGGTGAGGCTAACATTTGGTTTTCCATGTAAATATTACAAATGTTTCCAAAATATATATAGCAATGTGTATTAATATGCTACATGTTCAAACCTGCAATATAATTCCAAAACCTATTTAATTAACTTAATTGTAGTAGCCTTGAACTACTGTTGTGCCTGTTTATTTATGTTCTAATTTATTGATATTATTTTAATAGGATGGATGTCACGTTTATTAAGATTTGTTTTTTTATATTACCATGTAATGAATATGCATTATCGTGATATGTGATGTAAAGTGTATGCTAATCAGACTTCTTGTACTGCATGGTGTGTAACCTTGGCTTTTTGTTTCATCCCGAACTCAAGTCGTTCATCATAATTGAGGGTGAATTCTATCGGCTGCATCAAAAAGAAAGTTGCAGATAAGACAGTTCGTTAACTTGAATTTAAATTTTGAAATTCAGGAAAAAAGGGGCAACCTCCGTTCTCAAAACCTAATCAGTGCAGCGATGCGCTGTCACGCCATTGCCTCTACCACCACACACATTTTGACAGATAGGACATTTTTTTATGGTCAAGATCGATATCACCCCAATCCATATGGACTTCGGGCAAGTGGTTCTAGATAAAATTAACAGTATGAAAACTGTATTCAAATTTCATGGAAAGACAAATTTTGATTCTGTGCGGCCAAGATGACCGCTATCTGTAAATAATCGAGTCTGGACCAGGCAACCCAGTGACTGTCATCATAAGCATCGATCCACTCAATTGGTAGATACGATACGATGACATGCTTCAACCAAGTCGGTGAGCCTGACCACCCGATCCCGTTAGTCGCCTCTTACGACAAACATAGTCGCCGTGGGTTGCTGAAGAGTTATTCTGACGCGGATCATTCCGGATCTATTTAGGTTCTAGACCTGTTAGTATGTTGGGTAGATGGTAATGATAATGTGCACCACATATTGTATTTATACTAAAAAATACACAATTGTGCACAATGCACTCTGGAAAATGTATTTGGAACCTAAACATAAACCTGAACACGTTCCTTGCATTGTAGTGAGATCCATATATGTTTATGATTTTGTTCAAAAGATAATTTGTTATCACGTTTAGGATTCAGATATGCATATGTTTTCAGGAAAACCATGCATTTTGTCTATTCGTTTTCATAATCTAAACCTGTTTATAACCAAACGATGTTAAGGTGGCATTTTTGTCTGTACAATTTACCCGGTAATCTGAAGGACAGCATCAAAACCAACGGCTAAAACATCATAGGGCTTACTCTTTTTCATTTTTCGTAATTTAAGTGTGATCTAAGTCTACTTCATGTGTCTGGAGTCTGATCGCATTTAGATACAACACTTAACACCATTTATCCGATGAGAATTACAACGCAATCTTCAACACGTTTGGAACTAAACATGTCTGACATGTATTTAACAACTAGTAAACATACATTCACAGTTCATTAGCAATCATAACTAAGATATTCATAACCAAGTCTGGACCATCTAGTCAATTGGGACCCTGTTAGTCACCTCTTCCGACAAGCATGAGTTATCGAAGACCACATCTAACCCGGCTTTACACAGGTTACATTTAATGCGTCCCTTTCACATTACATGGCAACAAGTCGACAATGGCCAATGACCAGTCACTCAGTCGTTAACATGCGTTCTTGATGTTCCAGTTGCCTCATATTTGAGCAAGCACTGTCTTACCGTCGTAATACCTGAAAAACTCCCAGTTCCCAGCCTCCGGAGACATATCCTGTTCCTGACCAGCTGAATCCATTGATTCATGGCAGCAACTCGATGCGATGACATACATCAACCACGTCAGCCAGCCTGAGCGTCTTTCGACAAGCATGGGTTAGTTGCTGAAGACCAATTCCAACACTGATCTTCACGGGTGCATGCAGCCTGTTAGTTTGGAAACTATTATAGTTAATTAGAACATGCATGCAAACTGTTAAGGTTGTACTAACCATACTTCTTAGTTAGGCTAAATCACCCCTCGTACTATGGTGAAACGTACCAGCACGGGAAATGGAACATTCAGAATAATCAGTTTGGATGAGGCACAGAATACGTCCTGTTTCGCTAAATAACCTCAGGCGAAATTAACATCAAGCACTTAGGTTACAGCCGTTCTTTCTAGCAATATTCTTTAAAATTAACACAGGTTATTTTTGATAATATATAATAATGTTCAGAAAAAAACTCATTCCAAAACTTCCTCACAGGAAACAAAGAGGCGTTTTCTATCCTCCGGGTCTTTCCCACAGAAAGTTCACGCGTTTATATCTTTTATTTTCATCTTTTGTAATTCATTTTTTTATTGTATACTGTTTGGTGAATAAAGTTGTTTTGAAAAACGAGCAACTTTAATTTTGTACATCTTCTATAATTAGTGTATATAACCTCCCATGATGATTAAATATCAGTAATGTTTTCCCATTTTTTACACACTGCTGGTACACTTTGCTCTTTTGAAAGTATACCGTAAAAAGTTTTGCAACATTTTGATTGTGATTACTAATTAGATTCAGCAAAAGTTGATTAATTCCGGTGTTCTGGCTTATAAGGACAGTATTAAGTCTCTCTCCAGGCTCTGGGAATATTCCTAAAAACGTTTTGAAGTTTAAATAAGTACCTTTAACATTACATTTCTTCTTAAATTCTTGAAAGGACATTAAGACATCAGAGTTGTAGAGATCTTTAATTGTATATACACCCCAATTGAACCAATTATTAACAAAATGTCGTGAGTTATTGAACTGATGATTGAACCATAAACGTTCAAGAAAATACTAAGTCAGTTTGATCAGTTTTAAAACAACACCTGTACCTTTTCCACGCGGCAAAGGCTTTCTCCCCCAAAGTATAGTTTTTTTTATATTTGCCTAAACATTGCAAGATACTGAATTGGGACTTTACTGATATTTGCGAGATTTGGATTGCAGAAAAATCTCGAAATGGTTATGATCTTCAGTGAGTCAGATCAATACGTATTTGAACATTCATCATTGTAATTCCGCCTTCATTATGGTCTTTGTTTAGATGTCCTCTCTTTATTGTATTAGGTTTACCTTTCCAGATGAAATGGAAAAAGATTCTCTCTAGTTCTTTTACAAATGATTTGGTGGGGAAAGGCGCAGACGTTATGTACTAAAGTAGATTTTGTAGTATCAAATTTTCTATAACTGCTATTTTACCTGTAAACTCGAGATTTCTTTAAGATTTCTGCGATTTCCCAAGACATTTAGAATGATTTGAATTCTTTTCCTTATGTTGATAACCCACAGATTATCTACTTGTTCATTTAGATTTGTTCATAAAACCTCAAAGTTTCCTTGGTGCCAGTCCAAGATAAATTTATGACATAATTTAACTGGACTACCAGTCATCACACCTACACATATTGCCTTAGTTTCATCAATGATTATTTCAGTCCTGACATTCTATAGAATATTTCTAGAGTATTCATTGAAGCCCTGAAGCTTGTCTCGCTGCCATCTAAGAAATGCTGAGTGCTATCCGCGTATTAGCCGAGTTTAGGTTCTTTGTCATTAAATACAATTCCTTTAATATTGACATTTTTCGGAACATAATATCCACAATTTCAGCTACGAACAAAATTAATTAATGGATTCTATTGAAAATCCGTCTTACCCTGGACTTTTATTTTTCATTGACCTTATGGCTCTGGAAATTTCTTCAATTTCAATTGTTTCCTCTAATTTTGCCTTCAAAGAATTTGTCAGTGTTGGTGTTTCTATTTCGTTTAATATATTGAAACTTTCTTCATCGATTTTATTTCTGCAGGAATAAGTATCATTTATGTATCAATGGATACCGCACCTCGAGTGCCCAGGTACCTGCGCTCTTGGCCCTTGTCCCTCACCCGACGTTGCCCTCTCTTTATGATGGTGCCGTCGTACCTGCGCTCCTGGCCTCCTTGTCTCTGACCCGAAATTGCCCTCTCTTTCTGATGGTGCCGTGGTACCTGCGCTCTTGGCCTCCTTGTCCCTCACCCGACGTTGCCCTCTCTTTATGATGGTGCCGTGGTACCTGCGCTCCTGGCCTCCTTGTCTCTGACCCGACGTTGTCCTCTATTTATGATGGTGCCGTGGTACCTGCGCTCTTGGCCTCCTTGTCCCTCACCCGACGTTGCCCTCTCTTTCTGATGGTGCCGTGGTACCTGCGCGCTTGGCCTCCTTGTCCCTGACCCGACGTTGCCCTCTCTTTACGATGGTGCCGTGGTACCTGCGCGCTTGGTCTCCTTGTCCCTCACCCGACGTTGCCCTCTCTTTATGATGGTGCCGTGGTACCTGCGCTCTTGGTCTCCTTGTCCCTCAACCGACGTTGCCCTCTCTTTATGATGGTGCCGTGGTACCTGCGCTCTTGGCCTCCTTGTCCCTCACCCGACGTTGCCCTCTCTTTCTGATGGTGCCGTGGTACCTGCGCGCTTGGCCTCCTTGTCCCTCACCCGACGTTGCCCTCTATTTATGATGGTGCCGTGGAACCTGCGCTCTTGGTGTCCTTGTCCCTCACCTGACGTTGCCCTCTCTTTACGATGGTGCCGTGGTACCTGCGCTCTTGGTCTCTTGTCCCTCACCCGACGTTGCCCTCTCTTTATGATGGTGCCGTGAAACCTGCGCTCTTGGCCTCCTTGTCCCTTACCCGACGTTGGCCTCTCTTTATGATGGTGCCGTGGTACCTGCGCTCTTGGCCTCCTTGTCCCTCACCCGACGTTGCCCTCTCTTTTCTATGGTGCCGTGGTACCTGCGCTCTTGGTCTCCTTGTCCCTCACCCGACGTTGCCCTCTCTTTATGATGGTGCCGTGGAACCTGCGCCCTTGGCCTCCTTGTCCTTCACCCGACGTTGCCCTCTCTTTATGATGGTGCCGTGGAACCTGCGCTCTTGGTCTCCTTGTCCCTCACCCGACGTTGCCCTCTCTTTATGATGGTGCCGTGGTACCTGCGCTCTTGGTCCCTTGTCTCTCACCCGACGTTGCTCTTTCTTTATGATGGTGCCGTGGTACCTGCGCTCTTTGTCCCTTGTCCCTCATCCGACGTTGTCGTCTCTTTATGGTGGTGCCTTGGAACCTGCGCTCTTGGTTCCTTGTCCCTCACCTGACGTTGTCGAACCTGCGCTCTTGATCTCTTGTCCCTCACCCGAAATTGCCCTCTCTTTATGATGGTGCCGTGGTACCTGCGCTCTTGGTCTCCTCGTCCCTCACCCGAAGTTGCCCTCTCTTTATGATGGTGCCGTGGAACCTGCGCTCTTGGCCTCCTGTCCCTCACCCGACGATGTCGTCTCTTTATGATGGTGCCGCGGTACCTGCGCTCTTGGTCTCCTTGTCTCTCACCCTACGTTGTCGTCTCTTTATGATGGTGCCGTGGAACCTGCGCTCTTGGTCTCCTTGTCCCTCACCCGACGTTGTCGTCTCTTTATGATGGTACCGTGGAACCTGCGCTCTTGGTCCCTTGTCTCTCACCCGACGTTGCCCTCTCTTTATGATGGTGCCGTGGTACCTGCGCTCTTTGTCCCTTGTCCCTCACCCGACGTTGTCGTCTCTTTATGGTGGTGCCTTGGAACCTGCGCTCTTAGTCTCCTTGTCCCTCACCCGACGTTGCCCCCTCTTTATGATGGTGCCGTGGAACCTGCGCTCTTGGCCTCCCTGTCCCTCACCCGACGTTGCCCCCTCTTTATGATGGTGCCGTGGAACCTGCGCTCTTAGTCTCCTTGTCCCTCACCCGACGTTGCCCCCTCTTTATGATGGTGCCGTGGTACCTGCGCTCTTGGTCTCCTTGTCGCTCACCCGACGTTGCCCTCTCTTTATGATGGTGCCGTGGAACCTGCGCTCTTTGTCCCTTGTCCCTCATCCGACGTTGTCGTCTCTTTATGGTGGTGCCTTGGAACCTGCGCTCTTGGTTCCTTGTCCCTCACCTGACGTTGTCGAACCTGCGCTCTTGATCTCTTGTCCCTCACCCGAAATTGCCCTCTCTTTATGATGGTGCCGTGGTACCTGCGCTCTTGGTCCCTTGTCTCTCACCCGACGTTGCCCTCTCTTTATGATGGTGCCGTGGTACCTGCGCTCTTTGTCCCTTGTCCCTCACCCGACGTTGTCGTTTCTTTATGGTGGTGCCTTGGAACCTGCGCTCTTAGTCTCCTTGTCCGTCACCCGACGTTGCCCCCTCTTTACGATGGTGCCGTGGAACCTGCGCTCTTGGCCTCCCTGTCCCTCACCCGACGATGTCGTCTCTTTATGATGGTGCCGTGGTACCTGCGCTCTTGGCCTCCTTGTCCCTCACCCGACGTTGCCCTCTCTTTATGATGGTGCCGTGGAACCTGCGCTCTTGGCCTCCCTGTCCCTCACCCGACGTTGCCCTCTCTTTATGATGGTGCCGTGGTACCTGCGCTCTTGGTCTCCTTGTCGCTCACCCGACGTTGCCCTCTCTTTATGATGGTGCCGTGGAACCTGCGCTCTTGGCCTCCCTGTCCCTCACCCGACGATGTCGTCTCTTTACGATGGTGCCGTGGTACCTGCGCTCTTGGCCTCCTTGTCCCTCACCCGACGTTGCCCTCTCTTTATGATGGTGCCGTGGTACCTGCGCGCTTGGCTTCCTTGTCCCTCACCCGACGTTGCCCTCTCTTTCTGATGGTGCCGTGGTACCTGCGCTCTTGGTCCCTTGTCCCTCACCCGACGTTGTCGTCTCTTTATGGTGGTGCCTTGGAACCAGCGCTCTTGGTCTCCTTGTCCCTCACCCGACGTTGTCGTCTCTTTATGATGGAGCCGTGGAACCTGCGTTCTTGGTCTCCTTGTCCCTCACCCGACGTTGTCGTCTCTTTATGATTGTGCCGTGGTACCTGCGCTCTTGGTCCCTTGTCTCTCATCCGACGTTGCCCTCTCTTTATGATGGTGCCGTGGTACCTGCGCTCTTGGTCTCCTTGTCCCTCACCCGACGTTGCCCTCTCTTTATGATGGTGCCGTTGTACCTGCGCTCTTGGTCTCCTTGTCCCTCACCCGACGTTGCCCTCTCTTTATGATGGTGCCGTTTTACCTGCGCTCTTGGTCTCCTTGTCCCTCACCCGACGTTGCCCTCTTTTTATGATGGTGCCGTTGTACCTGCGCTCTTGGCCTCCTTGTCCCTCACCCGACGTTGCCCTCTCTTTATGATGGTGCAGTCGTACCTGCGCTCTTGGTCCCTTGTCCCTCACCCGACGTTGCCCTCTCTTTATGATGGTGCCGTGGTACATGCGCTCTTGGTCTCCTTGTCCCTCACCCGACGTTGCCCTCTCTTTATGATGGTGCCGTGGTACCTGCGCTCTTGGTCCCTTGTCCCTCACCCGACGTTGTCGTCTCTTTATGGTGGTGCCTTGGAACCTGCGCTCTTGGTCTCCTTGTCCCTCACCCGACGTTGCCCTCTCTTTATGGTGGTGCGGGGTACCTGCGCTCTTGGTCTCCTTGTCCCTCTCCCGACGTTGTCGTCTTTTTATGATTGTGCCGTGAAACCTGCGCTCTTGGTCTCCTTGTCCCTCACCCGACGTTGCCCTCTCTTTATGATGGTGCCGTGGAACCTGCGCTCTTGGCCTCCTTGTCCCTCTCCCGACGTCCCTTTATGATGGTGCCGTGGTACCTGCGCTCTTGGTCTCCTTGTCCCTCACCCGACGTTGCCCTCTCTTTATGATGGTGCCGTGGTACCTGCGCTCTTGGTCCCTTGTCCCTCACCCGACGTTGCCGTCTCTTTATGATGGTGCCGTGGTACCTGCGCTCTTAGTCTCCTTGTCCCTCACCCGACGTTGCCCTCTCTTTATGATAGTGCCGTGGTACCTGCGCTCTTGGTCCCTTGTCTCTCACCCGACGTTGCCCTCTCTTTATGATGGTGCCGTGGTACCTGCGCTCTTGGTTCCTTGTCCCTCACCCGACGTTGCCGTCTCTTTATGATGGTGCCGTGGAACCTGCGCTCTTGGCCTCCTTGTCCATCACCCGACGTTGCCCTCTCTTTATGTTGGTGCCGTTGTACCTGCGCTTCACGTCTCACGATTATCTTAACATTTCTGTATTGCGATGTGATTCAGAGCTGAAGGAAATACAGCTGACTCATCTGGAGGTCATCAATTTTAACATACAGATATGGCATTATTGGAAGACTTCCAATCTACTTCCTTTAAACTAAAGCATTTGTCTTTCTGAGACCTGAACCTCAAGCCATCGACTCTGATTTAAAACAGGTAGATGGTAGAAAGTTAAAGCACATAATCTGTTCATTCACACAACACAGTCGGAGATAACTTCTATTTCATTTTCGCATTTGTACCAGGCGGGCAATTCAATTCAAGATGCCGCAGTTCAATGTGCAAAGTTGCGACTCTTAGGCGTGCCAGAAACCTACGTTCAATCCCAGACCCTGATCTAGGACCCACAAGACTTCAGGGTTTCCTATTTCACCGAGCTGACATACCATGATGTCGGATGTAGCATCATAACGTCGGATGTAGCACATAAATGTCGGATGTAGGACCGTAATATTGGATATAACACCTAATGTCAGATATAACAGCTGAATGCCTGATGTATTATCTGAGTGCCGGATGTAGCAACTGAATGCCAGATGTAGCAACTGAATGCCAGATGTAGCAACTGAATGCCGGATGTAGCAACTGAATGTCGGATGTAGCAACTGAATGCCGGATGTAGCAACCGAATGCCGGATGTAGCAACTGAATGCCAGATGTAGCAACTGAATGCCGGATGTAGCAACTGAATGCCGGATGTAGCAACTGAATGTCGGATGTAGCAACTGAATGCCGGATGTAGCAACCGAATGCCGGATGTAGCAACCGAATGCCGGATGTAGCAACTGAATGTCGGATGTAGCACATTGATGTCGGTTGCAGCACCTTAATATTGGTTGTTACAACTGAATATCGGATCCGGCACCTGAATGTGTAACATTGTAATGTATGATGTAGCAACTGGATGTCGGATGTAGCACCTCATTGTCGGGTGTAGCACGTCAATGTCGGAACTAGCTCTTAAATGTCGGATCTATAATCTGAATGTCCAATGGAGCACCTCAATGTCCAATGGAGCACCTCAATGTCGGTTGTTGCACCACAGTGCCTGGTGTAGCACATTTGCGGGTCCATAGAGTCACGGGGCTTCTTAATCGATTCGAACTTTGTGACAACATTCAAGAAAACTATGTAATGAAACAAACATAATATTTATTTACATGTTTATGTACAAAATATACTGCAGTAATATATATATGACTGGGGTCAAGTTATATTACCACAGAGCCGGGAATGTAGCCACATAGTTTTAAACATATCACATGTCACGGTATATTTACACACATACCAATACACAGTGACAAGTTCCCTTCAAGGGAAGGGATATTTTATCAAACTTGTAGTTTGTATTTTAACATTTATCCAACATTATTGTTTTCCTTTTAATATTAATACCATATATAGTTGTATCGGAATTATATGACCATCGCGTTCACGTGTGCTTGAGTGGAGAGTTCCGCATCACCATTGTCCGAAGCATGTGTCGTATGATCTTATCGTATGAAACACGCGTGAAGCACTCCCATCATAATAACCCACCGCACATGTGCACTTCAGAACTTTTCAACACACGTGCCACGTGTCAAATGTACGTGTCATGTCATTAAGCTTCAACTATCGCCATCACTGGCACCCGTACGCGCACGTTGCCTGATGCAAGACATGTCCATACGTCTTACGTCATCGATGGCAAAGACACTGACACGACAACAAGCTTCACCTTTCGTCACCGCTACCATACACACTTGCATATGTCTCAGTGCCTCGATTTATGTCATACCTGTCAACTACACGTTCGTATTATTGTCTTATAAAACTCACGTTCACATATTTGGAACATTTATCTTACGTCACAGCTGTAACGTGAACTTTTACATGTCCAGATATCTCTCTTTAAGACACTGCTGTCAAACACACGTGCACATATTTCATTCTATCACCCTTTTAACCACTGTCATATACCTGCACATGCTTTACCACACCCAGCACACGACCGGCTCTCAGGGTCATTATACTCGTGCATCAATCACCTCTTTGCAATCCCAAGGATGTAACGTTCTTCTTGGCATACTTCATCAGGCAATACAGTAACTATAATAATAAATATATAATATTTTCTAAAATATATTCAAGATTCAGTAGAGTTACCAATTCCTAAACTCTGCGGCAGTGATGCTAAATGTTTTACAAACATCTTTTTATTTATCACACAATATCATTAAAGTTTGCATATATAGACCGGAAGCCGAGTTTCCGTGAACAGCATCTCAAGAATGCGTCAGATGGATGTCAGTATTTGGCTAGAAACAAAATGTAGTCTCGGATTCGGGATTCAAACTCAACAGCTTAAACGATATAAAACTGAATGGTCATGCTACATGGGTGTGGGCGTGCCATGAATGTATGCTAGCTTGACAAGAGTTACGATCAAACAACAGCCACATGCCAACACATATTAATATATACATTCATCAAACGGTTGGCTGGGATGGAGGTATTGTATCACTACAGATGAGCGTACTGAGTTGCCTTTCACAATTCAGGGATAACAATCTATTTTAAACCATGTCACACTTTTAAGGAGTTTTTTCCATTCTAATGAAGAGCTCTAAGCGCTTTCGGTTCTCTACTTGCATGTGTACATTGACAGACATCAACATATTTCTAAGTACACTTGTCGAACTATGGCAAGAACTGTCACGTCTTTAAGGCAGAAAGAATACAATTCCTGTAAGTTACTTCGTCGGTGCACCTCCAGGCAAACATAATGAAGCGACCATACAAATTTCACAGCTCTCAGTTCATCGCTGGATGATTATCAGAAGCCAACAAAGTTGTTAATGTTGGCCCTCGAGACGCTGTTCTCCCGGGAGACAGAGACGAGGGACATGCGGGACTTGGTTGGGGAGCAATTGGGGGCAGGGAGGTAGCGGATGCACCCTGTCGACGACTCAGGACTACGGAAGTACACTCTTTCTGTTGTCTTCGAGGATATGGAACTCTGGGACAGCCGTCGTCCCTGGCGATGTGCGCCGATGAAGGATCGGCTGGTGCTGGTGACCTCCCCAAGTTTCTTGCTTCGCCATCGGGAACGTAGACAGCAGCAACATCGTTTAAATTCTCTTTTGAAATTAATCGTGAACATCCCTGTAATAGACAGTGCGTGTTGAGGAAGCGGTATAGCAGGGATGTATGCAATGTTGACAGTCACAACCGCTATTAAAGAGTCAGCTTCGGAGTATCTAGCAATGTATTGCAAACACAGTGTGACTGAAATATGTGTGTGTTTCAGTTAGACTGTGTTTGTCTTTCTATGTCAGAAGGAGCATGAGTACATGTACTGCTGACCCGTGGCAGATTTACTGGAGAATGGGTTTCCGTTTAATCGTTGTTTAAACCATCTGTGCCATTTCTTGCTTTCTCGGCGAAATGCAGTGGTAAACATGCCTGCAACGAAAAGGCACCTGAGTGTCAATCTGATTGGAAAGATTTTTTTGACCTGCTTAATTAAAATGTATACTTTTGAAATTTGACTTTTTCAATTAGAATATTAAAAAAGCATGCAGTAAATTGCAGAAAACACTTCAGCTAACAAATGAAAGGATTTCAGTGCAGGCATGTATTACAACTTGTTTCGTCGCCACCAGAGGAACACACTTTTACATGAACAGACAGCACACGCAGACCGAAACGCACATATCTAACCAAAGAAAGACAGTGAATGAAAGCAGTGGCCTAGTGTCACTTTTCAGACAGGTTAGGGGCGGTCGGGTAGCCTAGTGGTTAAAGCGTTCGCTCGTCTCGCCGAAGACCCGGGTTCGATTCCCGACATGGGTACAATGTGTGAAGCCCATTTCTGGTGTCCCCCCGCCGTGATATTGCTGGATTATTGCTTTAAAACGGCGTAAAACCATACTCACTCACTCATCGTACCACGTGCCAACCTAAATATACTGATAAATATAAAATCATTTCGATTCTCTTTCTCAACATTGGTATCAGTACGTATTCTTCAGCCACTCAGACGAATTAAGATGAATAGTTTATCTCCTCTCCTCCCTCAGTCATTATCAATTACATGATGAATACGAACCAGATATATAAGAAGAAATGAAGACAGAGTTACTGTGATGCTGGTAATTGCCTTACCACAGCCAATAGAGTACGATATTTAATGTTTTGTGACCCACCGTTAACGAGATGTTTATAGTTTATGTTAAGAGACTGAGATATGATGCTGTTTACATCATGCCGGTGCTAAGCCACCACTGCACTATTCAGATTACCTATTAAAGATACATGGATATATTATATACCTGACATAAGAAAAAATACCTTACTAACTACAGACACTAGTAGAAATATTTCACCCTCCACAGAAACTTGAATATATAATTCACTTACTACAGACACTGTGACAAATCATTAACCAACCACACACTAGGGTTAACCATTCACCTACCACAAACACTGGGATAAATAATTCACCCACTACACACTAGTGTTAAGCATTCACCTGCTTCAGACACTGTGATAAATCAATCACCAACCACAGACTAGAGTCAACCATTCACCTACGACAGACATTGGGATAAATCATTTATCTACCACAGAATAGGGTTAACCATTCACCTACCACAGACACGCGGATAAATAATTCACCTACCACAGACTAGGGTTAACCATTCACCTACTACAGACATTGTACCTGCCACATACGCTATGATAAAGTATTTACCAACCAAACATAAGGATAGATAACATACATACCACTTACACTGGAAAAATTACTTCTCTACCAGATACACTGGGATAATTCATTCATCTGCCACAGTAAATCACCTACATCACAGACAATGGATTACTTCCTACAGACACAGAGATACATAATTCACCTACCGCATACATTAGGAAAAAAAATTCACTCACTGCATACACTAGGATCAATATTTCACCTAACACTGATACTAGGATAAATAATTCTCCTACAACAGACACTGAAATAAATAAACAAATCACCTATGATTCTCGTATTGCAGCCATTAGGATAAATAATTCACCTTAGACATCAGAATAAATAATTATATAATTACACCTACAACAGACAGTAGTATAAATACTTCATCTAGCGCAGACACTAGAAAAATATATCATCGACTATAATAAATAATTTACCAACTACAGAACCTGGGATAAATATCGTACCTACACCTGACCCAAGGATAAATAATTCTTCGACCAGAGGCACTGGGATAAATAAGTCCTGCCAAAAACACTAGGATAATTAATTCATTTACCACAGACACTAAAATATGTATAATTATCCTACCACACACACTGGGATAAATAAACCACCTACCACTTCCATTAAGACACACCATTCACCTACCACAAACACTGAGATACATAAGTCACCTACCGGAGAATAATGACTTCACCTGCCACAGATTTTAGAATACATACTACATCTGCCAGAGACACTAGGATATATCATTTGCCTACCACAGACACTACGATATACCATCTACCTTTCACAGACACCAGGATATATCATTTACCTTCCACAGACAAAAGCATAAACCGTCTACCTATCAAGACACTAGGATATACCATCTAATTATCACAGACACTGGGATATACAATCTACCTATCACAGGCACAAGGTTATACCATCTACCTACCACATACACTAGGATATACCATCTACCAATTACATACACTAGGATGTACAATCTACCTACAACAGACACTAGGATATACCATCTACCAATTACATACACTAGGATGTACAATCTACCTACAACAGACACTAGGATGTACCATCTACCAATTACATACACTAGGATGTACAATCTACCTACAACAGACACTAGGATGTACCATCTACCTACCACATACACCAGGATGTACCATCTACCTATCACAGGCACACGGGTATACCATCTACCTATTACAGACACGAGGAAAAACCATCTTCCTATCAAAGGCACTAGGATGTACCATCTACCTTTCACAGACACCAGGATATATCATTTACCTACCACAGACAAAAGCATAAACCGTCTACCTACCACAGACACTATAAAATACCATCTACCTATCACAGGCACAAGGATATACCATCTACCTATCACAGACACTAGCATATACCATCTACCTATCACAAACACTAGGCTATAACATCTTCCTATCATAGACACTAGGATATACCACCTACCTATCACAGACACGAGGATATACCATCTACCTATCATAGACACTAGGATATATCATTTACCTACCACAGACAAAAGCATAAACCGTCTACCTATCACAGACACTAGGATATACCATCTACCAATCACAAACACAAGGATGTACCGTCGACCGATCACAGACACTACGATATACCATCTACCTATCACAGACACTATGATATACCATCTACCTATCACAGACACTGGGATATACCATCTTCCTATCACAGACACTAGGATATACCATCTACCTATCACAGACACTGGGATATACCATCTACCTATAACAGACACTGGGCTATACCACCTACCTATCACAGACACTGGGCTATACCACCTACCTATCACGGACACTAGGATATACCATCTACCTATCACAGACACTGGGGTATACCACCTTCATATCACAGACACTAGGATATACCACCTACCTATCACAAACACTAGGAAATACCATCTACCCATCACAGTAACTAGGATATACCATCAACTGATCACAGGCACTAGGATATACCATCTACCTATCACAGACACTAGGATATACCATCTACCTATCATAGACACAAGGATATACCATCTACCTATCACAGACACTAGGATATACCATCTACCTATCACAGACACAAGGATATACCATCTACCTATCATAGACACAAGGGTATACCATCTACCTATCACAGACACAAGGATACACCATCTTCCTATCACAGACACAAGGATATACCATCTACCTATCACAGACACTAGGATATACTATCTACCTATAACAGACACTAGGATATACCATCTACCTATCATAGACACAAGGATATATCATCTTCCTATCACAGACACTAGGATATACCATCTACCTATCATAGACACAAGGATATACCATCTTCCTATCACAGACACTAGGATATACCATCTACCTATCACAGACACTGGGATATACCATCTACCTATAACAGACACTGGGATATACAATCTACCTATCACAGACACTGGGATATACCATCTACCTATAACAGACACTGGGATATACAATCTACCTATAACAGACACTGGGATATACAATCTACCTATCACAGACACAAGGATATACCATCTACCTATCACAGACACTAGGATATACCATCTACCTATAACAGACACTAGGATATACTATCTACCTATCATAGACACAAGGATATACCATCTTCCTATCATAGACACAAGGATATACCATCTACCTATCACAGACACAAGGATACACCATCTTCCTATCACAGACACAAGGATATACCATCCTCCTATCACAGACACAAGGATATACCATCTTCCTATCACAGACACAAGGATACACCATCTTCCTATCACAGACACAAGGATATACCATCTTCCTATCACAGACACAAGGATACACCATCTTCCTATCACAGACACAAGGATATACCATCTTCCTATCACAGACACAAGGATATACCATCTTCCTATCACAGACACAAGGATATACCATCTTCCTATCACAGACACAAGGATATACCATCTTCCTATCACAGACACAAGGATATACCATCTTCCTATCATAGACACAAGGGTATACCATCTACCTATCACAGACACAAGGATATATCATCTTCCTATCACAGACACAAGGATATACCATCTCCCTATCATAGACACAAGGATATATCATCTTCCTATCACAGACACAAGGATATACCATCTACCTATCATAGACACAAGGATATACCATCTACCTATCATAGACACAAGGATATACCATCTACCTATTACAGACACTAGGATATACCATCTACCTATCACGGACACTAGGATATACAATCTAACTATCATAGACACAAGGATATACCATCTACCTATCACAGACACTAGGATATACCATCTACCTATCATAGACACAAGGATATACCATCTACCTATCATAGACACAAGGATATACCATCTACCTATTACAGACACTAGGATATACCACCTACCTATCACGGACACTAGGATATACCATCTACCTATCACAGACACAAGGATATACCATCTCCCTATCACAGACACAAGGATATACCATCTACCTATTACAGACACAAGGATATACCATCTACCTATTACAGACACTAGGATATACCATCTACCTATCGCGGACACTAGGATATACAATCTACCTATTACAGACACTAGGATATACCATCTACCTATCATAGACACAAGGATATACCATCTACCTATTACAGACACTAGGATATACCATCTACCTATCACGGACACTAGGATATACAATCTACCTATCACAGACACTAGGATACATCATTCACCTACCATAAACAATAGGGTCCATGCAGGAGTTGGAGACGGCAAACAGGAAGAAACCTTTGTGTATTGTATGGTCCACTTTCCGAGCCGATTCCCTGAAATCACAGCAAACATCGTCATCATACTACACAGCTGGAGTCCACGAAGACTACTTCCATTTACGGTTATTTCTTGTTTGCTTTTCCTTTAATGTATAACTATTGTCCCGATTTCCTACGATAATGTTCATCAAGTTCAGCGTCCCTCAACTAGTTGTTTTTCTGTTTATACATGTCTATTTATTTCATAAGCCAACTGATTTTGTCTCATTAGACAGAACATGCAATCTTATCTTTTAATACGCATCCTTGAGGTAAAAAAAACAAGAAGAAATAATAACGTTAAATAATTCATGATGTGCTTATAAACATTTTTAAGAAATAAATTAATAAATTAATAAATGTATAGTTTGTACAGCAATTAACAATCAGTATCGACTATGGACAGTGCGCTTATCGCCTGCAACCAAAGGATGTTTACAGCGGGATACTTTATACAAGACTATCGGGTTAAAACAGTTCCATGTAAAGTGACTTAGGTGCTGAGGGATAGTACGCAGCTGTCCCGAATGGTCTTTTTTGTGGGATTCGGTTGAGATCCGACACGAGTACCCAGCTGTCCGTTGATTTCTAGTTGGGAGGGATCACCAAAAGAGATTCGACTGCATAGTGTTTAGATATCTACATAGCTTCTGGCGCACTTTCCTGGGATGCGGGTAATGACCGTTTTGAGTTACCCCCATTTCGCTTACGTATTTGCACTCTGACCCTGCTAAGTGATTCATTGAGGGAGATGGTGAAGAGGTGTGTGAGTGATGTTGTACTTGGCACTGGATTTCTGAGGCAACTAACTTGTTCCTTACAGAACTTGTCCATTTCTCTATTGCTTCTGGCATATTCGTTTCCCTGCTGCATCTGATATAATGCTTCATTGATTTTTGTTATTGATTTTCTATTGCTTCTAGAAAAAGACTTCTGTGTTGCTGCTACTGGTATGATGGTCCTTAAATATTTGAATTTCAAGGTGGGTATTACATTTTATATACACCTCAAACCCCTCGCCCCTCCACCCACACACCTATCGTTACCCTCGCTTCCTACGCCCATCAAGATGTGGAGCATGTTGATCATATAATAGTCACATTCTAGAAGGTTAAACGCATGGACGGACATAACATAGTAAGTGCTACTGAATGGCCGTGTTTTACTCTTCAAAATATATATATATATATATCCAAACTTTACATTTGGAGTACAAACGAACTATTACGTACGTTGAGATGTATAGTACTTACTTGTCAAACCACCACCAAGCTGATATGACAAAATATGGTGTCCAACACATGGCAAATACGCCCACTGAAAGCAGAAGAAAATAATTAATAAATTTTAGGGAATGGCAAATAGGATACAACCGACGCCAACACTGATCCCGAAACGTGCCACACCAGACATGTCGACGCACAAATAAAATTTATAAGGCCGGGGAAGAAAGGAATTAATGTCATTTATGCAATTTAGAAGCGAGTATGACGTGGCAAACGTAGAACAACCAATTAATGTCGACATCCTTCAATTTCTCGCCGAAGGTTATTTGAAAAATGCAGGTTGACTTTCCGCCTTAGCACCAGGAGCGCAGAACATTTTTTTTACATTTTTGAAAGGCAAGCTAATTTGATTTATCCAATTACGATTCATTAATAGACTGGTGTTTATTTATAGTCGTTATTCCCTGTACCATCATAACATTTTGTGAATATAAATTGAATCCATCTCATTTGTCTATGACGTAACAATAACCGGATGTTGTTGTTTCATCTGAGTGACCATGTGGTCTGGTAAGGTAATCATATTTAGTTCTGTTACTTTCATATGAGTTCGTTCGATGAGCTAGGGCATAGATATCATGTATACATGTACATATATAGTCACCTGATTACAAAAATGGCAAAATATCTTATTCCGTTCCTTTTGCCTAATTGGCTATGATTGACGACACCTTATTCCATTACCATCATCTTATGACTGTGATATAAACAATATATGTCTCGCTACTTTAATCTGATTGTGTTGAACAACGTCTTATTCCACTCTTGAATCTCATAAGCTATGATGTAACAATAACCTTTTACTTTCACATGATTGACACAAATTTAACAATGTCGTGTTCCACTACTTTCTTCCCAGGAGGTTGCCTTAGAAATAAAAACACTTTTGCTTAAAGTGTCTTCCTTGACAATAGGAGTGCAGAACACTTCTTTTTACTTTCTTGAAACGCAAGTCAACTTGACTTGTCATATTACGTTGAATTAAAGAGATGGGTCTCTCTTATCACTTGACTACCAACATTTTAGTCATTCAAGACATCAATAGCTTTATCTCTATTAAGAGTGTCATCATTAAAACAATATCTTATGCGCTACTTCAAACTGATTGAATATGACATAACAATATGTTATTCCGCTACTTTCACTTGAATGACTATGAAGTAACAATATGTTTATTCTGCTACATTCACTTGATTGACTATGATGAATAAACATCGTACGTCGCTGATTTCATCTGATTGGCTACAATGTAACAATATATTATTCCACTACTGTCACTTGATTGACTAAGAAGTAAACAATGTTTTAGATCACTACTATCACTTGATTGACTAAGAAGTAAACAATGTATTATTTCACTACTATCACTTGATTGACTAAGAAGTAAACAATGTATTATTTCACTACTATCACTTGATTGACTATAATGTAACAATGCATTATTTCACTACTATCACTTGACTGACTATAATGTAACAATGTATTATTCCACTACTGTCACTTGATTGACTAAGAAGTAAACGATGTATTATTTCACTACTATCACTTGATTGACTAAGAAGTGAACAATGTATTATTTCACTACTATCACTTGATTGACTAAGAAGTAAACAATGTATTATTTCACTACTATCACTTGATTGACTAAGAAGTAAACAATGTATTATTTCACTACTATCACTTGATTGACTAAGAAGTAAACAATGTATTATTTCACTACTATCACTTGATTGACTAAGAAGTAAACGATGTATTATTTCACTACTATCACTTGATTGACTAAGAAGTAAACAATGTATTATTTCACTACTATCACTTGATTGACTAAGAAGTAAACAATGTATTATTTCACTACTATCACTTGACTGACTATAATGTAACAATGTATTAATCCACTACTGTCACTTGATTGACTAAGAAGTAAACAATGTATTATTTCACTACTATCACTTGATTGACTAAGAAGTAAACAATGTATTATTTCACTACTATCACTTGACTGACTATAATGTAACAATGTATTATTCCACTACTGTCACTTGATTGACTAAGAAGTAAACGATGTATTATTTCACTACTATCACTTGATTGACTAAGAAGTAAACAATGTATTATTTCACTACTATCACTTGATTGACTAAGAAGTAAACAATGTATTATTTCACTACTATCACTTGATTGACTAAGAAGTAAACAATGTATTATTTCACTACTATCACTTGATTGACTAAGAAGTAAACGATGTATTATTTCACTACTATCACTTGATTGACTAAGAAGTAAACAATGTATTATTTCACTACTATCACTTGATTGACTAAGAAGTAAACAATGTATTATTTCACTACTATCACTTGACTGACTATAATGTAACAATGTATTAATCCACTACTGTCACTTGATTGACTAAGAAGTAAACAATGTATTATTTCACTACTATCACTTGATTGACTAAGAAGTAAACAATGTATTATTTCACTACTATCACTTGACTGACTATAATGTAACAATGTATTATTCCACTACTGTCACTTGATTGACTAAGAAGTAAACGATGTATTATTTCACTACTATCACTTGATTGACTAAGAAGTAAACAATGTATTATTTCACTACTATCACTTGATTGACTAAGAAGTAAACAATGTATTATTTCACTACTATCACTTGATTGACTAAGAAGTAAACAATGTATTATTTCACTACTATCACTTGATTGACTAAGAAGTAAACAATGTTTTATTTCACTACTATCACTTGATTGACTAAGAAGTAAACAATGATTATTTCACTACTATCACTTGACTGACTATAATGTAACAATGTATTAATCCACTACTGTCACTTGATTGACTAAGAAGTAAACAATGTATTATTTCACTACTATCACTTGATTGACTAAGAAGTAAACAATGTATTATTTCACTACTATCACTTGATTGACTAAGAAGTAAACAATGTATTATTTCACTACTATCACTTGACTGACTATAATGTAACAATGTATTAATCCACTACTGTCACTTGATTGACTAAGAAGTAAACAATGTATTATTTCACTACTATCACTTGATTGACTAAGAAGTAAACAATGTATTATTTCACTACTATCACTTGATTGACTATAATGTAACAATGTATTATTTCACTACTATCACTTGACTGACTATAATGTAACAATGTATTATTCCACTACTGTCACTTGATTGACTAAGAAGTAAACGATGTATTATTTCACTACTATCACTTGATTGACTAAGAAGTAAACAATGTATTATTTCACTACTATCACTTGATTGACTAAGAAGTAAACAATGTATTATTTCACTACTATCACTTGATTGACTAAGAAGTAAACAATGTATTATTTCACTACTATCACTTGACTGACTATAATGTAACAATGTATTAATCCACTACTGTCACTTGATTGACTAAGAAGTAAACAATGTATTATTTCACTACTATCACTTGATTGACTAAGAAGTAAACAATGTATTATTTCACTACTATCACTTGACTGACTATAATGTAACAATGTATTATTCCACTACTGCCACTTGATTGACTAAGAAGTAAACGATGTATTATTTTACTACTATCACTTGATTGACTAAGAAGTAAACAATGTATTATTTCACTACTATTACTTGATTGACTAAGAAGTAAACAATGTATTATTTCACTACTATCACTTGACTGACTATAATGTAACAATGTATTATTTCACTACTATCACTTGATTGACTAAGAAGTAAACAATGTATTATTTCACTACTATCACTTGACTGACTATAATGTAACAATGTATTATTTCACTACTATCACTTGATTGACTAAGAAGTAAACAATGTATTATTTCACTACTATCACTTGACTGACTATAATGTAACAATGTATTATTCCACTACTTTCATTTGATTGACCATGAAGTTATATTATTCCACTAATTTCACTTGACTATCATGCAACAACTTCGTACCCCGCTGCTTCTTTTTATTGAATATGATGCAACATCTTATTCCAATACTTTAACCTGATTGGCTACGATGTTCAACCATCGTGTGCCGCTGCTTTCATCTGAAATGCTACTATGAAAGAATCCTTTTTTCAGCGATACGTCACTGACGGTCTACATTTGAAAGCTCTTGGTGGCAATGGTTGTACCCCAGTTGTAGTAAAAAATGGCATGATAGTATTTCCTTGTCTTCTTTTCTCAGTCATTACAATGTCATTAAGTCTGCTAAAGTATAGTATACGCTCAAAAAAAGTATGGAGTAATACTATGATCAGTCGTCAAAGAAAGATCAGTTTTGAACACGTGATTGCCAAAAACAGAAGGGTTTCGGAACCTAAGCCTTACTCCCAAAACTTGCATGTGGACAATGCAGTTCCTCTGTGCACATGGGTAGGGGGGCAGTCTTGATTTCTCACTTCAGGGAAAGGTCGTCAAATCGCAATTTGAATTGTTGATTTTCATTTTATCAGAAACAAGTAAGCTCTCAGCTCTGGCTTTGATGCAGTATCTGTGGTCAGATTGGGAACGCGTCTTCTACAACGTGATGACCGCCTGAGGGCTATTGGCATGTTTCAAACTGGAAGAACACAGCGAGAGAAAACCAATATGCCCCATATGGCTCAGACTGATTTGCAGACTTTGGAAAAGGTTTCTGCAGACACAAAATGTTAATGATCGGCTCCGCACATGGCGACCCAGGTCAACATCAGAAGTCCAGGATCGATTAATCAGAAGCGAGGCCAATCAGCCAGTGAAATCGCTGTTCACTTGCCAGGGCACTGGCGTTAACGTTACTGACCATAAGATTAGAAATCGTATGAATGCAACTAATCTGCATGCTCGGCGCCCCACGTGTTGTATCATCCTCAACAACTCGACAAATTCTTGCCCCGATGTCAATGGTGTTTAGAGCGTAAGGGTATCGGCGATGGTAACGTGTAATGTTTTCAGATTGTTCGTTCCAGATTCACTCCGGACTTTCTGGAAAGGCTTGGACGTGTCTGGAGGCGTCCCAACGAACGCAGTGAAAACGTCACATAAGCCAACATGACATATTTCGGGGTGGACTATACTTGTGCCGTTTGCGCGCCATGCTGGTCCACTATAACGCTCGTGTCCACCGTGCATGTATAGTAACCGACTACCCCGAGCAGCAAACCATCACCTGAATGTAATGGCCAGCCATAGGCCCCGAGCTTTTCCCCAATAGAGCACGTCTGGGACGGGACCAGGATACGTGAACGCCGATGTCAAAGGCCACAACATCATGACGTTTTCCCAATACAGCACGTCTTGGACATGATCGGGGGACGTGTACGCCGACCTAAAAAGCCACAAGCTTCGTCAGCCGAACTGAGCAAGGCGCTGCAAGAGTAGTCGACACGACTCCCTTAAACTGGCATTGGGAGATTGATTTGGGCCATCCCAACCCGAATAAACGAATGTTTGTCTAATCATGGGGACATGGCCATCTCAAACGTTCATTCGTTTACTACACACCCCTATCGACTTTCTTGGTTGTTTGCATCCTCGCAATACACAACCAACATTGATTGTCATGTTGGACCTAGTCCTTCCTTTTTCTTATTTATCCCCGCCGATCATTGGATACCTCTTTGTATTTCTGTACGTATTTGTTAATTTCGACAATCCACTGCATATTTTGGAGAGTATAGATTTATATGCCTGACATATGATAAATCGTTTATTGGAGCTTTATGTGATTCGAGTGTGTTATAACACAATTTCATGTACCTCAAAGCCGTTTATATTTAGATATGAAAAGTTGTAATGGGTATGTGTGGAAACTGACAATTAGGGGAAATTGAGTAGTGAGTAAGTTTGGTTTTACGCCGATTTTAGCAATATTCCAGCAATATCACGGCGGGGGATACCAGAAATGGGCTTCACACATTGTACCCATGTCGGGAATCGAACCCGGGTCTTCGGCGTGACGAGCGAACGCTTTAACCACTAGGCTACCCGACCGCCCCCAGGGGAAATTGAGGATGCATTACATATTATATTGGTATGTGATAAGTATTATCATCTTTGAGAAGAGTGTATTCCGTTTAACAACATTCATAAAAACGCAGCATCGATCAGTGTCCAACTGTGTGGGGGTTATAATAATTGTACTGCGACTCAGAAGAGCACAGACGAGATTAAGTCAGACTGTCACAGATTGCGTGATGCTTTGTCTCTTCCCCTTGACTGATCCCTATAATAATCGCTGTAATAATGGATATTAGAATAAACAAAAGGGCACTTTCCAAATTGTAAGACAATTTCTATAATTATGTAATTTTTATTTATGAGGGGAACTGGTAAGAAAAGCCCTTGCGTCGAACATATCTGTGGTCGTTAAGTAACTGGCGAAACTGTCCTGTATTAAGTATAGATTACTATTCCATGAGCATGTAATTACGTGTGAACAGAAATGGATATGTTCTACATAATCTATTTTAATATCGCTGGATACAAGTATTTGTTGGTTAAACGAGTTTGATCTTTCCCTACATTTGGTCTCAGCTGTCGTATGGGACCGACCATTGTTCATGATTTGTTTCTCTTTTTGTTTGTTGTTGTTGTTTTGGGTGTGTTTTTTGTTGTTGTTGCTTTTGTTGTCCTGTATTGTTTTTTATGTTTTTTGTTTGTTTTTTAAATACTTGTTTTATAATAAACACCTTGCAACAATGTGTTTTGAGGCTGACAAAAAAAGGTTTTATCAATGTGAAGCGCCATTATTCTTTCAAAGCTTTTGTCACAGTATCAGAAGGTCGGTCCCCAAAGCAAAGATTATAAGATCGTGGTTTATTTCAGTGATGGATGTCTCTTCAAAAGGTACCATATAGAAACCATTTATAATGAGTTGAAACTAGAGCCATCCTGTCATCTTTTACCAAGATTTGTTTCATTTTGCAACATACAATCAACTGCAACTGCACCCCGCCCGCAGAAAGGAAATGCAATTTATGTCATCTCGATGACATAGGGAATAAATGCCTTGCTGTCTTACATTGTTATAATTCCAATGACATCAGGAAATTATACAGATTATGTCAGTATCGCAACAGGCCATACATTTCATGTTCTATAAGTATATGGTAAGTATTATCATCTTCGAGAAGAGTATATTCCGTGAACAACATTCATAAAACCGCAGTAATGACCAGTGCCCCACTATGGTGGGGTTATAATTGTACTGCGAAAAAAGCCCAGACGAGATTAAGCCAGACTGTCAGAGATGAAGTGATGATTTGTCCCTTCCCGTTGACTGATCCCTATTATAATGGCTGGCTGTAAGGATGGATCTTAAAATATATGAATGGGTACATTTCAAATTGTAAAGACAACTTCTACAAGGAAAAGCCACAATGTTTTGTTTTTTATGAGGGGAAGTGGTAAGAAAACCCCTGACTACTATACTGTCCTGTATTAAGTATAGATTACTATTCCTTGAACATGTAAATCCGTTTAAACAGAAATGGATATCTCCTTTGTAATGTATTTTAATGTCACTGGATACAAGTTTTGTTCGCTATTTAGCTTTCCTCTTAAAACATAAGCGCTGTTATGAAAATATGAAAAGTTGTAATGAGCATTTTTAGAAACTGTCAATTCTGAAATGCAAAATAGATTTTCTGTCCTGAGTGGGTCGAGGTGCATGGGCCATATGCAAGTGCTGTGAAGACAAGAATGGACGTGAAACAAAAGCAGTCCCTACTTACTGTCTGATGTCATCTGTTCATAAAGTAAAAGGTGTGAAGACAATGGGCAAGCAATAAGGTAACGACTCTGTACATGTTGTAGACGCCACAAGGTCCTATATTGGACACATTATCTACCATATGATATACGTGAATGACATAGACGAATACGCACCAATTACGAGAGTCATCTTCAACGTACGTATCCTTGCCCGTTCAATATTCCCCATTGCGGATCGCCTCAGCCCAATTTTTGCCCTTGATGATGTATCTTGAAGCTCATCTGAAATGACGACAAATTTCTCTCAAAATAAAGTGTGTTAGAATGTGTGAGTTTAATTAGTTTTGAAAAGATCTCTCACGTGTACGTTTTACTTTATAAGAATCTGATCGATTTCTTCCGTAGAAATTGAGTGGGTTTCTTCCACAGTAGGGGAGTAAGGTGTGAAGACGCCGAAAGATGACATACTTTTACTTTGCCTGGATTTTTTTGAGATTTCACAGAGTATGAGCGAGTAGGAGACTGTGATGATGAGAAGCGGCATGCCGTAGACGGCGATCACGTGGAACAGGTTGTAGGCCAGCTCGTGGATGGGCGTCGGGAAGAAGTTGAACGTGACACATTGTGTAAACCAGGGGTAGACCGGGTGCTTCTCCACGTGGAATATGACGCTCTGGAACAATGAGGTTGCACGTACAGATACCTGGTACAGTTATCAGGCTATTAAGTGAAGTAAACAGTACAATGAATAGTATTGTACAGCCTTCTGAAATTTGTTTCATATTTTCATAAAATTAATGCGCATGACACTATTCACACACAAAGCTCGACGTTCCCTCTCAACTGTCAGTGTTCAAATCTCAAAGTGAAACTCTCCCCCACTCTCCTCACAGCATTCAGTGCTCCTCTCCCCGCGCTCCACTACCACCGCGCTCCACCTAATCACACAACGATCCACTGTTCTTATCACCAGTTTCCCTGCACCACACAACATTCTCTAAACACCACACTCAACATACAACGTTCTCTGAACACCACACTCCACTCAATATTCTCGGAACACCACACTCCACACTACATACTCGAAACACCACGCTCCAAACAACGTTCTCTAAACACCACGCACAGCGCAACATTCTCTAAACACCACACTCAACATACAACGTTCTCTAAACACCACACTCAACATACAATGTTCTCTGAACATCGCACTCCACAAAGTATTTTCGGAACACCACACTCCACACAATATTCTCGGAGCAACACCCTCCACAAAATATTCTCGGAACACCACACACTACATAACATTCTCTAAACACCACGCTCAGCACAATATTCTCGGAACACCACGCTCCCCACAACGTTCCCTAAGCACCACCAACAACACAATATTCTCTATACACCAGACTCAACATACAATTTCTCTGAACACCACCCTCCACACAATATTCCCGGAACACCACGCTCCTCACAACGTTCCCTAAGCACCACCAACAACACAATATTCTCTATACACCAGACTCAACATACAATGTTCTCTGAATACCACACTCCACACAATATTCCCGGAACACCACGCTCCTCACAACGTTCCCTAAGCACCACCAACAACACAATATTCTCTATATACCAGACTCAACATACAATGTTCTCTGAACACCACACTCCCCACAACGTTCCCTAAACACCACCAACAACACAATATTCTCTATACACCAGACTCAACATACAATGTTCTCTGAACACCACGCTCCACACAATATTCCCGGAACACCACGCTCCTCACAACGTTCCCTAAGCACCACCAACAACACAATATTCTCTATACACCAGACTCAACATACAATGTTCTCTGAACACCACACTCCACACAATATTCCCGGAACACCACGCTCCTCACAACGTTCCCTAAGCACCACCAACAACACAATATTCTCTAAACACCATACTCCAAACAATATTCTCCAAACACCACGCTCCACACAATATTCTCTAACACCATACTCCAAACAATATTTTCGGAACACCACGCTCCACAAAATATTCTCTGAACGCCACACTGTTCACATTCAATATTCCCTGAACACAAAACTCCAGACAATATTCCCGGGAACACCCCACTTCACACAATATTCCCGGAACACCACGCTCTACACAACGTTGTCTAAACACCACGCCCCACACAACGTTCTCTAAAGACCACACTCTTCACATTCAATATTCCCGGAACACCACGCTCCACACAATATTCCCGGAACACCACAGTCCACACAATATTCCCGGAACACCACGCCCTACACAATGTTCTCTAAACACCTCACGCCACACAACATTCTTCAAACACCGCGCTCCATTCTGCGTGTTTCTCTTTAAACACTTTCCAAACACCAAAACATATACAGTGAATAACTTCACATTCCACGCTATTCTTCAAAACCTCCGGCTCCACTCCCAAAAAACAAACTAAGCATTGCCCCTTTTTCTAAAGATATCGAAAGGATGGGTCTTGCACGCAGCATAGTAATCATAAGATATGACTTAATTTGTTAGCCAGACCAGTAGGCACTGCTGGCAATGAGCGGTAAGTTAGACTGACAATAACACGAGACCAACGTAAACAAGTAAAAGTCAAAACATGTATTGGACAATCTACGATAGCTTGCTTCAAATTCAAGCTGGGTGATTCTTTGCCATAGTTAATTCCGAATTTTCATGAGGACCCTCAGTATTGGACAGTCAAACTGACCCATTATTATGATATGACTGTTTCATGAGAAGACGAGTGTGGTATCGTGGTGTGTAGCAATGATGTTTTTTATATGTGGCTAGTACGATGACTAAGTATTGGTTCAGAATAATACGCAAAATAATGGGAGTGTCGTGTTGTATTGATGATGTATTACACGAAATACACAATTAAAAATTGAATACAACATTCAGCGTCTATGCCTACGAGACATGGTCAACCTTAAAAACAAAAACAAAAAAATAACCGGATTACAAACTTTATCCATACCAAACCATGAGTATGTTAATTAAATGTAAATAATGAATAAAATACAATTAAACAGCTGGTAAAAACTATTTAAAGCGAGGGGTTTACTGGTGATAACTGTCGAAATGAGGATTATAATGAGACAATATCTTTCCAAAGATCATATCGTTAACAAACAACAATTGTACTTCTTCTTTACCACTGTTACTGAACAAAGTTAGTGAATTAAGTGAGTATTCGATGGTGAGAGAGCATTACTTACCCTCGTTACTTGTTTACAAATTAGTGAACTCTCATTATTTCATGATGAGAGCATTGCTAGCACACAATACAACAATACTTTCTTTACTTGTTATTAACTTAGTGAACTTTCAGTATTCCATGGTGAGAGATTATTGCTAACAACGAACACTACCAGACCTTCGTCGTTGGTTTACAAATAAGTCAGCATTCATTATTCGATGGTGAGAGAGCGTTGCTACGACTAAACACAACCATACTTTTATAACTTGTTTACAATGCAGAAAACTCTCATTATTCGGTGGTGAGAGAGTGTTGCTACGACGAAACACAACCATACTTTTGTTACTTGTTTACAATGCAGAAAACTCTCATTATTCGGTGGTGAGAGAGTGTTGCTACGACGAAACACAACCATACTTTTGTTACTTGTTTACAATGCAGAAAACTCTCATTATTCGGTGGTGAGAGAGTGTTGCTACGACGAAACACAACCATAATTTTGTTACTTGTTTACAATGCAGAAAACTCTCATTATTCGGTGGTGAGAGAGTGTTGCTACGACGAAACACAACCATACTTTTGTTACTTGTTTACAATGCAGAAAACTCTCATTATTCGGTGGTGAGAGAGTGTTGCTACGACGAAACACAACCATACTTTTGTTACTTGTTTACAATGCAGAAAACTCTCATTATTCGGTGGTGAGAGAGTGTTGCTACGACGAAACACAACCATAATTTTGTTCCTTGTTTACAATGCAGAAAACTCTCATTATTCGGTGGTGAGAGAGTGTTGCTACGACGGAACACAACCATACTTTTGTTACTTGTTTACAATGCAGAAAACTCTCATTATTCGGTGGTGAGAGAGTGTTGCTCCGACGAAACACAACCATAATTTTGTTACTTGTTTACAATGCAGAAAACTCTCATTATTCGATGGTGAGAAAGTGTTGATACGACGAAACACAACCATAATTTTGTTCCTTGTTTACAATGCAGAAAACTCTCATTATTCGGTGGTGAGAGAGTGTTGCTACGACGAAACACAACCATACTTTTGTTACTTGTTTACAATGCAGAAAACTCTCATTATTCTCTGGTGAGAGAGTGTTGCTACGACGAAACACAACCAAACTTTTGTTACTTGTTTACAATGCAGAAAACTCTCATTATTCGGTGGTGAGAGAGTGTTGCTACGACGAAACACAACCATACTTTTGTTACTTGTTTACAATGCAGAAAACTCTCATTATTCGATGGTGAGAGAGTGTTGATACGACGAAACACAACCATAATTTTGTTCCTTGTTTACAATGCAGAAAACTCTCATTATTCGGTGGTGAGAGAGTGTTGCTACGACGAAACACAACCATACTTTTGTTACTTGTTTACAATGCAGAAAACTCTCATTATTCGGTGGTGAGAGAGTGTTGCTACGACAAAACACAACCATACTTTTGTTACTTGTTTACAATGCAGAAAACTCTCATTATTCGGTGGTGAGAGAGTGTTGCTACGACGAAACACAACCATAATTTTGTTCCTTGTTTACAATGCAGAAAACTCTCATTATTCGGTGGTGAGAGAGTGTTGCTACGACGAAACACAACCATACTTTTGTTACTTGTTTACAATGCAGAAAACTCTCATTATTCGGTGGTGAGAGAGTGTTGCTACGACGAAACACAACCATACTTTTGTTACTTGTTTACAATGCAGAAAACTCTCATTATTCGGTGGTGAGAGAGTGTTGCTACGACGAAACACAACCATAATTTTGTTCCTTGTTTACAATGCAGAAAACTCTCATTATACGGTGGTGAGAGAGTGTTGCTACGACGAAACACAACCATACTTTTGTTACTTGTTTACAATGCAGAAAACTCTCATTATTCGGTGGTGAGAGAGTGTTGCTACGACGAAACACAACCATACTTTTGTTACTTGTTTACAATGCAGAAAACTCTCATTAATGGGGGGTGAGAGAGTGTTGCTACGACGAAACACAACCATACTTTTGTTACTTGTTTACAATGCAGAAAAACTCTCATTATTCGGTGGTGAGAGAGTGTTGCTACGACGAAACACAACCATAATTTTGTTCCTTGTTTACAATGCAGAAAACTCTCATTATACGGTGGTGAGAGAGTGTTGCTATGACGAAACACAACCATAATTTTGTTACTTGTTTACAATGCAGAAAACTCTCATTAATGGGGGGTGAGAGAGTGTTGCTACGACGAAGCACAACCATACTTTTGTTACTTGTTTACAATGCAGAAAAACTCATTATTCGATGGTGAGAGAGTGTTGCTACGACGAAACACAACCATAATTTTGTTCCTTGTTTACAATGCAGAAAACTCTCATTATACGGTGGTGAGAGAGTGTTGATACAACGAAACACAACCATACTTTTGTTACTTGTTTACAATGCAGAAAACTCTCATTATTCGGTGGTGAGAGAGTGTTGCTACGACGAAACACAACCATAATTTTGTTACTTGTTTACAATGCAGAAAACTCTCATTGTACGGTGGTGAGAGAGTGTTGCTACGACGAAACACAACCATACTTTTATTACTTGTTTACAATGCAGAAAACTCTCATTATTCGGTGGTGAGAGAGTGTTGCTACGACGGAACACAACCATACTTTTGTTACTTGTTTACAATGCAGAAAACTCTCATTATTCGGTGGTGAGAGAGTGTTGCTACGACGAAACAGAACCATTCTTTTGTTACTTGTTTACAATGCAGAAAACTCTCATTATTCGGTGGTGAGAGAGTGTTGCTACGACGAAACACAACCATACTTTTGTTACTTGTTTACAATGCAGAAAACTCTCATTATACGGTGGTGAGAGAGTGTTGCTACGACGAAACACAACCATACTTTTGTTACTTGTTTACAATGCAGAAAACTCTCATTATTCGATGGTGAGAGAGCGTTGCTTGGTTGCATGTGCCTATAACAAACAGCGCGATAGTTTGCGTCATTGTCGAATGCCATTTGTTCCAAATATTAAATAAGTCGCTCACGCATTTATTTTCAAGGGATATTTGCAGACTCCAAATCCAGTTAGTAACCTAGAAATCAATCACTGCAGAGTTTTGTTAAAGTTGTTTATTAATGTCTGATCAAGTCAAGTATCAGTTGCTATACTCGATGCACTGAATAATAAAACTGAGACACAGAGATTACCGTTAATGTATCCGTTGTTGTGCGCAGAAAGAATCGCAATGGGTTGTTTTGTATTGCTACGATTGAATACATCGGACATATTCTATAGATATCAGTATATGATGGTGATGTTATGGCAAGAGATCCGTGGGCGGGAGGGGTCGTGAAGCTATGGCAAGAGTTCCGTGGGCGGGAGGGGTCGTGAAGCTATGGCAAGAGATCCGTGGGCGCGAGGGGTCGTGAAGCTATGGCAAGAGATCCGTGGGCGGGAGGGGTCGTGAAGCTATGGCAAGAGATCCGTGGGCGGGAGGGGTCGTGAAGCTATGGCAAGAGATCCGTGGGCGCGAGGGGTCGTGAAGCTATGGCAAGAGATCCGTGGGCGGGAGGGGTCGTGAAGCTATGGCAAGAGATCCGTGGGCGGGAGGGGTCGTGAAGCTATGGCAAGAGATCCGTGGGCGCGAGGGGTCGTGAAGCTATGGCAAGAGATCCGTGGGCGGGAGGGGTCGTGAAGTTATGGCAAGAGATCCGTGGGCGGGAGGGGTCGTGAAGTTATGGCAAGAGATCCGTGGGCGCGAGGGGTCGTGAAGCTATGGCAAGAGATCCGTGGGCGGGAGGGGTCGTGAAGCTATGGCAAGAGATCCGTGGGCGCGAGGGGTCGTAAAGTTATGGCAAGAGTTCCGTGGGCGGGAGGGGTCGTGAAGCTATGGCAAGAGTTCCGTGGGCGCGAGGGGTCGTGAAGCTATGGCAAGAGATCCGTGGGCGCGAGGGGTCGTGAAGCTATGGCAAGAGATCCGTGGGCGGGAGGGGTCGTGAAGTTATGGCAAGAGATCCGTGGGCGGGAGGGGTCGTGAAGTTATGGCAAGAGAACCGTGGGCGGGAGGGGTCGTGAAGTTATGGCAAGAGATCCGTGGGCGCGAGGGGTCGTGAAGCTATGGCAAGAGATCCGTGGGCGGGAGGGGTCGTGAAGCTATGGCAAGAGATCCGTGGGCGCGAGGGGTCGTAAAGTTATGGCAAGAGTTCCGTGGGCGGGAGGGGTCGTGAAGCTATGGCAAGAGTTCCGTGGGCGCGAGGGGTCGTGAAGCTATGGCAAGAGATCCGTGGGCGCGAGGGGTCGTGAAGCTATGGCAAGAGATCCGTGGGCGGGAGGGATCGTGAAGCTATGGCAAGAGATCCGTGGGCGCGAGGGGTCGTGAAGCTATGGCAAGAGATCCGTGGGCGCGAGGGGTCGTAAAGTTATGGCAAGAGTTCCGTGGGCGGGAGGGGTCGTGAAGCTATGGCAAGAGTTCCGCGGGCGGGAGGGGTCGTGAAGCTATGGCAAGAGTGCCGCGGGCGGGAGGGGTCGGTTAGATGAGTAGAACCGTTGTTTATTTTTCGCACCGTCAACACACATACATCCATTCATCTGGATGTGTAACAAACACTCAAATAGTTATGGGATATATTCATCTAATTTCCTGGAAAGTCCAATACAGCAATAGTTACAATCTGGATATAACATGTAATGTAATAGAAACATATACCATATACACTCATTCATTCCAACGGCATACAACGTGCAACATCCGGTTATCTCAAATGCCATCTCAAGTTTACTGAGAAAACAAACTGGGAAATGTTGGACTTCCTCATTTATAACATCTATGCATTGATAATGTAGGCATTAATGAAGCATCCCCATGGGTACTAATTGTTCCCCCTTTCTTGTTGATCTGTTTCTTTATGCATATAAATCGGAATTTCTACTCGGATTGGCGAAGTCAAAACAAAGTAATTTGGTCAGGATGTTTAACTTAAACGACAAGTGTATCGATGATCGAATATCCTTCAATTACTATCAAAAAGCCAATTCCCTTTCACTGATTTACCCACCTGAAATAGAAATAAAGGAGGCCAGTGAGACCGCTTCACCTGTATCATATTAAGATCGATGCATAAAGATTCAGTGTCACAAAGACTGTCTGTCAAGAGGGATGACTTCAACTTTCAAGTAGTCACCTTTCTCTTATATGGAGCACTATTCGAGCAGCTCCTGCATCTGGTGTCTTCATGCCTTAACCTTTGAGGTACAATCAAGGCTACTCTTCCTACTAAGGTGTCTTCATGCCTTAACCTTTGAGGTACAATCAAGGCTACTCTTTCTACTAAGGTGTCTTCATGCCTTAACCTTTGAGGTACAATCAAGGCTACTCTTTCTACTAAGGTGTCTTCATGCCTGAACCTTTGAGGTACAATCAAGGCTACTCTTTCTACTAAGGTGTCTTCATGCCTTAACCTTTGAGGTACAATCAAGGCTACTCTTTCTACTAAGGTGTCTTCATGCCTTAACCTTTGAGGTACAATCAAGGCTACTCTTTCTACTAAGGTGTCTTCATGCCTTAACCTTTGAGGTACAATCAAGCCTACTCTTTCTACTAAGGTGTCTTCATGCCTGAACCTTTGAGGTACAATCAAGGCTACTCTTTCTACTAAGGTGTCTTCATGCCTTAACCTTTGAGGTACAATCAAGGCTACTCTTCCTACTAAGGTGTCTTCATGCCTTAACCTTTGAGGTACAATCAAGGCTACTCTTTCTACTAAGGTGTCTTCATGCCTTAACCTTTGAGGTACAATCAAGGCTACTCTTTCTACTAAGGTGTCTTCATGCCTTAACCTTTGAGGTACAATCAAGGCTACTCTTTCTACTAAGGTGTCTTCATGCCTTAACCTTTGAGGTACAATCAAGGCTACTCTTCCTACTAAGGTGTCTTCATGCCTTAACCTTTGAGGTACAATCAAGGCTACTCTTTCTACTAAGGTGTCTTCATGCCTTAACCTTTGAGGTACAATCAAGCCTACTCTTTCTACTAAGGTGTCTCCATGCCTGAACCTTTGAGGTACAATCAAGGCTACTCTTTCTACTAAGGTGTCTTCATGCCTTAACCTTTGAGGTACAATCAAGGCTACTCTTCCTACTAAGGTGTCTTCATGCCTTAACCTTTGAGGTACAATCAAGGCTACTCTTTCTACTAAGGTGTCTTCATGCCTTAACCTTTGAGGTACAATCAAGCCTACTCTTTCTACTAAGGTGTCTTCATGCCTTAACCATTTGAGGTACAATCAAGGCTACTCTTCCTACTAAGGTGTCTTCATGCCTTAACCTTTGAGGTACAATCAAGGCTACTCTTCCTACTAAGATTTCAAAGAGCGTCGACTCTTGCTTTAAAGATGATTGGTCAAGTTTATTGCATTTACTACATTCATGCGTTAGTGACGGATACGATACGGTCACACCTTTCAGGGAACACCTGGTATCATCACTTGTTGATAGTGATTCATAAACATATGTTGATGGTATAGTCGGAAGAGTACAATCGACTCTGCTTCTGGAAGAGATTTCTTATAGATAGGGAAAGGGTTTGTTGCTTGTATTTGCACACGTCACAGGCCTTCCAGGACGGGTCGACGTTAAGGATCTCCCTGTCGAGCTTTGAAACTGCTGCCGACCTTTTTACGGTGGATTAAAAAAAAGCATATTTTTCTATTTTGCCATTTACGCCAAATGGTTTCGACAGATCGCTATCCAAAGTGTGCAGTGAGGCCGTGTTATTGTTGATAGTCTTTTTGGAGACATATCCGCACATGATTATTACTGAGCACTGTTTAAACAGTAAGTTATTTTTTTAAATGTAGAATAACTATGTAAAATATGACGCTGCATCTGATAACGGCATATTACAATTTAGAATGATATGTTACAATTGCATAATTATTATCATGAAGTGCTCCCTATTTGAAAAACAATATTACAGCAAACGAATATTGCACGTTTTAATATGCTGTCAATTAGAAAGAGATATTACATGTTACACATGATGGGTGCTTAAATGACATGTCTTATTCTAAAATAGGACGTCAGGGTGTATATTACAATGGGGTTTTACCCATGCATTGCGAAGAGGTGCTGACAGAGTAAAGTTAGTGAACAGCTGCCGAGGGCGGCCCGAGATAGGGCATGACTAGTGAGACGGTCCCCTCTTGTAACATGCAGACAGAATACGGGATTTTGCTGTCCCTTGGAGAATCGATGCAGCATGTTTGACAAAGCGAATTCAACGCATGAAGTACACTCAACGCATGAAGTACACATTGTTTTAAAATAGAAGAAACGACTATAAAACCACAAACATTTTTCTTGGAATTACAGCGGAAAGGTGTGTGCCCTTTGAGGATTATTAGAAGACGGCAGGTGTAATAAAAAAAAATTCTGACGGCATGTGACTAATGCAACCATGAAATTAGGACGCAAAAATATATTTTACGAAATAGGAGTATGTTATCACAGGCGTTAGCATTTTTTTCAATCAGCCAAAAAACTTTGATCACGAAAGACACATTGAGGTTCGTGGCAGTTTTTCTAGTCCACGCTCCCCGGAAAACATACTAATTATTTCTTGCGGCGAACTGGCATCGATTACCCGTCAGCTCCACGCCGACGGAGAGACTAAATGAAGAGACTTTCAAACACACGCTCGAGGACGTTTTTTCCGCAACACAATACGTACATCGTTTTATCTCCGCCATCCGCCTCAATATGTACACATGAATAATTGTTTTGATGCATCATTTGCTTTGAAAATGTAGGGATTATCATTGACAGATTATGGAAATTTAAGCCGCATTACTTGTGTATGTTGCAAGTGAATAACTTGCGAAACCACCAAAGCTGTGTTATTACTGGCAGGGTTCAGATGACTCGTGAAAACAGTGAGATTGTTTCTTCATGATTTCACAATTTCTGTATTTCGGTCCCTATTATGTAGCAGACAGAAATGGATGTGTTGTCGCAGTAAATTAGGAAGTAATACGGTCATTCTTTCCAGCTGACTTCATCATGGTTTTAAGATTCAATTAAAGTGAGGAGTTATGCTGTGTGAGTGGTTGAAATTACTTTGACGACGCCTCAACATTTCACCGAAATTAACCGGGAATGTATCGAGAACGTCAGCAAGTAAACCGAACTGAACCCTTTTGTTGTTCACAATTATTTTGCCCTTTACGCCAAATGGAATCTGTTTCTGCCGATAATCAAGACTGGTTATTCTCTTGCATTCACTTTTTATATTTACACTCATGTTTCCAGCAGCGACATTAAATGTACAACTCAAGTATCGATTTACAAATGAATGTTGTAAATGAAAACAATATTACAATGTCATGAACATCTTTTGCGATCAGGTAAAACACACATTCTAGAAATTTGTACAAAAAATTATGAAATATTCTTTCCAGGTTTGAACTCCAGCAAGATTATTATTTAAAATCAAGATTCTTTCCCTAACGTTCATAATCTTGGGCTTTTAAAACGAATTTCTTTTTAATATGTTGAGTTTTATATAATTATATTTATGATTTTTTTCCTGTTTTCAAATGAAGGACAGAAAAAAAGGTTTCCAAACGTTTCGATGAATGAGTGAGTGAGTATGGTTTTGCGCCGATTTTAGCAATATTCCAGAAATATCGCGGCGGGGGACACCAGAAATGGGCTTCACACAATGTACCCATGTCGGGAATCGAACCCGGGTCTTCGGCGTGACGAGCGAACGTTTTAACCACCAGGCTACCCGACCGCCCCACGTTTCGATGAATGAGTGGGTGGTGCAGTGGGTAGGTTGGTGGTGGGGTGGAGCAGAAGCTGGTGGCGGATCGGACTGGCAGTGGGTGTGGATAGGCGTTGCGGGTGTGGGTAGGCGTGGTGGGTTTGGGCTAGAGGTTGAGTTGTATCTTGTTGGTGGGTGTAGGCTAGTGGTTGAGTTGTGTCCTGGTGGCGGTGGGGGATAGTGGTTGAGTTATATCCTTGTGATGGGTGTAGGCTAGTGGTTGAGTTGTGTCCTGCAGGTGCATGTGAGTTAATGGTTGAGTTGTATCCTGGTAGCGGTGGTTGAGATGTAATGTGGTGGCGGAAATGGGGTTGCAGTTGAGTCGTATCCCGGCGGCGGTGGTGGGCTAATGGTTGAGTTGTATCCTGGAAACGGTGGTTGAGATGTAATGTGGTGGCGGTGGGGGATAGTGGTTGACTTGTGTCCTAGTGGCGGTGGTGGGCTAATGGTTGAGTTGTGTCCTAGTGGCGGTGGTGGGCTAATGGTTGAGTTGTGTCCTAGTGGCGGTGGTGGGCTAATGGTTGAGTTGTGCCCTGGTGGCGGTGGTGGGCTAATGGTTGAGTTGTGTCCTAGTGGCGGTGGTGGGCTAATGGTTGAGTTGTGTCCTAGTGGCGGTGGTGGGCTAATGGTTGAGTTGTGTCCTGGTGGCGGTGGTGGGCTAATGGTTGAGTTGTGTCCTAGTGGCGGTGGTGGGCTAATGGTTGAGTTGTGTCCTAGTGGCGGTGGTGGGCTAATGGTTGAGTTGTGTCCTGGTGGCGGTGGTGGGCTAATGGTTGAGTTGTGCCCTGGTGGCGGTGGTGGGCTAATGGTTGAGTTGTGTCCTGGTGGCGGTGGTGGGCTAATGGTTGAGTTGTGTCCTAGTGGCGGTGGTGGGCTAATGGTTGAGTTGTGCCCTGGTGGCGGTGGTGGGCTAATGGTTGAGTTGTGTCCTAGTGGCGGTGGTGGGCTAGTGGTTGAGTTGTGTCCTGGTGGCGGTGGTGGGCTAATGGTTGAGTTGTGTCCTGGTGGCAGTGGTGGGCTAATGGTTGAGTTGTGTCCTGGTGGCGGTGGTGGGCTAATGGTTGAGTTGTGCCCTGGTGGCGGTGGTGGGCTAATGGTTGAGTTGTGTCCTAGTGGCGGTGGTGGGCTAGTGGTTGAGTTGTGTCCTGGTGGCGGTGGATGAGATGTAATGTGGTGGCGGTGGGGGGTAGTGGTTGAGTTGTGTCCCGGTGGCGGTGGTGGGCTAATGGTTGAGTTGTGTCCTGGTGGCGGTGGTGGGCTAATGGTTGAGTTGTGCCCTGGTGGCGGTGGTGGGCTAATGGTTGAGTTGTGTCCTAGTGGCGGTGGTGGGCTAGTGGTTGAGTTGTGTCCTGGTGGCGGTGGATGAGATGTAATGTGGTGGCGGTGGGGGGTAGTGGTTGAGTTGTGTCCCGGTGGCGGTGGTGGGCTAATGGTTGAGTTGTGTCCTGGTGGCGGTGGTGGGCTAGTGGTTAAGTTGTGTCCTGGTGGCGGTGGTGGGCTAATGGTTGAGTTGTGTCCTAGTGGCGGTGCTGGTCGAACCTGGGTTCTGGTTCTAGGTTTGTCAGCACCATACTCGTGGTTTTGACCAAAGAGGTAAACGTCTGAGACCTGCATCACTTCGGGCTTTTCATCCCGCATTAAGCTGACACAACGTGATATACCTGGAATGCTAATAAAAGCTGCGTCACTCACTCACTCATAATACATATAAACGAATTCTCACTCACTCACTCACTCACTCACTCAAAACAGCTATAAAAGCAGTCCTTACGAGTCCATCGTACGATCTCGACTATATCATTGTACGATCTCGACTATATCATTGTACGATCTCGACTATATTACTGTACGATCAAGAGCATGTGTATCGCTATGAAATAGTGATGATACCAGGTGTTCGCGAAACGGTGGGCTTATTGTGCCCCACCGACAAACACATGCAAAGGCAAGTCAATTGTTCACCTGAAAAACACGGGAACATATGGTACAAATCAAAATAGGGAATTGCATCACACATCATTTCTTCACTGATGCGACAAATTTGGAGATGTACTCCCTTGCTTACCATAAAACCCTTTTGAAAGCTTTACTGAGGCACTGAATAATGTAACTAAAAGTCTTGATCAATCAACTTTTGAGTCATAAGATTGTACCTCAAAAGTTGTAAAAGATAGACACCAAAGGCTGGAGCTGCTGGAATATTTCTCGACATAAAGGGAAAGTTGTCATTCAGGAAGTCAAAGTCTGAAGTCTGGTGGATAGTTTTAAAACATATAACTGTTTACTACAAGACATGCTTTACATCTTATAACAGTTTACTATAAGACTGGACGTTGATATGAGTCCAACTGATTGTGAATATTGCTCCTTCCGCACCAGGCCCGTGGTCGCCTATTTCGCAAATTTGCGTTTGATTGCTTGTCCTCCAATATAAAGCTGACACGCCGTGATGTGTCAGAATGTTGTTTAAAGCAGCAATCACTCAATCACTCACACTTCATGTACTCCGATTGAAATCCAACATTCGAGAGATAGTAATATTATCCACTGTCACTTCGCCTTGACAGTATGTTGAACTATTGATACACGACAGTCATTCCTTGAACACATTATCGATACTGTCTACCTTTCACAGTGGATCATGTAGATGACCATAGTGAAGGGATTGTCCACCAGGATATAACATACAGTCTAAGAAATCCTTGATGACACGATACAGTTCTCTCCTCCAGTTGCTTTCCCCGACTATGAACTCTTTTTTAAATAATACAATTCTCTCCTCCATATTTTTCCTGATGCTGATGGGGAAAAAGAGCTGGTTAGGTTTTTTTATAATCCAGCGGTTTGGTTTCCTGACAAAATGTATTCCACAGTCATGGTACAGGACTACGGTTGTTCGTAAAACTATTAACGCCGCAGCTGCGTTGACCATTAACACGCATCAGTACACGTGTAGCAGATGTATATTAATTTCCTTAACGCTACCACACCTTCAGTTTAGGTTCAGTTCATATAATAAACAGCCGGTGTCCATTAAGGCTTTATTCGGAACATGTTTGCAGCTGATCACATGAGAAATGGAGCCTATCAAGTTTATAATACCGGAATGGAATGTTGGTACCACCATGCCCCGTGAAATACTGGCACATTCTGGCACCTATATACCCAGTACTACACGTATAACTGTTCTCCATGGATAATACTGGTGTTTATATAACCACACAATGAAATGTCTTGATGATATTGAATATGCATATTTAAATAACCATTAAATATATTTAAATAACAATTACATCTACAAGCGTAAGATTCTTCAGATTGAACGTACATGTATGTAGGGCCGGACGGCCCAGTTATGTATGGCACCGGATGTGCGTCCCTAACGTATGACAGGATCCACAGATCGCGGGTTCGACTCCAAGATTCAACCCTATGGTCATCATCAAACCCGTACTCTTGAGTTTTAGCAAAGTTGTAAACGTTTTCGACTTACTTGCACTATAGATTCCCCCCCTCTTGCAATATATGAATGACATGATTTTCAGAGCTGCGTTAAACCCGACTTACTCATTAAATACATACACACACAGACTCTTTAAACTTCCTGTGTCGAGTATCAATCAACAATGTAGGGATTAAAGTTACAATGATAGCGTATCTGAACACCGGTATCTGTGGACGCTCCGGTGAGAAGGTAGGTGGAAGTTCTCAACATGTAAATATTCAGCGCATCTTGCATTGTGGTTGTCTACATAGACAGTGTTAACTCTGAATTCACTATTCTGGGTATTGGTTTATATACTCTGACTTGGCAAATGCTTTTAGTTATGGTTGTAGTGGCGTAAGAAGGTCACTGACCATATGTGATCGAAAATAAGACATAAATCTTACTTAAATAAAGCATTTATTTAAAAGACACTGGTAGTTAACGTCCAAGTGTGTGGCCACTTACATACCTGATAATAATTAATTGACTTGATTGACAGTTTTGCTTATTTAATCGTTGCACGTCGCGTTTAAGAGTCAATGAGCAATCCTTAACATCCCAAAGGACGACAGGCGGTCGGGTAGCCTTGTGGTTACAGCGCTCGCTCGTCACGACGAAGATACGGGTTCGATTCCTGACATGGGCACAATGTGTGAAGTCCATTTCTGGTGCCCTCCACCGCGATATTGCTGGAATATTGCTAAAAGCGGCGTAAAACCATATTCACTCACTCACAAAGGACGGACAAATCAACTTGTCATCCTTAATCCTCAAAAAGTAATTTTATTGTGTGACATCAGTGCGGCCATCCTATGATGACTTTAAATATCTTTATGATTATAAACTATGTCAATCTGTATACACACTTTGTGAATTTATAAATATAACAGTATCTGTATGACATTTCCCGGTTGGGTGTGAGTTGATGCCCCGCAATGACAACATTCATGTCTATGTTTAAGGTCAAAAAGATAGTATAATACAAATCCAATTTCAGCAATCCAGTTCCCAATGAGGATCCTTCAAATGGTTATAAGCAACATGAGCTGGACAGACGGTCGTACATGTAAACAAGTGATGCAGGTCACGTCGGCGTGACTGGAAGGTATCTCAATAAGAAGTAAACATGCTGACCTATATGTGTTAATTAGTTTTTAATAACTTCAACACATGTTTACCATAGCAGCTGTGGAGGCTGTGACACACAACTGCGAGACTCATGTTACTTTATCGACTGGTGGGTACACAGCGGGGATATCCACTGACACACTTTCGGTGCGTAAGGTTCAGTGATTTTTTCACTTTTGTGTGGACATTTGATAACTTCTACAATACACGCGATGCCTATGTGTAGATATACACACATCGACATGCGTGGAAACATACACATCGACATGAATGGAAACACACACATCGACATGCATGGAAACACACACATCGACATGAATGGAAACACACATCGACATGAATGGAAACACACACATCGACATGAATGGAAACACACATCGACATGAATGGAAACACACATCGACATGAATGGAAACACACACATCGACATAAATGGAAACACACACATCGACATGCATGGAAACACACACATCGACATGAATGGAAACACACATCGACATGAATGGAAACACACATCGACATGCATGGAAACAGTCACATCGACATGCATGGAAACACACACATCGACATGCATGGAAACACACACATTGACATGCATGGAAACACACATCGACATGCATGGAAACACACACATCGACATGCATGGAAACACACACATTGACATGCATGGAAAGACAGATGCTAACAACCCTTAAATGAATCCGTACAAAATCGTGTAAAGTAATTGTGTAAACATTTTCATATACTGAACTCTTAGGTTGTGCGGCTATTCTACAAAACAAGGACTTGTAAATATCAGGTAAATAGTTTGGAAACAGCGTGCACAATAATAAGCAACATAGAGAGTAACAATACAGACTCCACGTGAGGTGGGCGATTCTGTACGGAGATTTATGATCAGGGAGAAGTTCTTTAACGTTGTTATGTATATATAGATGTGCAGTACGTCGGCGAAGCTCCACGAGAGGGAGCTGTTAGGAGATGTGGTGCGGTCTTGTGTATCGAGGGGCAGTCAGATACCCGCACTATTGATCGACATGCCAATCTCGTTTGTCACACTTAACAAAACGTCTCCAATATAAAACCCACAGATTGGGAGCTAACGGTCAGTCCACTATATTAGAGACAATGACTGGCTTTCTGAGCGCTCGTCAAATTGAATGTTCTCAGTGGATGACAGTATAGCAAGGGGTTAACGTAACCCCGGGGAAGGTCATGCAGTGTCCAAGCGAAGGCTTGAGGCAAACAAGAAGATCCGTTATAACAACGAATTGTGCTGACAACATTAAACGTGCTTCTGTTTCCATAGGTAATCATAAGTACTAATATAAGTACGGATACTATCTTTCATTTGAAGAAGTGGAAATGACTTCCCTGAATTGAAATGAATTTACTATATTCCCATATCCGATGATATAGTGTGCTATTTCCTCAAAACAGTATCCGCTATGGACCTCCCCACTTGAAATAGAATCACATGTCACGAATTTTAATTTACGAAGATGCTGTGTTGAGGTACTTTGAAGGTTTCTTCCAGACAGAAGTACGTATCGTTACCTTCCACTTCGCGATCACAAACAGGGTCAATGTATCGACGCAGACAGATAAACTATCATCGCACCATGTTCTCGTTAGACGCAAAGATCTCCTCTTGTCTGATTCCTGTCCTCATTATCGGCATAACGCTCGTTACAGGTCTCATGTGCGACAGTTCCGATTGCATCAGGAGAGAATGGTCACTACGGATTAATTTCAAGTCACTTTACAGGCTTATAAAGGGCGAATGTTGGTTGGAATAAGGTAGTAACTACATGCATGTTGATACTGGCAGACAGATGAAGGATGTTGGCTGGAGTGTTTGACGCCTGTATCCTAGTGTAGATTTTCAAAAAGTTTAAAAGTTCAACAATATGTTATTTACGTAACTTCAATATTGTGAAAATGTTACGTGCACTCCGACATGAAATCTTTTGTGTATTTGGCTATACGACGGCTGTCTGTAAATACTCTAGTCTGGACCAGACAATCCAAAGACTGACATCGTGAGCATCGATCCACGCAATTGGGATACGATGACATGCCTCAACCAAGCCAGCGTGCCTGACCACTCGATCCCGTTAGTTGCCTCTTACGACAAGCATGTCTTGCTGAAGACCAACTCTAGCGTGGAATTAATTCTTCCTTTTGACATAACAGGGATATAAGTGGATAATGACCAATGACCATTCACCCAGTCTTAAAAATGCGTTCTTGGTGTTTCAGTGGCCTCACATCTGAGCAAACACCGTCGTAATACCTGAACAACTCCAATCAGTTCCCAGCCCCCGGAGACATATCCTGTTCCAGGCCAGCTGAACCCATTGATTCATGGCAGCAATTCAAAAGAACAAATGCCCGGTAATGGCTCGTGATGTAGAAGTATCGGTGAGGGGGCACAGAAGGGGAAAGGCGTTTGTCAGTTTGCAGACACTGGCAGGAGTATAGAACCATGGCTTGACAGTGTAATGAAGTTTTGCGAAAGTCAAGACTAAATCCGAAAATCAATTATCGGTGAGTGTGACACGTATTTGAGTTGTGGTGTATGAACGAGAATCGGTCATCTCATCGATGGGGAAGACGCCAAAGCAAGCATCAGTACTCTCAGAGTTTGACGCTCGGTGAAGCAGAATAGCTGAATCATTGACAAACCGTAGACAGAGAGGGGAATTTAGAGTTTTACATCATATCATTGGAGGACACAGGTCTTCATCGACTTGGTCATAACTCTTCATTATTCAGGGTAAACCTGTCATACAAAGGTCTTTAAATGACCTTGGCAAGAGACCAAAAGACACACAACAACCACAGAAAGGTTTAAATCGTTTTAAGTTTCATTTTACTCTTAAATGTTTAATAGTTTCGATCAGTCGACTAAAATATTCATATTCATACTCTGTTCTGCCTATTTCTAAAGCCCTTAAGAGTTTCCTTTTGTGCCAGAATTGCACGTCAATTCAGTATGCTTGACCTTTATATTGCCATTTGCCTTTATGTGCTGTGTCAGCAATTGAGTCTAGATTTGTGGGTTCCAGAGACATATACGGATATGAAGCCGTCTCTAGATGTTTGAAAAAATAGCAACAGTTATAAATGTTTAGAGTCAGTATAGATAAAATAAGAAATTAAACCACTTCATATTATGAAGCTTAATCGTGTAAATGTTAATGTAAATTCCTTGCAGAGAAAGCCAAATGTGTGTTCAAGCTAATCCTGCAAATCACTGATGTATATATACCAACCTCGTCTTCCGTCTTATTGTAAGTCAACTTAATTTTCTTTAATAGTATCTTGTCGAGTTAATGTTTATAAGTTTCATATATATGCTAACCCTTTTGATTAAATTTGCCTTAGTCTCGTACAAGTACAATCACCGAAATAAAGATGGAATTTTGGTGGCTCTCATCTTTACGATTATGAACGCGAATATAACCAATTCATGTGTATCATATCACATTATCTCCAGGGTATCGACAAACCATGCCTTAAACATGATTTGTTTTTTACACATCGCTTTAGCGGCGTCTTCTCCCCCGACCCACAAGGACTGATACTATACATCACTGACAGGGACAGTGTTCAGTTTGTATGGTATTCATCTGATGTAACCCAGACTGTTAACCCGCTTATGTCGGTGATAGCTGACTACGGGTACCGCGGCGTTATGAAGACTACGGCTTTTCTTTATCTGCTCCCGATACGGAGGACTGTTGGCGTTATCTGTGACACCGGATGTCCATATCGCAATAAGAGGGTGGCTTTGCCGGCACTGAGATTGACAAAAACACTTCAAACTCATCTCAAGAATATGTCATTCAAACATTTCGGCAACATCTCTAGAGTATTTTATAGAAACGTTTCGTATTTCTACGGCTCATAACGTAGGACCTTAGTACATATCTGCTACGGGTAATAGGAGCTATCTCTTATATTAACTACCACTATCTTAAGAAATCCCAGCCCTATCTATATATCGTAAACCCTCTTACTCCAAGCTGACCTGCAGCAAAATATATGTGGAACTGATAGCTGACCCATATCAGTCTAACTCTAACCACGGACACACTATCAGCAACATGAATACCGTTGCTACATGCTGGAGAAAGAAAACGATTTCTCGGAAAGGATATTAGGAATAAGTTACTATAAATCGTCAATGCAAGAGAATAGATAACCCGTCTAGGCTATCCACTGAAACAGATTCCATTTGGCATAAAACAAAATAGCTGTGAAAACTTTATCAATCAGCGATGACACCATTTGTTCTCGAAATGGCTAAGCATATCCTGCCCTCTCGGGAGGACAATGTAATTCTGCCCCGATATCGTTCGAAAGTTAACAGTAACATTCAATGTGCTTCCGCTGTTTCGTGAAAAACTTGCAAATTGTAAATTGGCAAAACTTGTAAATAGGTATAATGTTAAACACATGTACAGTTTATTTTCAGATATCGGGCCACCAAAGTATAATCAAGAAGCCGCCATATATGTAGATATGATCTCATGTACTCTGAAGATGTCAATGAATACGGAATTGTGTTGTGATTGAGGGCAGTGATTAGATTCAGGGTTTAAATTGAATGAGAATATTGCAAACAATTTTTTTTGCAATGTTGATATATTATCAGTGTTCAATACTGACGATAATACCTACCGTGAAGATGTTATTCAGCAATGAAGACTATCAATTATAGTTAAAGGGCCTGCAGCTCACCTGACTGTCTCTGTAGTATGCGCTGCATTAGATAAACGGAAAACGTCAACGCCAGAGAATATCCACTCTCGATTATCGGGCGCAAGAGATTCCATTGGGCTTAAGAGGTCAACTAGCGGTAAAAATGTACGACTGGATCAGTGATGGCACAAGCCGTTCGCGAAAAGAGCGAGCATGACCCACTCCACCAGTAGAACCCGCCACTCACACAATTTGCATGAAAAGGTAAGTGTTTGTTGCCTGACGTGGCGCAGCCGTACTCCTTCTATGAAGGCCATAACACAAGGATAAGAATTAAGACAAGTAAGAATAGTTTTCAACAATATACATCACTACATTGATCACTGGCTGAAAGGAGGCTCAGCCCAAATGCTTGACATAACGTTTGCCTATTTCAATACACATGTATGCCTATGAAGATACAAAGAAAATGTGTCATGTATTCATGTTCTCCCAAGTTGCTATTCATGAAAACTGTCATGTATTCATGCTCTCCCAAGATGATGTCCATAAAAAGTGTCATGTATTCATGTTCTCCCAAGTTGCTATCCTTAAAAAGTGTCATGTATTCATGTTCTTCAAAGTTGCTATCCATAGAAAGTGTCATGTATGCATGTTCTCCAAAGTTGCCGTCTATAAAACGTGTCATGAATTAATGTTCACCCAAGCTGCTATCCACGAAAAGTGTCATGTATTCGTGTTCTTCCAAGCTGCTATGCATAAAAAGTGTCATGTATTCGTGTTCTCCAAAGCTGCTATCCATAAAAAGTGTCATGTATTCATGTTCATGTATTCATGCTATCCACAACAAGTGTCATGTATTCATGTTCTCCCAAATTGCTATCCATAAAAAGTGTCATTTATTCATGCTATCCACAAAAAGTGTCATGTATTCATGTTCTCCCAAGTTGCTATCCATAAAAGGCGTCATGTATTCATGTTCTCCCAAGTTGCTATCCATAGAAAGTGTCATGTATTCACGTTTTCCCAAGTTGCTATCCATAAAAAAGTGTCATGTATTCATGCTTTCCCAAGTTGCTAGCCATGAAATGTGTCATGTATTCATGCTCTCCCAAGTTGATGTCCATAAAAAGTGTCATGTATTCATGTTCTCCCAAAGTGCTATCCATAAAAAGTGTCATGTATTCATGTTCTCCAAAGTTGCTATCCATAGAAAGTGTCATGTATGCATGTTCTCCCAAGCTGCTATCCACGAAAAGTGTCATGTATTCGTGTTCTCCCAAGCTGCTATCCATTAAAAGTGTCATGTATTCGTGTTCTCCAAAGCTGCTATCCATAAAAAGCGTCATGTATCCATGTTCATGTATTCATGCTATCCACAAAAGGTGTCATGTATTCATGTTCTCCCAAGTTGCTATCCATAAAAAGTGTCATTTATTCATGCTATCCACAAAAAGTGTCATGTATTCATGTTCTCCCAAGTAGCTATCCATAAAAAGTGTCATGTATTCATGTTCTCCCAAGTTGCTATCCATAGAAAGTGTCATGTATTCACGTTCTCCCAAGTTGCCATCCATAAAAAAGTGTCATGTATTCATGCTTTCCCAAGTTGCTAGCCATAAAAAAGTGTCAAGTATGCATGTTCTCCAAAGTTGCTATCCCTGAAAAGTTTCATGTATTCATGTTCTCCCAAGTTGCTATCCATGAAAAGTGTCATGTAGTCATGCTTTCCCAAGTTGCTAGCCATAAAAAAGTGTCAAGTATGCATGTTCTCCAAAGTTGCTATCCATGAAAAGTGTCATGTATTCATGTTCTCCCAAGTTGCTATCCATGAAAAGTGTCATGTATTCATGTTCTCCCAAGTTGATGTCCATAAAAAGTGTCATGTATTCATGTTCTCCTAAGTTGTTATCCATAAAAAGTGTCATGTATGCATGTTCTCCAAAGCTGCTATCCATGAAAAGTGTCATGTATTCATGTTTTCCCAAGTTGATGTCCATGAAAAGTGTCATGTATTCATGCTTTCCCAAGTTGCTAGCCATAAAAAAGTGTCAAGTATGCATGTTCTCCAAAGATGCTATCCATAAAAAGTGTTATGTATTCATGTTCTCCAAAGCTGCTAGCCATAAAAAAGTGTCATGTATGCATGTTCTCCAAAGCTGCTATCCATGAAAAGTGTCATGTATTCATGTTTTCCCAAGTTGATATCCATGAAAAGTGTCATGTATTCATGCTTTCCCAAGTTGCTAGCCATAAAAAAGTGTCAAGTATGCATGTTCTCCAAAGATGCTATCCATAAAAAGTGTTATGTATTCATGTTCTCCAAAGCTGCTAGCCATAAAAAAGTGTCATGTATGCATGTTCTCCCAAGTTGCTATCAATAAAAATCGTCATGTATTCATGTTCTCCAAAGTTGTTATCAATAAAAAGCGTCATGTATTCATGTTCTCCAAAGTTGTTATCAATAAAAAGCGTCATGTATTCATGTTCTTCCAAGTTGCTATCAATAAAAAGCGTCATGTATTCATGCTGTCCATGAAAAGTGTCAGGTATTCATGTTCTCCCAAGTTGCTGTCCACAGAAAGTGTCATGTATTCATGCTATCCATAAAGAGTGTCATGTATTCATGTTCTCCCAAGTTGTTATCCATGAAAAGTGTCATGTATTCATCTTCTCCCAAGTTGCTATCCATGAAAAGTGTCAGGTATTCATCTTCTCCCAAGTTGCTATCCATGAAAAGTGTCAGGTATTCATGTTCTCCCAAGTTGTTATCCATAAAAAATGTCATGTATTCATGCTATCCATGAAAAGTGTCATGTATTCATCTTCTCCCAAGTTGCTATCCATGAAAAGTGTCAGGTATTCATGTTCTCCCAAGTTGCTGTCCACAGAAAGTGTCATGTATTCATCTTCTCCCAAGTTGCTATCCATGAAAAGTGTCAGGTATTCATGTTCTCCCAAGTTGTTATCCATAAAAAATGTCATGTATTCATGCTATCCATGAAAAGTGTCATGTATTCATCTTCTCCCAAGTTGCTATCCATGAAAAGTGTCAGGTATTCATGTTCTCCCAAGTTGCTGTCCACAGAAAGTGTCATGTATTCATCTTCTCCCAAGTTGTTATCCATGAAAAATGTCATGTATTCATGCTATCCATGAAAAGTGTCATGTATTCATCTTCTCCCAAGTTGCTATCCATGAAAAGTGTCAGGTATTCATGTTCTCCCAAGTTGCTGTCCACAGAAAGTGTCATGTATTCATCTTCTCCCAAGTTGTTATCCATGAAAAATGTCATGTATTCATGCTATCCATGAAAAGTGTCATGTATTCATCTTCTCCCAAGTTGCTATCCATGAAAAGTGTCATGTATTCATGTTCTCCCAAGTTGTTATCCATAAAAAATGTCATGTATTCATGCTATCCATGAAAAGTGTCATGTATTCATCTTCTCCCAAGTTGCTATCCATGAAAAGTGTCAGGTATTCATGTTCTCCCAAGTTGTTATCCATAAAAAATGTCATGTATTCATGCTATCCATGAAAAGTGTCATGTATTCATCTTCTCCCAAGTTGCTATCCATGAAAAGTGTCAGGTATTCATGTTCTCCCAAGTTGCTGTCCACAGAAAGTGTCATGTATGCATGTTCTCCCAAGTTGCTATCCATGAAAAGTCTGAGGTATGCATGTTCTCCTAGTTGCTATCCATGAAAAGTGTTACGTGTTCATGTTCTCCCAACATGAATACACGACACTGTTTATGGAAGGCAACTTCTTTTAGTCTTTGTATGTGGTATACCCATAGGCGAAAATGCGTATTGAAATCGGCAAACATTGATCATGACGTAGTGAAATACGTCTTTTCAAACTGCAAACGTACATCGAACGTCATGTGTCATGACCTCGTGGCACAGTAAAAAGTGAAAAGAGTGTTTTAATATATCCTGTCGATTCACTTGCTCAATCGTATTTGTAATAAACATAACTTAAAAATGAATTATAGAAAACTAAGTATATTACAAATTGAAAAAAATCAAATTTAGTAGACACTGAAAGTACAAAATTAAGACAACAGCATCTGCATGCCCCATGAAGAGAAGTTGCAACAGAACATGATTTGACCAAATGGCCCTCAGCTTAATACATGATATGGTGAAAATGTCAAAATAAGGAGAAAAACATTGATTAACAAATCTAATAAAATGTAAAATCCATCACTCTCGTGTGTAATGTTAAATGTTAAAAGTCAACTAAAAGTCAGAGATGCCAATATTGCCTAATACTTTTCCGTGTACATCTGTCAATGACTGACTAATATGACAAATGATTGGGTGCACTTTGCTGTCAGTGTTCGTGGAGCTAAGGTCATTTCTGAAAGAAAAATGTTAACCGAGATCGATGCAACATACGTCAATAAAAGTATCAAATGAAGAAAGGTACTCTTTGCACCAAGATTGTTGCATTAAATAGGTTTCCTTTGATATATATGATAATGTTTAAATGTGCGTTAACTCAAAGTTTCTATTTTTGTAGATTCAACAACAGCTGCACCGTGGAAGCAAAGATCTCGAAAATATTCATAAGAAGAATTATGACATTTGTCCGTGCTTAGTATAATATCAAATGAGAACTTATCTGTCTAACTGATGAGATACAGAGAAATTCTAAGACAATATCATGCACTGAATTGAAGTCAAGAAGTTATGTTGACAGTTATTGAACATTATTTTTATTTTTAGAGCCATAGATAGACAGGTTAATGTACAACATAATGTCTTTTGTAACATTAATAGTTATAAAGCTCGTAAGATAGGTCTAGCATGAATAAGCCATGTCTCATACGTTATAAGCCCTTTCGGTATTTAACTTGAAATAGCCTTTCACGACAGAAATTCACCAGAGAATAATCAGTCTCGAATATCTGCCGAAACAGATTCCATACCGTGTAAATAGCAAAATAGTGATGAATATTATATAGATTACGAAACATTTATGATGACACACTTGTCCTTAAAAATCACGTTCCAGTGAATAAGTACATGTACACGCAGATGTGAAAACCCCATGTACAAATCATAGCATGGGATGTCACATTTGATACATTGAATTTCACATTGCATATCTACCATAAAACGTTTGGAATGACTGAAATGTAGTGAAAACCTTGGGTCATTGTAGGTCTGATTGTGGAGTATATGCACAAATAAGAGCGGCATATTGTTATTTCTGTTTCATTAGGCTTGTATTTCAACCTGGTTGATGGTCATCTTGGAGAAGAAAAACCTATCAGGGCAATGTCCTGAAATATTCGGTGAAGCAACATCTGACACCATGCTTAGCTTCATCCGTTCAGCAAAATGACAGATACAGATGCTTGTAATATTTATTTAATAGGGTTTGTCTTAAGTTTCAACCTGGTTTGAGGCCATCTTGACAAAGGTGTCCATCTTGGAGAAAAATAGATTCCTACAACATCCATCACCATGCAGTAACAAAGATTCCTTCTTTATCACCAAGTGCACACTTCACCTAATTTCATCGCGAAACGACAAGACCAACGGGACTAAAGTGAATGAATACGCAATTCATGTGAACGATAAAAGATTCATGATATTATAACGTCATTTTGAAATACAAGGAACGGTGTGAGTGAGTGAGTTGTGCTCAACGCCACTTTTAACAGTATTCCAACAGTGTCCCTGAAACCGCGCAGCAGTACTGTCATCCTCTGCTGGCGTTTCATTCGTCATACATGAGATACGAATATGGTAAATAAAGAATACTACACTCATTCTCGTTAGCTACCATAGAAAGTTCACGAGTTTCGTAAAAATGGTATCAAACGAGAACGAGTGTGGTATTTTATTTATTACCCGCGTTAAATATACATATTTAAGTGTAAATACATAACAACTTTCGTTCGTTGACAGACCAAACTGAAACCGGTTGCAAACTCTCGTTGCGCATGAATATTGATATATGCCCAGATATTATTATTTGCAAACAAAACAGCACCGACGCTCAAGATCCTTTTGAAAGAAATTCTTCAACTTATGGTTATTCAAGCGTACGCTATTGTTAGTACGCAGGACAACTGAAAGAAAATTTAAAAAGTCACATTAGCGCCGCGCTTTGACCCAACAGTCGGTCACTCGCACTGCCTTGCAATCAAAATGGTCCGGTTCCCTTGATCTATCAGCTGAATTTATATTATGTCCATACCATTTGGGAAAACGGAAATCAGAGTGTTCGCCAAATACATTCATGTTAACTGTACCCCCCTGTACTGAAGACGTGAAAATCAACAAACTCAAATCTGCTTGCATGTCAGTGAGAGTTTCGAACGATCGAAGGGCAAGGTCACCACCGGAATAACAAAAGACAACCGTGATCTACTCACAGCGTTTTACGCTAGAGATAGGGAATGTTATCGTTCACATTTGGGATGTTTGGGGCCACAAAATCAGAAGTCAGGCACACTTCCACGGAGTTTTCGAATGATTTGTATCGGAACTGTTCACGTTTAGTGATCGAGTCGTGCTGTTGTGTACGTTCATTCATGAACACCCCCTTCCGAAACAGGGCCACAAAATTCGTTTCGAAGGGGACACTGATGGCACAACCGGATCCTCCTAAGTAAGTCTAGATAGTTGTCCAGATAGTTTAAACAGACTTCATTTCACCACGCTTATCCTTTTAGGTTAAATTAAATTGAAAGTTGCGAAAGTGGTAGGGTGCGTCACGCTCATGGGGACCCTCGCTCTATTGATCGATAGTCGTATATTGTAAACAGATATAGCTCGATTATATTGTTTGGTTTTATAAAGTGTAAATATCTCTCGTTCTCATGAATTTCTTCAGTACTGCTTTGTAGTTGCAAAATGAATGACGTCTCGCGATTTTTTATGAATGAGAAAAGTAGTCCTGATGTGACAGAGGTCACGGTTATCCAATCAAAACGAATAAAACAAGGTCAACCTTGTACGACACACGTGCGACGTACGAATTTAGTATCTTACTACCTGTATCGTCACCACGTGGGTAATAATGTTACTTATTACCCACGAGGACAAACATATCGGGGTTTATAAAAATCATATGTACCCTGGTGTCATATCACGTCACAAGACAACGGTGTATTGTTTCCGTCATTCGGACGGCATTGTTGACATCATTCAAATCTTATTGTGACGTGAGGTCGGAATGACGTCACACTAGAAACGGCGTCATAGCTGAAGATTGTTAACGTCATTCGACAAATTGTGGTTCCGCTGCTGTTGCGACTTGTTTTCCTTTTTTGGTAAACACTAAAATTCGTCTCTGTATGTAGACATCTTCTTCGCTAATACATAGAACATTATATTCGTGTTCATGTCATACTTTGTTTAGAGTGTCTATATCCTGTATTTCCCGGGCGAGAGCGAGGAAAAAACCGGAAATAGACACTATTGTCGTAAACATAGTATGACATGAACACAATTAGAATATCCTTTATACATTGCACGCCTACTGATGCACGTAATATGTCAGTGAGTGAGCGAGCTGGGTGAACCCCGCTTTGCAGTACTTTATATATACTGAACCAAATTAAAGACTTCACAATCCTAAAATTTAACATTTTGACCACTTATCATTGTGGGCCTTTATTGTGTATTTAAACAGTAATGGCAACGTATTGTCTTCAGATAACACCCGTTTTTGTGAAGGTGAATCGATCAAAATCGTGTGCACAGCACTATAGTGGCAAAAGTGGTTTTTCACGTGCAACTAGTCACGTGGCCATAATACCGCACGTGTTTTCAGCCATACTTGTTAGCAGTCATTAACAAAACAAAAACAACACAAGAAAACAAAAGTCTTTACGGCCATTTGCCATGCCACGCCTTTCAAATGTGCAACGTGAACGTGACATCGGCATGTTGCCGACGGGAACGTCCGTAGCTGAAGTCGCAAGGACGATGGGTTGTAGTGGACGGACTATTTATGATTTACAGACGCGTTTACACCAAACGGGTACCACCGTGGATCGCCCTCGGCCAGGTCGACCACGTGTGACGTCACATGAAGAGGATCGTCAGATTGTCTTACGTCACTTCCGTAACCGATTTTTGACGGTTACATCAACCAGAAATGAACTGTTTAGGGGTAGACTGAGTGCGCAAATAGTTCGAAACCGTCCGAGAACTGCTCACCTTCAAGCACGACGGCCATACTGCGGGCCGATTCTGACTCAATTACACAGACGTCAACGTCAATTGTGGGCACAGCGACACTTACGATGGAGGAAATGGAGGAATTGGAATCAAGTCGTCTTCAGTGATGAATCCCGATTATTATCTTCGATTTGCTGATGGTAGGGCGAGGGTGTGGAGGCGCCGTCATGAACGTTACGCCCAGTGTTTTGTACAGGAAGTTGACAGATTTCGAGGCGGAAGTGTCATGGTGTGGGGTGCTTTCTGTGGCAATGCAAGTTCCAGGATTCTTGTCATCCGTGGCAACCTCAACGCTGCTGCTTACCGCGACCAGGTACTGGCACCAGAACTTCTGCCTTTATGGCAGCACATGGTCCCGGTTTGATCTTCCAACACGACAATGCCAGACCCCACACAGCAGTTTTGACAAGGAATTTCCTTCAGAATGCGGGAGTCAATGTCATGGCCTGGCCGTCAAGGTCTCCCGACCTCAATCCCATCGAACACGTCTGGGATGCTCTTGGCAGAAGTCTGCACACATTTCAGAACCAACCACAGAATTTGCAAGATCTTGGCACCATTTTGCAGCAACAATGGCGTCGTCTTCCCAATCATGTGTTCACAAGTATCACAAGGTCCATGCGGGGTCTTGTGTGGCAGTTGTCAACTCACATGGTAGCCAAACACGCTACTGAACTTGTGTGACATCAGATTCTCGTGCTTGGGACTTATGATTTAAACTGTTGATGTTATTACCGAAAACCGTAGGTGCTTGGAACAAATTATGGTTACCACCGTTAATTAAAATCCTTCTTTGGACATTAATGATTAAAAATTACCTTCTCTGATACATTTGTCCGTTGTATATCATATATGGGATTACTGAAGTTTTTAATTTGACTCAGAAAAGTATTCGGCGTTTAAGTTCAATGTGGGTTGAAGGCGTTGATCGGAGAAGAGTACCCCGTAGGTTCAACTCATGAGCTACATTCTTCAAAATACTCCAGAAACTTCCAATTGATATTTAATGCTGCACAGCTAGGCCTCTTACAAACAACTTCCCTGATCGTGTTGGAACGGGACTTGAAGGGTAACAAGGAAACTCATATCGCGGGCTCATTTAAAGCAATAGAGAATGTCTTATATGAATACCACGAAAGGCAGTTCTGGTAAATGTTTGTTAAGCGAAATTTGCTATTACTGTCCACGATGATGTAATAGTTATCGTCTGTGAGCAGTCCCCTGTGGTTAACAACTTCTACGGCCGTTTAAACTCATTTGATCCTCTACATCGAGATCGGCGAGACTTGTGCATCTGTTCATCTTCACCATGGCAACGTACACATCGTCTGCTACCTTCTCTATCAAACTATAGTTTTCAATATCACATTTAGCTTCAAGACATGAGCTTCAAATGCCCAACTATCTCTATGGTTAGATTTTCACAAAGGCGCCGTCTTTACTCACTTTATGTGAGCTATAAATGGCAGTGCCTTTAGCATATAACAGATTCAATGCAGTTATATCACAGGGATGATCATCTTCTCGTATGAAACACGAGATAATGGCACCTGAGGTCATCAAACAAATAAGACAACGGCAGCTGGCAACATATTTACTTGAAATAATATATCCTCAGAGGAGGAAAACTATTCATGTTTAAGAGCATTATTTTTTCGCCATTTTCACAACTATCTCTCCTGACTCATTGCTTTTAATGTAACTTTTGTGCGTGGCAGGTGCTATCTGTAGAGCACGTAATGGCCGCTCTTTTGGCGACCACTTGGTGTCATCATTGATTTTAAGTGATCCGTTCATATCATTTTCATAAGTAATTGCTTTTTTTAGACCATGTGGAATCTCTTTCGGGAGATATTCAAGACTGCTTATTCTGCGTTGACGTTTGTACTAAGATGAACACTTAACAGTAACAATAAACACTGACATAAGATGTCCAACCAACAGCAACAATGGTCACACTACCGCAAGATGAACCCCTAACAACAACGCTGACAACTGGCATAAGATGTCCAATGAACTGCAACACTGATCACTAACACAAGATGAATGCCCAACAGTATCACTGACAACTGGAATACGATGAACTCCAACAGTATCACTGACAACTGGCATACGATGAACCCCAACAGTATCACTGACAACTGGAATACGATGAGCTCCAAACAGTATCACTGACAACTGGCATACAATGAACCCCAACAGTATCACTGACAACTGGCATACGATGAACCCCAACAGTATCACTGTCAACTGGCATACGATGAACCCCAAACAGTATCACTGACAACTGGCATACGATGAACCCCAACAGTATCACTGACAACTGGCATACGATGAACCCCAACAGTATCACTGACAACTGGCATACGATGAACCCCAAACAGTATCACTGACAACTGGCATACGATGAACCCCAACAGTATCACTGACAACTTGCATACGATAAACCCAACAGTATCACTGTCAACTGGCATACGATGAACCCCAACAGTATCACTGACAACTGGAATACGATGAACCCCAACAGTATCACTGACAACTGGCATACGATAAACCCCAACAGTATCACTGACAACTGGCATACGATGAACCCCAAACAGTATCACTGACAACTGGCATACGATGAACCCAACAGTATCACTGTCAACTGGCATACGATGAACCCCAACAGTATCACTGACAACTGGAATACGATGAACCCCAACAGTATCACTGACAACTGGCATACGATAAACCCCAACAGTATCACTGTCAACTGGCATACGATGAACCCCAAACAGTATCACTGACAACTGGCATACGATGAACCCCAACAGTATCACTGACAACTGGCATACGATGAACCCCAACAGTATCACTGACAACTGGCATACGATGAACCCCAAACAGTATCACTGACAACTGGCATACGATGAACCCCAACAGTATCACTGACAACTTGCATACGATAAACCCAACAGTATCACTGTCAACTGGCATACGATGAACCCCAACAGTATCACTGACAACTGGAATACGATGAACCCCAACAGTATCACTGACAACTGGCATACGATAAACCCCAACAGTATCACTGACAACTGGCATACGATGAACCCCAACAGTATCACTGACAACTGGTATACGATAAACCCCAACAGTATCACTGACAACTGGCATACGATGAACCCCAACAGTATCACTGACAACTGGCATACGATAAACCCCAACAGTATCACTGACAACTAGCATAAGATGAACCCCAACAGTATCACTGACAACTAGGATACGATGAAACCCAACAGTATCACTGACAACTGGCATACGATGAACCCCAACAGTATCACTGACAACTAGAATACGATAAACCCCAACAGTATCACTGACAACTGGCATACGATGAACCCAAAACAGTATCACTGACAACTGGCATACGATAAACCCCAACAGTATCACTGACAACTGGCATACGATGAACCCCAACAGTATCACTGACAACTGGCATACGATGAACCCCAACAGTATCACTGACAACTCGAATACGATGAACCCCAAACAGTATCACTGACAACTGACATACGATGAACCCCAACAGTATCACTGACAACTGGCATACGATAAACCCCAACAGTATCACTGACAACTGGCATACGATAAACCCCAACAGTATCACTGACAACTGGCATACGATGAACCCCAACAGTATCACTGACAACTGGTATACGATAAACCCCAACAGTATCACTGACAACTGGCATACGATGAACCCCAACAGTATCACTGACAACTGGCATAAGATGAACCCCAACAGTATCACTGACAACTAGGATACGATGAACCCCAACAGTATCACTGACAACTGGGATACGATGAACCCCAACAGTATCACTGACAACTGGCATACGATGAACCCTAACAGAATCACTGACAACTGGCATAAGGTGAACTTCCAACATCAAAATTGTCATTACTAGTAATAATGACATCTGACATCTCTCAACAGCAACACCAACAGCCGGTTAAAATGGACGCTCCACAGCAACGCTGACGACACATAACTTACATAACCAGCAGCGGTTCCGAAAATGACAAGACATATATGCCAGTCTTCAATACACATACATGTACCACACCCATTTCAGGTGCCTGTGAACGTTCGAAGGGAGATGTAACGCTGAAGTCGACTCCTTACCAAACTGACGTCAACTGATTCATTGTCTGCATATTCATAAAGGATGATAGGCTCAATCTATTATCTCCTTCGTCAAATGTGTGAGCCTGTTATCAAAGGATGGCTGTTTTATATCTGTTTAGGTGGTTTAGATACGCGAAAGAAAAGGAATTGATTATTCTCTGTCATCAGAAGTGGCCAGTGGTGTTAATTATCGCCTGTAGTAAAAGCTATTTCAAAGCAACGGATGTAACAAAGATCGGATCCCTTCGCCTCGAACGTTCTAGGACTGTACATCACACGTCGATCCATAACGCTGATATTCTGGTAAATGGCAACATTGTTTATTGCTTACTGCGGGGTCAAAACCTCTATAGGCATTACACGACACCAGTCACGACAACAGGGAACAACAGGCAGGAACGCCATTTGGGCCGCAAGAGATGCCTACAGCCAAATGCTTCCTCACCGGAAAATTAATTTAACACGTTGGAGGTAAAACCACGATTAGGCAACGATTAGATAAACTGATTTTATGTTATGTCCATGTGAGTAAATCAGATTAACAAATTCAATCCTGTTAGTGGTTGGTGAGGCATGGGGTCATCACGGACGCACCAGAGAGGTGACGGAGGAACGATTACAATCAATTAACTGTAAACAGCCTTGGAATTTCGTTTAAATTTTCCTTACATCGGCACACCATTTACGTTTATGTTTTAACACGTGGAACACGACAAGATACACTGCAGACTAACCTACGTTTGTCCCCTCAGTCGAGTTTACAGATGCGCAAAACAAGAGAATGTCGGTAAGAGCAAGACAGGACAAACATAATTTCCCCCCTTTTCTGGCAACTAGGATACCATGCAGTCAAACAATTGCAAGCCTGTAAAACACAAATACAAATTCTCAGAAATATTGGCTTATGAAGGAGTATTGCCAGATCGATGTAAATATGGCTCAAAACCCCGGTATAAGTGCTTGCGCTGCAATCACTCACGGGGTTTGCCCTTCAATTCTTGGGTTGTTTAAGTGTGAAATATCCTTAAACCCTTTCTATCGTTACGCGATCTTCACTTAAATGACACCCACAGCAAATGTCAGAAATAAAGCTGAACGATTCTTGATCGTTAATATCTGGTTTCGTCATCTACCAATTGAAGGTTCCAGGATGGTAGTGCTTATATATCAACCGTATCTTCAGCTACAGGTTGCTCGGAGCGATGGTATTCCAGTCGACCCTTCACGCGTGACATGGTTCTGCTATCTCTCCCGCTGTACCACTTAACATAAATACATGTGATCTTATGACGTTATCCAATTAAAACTAATCCTCACAAAGGTAATTATGAAACCGAATCAATTCACCAAGGTGAAGGGTAGAACAGGTGCAATCACTGCATCGAACGGCATAGTTAACAAGGTGACTCGCATTACTGTTAACATAGTATCAATAATTAACTAAGCCAGTACAGTTTATATGGAAACTCTCAATAATTATTTCAGTCATTGCTATTTACATGGAGGTGAGGTGAAATGGAGTTTAACGTCGCGTCCAAGATTATTGCACTTATATAACTACGTGCATGTACGCGTGTGTGTGTGTGTGGCTGCTTGTACTAGTCCGGACTGATGCCGATTTATAGTGCTAGCCCACTGAGATACCATGCCGCAGCTTAACATGAATACCCCACTCAGACACAGTATACTGACTCCGAGCCGACCAGTCCTTGTTTAAGCCCCTTAATGCCGAGCGCCAGACAGGGTAACAACCATCTTTTAACATCTGTTGGTATGAAGCGGCCGGGGATCGAACCCCGGACCTTCCGCTCTCCGGGCGGACTCTCTACCACTAGACCACGGAGGCGGTTTTTTTACATGGACATTTTCCACGCTTTTCCAGATATTACGGAGTATATAAGGAGCCTCGCCATTTGTACCTTTTATTGATAGTATGTAGGACGTGCAACGTTTTGTATATGATATATAAATATCATTTTGCTTTCTAATTAACAACGAGCCTGTGAACATTGTTAGTGTATGTGACCAATGCGACAGCTCACCAGAGGCATTCTCATGTTATTCTTGTCATTCGATCATATTGTTGTAAGATCTAGGTCATTCGGGCCCTGATTGATAGGGTCCCCTGTCACAAATTATGGTATCATTGATTCTTCCTTTGGATTTATCGACGCAGTGACAATTAGTTTCAGGGAATATCCGGTTGATATAATAGTATATCAGTTTCCCAGACACTGAAGTGCTTCATCAGTCATCAATTCTCAATGCTGCCTGTACTGAACTGGACGCACTTGCTGTTCTGAGACACGCGGAACGGGGGTTTGTATGGATCTTTGATGTTACTGATTCTGATTACTGACTAGCAAGAGTGATGACTTTAACTTGTAGTAGTCATCTTTCCCTTTAAGTCAAGCAATATTCCAGTAGCTTCAGCCTTTGAAGTCTACATGTAAAACTTTTCAGGTACAATCGCGCGCGTTCCTTCAGTGAAGATTGCCAAAGCGTCATATGACTTTTATTCAAAGGTCAACATTTATTCATCATTCAACGACTCCGTGAAGCTTAAAAAGGTCTTATGGTAGGCATCTGGATGGAATTGCCATATTTGACATAAAGATAATTTGCTATAATGACCGGCTATATAGTTTTTCCTCTGTCTTGATTCCTACACCAAAACAATGCAAGACCGGAGGACAATGGCCACAGAAGCTTACCATTATCCAGTGATAGCGTGAGTGAGTATTGTCTTATGCCGTTTTATGCAATATTCGGCAATATCAGATGGGAACATAAGAAATGGATTTTACGTATTGTGAAGGTGAAGGATGTTGCCTAACTGGTTATTTTGTATACTACCAAACACAATGTGTTTTGCTATTTTTTCAAAATAAATTCTCCAAACATTTTCTGATGTTCTTTTAATATCTTCATATTTTGGCGTCTCTGCAGACAAAAGAACAATTAACTGTAAGTGATATTCCAATGTAATATATCCCTAGTATCTATGAATCCTGTCAAATGCATGTAGACAGATACTACCCATATCAGACTGATTATGAATAGAGTTAGAGCGCAATTACAATAGCAAAACCATGAACACATGGAAATGTACAATGAATATGGAAAAGGTTTTATTGCTTTCATTTTTATACTTGTTATTTTCAATAGTTAATATATTAATAATGTATGTATGACACATTATGTCGTCTCAGGTTATACCTTAAAATATGCCAACCAAAGACGTTGCTGGTGTCATCACAGATTTTCAGTGATCCATATATATAATATTCCCCACTATTTTGCCTCTAACGATACGTTGCATCTATTTCGGAACAATATCGAGATTGGTTGTTCTCTAGTGTTGACGTTTTATATTGTACATCCTTTTATTATTCTTATTGTGTATGACTCATTATGTCTCAGGTTATACCATAAACGATGCGACCCACAGACAATGCATGTGCATCCCTTTTATCAAGGCATGCTTCTTTGTTTCGCAGCACCCTGTACCTAATGTCGACATTTAAAAAAAACTTAACTCATGTGGTTGAATACAAGCAATAGTGATAAGAGCCATTGCAACATTTACTTTTTCAAAACTAAAATCTTACTTCATTTTTAGGAGGTATTTTGTGAGCTGCATTGGCGGCCATTTTGAAATTTGACAATATACAGTTTACAGTTGATAATAGAAGAAGATTTGTTATTCTTAATTTCGTTATCTCTAGATCAGGTTCTCATTTGCTGTATATATTTGATTTCAGCATTATGTATGAGTCATTTATACCATTTCTGTCGTCATTTTCTTTATATATTTCAGTACCGATTTATAAATTTCACTCTGTTTCTGTTTGCTACCCTTTCGTTAATCCAAAGACGCAGACCGATCATATGATACCCTAAGTACAGCCATAGGAAATGCTAAGTCTCTCTCCGTTCGACCTCAGATTCAAGACATCAGAAAGTACAATGTTAAAGATCAGTTATGAGCTACTGGTTCATTCCCGCTGACCGACATTGGAAGCAGTGATCGTCACTGTACGAACAGATGACTCAAACTCAAACTAACTCAACTCAAAAGCTTGTCAGTGGTAAACCACATATCATGCAACCTTACCTTTACATCTGCCCCGTTAAAGAGGATAACAATGGATAATGTGGGTTTTGGGTCCTAATTAGATGTGGTTCAGAGAAGGGGTTGTTTCATAACTAGACACATATTGTCGGTTGTTTGCACCGAGGAACGGTTCAGAGAAGACGGATTGATTTTCAACGAACGCTACACTTATATCGACACTTCGACAAGCATAACACCAACCTACATGTATATGGGACTCCCCAGCACTTAGACCAGTACATCATCACCCCTGCCTATATAGACCTCGGAATAGTTAAACCAGCATAACAGTTCTTTGTATGGACCTCCCCAGCCAGTACATCATCCCTGCCAATATATACCTCGGAACAGTTAGACCAGCATAACACCTCTTTATATGGACCCCCTCAGCCAGTACATAAATCACTCCTACCTATATAGAACTCGGAACAGTTAAACCAGCATAACACCTCTTTATATAGACCTCCCCAGTCTGTACATCACCCCTGCCTATATAGACCTCGGAACAGTTAGACCAGCATAACAGTTCTTTGTATGGACCTCCTCAGCCAATACATCATCACCCCTCCCTATATATGATATGCCGATCTATCGCAACCAATGCTTGTCGTAAGAGGCGATGGGGGTCAAGCTCGGTAAAGCTCGGTCAAGCTCGATTGATATATGTGAACGTATCCCAGTTGCGTAGAACGATGCTTATGATGTTGATTACTGGATTGTCTGTTCCAGAGTCAACCGCTATCACATATCTAGAATATTGGTGATCATGAGTGCGACGTTAAACAACAAACAAACAAACAAACGAACAAACTGGCTACATAGACCGCCATTGCACACAGTACATCATCGCCAATTACTGTATAGACCTCCCCAACACTTAGACCAGCATCACGTACAACAACCCATCTACCTGTTTAGCCCCCCCCCCCCCGCCCCCAGCTTCATTCCTGTCTATATAGCCCCAATTACATATAGAGCTGCATCACTTATTGCTTTATTTACCTCCTCAAGACTTCGACCAGTATCACCCCTGCCAATATGTACCTCTCGAGCACTTAGACCAGCATTACCTCTACCTATATATTTCTCTCGTGCACTTAGACCAGCATTACCTCTACCTATATATTTCTCTCGAGCACTTAGACCAGCATTACCTCTACCTATATTTTCTCTCGAGCACTTAGACCAGCATTACCTCTACCTATATATTTCTCTCGAGCACTTAGACCAGCATTACCTCTACCTATATATTTCTCTCGAGCACTTAGACGAGGCATTACCTCTACCTATATTTTCTCTCGAGCACTTAGACCAGCATTACCTCTACCTATATATTTCTCTCGAGCACTTAGACCAGCATTACCTCTACCTATATATTTCTCTCGAGCACTTAGACCAGCATTACCTCTACCTATATATTTCTCTCGAGCACTTAAACCAGCATCACTACCATCCACAGAGATTGAGTTTATTCCTAGATTCCTGGACAGAGTAAATGAGGTCTAATCACTCATATATGAAATGTCATCATTGTATTGTGCGTCTCTCAGTACAACACGTACAACGGTACAGTGGCCAACAAGACTTCGCCGGCTGCATTCCAGAATGGGGCTGCTTTTTCATAAACACATGACTCGAACATACTAAGACAAGTACAAATATATATTCATTACATTTAAGATTTGATTTGTTTCATTTAGTTCTTCTGCACAAGACCGTGTGTCTATTGCAGTATTTTAACGTATACAACAGATGTGACCAATACGGCATCGGACATCAAATTATTCCTTTCACCGGAATTAAGCCTACCGTAACCAGCAGGTGGGTGAGGTGAGGTGATATGGGGTTTAACGTCGCGTCCAAGATTATTGCACTTATATAGCGACGTGCATGTACGTGTGTGTGTGTTTGTGTGGCTGCTTGTACTGGTCCGGACTGATGCCGATTTACAGTACTAGCTCAATGAGATACCATGCCGCAGTTTAACATGAATACCCCACCCAGACCCAGACCCAGTCTCCGAGCCGACCAGTCCTTGTTTTAGCCCCTCAATGCCGAGCGCCAGACAGGGTAACAACAAGTACCATCTTTTAACGTCTTTTGGTATGACGCGGTCGGGGATCGAACCCCGGACCTTCCTCTCTCCGGGCGGACGCTCTACCACTGGACCAAGGGGGCAGTCGTAACCAGCAGGACACATGTCTATGGTATATGTAGGTATATGGATATGCAGGTAAATATACTACTATGGAAGTGTTACTGTTTTATACGTTATCGTACAATCTGTCATAAATTTTGAACGTTTGCAGCCCTTAGGGGACACTAAGTGTAGCACATAGAATCTGCAATAATAATTCTATAGGTATATATCAAAGTAAACATCGCCATATCGTGATACACCACAGACATATCTCAAACGTCAAACATAGCATTTGACATATCTCAAGGAGAACACGATCCTACTCGGATGTTCTAAGGCAATACCACAACCTTTTGTGCCTTTCAAAGAATAACCTTCATAGATGAATTCTCATTTCCTTCCAGACGAAGAGCCCTCAAGAGATAACCTGCATGCAACGGTTTTCAATACACCAGTGTTCTGACACATAGTTCATCTGACTGTACACATCTAATCAGGTATGCCGTAAAAGGCAACAGTGCTTGTCGTAAGAGGCGACTGACGGTATCGGATGGTCAGGCTCGCTGACTTGGTTGATGCAACAAACAAACAAACAAAGATATGAGCTATTGATGTGAAATGATTGTCATGGGATAGACGTAGTTTGCTTTCTCATTACTGGTAACGAATGTTCCAATCAGTGACGGCGATCTCGACCCATTTGCATTTAACACTATCAAGGGTGTTGCTGACCACCCAAATATACATGTATCATCCCCACTAAATATATGTAGTGGTGGCAATATGCTACTACACAATGTACACATAACATCAATTTACACTTAGATGCTTTTAGAATACCGCTGTATATTTCAACTTGCTAACATCGAAATCAATAAGTCAGCTATAAAAAGGGAGAATTTATATCTAATGAAATATGCATTAGATCTGCAAAATGCCAATCTGGTTTAGGGAGTGTATTCACGTCTATCAGAAGACTGCTCCGCAGTAAGGCTTGGTTATAATAGCACCAACCTTGCTCTTCGAAGTAAATGGTAAATAGACAATAACACACCTACGCGAGGAGTTCACAAAGAACATACATAAGGGATACATTAGTACACCCTGCTGATGGTCCTAACCTTATCGTCTGGCTGCAAAATGGCGTAAGATAGCAATCCATGGCACTGGACTTTCAATATATCAAACAGGAAATATTTAACACTGATCACTTCGTCTGGCGAATTCCTCTCTCAAACCCTCACCGTATCGTTGTTGAAAGAAGTATGGGGTTACATCGTTGTCATATTTCACGACACAGATGTAGATGGTGCCCTTCCTTAACCCCAATACAACTGTCAGTGTACGCAGGTAGCAATGCGTGGCATGGTTAGCTCCAATACAACTGTCAGTGTACGCAGGTAGCAGTGCGTGGCATGGTTAGCCCCAATACAACTGTCAGTGTAAGCAGGTAGCAGTGCGTGGCATGGTTAGCTCCAATACAACTGTCAGTGTAAGCAGGTAGCAATGCGTGGCATGGTTAACCCCAATACAACTGTCAGCGTAAGCAGGTAGCAGTGCGTGGCATGGTTAGCTCCAATACAACTGTCAGTGTAAGCAGGTAGCAATGCGTGGCATGGTTAGCTCCAATACAACTGTCAGTGTAAGCAGGTAGCAGTGCGTGGCATGGTTAGCTCCAATACAACTGTCAGTGTAAGCAGGTAGCAATGCGTGACATGGTTAACCCCAATACAACTGTCAGTGTAAGCAGGTAGCAATGCGTGGCATGGTTAACCCCAACACAACTGTCAGTGTTAGCAGGTAGCAATGAGTTGTGCGAGGCGTGGTTAGCTCCGTGCTGTGCACAGTGTAGCGAGACAGCATTCGCTGACTGAGCTTGAAACTCATATCATATCCGAACTCACGGCATTCAAAGTGGTAGACGTCATCAAGCCATATCATAGCGATATGACTTCTGTACGTCAATGGTAAAGCATTGGCGTTACTATCGCAGCGATATCACCATCGTAAATCAAAGTTAAAGCATGGGAGTTAATACTGTAGCGATATGACTGCCGTACGTCAAAGTTAAAGCATGGGCGTTATTACCGTTGCTCTGTGACTGCCGTACGTCAAAGTTAAAGCATGGGCGTTATTATCGTTGCTCTGTGACTGCCGTACGTCAAAGTTAAAGCATGGGCGTTATTATCGTTGCTCTGTGACTGCCGTACGTCAAAGTTAAAGCATGGGCGTTATTATCGTTGCTCTGTGACTGCCGTACGTCAAAGTTAAAGCATGGGCGTTATTATCGTTGCTCTGTGACTGCCGTACGTCAAAGTTAAAGCATGGGCGTTATTATCGTTGCTCTGTGACTGCCGTACGTCAAAGTTAAAGCATGGGCGTTATTATCGTTGCACTGTGACTGCCGAACGTTAATGTTCAAGCATAGGAGTTAATACTGAAGCGATATATGGGAGTTACGTTCACCTTAGCGCCAAGATAGCTTTGTGGAACTGGGCCCATGTTTAACTTTTGATTTGAGAGTCAATACGAAATAAATTTTCATTTATGTTCTTTGAGTAAGCCTTGTAATGTAATTGCAGCCTAGGTGAAAATGACACGCATTGTGGTAATACCAAAGTCCCTCTCTCCAGAACCACATCCTCCTGCAGTAGCAAACCACAGGTGAGTTCCGAATCAAATGTCACATCCGCAAACGGCAAATATTGAACATATGACGAACAGAAAGGTGTTACTGATAATATATACAATACGGTTTATAGTGTGGTTTATTATGCACCGAAATACACACACACACACACACACACACACACACACACACACACACACACACACACACACACACACACACACACACACACACACACACACACACACAAACACACACATTATAACACACACATTATAACACACACACACACACACACACACATTATATAAAATTAACACTAGCCCGCTAGTCCGGGGCTAGTACAAATTCCTGCGGGCTAGTACAAATTTCAAAATTTCCCCATTGATTTAATTAACATAATAAGGGCATTTTGTTTATTTTTATCCCGGGCTAGTAAAACGTTTGAGTTTACTGCTAACACTGTTATACATATGGCCCCTAATACGTACACGCAATTATCTGCACAGTCGTATTACAACCTTGAACACATGATGAGTCCCAGTTGTGATGTAGACGGAAGTAACTTTGGTCTCTTCAGGCGCTCTCGTTGCAACATGAACTCTGATATACAACGAATTGAATTTGAAGGTTAATATAAATATTCAACTTTGTAGATAATTGCGTGTCCGTATTTGGTGCCAAGTATTATGATTAATATAGGATTCCCTTGGGGTGTTCATATTTTCATCGCAAGCACAGAGAAATCCAAGAATCCAATCAAGATGGAATTGACAGTTTCATTAATAATAATGATTAATGAAATAATGTAGCATAATTTTGTGATGACACAATATGCTCGCTTAACGACCGAGGCCGTCACACTGGGACCACAACATATATTGACGGAGGCAAAATATTACCCCAATTGTTTAGAGATCTTACATAAATTCACCTGATTTGAACTGTCTGAAAACAGATTTAGACGTGAAACGAATTACAGTGACGGGGATAATAATGTTTGTTTCCAAAGATGGATTCTGTTGCACAGAGATTGGTTAGGGCTGTAGGTTTCTTGTTTGAGTTACAAGGAAAAGACGACGTTACTTTCATAATCAAACAGAGTGCAGGACCCATATGTAGAACTGTGATTGAATTCCCTCGCATTAGCTGCCGCTACTTACTTAGGCAATACGGAAGCACATACTGCTACGTGCCCCAACTTATAGAAGATTGTATTGGACGACAGTTTTATTGTTTGCAAAATCGAAATATTGACCACTCTGTCAGCTGGCGTGATCCTACAGCAGGGATAATACTGAAACACGACAGAAACATGTACCAAGAGTTGAATTCTGTCAGCTCATACAACACCGACAGGAAACAAACTTGTATTTTGTATCAGTACATCAACACCGACAGGGAAAAAACTTGTATTTTGTATCAGTATATCAACACCGACTCGGAAACAAACTTGTATTTTGTATCAGTACATCAACACCGACTCGGAAACAAACTTGTATTTTGTATCAGTACATCAACACCAATAGGGGACAAACTTGTATTTTGTATCAGTACATCAACACCGACTCGGAAACAAACTTGTATTTTGTATTAGTACATCAACACCGACTCGGAAACAAACTTGTATTTTGTATCAGTACATCAACACCGACAGGGGACAAACTTGTATTTTGTATTAGTACATCAACACCGACTCGGAAACAAACTTGTATTTTGTATCAGTACATCAACACCGATAGGGGACAAACTTGTATTTTGTATTAGTACATCAACACCGACTCGGAAAAAAACTTGTATTTTGTGTTAGTACATCAACACCGACTCGGAAACAAACTTGTATTTTGTATCAGTACATCAACACCGACAGGGGACAAACTTGTATTTTGTATTAGTACATCACACCGACTGGGACAAAAAAATTGTATTTTGTATCAGTACATCAACACCGACTGGGACAAAAAAAAATGTATTTTGTATCAGTACATCAACACCGACTGGGACAAAAAACTTGTATTTTGTATCAGTACATCAACACCGACTGGGGAAAAACGTGTATTTTTGTACCGAACAGGAGGCAATGTTGTATCTTGTGTCAGTACAAACAAACATGTATGTCAAAATTCCAAAAGACATCACGAGACATGTTGTTTGAATATCAATTTGAATTCAGGACCTCCTGCAAATGCTAAAATGCATTATATATATATGGTACTACCACGTACCCCATGGCCAGATTACCCTAAAATGGACGGGCGGATATGCTGGGATTGATAAATAAGACAAGTTACCTTTAATGACTGGCAAAACATTTATTGTTGGTTCATGGTATTTCAGCATTACAACGTTTTCAATGTACGACATCGAAAATAGAATATTTCAGAACAGCTACAGTTTTAGCCCAGGGTGTAAAATACATTGTTTCTCTTGCTTTCAAACTACTTATATTCGCTTTCTTCCATTTGTTTTATCATGCTTGGAGGACTCGATGTTGGTGAATCAAGTCGGATACATCTCAGGTTGAAGTGAGATTTTTCATTTTCATTTTCATTTAACTCTGTGATGAATTATGTTAGTTTATGCTGTACGGGCGATACCCCTGGATTTAGGTGAGTTGTGTTAACCCATAGGCCGGAACCCGTCTTGTGTTGTCTTACCTGTGGGATGCTTGCGACGAAACTGAAGATCCATGCCAGCACCAACATTATCTTCCCTCGTTTGTCGGCGTCGTTTAAACTGAGAGGGCGCATGATGGCAAAATACCTGTCCAGGCTGATCGTGACGAGCGTGAAGGAGGAAAGGTACAAACCGAAGGCACGAAAGAACATAAGGATGCGGCAGGCGGCTTCACCAGCCTTCCATGCGACTGTGATGTTCCACGTCGTCTCCAACGGCAGCATGACGAAAGTAACTATTAAATCCGCTATTGACAGGTGCATGATGAAGAGATTGACACGGGACTTGATATTCCTGTTCCGAAATAACGTTATGAAAACAGTTAGGTTCCCACAAGCTGCCACGAGGAACAGACAAGAGTAAGCGATCACAGACACCAGGTTGTCATTGTCGAATGTAATTTCTCTTGGTAATGTCCCTGATGCTGGATCCATGCATTTCAACTGGGACACGTTTCCCGTGATGTTGACACAGGGAACTTTGACGGAGTCATTAACCGCCGTCGCTGCATCTGTGCCGTTCATGCCATATGCTCCGGGAAGTTTACCAAATGTAACATTTTCTCCCATCATGAAAGAAAATAACGTCACTGATTTCCTCAGAGGCTGACCATTCCTACACTACATCCCGCCTGAACTCTTCTGAAACACTTGAATCGCAAACAAAAGTTATCTCGCTCCTTCACCGACGTTATCAGACAGTCGTGGCCGGCTAAAGTGGCTGAGACTGCCTTCCTCCTGTATATCGTCATTCACTGATCATAGCGAGCGATCAATACAACCACGCGGCCTCCTATAGGCCGCATCGCCCAACACATGCGCATAGCCATCAACACCAATACATCGGTTTCTGGAAGGTCGATCTTAACAAATCTTCCAATATCAACGTATATACAAATAAGTGAATCAAATCATTGTTGGACGGAAATCCGGCAAAGATGTTGTTAGAAGCCGTGATGCTGCTGTTTCACGGCAGAGTTAATAAGTGTAGATAATCAGCGTCTGATTGTCTGGGGAATAAATAGCTTAGGGTCGACTTAAAGTATCGACAAATTGAAAGGGGAACTCTATGTATTGGCTGGCACGTGCTGCGCTATCATTTCCTTTATTAAGGTCTGTGACAAGCAGGTTCTACAGACATGTATCACCAACTCACCATGCCAAGAATGGGCAACCGTAATACTGAGGTGATACTCTGTTGTGTATATCACACACTGCTGCCTGATATCACTTACATTCACACTGTGCTCAATTGTGGCTGGAAATAAAGGCCGAGGACCATATTTCCATGTCCTTCTTTTATACAAATGTTTTACTCCTTATGTAGACTAACATCCAGACTGAAATAAAAAAAAATAGTTGTTAAATTATCTTAATAAGATATAAGACCCGTGAAGATTCCGGGGTAGAATAGGTCTTGAGCAACCCATACTTGCCGTAAAAGGCGACTATGCTTGTCGTAAAAGGCGACTTACGGGATCGGGTGGTCAGGCTCGCTGACTTGATTGATACATGTCATCGATCCCAATAGCGTGGATCGATGCTCATGATGTCAATCACTGGATTGTCTGGTCCTGATTCGATTATTTTACAGACCGCCGTCATATAGCTGGAATATTGCTGAGTGCGGCGTTAAACAACAAACCAACCAACCAACAAACCAATAAAATGTAAGATAAAGGAGACTCTGTTCAATTTCAGAAACTGCACTAATCTAAAGTTGGCAAATATCATAGACTTGCATGGGCTTGGAGGATATATCTGTTTCCGGGTCTGTATAACAGACTACTCGTTATGCAGTGTATCGATAGATATGTTAAGTTAATGATCAGTGGCGTTGTCCTTGTTGAAAGCGTAAAAGACACTTGATGCCGGGGTCAGTGGTTCCGCGCGTTGTTCAACTTCATGCATACTAATTCCCAATATATAAAGGGGATTGTTTGGGTGAAGCTAATCCAGACGTGTATGGGCAGCCTAGTGGTAAAAGCGTTTGCTCATCACGATGAAGGCAAGTGTTCGATTCCCTACATAATTATGTACAATGCGTGAATTTCTGGTGTTCCCCGCCGTGATATTGCAAAAAGCGGCGTGAGGCCATGCTCACTCACTCACTCATTAGTTACATGTCTGATTATATGAATGTCGGAAGGGTAAACTAGCTTTGTGAGATGTAAAGGTTTGAGTTATGTTATATGAAAATTTAAAAAAAGTGTTTTTCTAAAATATGGCGTGTATTACCGAGGCCTTTGCCATGCAAATTTGCAGCAAAAGGCACGTTCAAAATGGCTTTGGCTAAAATAGACTCATCACTACAGATCGCGAAACGATTCGATCTAACTCCCCAAATGGCGACACACACTCGTATGTTTCGTCAAGCTATCGATAAGATATACTCCTAGAAAGGGATTTTGACATTTGGTATACACACAAAGCTAAGTGAAAAATGATGCTTATGAACGTCTAAACCAAGGATTTTCATGTGTTTGATGTTACATTTAACGTTTGCGATCGTAAAATAATATGCAAAGTTTGCCGCAAGGCACGGTCACGCAGCAGGTTTACGTGCTTGCTCTACAAAAATAATAATTGGACTTGTCGGACTTGAAACACGCAAATAGCGGCTGGGGGGTAGATTCTTTTCCTATTATTTGACTGTGTAGTGTGATATGTTTGATGTGAAGGATTATATGTGGCATTAATGATATGGATTTTGTAATGTAAGAAATTTTCATGTAAAGTTCTATCACGAATGATACGGTAACTTTAGTTTCAGAGATTAAATATATATATTTTATTCAACTTTAATCAATATATATATTCGTGCGTCAAATAGAAATGGAATTTATTTACACTTTGCTTAATTAAATTGTGAAAGGCATTCAATCAAAAGCATTTGTCTTTTCGACAACCTCAAGGACAAGAGAGCTCAAAATATAGTAATTACTATCCCTGTGAGATGTGGGGTATTTAGATTTAAGAAGTACTTGATTTTACTGAACATAAATACAGACTACGTGCTATGGTCAAATACTCTTCTAAGACGCTACTTGCCATTGTTAGGTGACGTATGAATGATACTGGCCATAACATGTAGTAGGTTTCTTTAAGGCATTATCATTGGTTTTTGTCGTAATATACAGAAACATAGTTATTGGTCATAAAATATATACCAATCTAAACTCACACTTACAAATACTAGTGTGCATTTATAAAACACATTGATCCGTCTTGAATTAACCTAGAACTATACCCTTAAATCAAACTTATGTTCTTGTATTTTCATACACATCCCAGATGTCAATTTCATTGACACAATGTGCATATACGACATCTTGTGGATTAGTTCTCTCTTTTTCCAAAGGACCCAAAATATGTTCTGAAGAATGAGTAATTCCTATTTTGCGCTTTGAACAGTATTGTAGTTATAGCAAGGTGTGCTAGCGTGATGTGAGGAAACATTAAGTGATGCAATTCTTGGACGGTAATACTAATTTAATGAAACCCATGAGAACGGACGTGATGCTCACAAGCAAAGAGTCGTAATCAAGGCAAATCTTGAATTCGAAACCTCGATCATAGGATTCTGGCACGCGTAATGGACCATGGTGGTGGTGGAAATCTACCATGGTGGTGTTGATATACATCATGTGATAAACCTGTATGGACGTTTTCAATAATGCTGAGTTGCTGGACATGCTACATGTGAACTAAGGGATGTTCATACATGGCATTCTACATGTGAACAAACGAATGTTCAAACATGGCATTCTACATGTGAAAAAATGAATGTTCAAACATGGCATTCTACATGTGAAACAATGAATGTTCATACATGGCATTCTACATGTGAAACAATGAATGTTCATACATGTCATTCTACATGTGAAACAATGAATGTTCAAACATGGCATTCTACATGTGAAACAATTAATGTTCATACATGGCATTCTACATGTGAAACAATGAATGTTCATACATGGCATTCTACATATGAAACAATGAATGTTCAAACATGTCATTCTACATGTGAAACAATGAATGTTCAAACAGGGCATTCTACATGTGAAACACTGAATGTTCAAATATGGCACTCTACATGTGAATTAACGGATGTTCATACATGGCATTCTACAAGTGAAACAATGAATGTTCAAACATGGCATTCTACATGTGAAACAATGAATGTTCCAACAGGGCAGCCACATGTGAAACAATGAGTGTTCAAACATTACATTTTACATGTGTAACAATGAATGTTCATACATGGCATGCTACATGTGAACCAATGTTCAAACAGGGCATGCTACATGTGAACGACTGAATGTTTAAGCTGGGAATGCTACATGTAAACGACTAAACGTTCAAGCTAGGCATGCTACATGTGAACGGATGAATGTTCAAGCTGGGCATTCGACACTTGAACCAATGGATGTTCAATCTAGGTCTCCTAAGTGTGAACTAAGAGATGTACAGACTAGGTATTCTACATGTGAACCAATGGATGTTCAGACAGGGAATGGTACATGTGAACCAAAGGATCTTCAAACTGGAAAGCTACGTGTGTTCCAAGGGATGTTCAGGCTGGGCAAACTACATGTGAACCAAAGATTTTCAAACTCGCTCTACGGGAAAAACAAGTTATGATCAGGCTGGGCAGGCATCAAGTGAAGCAATAGATGTGCCAACTTGCAATCTTCATGTGAAGCAATGGATGTGCCAACTTGCAAGCTCCACGTGAAGCAATGGATGTGCCAACTTGCAAGCTACATGTGAAGCAATAGATGTGCCAACTTGCAAGCTACATGTGAAGCAATGGATGTTCCAACTTGCAAGCTACATGTGCAGCACTGGATATGCCAATTTGCAAGCTTCATGTGACACAATGGATGTGCCAACTTGCAAGCTACATGTGCAGCACTGGATGTGCCAATTTGCAAGTTACATGTGAAGCAATGGATGTGCCAATTTGCAAGCTACATGTGAAGCAATCGACGTGCTAACTGGCAAGTTACATGTGAAGCAATGGATGTGCCAACTTGCAAGCTACATGTGAAGCAATGCCAACTTGTAAGTTACATGTGAAGCAATGGATGTGCCAATATGCAAGCTTCATGTGACACAATGGATGTGCCAACTTGCAAGCTACATGTGCAGCACTGGATGTGCTAACTTGCAAGTTACATGTGAAGCAATGGATGTGCCAATTTGCAAGCTACATGTGAAGCAATGGATGTGCTAACTTGCAAGCTACACGTGCAGCACTGTATGTGCCAATTTGCAAGCTACATGTGAACCAATGGATGTTCAGACAGGGAATGGTACATGTGAACCAAAGGATCTTCAAACTGGAAAGCTACATGTGAACCAAGGGATTTTCAAACTCGCTATACGGGAAAAACAAGTTATGATCAGGCTGGGCAGGCATCAAGTGAAGCAATAGATGTGCCAACTTGCAAGCTTCATGTAAAGCAATGGATGTGCCAACTTGCAAGCTCCACGTGAAGCAATGGATGTGCCAATTTGCAAGCCTCATGTGACACAATGGATGTGCCAACTTGCAAGCTACATGTGCAGCACTGGATGTGCTAACTTGCAAGTTACATGTGAAGCAATGGATGTGCCAATTTGCAAGCTACATGTGAAGCAATCGATGTGCTAACTTGCAAGTTACATGTGCAGCACTGGATGTGCTAACTTGCAAGTTACATGTAAAGCAATGGATGTGCCAATTTGCAAGCTACATGTGACACAATGGATGTGCCAACTTGCAAGCTACATGTGAAGCAATGGATGTGCTAACTTGCAAGTTACATGTGAAGCAATGGATGTGCCAATTTGCAAGCTACATGTGAAGCAATCGATGTGCTAACTTGCAAGTTACATGTGAAGCAATGGATGTGCTAACTTGCAAGTTACATGTGAAGCAATGGATGTGCCAACTTGCAAGCTACATGTGACACAATGGATGTGCCAACTTGCAAGCTACATGTGAAGCAATGCCAACTTGCAAGTTACATGTGAAGCAATGGATGTGCCAATATGCAAGCTTCATGTGACACAATGGATGTGCCAACTTGCAAGCTACATGTGCAGCACTGGATGTGCTAACTTGCAAGTTACATGTGAAGCAATGGATGTGCCAATTTGCAAGCTACATGTGAAGCAATGGATGTGCTAACTTGCAAGCTACACGTGCAGCACTGTATGTGCCAATTTGCAAGCTACATGTGAACCAATGGATGTTCAGACAGGGAATGGTACATGTGAACCAAAGGATCTTCAAACTGGAAAGCTACATGTGAACCAAGGGATTTTCAAACTCGCTATACGGGAAAAACAAGTTATGATCAGGCTGGGCAGGCATCAAGTGAAGCAATAGATGTGCCAACTTGCAAGCTTCATGTAAAGCAATGGATGTGCCAACTTGCAAGCTCCACGTGAAGCAATGGATGTGCCAATTTGCAAGCCTCATGTGACACAATGGATGTGCCAACTTGCAAGCTACATGTGCAGCACTGGATGTGCTAACTTGCAAGCTACATGTGAAGCAATGGATGTGCCAATTTGCAAGCTACATGTGAAGCAATCGATGTGCTAACTTGCAAGTTACATGTGCAGCACTGGATGTGCTAACTTGCAAGTTACATGTAAAGCAATGGATGTGCCAATTTGCAAGCTACATGTGACACAATGGATGTGCCAACTTGCAAGCTACATGTGAAGCAATGGATGTGCTAACTTGCAAGTTACATGTGAAGCAATGGATGTGCCAATTTGCAAGCTACATGTGACACAATGGATGTGCCAACTTGCAAGCTACATGTGCAGCACTGGATGTGCTAACTTGCAAGTTACATGTAAAGCAATGGATGTGCCAATTTGCAAGCTACATGTGACACAATGGATGTGCCAATTTGCAAGCTACATGTGAAGCAATGGATGTGCTAACTTGCAAGTTACATGTGAAGCAATGGATGTGCCAACTTGCAAGCTACATGTGCAGCACTGGATGTGCTAACTTGCAAGTTACATATGAAGCAATGGATGTGCCAATTTGCAAGCTACATGTGAAGCAATGGATGTGCTAACTTGCAAGCTACATGTGCAGCACTGTATGTGCCAATTTTCAAGCTACATTTGACACAACGGATGTGCCAATTTGCAAGCTTCGTGTGACACAATGGATGTGCTAACTTGCAAGCTACATGTGCAGCACTGGATGTTCCAATTGGCAAGCTTCATGTGACACAATGGGTGTGCCAATTTGCAAGCTTCATTTGACACAATGGATGTGCCAACTTGCAAGCTACATGTGCAGCACTGTATGTGCCAATTTGCAAGCTTCATGTGACACAATGGATGTGCCAACTTGCAAGCTACATGTGAAGCAATGGATGTGCTAACTTGCAAGCTACATGCGCAGCACTGGATGTGCCAATTGGCAAGCTTCATGTGACACAATGGGTGTGCCAATTGGCAAGCTTCATTTGACACAATGGATGTGCCAACTTGCAAGCTACATGAGAAGCAATGGATGTGCTAACTTGCAAGTTACATGTGAAGCAATGGATGTGCCAATTTGCAAGCTTCATGTGACACAATGGATGTGCCAATTTGCAAGCTTCATGTGACACAATGTAATGTGCCAACTTGCAAGCTACATGTGCAGCACTGGATGTTCCAATTTGCAAGCTTCATGTGACACGATGGATGTGCCAACTTGCAAGCTACATGAGAAGCAATAGATGTGCTAATCTGCAAGTTACATGTGAAGCAATGGATGTGCTAATTTGCAAGTTTCATGTGAAGCAATGGAAGTGCTTATTTGCAAGTTTCATGTGAAGCAATGGATGTGTCAACTTGCAAGCTCCGTGTGAAGCAATCAGTTGAACATTGCATGCTACATGTGAACCAATGTCGATGTCGATAGAGATTTAGCGCAAAGAACTGTTTATGTTGAAGAGAATAGCCATGAAGCTTCGGTTACACTGATTTACTTAGGTGCCGCGTGTCTGGTCATAAACCTTTAACTGTCATCCACTAAGTATTGATCATCTGTTACTAAGAATATCGGGTAGGTTGGTAGGTATATTGTCATTCATCAGCTACAGAAAGGAAACAAAGTATAACTCACGTATTGCTTAGAATTCAAGAAGAAATTTAATTTCACCATATTTTTCTTATGTAGTAACGTAGTGATGTCATATCGTATTTATTTAACAATTCCACATACAGCTTGAACAATGAAATTTGAAAAAAAAGAAAAGATCTTACACTCGATGACTTAACCCGCATCCATGTTGTCCGACATCTACCTACCGACGGCTTGTTACAGAATACCACGCTTTGCTTGGCGTTATGTATATACATATATGATATAAAATTCACCTTGTGCTACATGTTATGATCACGTGCTCATGACGGATATTGGAAACTGTTCAAAAGATGTGGACTCAGTCGGGCTTAGTCCGACAACACACTGGTAATTATAGATCTCAAAACTAATCTACCTTTGATGTAATATTAAACGCAACGCTCTGCAGAGTCCAGATCCGTAAATAAGATCTGTGTCACCGTAGGTCTGTATTTTCGCTGCTTGTTTGGGGTATTATCCTCCAGGACAGGAGGGTTACGAGACTGGGGAGGAAATCGATGTCTATACATAGAACGCTAGGGTAACATGCCATAATATAACATTACTTTTTCAGCGTTCCCTGTAGCAGCTCAGATTGGCATGGCTCACCCTTGCCCGACATTGTGCAAACCGAAACGTCTTAAATAACCCTCCATCCTTGTTGTGAAAATGCCAGAGTTTATATTACCCAGTGTCGATAAAAGCAAATTTCGTCCATGTGAACAGTACGAGTGAATTATACTGATTCAATAAGCGATATCTACTCATCGTCCTCTCATAAGTTACTAACTGCAACTGTACATTTACTAAGCTTGTAGTACGTTTACTAAACTTTAATAGAGGGTCGTTTTTGTTCATTCTGCGCTCCCTGTTAACATCTTTTGAATACATTAAGCAATAAAAACAACATACAGAGGTATACAAAATGACATAAAAAATACAGAGGAAAGAGTGAAAGAAATAAACGTATGATGATTTTTAATGGCATTGTAAGTTATTTACACAATATTACAAAAAGTAATTGACCTGTAAATAAAATAAACAAATATTGTTTTACACTGGCGAAAGTAATTAACCTCCCTTCTTCATTGAGTTAATGTTGTATTGTTCATTATTTTGCCAGTCAGGAAAAAATAACTTTAACAATGTTACAAAGCCAAAATATACCTAACGCTCTGACTCGTGATCATCTTGTTTACTCAAAATGGTGAGCGTGACATCACCAAGGTGGAAATGAGCGCCGAAGCACTACCCCTTCATTCAACAGCTGCCGCGTGCAATAGTACATTCGCTGTTTACGTACCTTCTTGTTACTAACGAAGTGAATAGAATTCACTTAGCCTTTTTCTTAGTGTGCCTGTACGAATTTTTTTCAGACCCATATTCATTTAAAATGATGTCAATTTATAGTCGTAGTCAATTTCAATGACACGGAAAACACTGTACTGACCGATTGGGTCCATAAAGGTATAGCTTGTCAACATAACATAATCAGTTGAATAGGAAACAACAAGATTCCAGCAAAATAACATCGTTAAAAGCAAGGATCTACAGTGATGAATATTACGTTGATAACACAAGGTCGTACCGAAAGAGGAGAGCATACATCTCAGGGTTAATGATATATATCGATCATGATCATAGTTTGCTCAAGATGAACTCGCATGTACATACGTGTAAAATACAGTTGTTATTTACAAGATTACATTAATTTTAAGTAATCGTGAATTGTTTATCAATCTTTAACCATTAGCGGAGCATTTATTAATTTCTCTTAACATTTGTAAAGTTCATTGTCGAAACACGGTTTGATACTACATTTACTCCAATTAATAATTCATCACATAATATGATGCATAATATGATGCATTGTGGCCTTACGTCAGGGTGTTCCAACATACACGATAAGGTACTACATTGTTTTGTTTGGTTACCTTAGATCTCGCATGTGATAGTTTCGAGGTATGTGTAGGCGTGCCTTCATGTTAGCGTGAGTGTCGACTTCAATAACAGTATCTCTGATACTGCGATTATTATTGATGCTCTACATGAGATAAAGCTCATCCTAGTAGGTAATGAAGAAGTTCATGCTTATGCAAGACCTTTGTCTTGAAATCTGATACAAAGTAAAGGAAGATTGATTTTTGCCAAAAGGATTTTGTTGCAAATGTCATTGGAGCTATGTCAACGGACGAGAATACACCATCTTTGTTCACTGGTTGTTTGCTAGAAGTCTGTGATCCCGCCGTATGCGGAAACATATGAATGTATGAATACTGACATTCAGCTGCGGATTCTTAGAATGCAACGAAAAACATTAACGTAACATTATATATTACGATTGCTAACAGTTTGAATAAAAGGTGAAATATCAGGCAGCCAAGTGGAAATACATCACACTGTACTGTATATGTTTGTATCGATCATTATTCTAGTGAAAAAAGAAATTTATTCTGGCTTTTAGTTGCCACACCAACGAGACATATATTTTACTGATGCATGATGAACATGTATCTGGAGAGATGGAGCTTCAGTGTTTCTACGTTGAGATATCAGTCGAGGACTAACCTATTAATGACTGAGGGTGAGGGGGTGAGTAATTGTTGTTTAACGCCGCATTGAGAAACATTCTAGGCCTATCGTCGACCTGAATATGTAGAGAATGTGCCGAACAAACAAGGGATTGATATTATGAGCAATCTTATATGTCGTCGGGGAGCAATGCAACTACTCAACCAAGTACCCTAGCGTGACCACCCGATTCAGCTTGGTCGCTTTAGTCGACAGACACTGGAACGTTTGGGAGCAAAGACAACCTTGAATCCAACCGGATTGGAGCAGATGGGCCAGTAATAAACTCATAATTAATTTTGTTAAGAAGACGCGTAACACAATGAGAAAGGTAAATATAAATATAAATAGGTAAAATAAAACTCAGTGTTTATTATCCCGTAAACTTTCGGAACCAAAGTCATGTTCGACGTCATCAACTTTAATTCCTACGTCCCAATACTCTGTTCAACTCAAAACTACACATATGAAGGTGTCGGATTCGGTTGGAAGTCCTATATTCTGTGACATTAGACCCGTGAAGATCCGGGGTAGAATAGGTCTTCAGCATCCCATGCTTGCCGTAAAAGGCGACTATGCTTGTCGTAAAAGGCGACTAACGGGATCGGGGGTGGTCAGGCTCGCTGACTTGGTTGATGCATGTCACCGATCCCAATCGCGTGGATCGATGCTCATGATATCAATCACTGGATTGTCTGGTCCAGACTCGATTATTTACAGACCGCCGTCATATAGCTGGAATATTGCTGAGTGCGGCGTTAAACAACAAACCATCCAACCATCCATCTGTGACATTATGTTACATTCGTTACGGTTTAAGTAGAAAGTAGAACAAATAACAATATCTGAAAATAGATTGAATGGAGAAAATGTTATTTTCATCCTATACTAAATCCGCATTCTCTGCGTTTCTTTATGTATGTTGGCCTTTATCTAAGAATCCGGCAAGTCGTCTTAGAATTCAGTTATGTAAACATTCCATTGATGATCGTGGAAGTCTGTGTTGTCACAAAAAACATCATTCTGAATTTCATCACGTTTGGAGGCGAGATAAAAGGCGCCACCAATCAGCTAATAGACAACATAGATGATTGTCGGAGGCAGGGTGAATCATCCAAACGGGACATGCATCACTGTGTCGTGGATAGTGCGTGATATGCTGGTTCTGCGAGGTCAGTATCAATACATTTGAAATAACATCTGTCGTTGCCCACATAAATCATCAAAGTTTCGTAATATTGTACCAGGCCAGTGTCATTCAAAAAATCTTCGTGAAGTACGTAACTCAAGTCAACAGCGGCGTCGATCTGCTGTTTACGGTGCAATCTTCCTACAGAAACGCGATGTTTACGTCACTTCCCAAGTGTTCCATACTTTTTTGGATGCATATATCCCACATTGCTACTATTTCTGGATGGCGCATATTAACCTCCAGTTCCATCATGGATGTTGGTAGAGAGCCAGAATAACTCTTGTTACGACTGCGACCATGCATGTCTATCAGACGACATGCGCAAGGTCACGATGTAAACACTACCGCTTAAAGCTTTTGTAATCTGGTTCGTTCCTTCACATTCTGCTTGCTATCATCCTCATAATTCGCGGTCCATCCATCACCTAACCCACAGCAGATGATGCACGGACACGTCATAATTCCTTATATATTTTCAATAACCTTGTACCGTTCAGGATGTTTTCACTAAACGTTGGCAATAGATCTGGAAGGGATGGTAGTCTTGCAAATCATTTTTCTGAAGCTTTCAAGTATATCTTTGAACAGTTAGCACCCTTGCAGCCAGCACAACAATTTTGGATAACAAGTGAAATACCAGGGAGCCAAGTGGAAATACATCACATTGTTTGTATCTATCATTATTCTAGTGACAAAAGAAATTTATTCTGGCTTTTAGTTGCCATACCAACGAGACATATATTTTACTGATGCATGATGAACATGTATCTGGAGAGATGGAGCTTCAGTGTTTCTACGTTGAGGTATCATTCGAAGACTAATCAATTAATGACTGAGGGTGAGGGGGTGAGTAATTGTTGTTTAACGCCGCATTGAGAAACATTCTAGACCTATCATCGTCCTGAATATATATTCGAGAATGTGCCAAACAAACAAGGGATGCAACCACTCAACCAAGTACCCTAGCGTGACCACCCGATTCAGCTAAGTCGCTTTAGTCGACAGGCACTGGAAGTTTGGGAGCAAACATAACCTTGAATCCAACCGGATTGGAGCAGATGGGCCAATAATAATTAATTTTGTTAACAAGACGCGAAACACAATGAGAGAGGTAAACGTTGGCAATAGCTCTGGAGGGGATTGTAGTCTTGCAAATCATTCTTCTGCAGCTTCTAGTATATCTTTGAACAGTTAGCATCTGGCAAGTTGGAAATCATACACAACAAATTGAGAAAACATATTCAGTGTCTTTTCTGTATCTGTGCAAAAGAATTAGAAATGATGGCAGCCTCAGAGTCAAGTTGTCCGAAGGATGACTTCGGTTTCCCAATCGTGAATGTCCCCTTCAAGTCGAGCAATATACCATTCAATTTGGCTCCAGATTATCACCTCCACATTTTTAAGCTGTTTTTCAGCTAAGCTTAAATCAAAGTTTCACCCCAAAATGCACCGTTGGTCATTCCACAACTTTTATTGTGTACATTCAGAGGAAGTATTTAAATATGACAGGCCGCTTGTCAATATCCAGACTATGAACTTTACACACACTCTTAATCGCTGGCATTATTGTTTTAATGAACAGAAGTGTGAGTGGCGTGCGCTACATGTCGAGCAGGGTATGCTAACCCTTTTCATCACTGACTTTCAGTGATCCATTCACATCAGGTTTATCACTGTTTAGCCCCATACGTCCAACGGAATCTGTCTCGGCAGATATTCGAGACGGATCATTTTTGACGTTTTGAATTCTGTATGTCATCACATATACATAGTGCCGTTTTCCGCCGGGGAAACATGGTTCTGTGTCTGTCAATATTGGCAAATACGGCCTGTAGATGTCCATGATCGAGCTAGTGCATATTCATAGTACAGGAATGTTTCAATAAACAACGTTTAATTAAAAAAAAGTCTGCTGATGTCTGAGATAATTAAATCACAATGCAAACTGCATCCACACTTTATTCATTTACGTATGAATCATTTAAGTTGGAATAGTTATTCATTTAAACATGTGAATGTTTGGCACCAGTCCAAACGAAGAATAATCCATGGAAGATTTGAGAAAATACATCAGTAGTGTACCCGCCAAAGACTTGCACGGTCCCAGTTTCTACAAGTGTTCAAGGCTGCCATTGTCTCATGTCTTCCTTAAGTTCTCTATAGGCTGATCTATCCTTGATTGATTAAGTAAACAGAATGCCTACTACAAATGCATCTGTATCAGTACTTCCCAGCGAGGGTCAGGTGGTATAGCAACATTCATACGTAAAGGCGATTGGTGTAGGGTATCCGTTATTAATACATTACAAAGCCAAAATGTAATCGGAGTAAATATAAATTGTCAATGCAAGAGAATAACCAACCTAGATTTTCTGCCTGAACAAATTCTACTTGGCGTAAAGGGCAAATAGCTGTGGAAATGATACGAATGGACCATTGAAAATCAGTGATATCAAGTGATCGATGAACCAGAAAATCCAGTGACACGAGAGTACTATTACTGATTAAAATGATAGACTATATGTTTGTGAGTGTAAGTTATCTGAATAATGTTATTGGTTATACCATCAATACTGATATACCATATACTGTATCAGACTATCTGTCTTTCCTTCCGTGTATGAAAAAGGACTGTCCAAAAAAGATCATATGGTGGATATATTGTTTGTTTGTTGTTTAACGCGGCACTTGGCAGTATTTCAGCTGTATGGCGGCGGTCTGTAAATAATCGAGTCTGGATCAGACAATCAGTCATTGACATCATGAGCATCGATCCACGCAATTGGGATCGACAAAGTCAGCGAGCCTGACAACCCGATCCCGTTAGTGATCTCGTACGACAAGCATAGTATCTACTGAAGTAAGTATCCCATCAACGAAGTATAAACCCTACCCCAAACCCTACAGGAAAAAAACCTTGAAGATATTACATGATGAAAAGCGCAGTAAAGGGCGATATTGGCTAGAGAATGGTAGGTCACATGCTAAGAATGATGATAACTTTGCTATATATAAAGATGCAAAATGTAGTTATAGAAGATAGCATCAGAGATGCAAACACACGCTCAGAGGTAGCAGAATGGAAGAACTATGTGAGGCAGCTGAAATAGATACTAGTATACAGGAATATTGAAAAACGGTATAACAAAAATAAAGGTAAAATACACAAACCTTTATATAAATGTCATCAAAGAAGTAAAGAGGAAGGTAGTTGTGGTATCTTTCGTAAATACTTTAGAGACTTGTCAATCCCAAACATGGAAAGTAATTTTGACAGTTCCTTTGCTGATGATGTAATATGTTAAGTCACACATATTGAAAACAACGAAACCTCTGATGCTGACAACGAAGTAACTGTCCATTGAAGAGACCATTCACTATAACAGAGGTACGGTTAAAGGGCTTAAACAAAATAAATCACCAGAACCTAATGGGCTAAAGAATCAACTTATAAAGTAAGCCGGAAGATCGGTATTAAAACATATGATTGTATTATTCAATGCTATCATTAAAAATGAATACTTACGATCAAATGGGCTTCACACATAATACCCATGTCGGGATTCGAACCCGGGTATTCGGCTACCCGACCGCCACAGTTAGACTATGGATGGACAGAAAAGCATGTCGTTAAATATTGGTGGTGCAGTTAAAGGTGGGATCAAGTCATGCGAAGCTGCTGATACTAAACGAATGTATCAATTCTCAGCATGCGTACAAATAGCAAATTTTAATTGTCCATTTAAATACACCATAAGCAATGTTATTCATATGTATACGAACTTATTCCCATATCTATCTATCTGTCTATCTATCTATCTATCTATCTATCTATCTATCTATCTATCTATCTATCTATCTGGGGCGATATTTACCTTAATACATGTTAAGAAGGCAATGTTGTGATGAACATTGACTCGAGCAGCAATCTGTTTTAAAGACATCCCCTCATACCAATGTTCCATCTTCTGCCCCTTCCTATCCTGTAAGCGTGTTCAAAGTGTGTAAGGCAAGACTTCTCCAAAATCTATTGGTCGTTCAAACAAGGTCATTTCTGCAATATGATGTAAACATCATAAATTGTCCACCGGTCTCGAGGAGGACATGGGTTGATTTACCCTAGCCTCTATGTAACATAGAGGGTACATCAACCCATGTCACCTGAGGGAACGGTACAGCGAATGAATCTTAACGCACACCTAATTACATGGATTCCATCGACCCCTGGATCGATGCTCATGATATCAATCACTGGATTGTCTGGTCCAGACTCGATTATTTACAGACCGCCGTCATATAGCTGGATTATTGCTGAGTGCGGCGTAAAACAACAGACCAACCAGCATTACAGGTATGTCTTCTGTATGCATGCTTTGGTCAGAATCGGTAAGAATACCACAGTTAGGCAAAATAGCAGACTACAGAAAAAACAACGCTACAGTTATCCCTCCCAGATATATTCCATTCGGAAAATATCGTAAACATTCGGAGAGTGGCGTCTTAAATCAGTAATTCGGTTGATATTGTCGCAAATGTAATGCCAACAGTTCGGCAATTCGAGCGGAAACCATAAGAAATGTACTGTACGTGTTAGCGAGGTACACTGAAAATAATGGGTCTCAAACAATCAGAATCGATTGAACATAGAGGCTACATGAATTGCAGCTGGAGGCTACCTGAATTGTACCTGGAGGCTACGTGGATTGTACCTGGAACCAGGAGGCTACGTGGTTTATATCCTGAGCCAGGAGGCTACGTGGTTTGTGCCTGGAGGCTATGGGGACTGTACCTGGAGGCTACGTGGATTGTACCTGGAGCCAGGAGGCTACGTGGTTTATATCTTGAACCAGGAGGCTACGTGGTTTGTGCCTGGAGGCTATGGGGACTCTACCTTGAGCCAGGAGGCTACGTGGTTTGTGCCTGGGGGCTATGGGGACTTACCTTGAGCCAGGAGGCTACTTTGTTTATATCTTGAGCCAGGAGGCTACGTGGTTTGTGCCTGGAGGCTACGTGGATTGTACCTGGAGCCAGGTGGTTTATATCCTGAGCCAGGAGGCTACGTGGTTTGTGCCTGAAGCCAGGAGGCTACGTGGTTTATATCTTGAGCCAGGAGGCTACGTGGTTTGTGTCTGGAGGCTATGGGGACTGTACCTGGAGCCAGGAGGCTACGTGGTTTATATCTTGAGCTAGGAGGCTACGTGGTTTGTGCCTGGAGGCTACGTTGATTGTACCTTGAGCCAGGAGGCTACGTGGTTTATATCTTGAGCTAGGAGGCTACGTGGTTTGTGCCTGGAGGCTACGGGGACTGTACCTGGAGGCTACGTGGATTGAACCTCGCTATGTTTAGTGACTACGTGGAGTATACCTCGAGGCTACATTGATTGTACCTGGATTCTAAGTGGATTGTATTTATGGATAACGTGGTAAACGTCCAATTAATTAGGGAGTGAGCAAATATGGTTTTACGCCGCTTTTAGTAAACTTTCAGGAATATCACGTTGGAGAACACCGGAAATCGGCTTCATACATTGTCCCCATGTGGGAAATCAAACCAGGTCCTCCCGCGGATGTTTTCCGTGATGATTCCGGGTTAGAATTGATCTTGTGCAAGCCATGCTTGTCGTAAGGGGCGACTAATGGGATCGGATGGTCAGGCTCGCTTACTAAGTTGATGCATGTCATCGTATCCCAACTGCGTAGATCGATGCTCACGATGTCAAGTACTGGATTGTGTGATCAAAATTCGAATATTTACAGACCGCGGTCATACAGCTGGAATATTGCTAAGTGCGGTGTTAAACAACAAACAAACAAAAAACATCCCAAAACACACAAGTGATAACATCTTTATCATGTCATATAATTTTTTAATTTTATCATTCGTTGGTTTTATCTTGTCGAGAAACCCACACACATTATGATAAATACTAAAGACGCTGTCTTACTTTGTGAACAGAGTACGCTACATAATTCATCCCATGAATGACAAAAATGTATCATTTTAGTTCCTTACTGTGCCGTTTAAGATAATCACTTTTCTCAACCAACTGATGAAACTTAACATTTTGCAAGAAATACAATTTCCGCTAGGATATAGTTTAGTTTGTTGAAATAGTAACAATGTTAGAATCACACCAGCACATCGCCTACCTAATATCCGGGCTGGTCAGAGCGTGAATATAACAGGCTTCTTGTTATTTATACATAACTATATAATGGTTACAAAACATCCGTTACATATCATTCAACCACGCAGCAGTTTGTTTCGCTCTTACAACACGTTCAATAAAATTCACCATCCTACAAAACTACATTGGACAAGAGTGTACCGGCTTCACGTGTACATACTAGATAGATGATAGGTGGGTCTGAAACATTTTGTTTCCTAATATTTTGTTTAATGGTACAGTGAGGATATAGTCTTCAGGAAAATAATGTTTAAGGTACAGTCTGTCTGTATGCTAATTATGATCACATGAATTTTTATAGATTTTTGTTTGTTTGTTTATCACCACATTCTCCGGTATCCCAGCTCTATCGAGGTGGTTGGTAAATAATCGAGTCTGTACCATTTGTTTGTTTGTTGTTTAACGCCGCTCTCAACAATATTGCAGCTATATGACGGCAGTCGAATTATTGACATCGCGAGCCACGAAAATGGGATACGATGACATGCAATTGACAAAGTCACCGACCCTCGCCACCACATTCAGTTAGTCGCCTCTACGACAACCATCCAATTCGGTTGCTGGTGGCATACATTCTTGCCCAGAATCCCAACCGGGACAAGCATTAGATGTTCATTATGATATTCTGTGGTCCTGTTTGAGCTCGGTATGGGGGTGATGTTTACGTGTATGGGCTTGATCCTGTAATGTGTAACGCCACTTTTGACAGTTTTCCAGTTGGATCACGACGTGTCAGTTAAATGTGGGAGGCACGAAGTGATGCAGGTATCAGACGTTTACCACTTCGGCCAAACCCACGGCAATGGGTACGGTATTGACAAACCTATAAACCTGTAAAAACATCGGGGCGAACCTGGTTTCGAACCCACGATCACAGGTATCTAGCGTGACCAAGGGACGCAACTCTCCACAGCGAATTGAGGCGCCTTAGACGACTAGGCCACCCGTTGTGGCCACCACCAACCCACCTCCAACCCCAACCCACTACCACCTCGTGTTTCAAAGATGTGCCAATGTAATACGTTCTTGCAGTTCGGCAGTTATGTTGGTACGAGAGACTCATACACAAATTTACTACTTCAGACTTGATCATATACATTGCTAACGCAGACATAGATTTCCATAAATATATTGAAATAATGTTTCACACTTGGCAGTATGAACAACCTAGATACCCCTAAAAGGCTGCTGATAGATAGGATTCAAGCGAAGCAGCGTTTAGAACGCTGTATGTAACGACGTACCACGTGGGCGACATCCCCGGGTCAACTTCGGACAATGGCACTTGGCCATCCAGATAACTGTGGTAAAGTGATCAGCAGTTGTGAGGCTAAAACGTGTGGAAGCTTGATAATAAGACACGTGACCATCGGTGACAGCACAAGATCACCTCTAAGTACCATGGCACTCAAGTGAAATCGTGTGGTATTAATATTTGAAAGTCAATCACTCACAAAGCACATTGTCAGTGATCATACACGTTGACACTGGTTACCATGATTTCAGTGACAGGCATTCCTTGACATCGACCAAACTTTTTTGGCAAGGTTCGCATACATGTTGTGTTTGTCCTACTATTTCGCAATAGTCGTGGGTTCGAATCCATGCCTATTTCTGAGGATTTAACTAAAGTGGTAAAGTGGAAAAGGTAAGCTCATTGCACTACCTTGAACCGACACATTAAACTGGAATGTCGTGGTCACTCAAATAACAGTGTTAAGGCAACTCACTCTATCTGCCGATCCCTCACACAGACAAGGGTATGTCCTGTCCACTGGCCTCTGAAATCAACTAACTGGAACTCCAGGAGCGGCTTTATCACCGCTTGCACTCAAGAGCGCTTTCTATGCAAATATGTTGCCCAAATTGGGAATGAAGTTAGTAGACTAAATTGTAGCTATGATCCAATTAGTTTTGGAAACCGATGGATTCAACTTGGTGAAAACCGTCACAAACTGGAGTACCAGCCGCTGTAGGTAGAGTATAGCTTATTCTTCAGCCTACTACTGTGTACGTTTACCATAATGCAAATGAGGTTATTTTGTGTACGTTATTTGCTATAGGAACTCTTAAATATTTATTAAATCAACAAGATACTGACACGAATATTTTTTTATCACCCATGTCACTTTCAAGAAAGACGCGTGCTCTCTCAGTGTCACTTTATACATTATACATTATACACTACATTAACATGTTCGATCGTTTCATGGTCTGTCGCCACATGTCGTAACGCTATATCCCCACAGCTGCAATTAATATGACAGTAGAAACTCATGGCGATGTTTAACAGTCGTTTTTATGAATAAAACAAGTGAACCATCCTCGAATTAGGCCAGAGGATCCAAGTGTTGCTTACTGAATTGATGTACCTACAGTGTTGAGAAGTCTTCACATTCTCCGAAACGTTCTGGGTGGGTTTTACTTGGCAGCGCTTCCTGCGCCAGTTGAACCGTTACTTATCCCCCAATGCGATACCTACACACCAGAAACACGCTTGTCAAACTTCAGTGTTTAATTGCAGACGTTACAGAGGCCGGGCAAGGGAGATAACTCTGGAGACTTGCCATTATAATAACCCCAAACAATAATGTTGGCGTGACCACCTTTTGTCCTTCTCTACAGGAGGATAATGAGGTTAAACCAATGGATGGACAATCATTGACATTTATAGTAGTAAAAATTGCGAAATAACTGCCTGTTTTATAAAGTCCAGGATTATTGAATTTATGAAATACTTATTCATTAAGCACTATAAGTCCCTTTTTGTTCATAAAGTCACAACATAAGTCAATGTTTTGAAAGAAACTGAAAAAGAAGAGTACTGATGAACCATCATTGGACAGACTTACCTAAGGTTCATGGGGATTATTCTGCCCCTTTTTGCGTACTCGCAAACACAAGTATTTATGTTTCAATCATCTGACATTGTAAGCAAACACAACACAGTATTAGAACCGTCATAGGACAGACTAACATCAGGTTCTAGGGGATTATTTTGCCCCAATGAAGAAAAAAAAACATTTAAAAAATATAACACAAAATCTTGAAGATGTGAGGGTCTCCTTCTTTCCCGTTTTGGATGGCTAGATGTAAGAGGTTGGCTACTGTCCTGTATGGGTTCTGGAGGCTGGACTATCTCTGAGGGAGGATCTGGATATTGTGGAGGTTCGCTTCCATTTTGATTGAATAGGGGTTGGACCATGACACGTTCTGGCGGAGCCTCTAAAGGCTGATGTGGACTCTTGTCTGTATGCTCAATGTCTACCATGACTGACTCGTTGGACTCATCATTGTCCTTTTGCCTGACTTGGGGTTCTGGAAGGGTTGGCGAGACATGATAGCAATCTGAAGATTGGACACGATATGCAGTGTCTCGCAATTGTGTTCCAACAAACTTGCGTATATCGCACCATGGGCCATCAACATTGGTGACGAGATACCGTGAACGAGAGCAAGCTTTATTCCGATCTGATTTCGAGTACACAATGTCCCCGACCTTTAAGACCTGGTGTGCTGGTAAGTTGCCATTTCCAGCTTTGGCTTTAACACTATGAGGGTGGTTTTTCACACGAGATTCGTGTTGTGAGGATATTAATGTTCTGTCTGACATGGGAATCTGTAAGTGAGAAAATTGGTCTCGTTGGGTCCAAACTTCTCGAGCTGAGAGATCACCTTGACGAATGCGTGTGTTTAATGAGGCAACAGCTACAGCTAGGGTTGCTAATGGGATCGGTCCCCGGGTCTGTTCGTAGAATTCAAGTTCCAATTCTTGAATAGCTTTCTCAGGCACTGGATTTTTGTTAACGTTTTTAACACGGCCTATTTCAAGTGACAATCTGTGCTTTAGTAGCAAGGGGTCGTTTTGCAGGGACAGAAATCCTGGGGCAGGATCAACACGAACGACGCATCTAGGGCCATCAAGTGGACACATGCCTACACACAAGCGAATAAGAGCATCACGCAGGGTACATGCCTTCTAATCTTCAATGAGACATGATACTGTATATGATGATACACACTCTCTGAGTACAAAAATCATTTGTCTCTCTCGGCGCATCACATCAGCTGCATAGGCAATTCCTATCACTTCGGGTGGTTCGGATGTTGATTGTTCGACTCTTACTGTTGGTGTCTGCCTAAGAGCTGCACACTGAGGACAAGCTGTTTTGTCAAAATCGAGGGCATAAAAATATCTATGCAGAACCTTCTTCAGTTGATATGCTGAGGGATGGTTAAACTTCAGGTGTAAAGCAGTTACAACACCGTCAATAACCCTACAGCGGATAATGACACACTTTCTTGGCGTTTGCAAGGGATCAGCATACTTTACGACCAATAACCGTCTTTAGCCATAGTGGCAACAGCTAGATAACGTTTGATATCTTTGATATTGGTCAGTTTCTTGGAGGGGCGTGTGCTTGAACTAGGTGAGCATGAGTACGCCTCAAATCATTACATTCCCCCTGTAATGATTGCCATGTACTGCGAGTCATAAATGGCAAACGGGTTTTCCCGGACATTATATCCTCAACTGTGGTGCTTCTTACGACAGAGTCTTCCATGGTTTCAATGAAGGAGCATATTTGACAAGATTGGTCAGAACACTCAGGTGCATTTCTGCTGGCAAAATCTGAAGGAATGTTAGACTTTCCTGCTAGTGATCTATTTTGGCTTGATACTGAGTTACAACAGAGAGGAAAGTTGATAGCCCCGGACTTGCTGAGAACTCTCCCTTGCGCAATTTCCGAAAGGCAAGTACACAAGGTTTACTATCTGTGAGGACGTGTGTTTTGTGGCATGATTGTATCAAGTATGGGCTGAAGTGCCTGATGGCAGTAGCATTTGACAATGCTTCAACCTCACATGGTTTCCAAGATATCTGAAGTGGTTTCAACTTGGCGCTGAAAAATCCGGCTAGTTTCGTTTTTCCATCTCGGACAAGGTACATTGTGGCGCCAATACCTGGTTTTCTTAAAGCGCAATCTGTTACAATCCAAAGCTCATCATCAGCATAACCTTTACATCTTCTGATGTGCGTATTTCCTCTAACAATGAGTCCAAAGCCTGAGAGATTTCAGGTTTGATTGAGGCAAGTGTGCGTGAACGTACCGTGGTTTAACTAAGCGAGGGAGGTCTTTGTGTAGAAGTCGTAGCCATGTCAGTACTATGAGATTCTCTACAGTAGGTGATACTTCCTCATCTTCTGGGTTTTCCTCACAGTGATGAGTAATACCTGAGTCGCGCTGAAGCAAGTTGTCCTCAATAAATGCTGTTAAACGCTGGTATAAGTCCTCTGGTCTCTTGTCTGCCCCAAAGTGAATGTCGTCAAAGTCAAGAAAGTGACCTCCAGTTGACTGAAACCCATAATGAAGGCGAATTGATTGCCATATGTACGGTAATGAAGTTGAATTTTTCACTATTGTACTCCTTGATATGACTGGAAATAGTTGGCAATCTGGCCTAACATTAGTTCCAAAGTTCTAACTTTCTGAACGGCAGTTTTACGCCGTGCCTCGGCGACGCCCTCGCCATCGTCAGTGAACCCCCTGTTTGGGTTTGCACGAGATTTCTTTAGCCAACTAACACCTACTTCTAATAAAGGGGTAAATGCGGTATCTGTTGATAAGGTGTACAACAAATTTTGTTTCCATCCCTCAAAGGAATTAATTGTCTCATTCTTTGCGAGAATCCACTGTTTTGGAGCCCTGTGTGTTTGTGCCTTGTGGTAACACGTGGAGTTACTAATACTAGCGCGTGATAATCAAAACATCGATGCGTTTACAGATCCTAGCTATAGTGAGAGCGTGACGCTACGATATCGCCTTGGAGAGGTTTACCAGTCTCATTAGTTGCTACCGAAGGGTGAATACGTTTCCACGCTGCCACCACGCCAGTTAAATCGTTACTTATCACCCAATGCGATACCTACACACCAGGAACACGCTTGTCAAACTTCAGTGTTTATAGCAGACGTCACAGAGGCCGGACAAGGGAGATAACTCTGGAGACTTGTCATTATAATAACCACAAACAATAATGTTGGCGCTGGGTAAAGGCCCATTCGCTGTCTTGACTGCGTGTGGAGGGGGGGAGGCCCCTGAGCTGATGATGAGCCTAACCAGTCTGACTGTGTCAGGATCACCAAAACCCTCTTTGCTGCATTTTGTATTTGAATCTGTTACTCTTTTAGGAGAATGTGAAGACTCCTCAACACCGCAGCCTTCTGCATTACCCAGATTCTCAGAAGGGCTGTATTCCTGGAAGAAAACCTGGGTACTCATCCAAAGTCAGCCAACAGATTGGGGGGTACGAAACCTAAGGCACTGAGAACAATGGGGAGTCGAAAAACTTGGTACTTGTGATGCAAGCGTGACATTTCGAAAGCAAGGTCCGCATATTTTTTCCGATATGATGTCAATCCAAAGGTGTCAAAAGGGACAGAAAATTCAGTAACATAAATGATTTCATTGGATTTATCAAAAAAGACAAGTTCAGGTTGTTGGCCTGGATCCTGTAAACGGGCCTACTCCAAAGAATTTTGTATTGATCATTTTCCATGACGCCCTCTGCATAATCCGGGTCGTACCATTGATGGACCTCTGTGTCTAAACCACAACGGTAATAAAATGATCGAGCCACTCCATCATGTCGCTTAAGATACTGTGTTTGTGCCAAAACTGGGCATCCACTGACAATGTGTTGGACAGTCTCATTAGATTCATTACATAATCTACATTTCATATTTACATTTTGATGCAAAATCACACATTGACGGTTTCGAGTGGGAAGTGACTGGTCCTAAACAGCTAACAGAAAGATTTCTGTTTCACTTTTCAGCCGACCTCATCCAAGCGAGGGACTCTGCAGGGTTGCTGATCTTCTCAAGATACTGCACATAATCTCGATGCAGTGGTCGTTCAGATAGCCTCTCCTAGACAAATTGAGTCTGGGCCAATTTGATATGGCACTTTGCTTGGTTGACACTCATTTCTGTACCGTGCAGCACTACAGAACCATCACCAATATCAACACTGACATTGAGATTATGTCCCACATCCTTTGCTTCTTTTAGAAAACTGTGGAATGGCTTGTTTTCATCATGAGTCTTGAACAGCAGTGGTGACTTTATTTTGTCGTGTACAATGTACAATATCATTGTTATCTTCCCCCCATGATTCCTCGAGATAACATTTGCCGGGTATAGACCACAACTGTTTCCAAAACCTTTCACTGGAATCCATGGTGGATCTTTTCTCATTACTGCCATTGGTTTAAAATATACAAGGGGTAATCACAAACATCATTGAAAGAAGAGGGGTCGAAATCGGCAGGGAACCCAAAATTGTCGACATTGACATCAGGGATTTCATTTTGTTTGTACATGTGTGGGCATCAGTGACAACTTCATCTGGACATTTTGGGAGAATAATGCGAACGTTCATTTACAATTTCGGGTCTGCTACTGTTGGAACTGATGGGTCATAGAAAGGGGCCTGGTGAGTGTTGGCAGATAGCTCACCAGGTTCACGGCACATGTACAGCTTTAGTCGCCGGAGCTTGTCACGAATATTCGGCTCTGTCAGGTATGCATACCTTGCATGGCTTTGTCCAAATGCTGCTTCAGTAATTTGCCGATTATTCGTGGTATGAGTGGCCATCCTGTTGCTTTCGAACTCTCACGAAGTGTGGACTTCAGTGGTACATCGAAGATAATCTGGGATGGCTTCGTTGCCTTCCCTAGGTCAAGTCCCATCTCAAGTTTGGTTGGTTTTTGTGTACCGGACTCGGCTGTGGAGTTAAAAGATGATTTTCTTCATTGCGTTCTGTATAATTCAGTGTTAACCAGTGTTAATCCAAACTGAAAAAATAGATTCTCCTTGTCGAGTAAGTTTCTAATGATATTGGTATGTCCTTTTGACTCGACAAATGCATCATTCTTCATCTGAAACGTGGCAAGGTTGAAAAGAGAGGACGGGACAGTTACTTGGGGGAGAGGTTCTTGACCATCTCGTGGAAGGTCAGGCCCTGTACATGCGGGTTTTCTGAACGACCACTGCATCGAGATTTTGTACAGTGTGTTGAGAAGATCAGCAACCCCGCAGCGTCGTTCGCTAAGATGAAGTCAGCTGGACTAAAAAGGGAAATAGAAGGAGTTCTTTTTGCTGCTCAGGACAAGTCACTTCCTATTCGAAACCGTCATTGTGTGGTTTTGCATCAAAATGCAACTATGAAAGGTAGATTATGAATTCATTGAATTTAATGAGACTGTCGAAAACATTGTCTGTATCTTAAGCGACATGATGGCGAGGCTCGAACTAGTATCACCGTCTATATCACCATTATCATGGAAAATACTACTACTGCTATTAATGATATTAATCAACTTTTATCGCGCATGACACTATGCACAATGCACACTCGAATCACAGTAAAAAAAAAGTGAATATCACACCAAGAGTTATTAGTCTCGATTATCTGCCGAAAAGATTCCCAAAATAGTGTTGAAAATTATGCCAATGGTTATGACACCAGGTGTTCGCGAAAAAGGGTAACTAACGTATTGGCTACATAGACACAACAGTCAGTAAGACCCGGAAGTACACCATCAGCACACAACGAAGACTGCGAGTCAGTTACCGAACGTAATATGTGGGCGTCACACCTCGCACCACATAATGGAAATGGTCTCAATTTGTGCGGGTGTATTGCAAGATTTGTTCGCTCGCTAATGACATTACTGCTCTGGCCTCTAATTATCTTCTGTGGTGCGGCGTTCCTTCACGCGAGGAGGGATGGACATCGATCAGTTGATAAGATTACCGCGGGAACTTCATGTGGCATTATGTAACATGAGCACCCTGTTAATAAACACTATAACTTGATATTCACAAAATATTAGATACAATTACCGCATTGTCATGGACACGTTTTGACCATCTTATAGCACGTAGTGTTACTCGTGATCACCCGATGAAGACATCACTTTTTAATAAACTGATGTGATTATACATTCTGTAATAACATTACGTGACGACAGGCTATTTTGGTCATGAGCTGGTCATTGTAGCCTGGACGTCGGCAGCACCGGGTGACGTCTTCTCTGCTCCCAGACGGATTATCTACTTCGGCTGGACCACAGATACATCGATATGAATTTGAAAAGTCACCAAACGGTTTTTATTGTACTTGAAAACTTGTCAAGTTATTCATCTAGCGCAGGACTCGGAGATATATGTAGGCACTCTAAACCACTGATGTAGCAAGGTGCATCCTGGCATTAATTACCCATAACCACACCCACACCCACACCCACACCCACACCCACACCCACATCCACACCCCTGGACTAAGTGGGTAGTCCAGATGAATTTCGTTCTCATTAAGGCAAACGATACCAAATTGAATGTAAATATTTTAGCGTGGAGATATCTGTTGTTCAAATATTATTACTGACATATTGCAAATCTTCATAATCTCTTTCTTTTCGTGTATACAATATCAAAGGAAGATGCATACTTTATTGTTAAGTCTCACGTTGAGAGAACAGTCTGTGGACGAAACATCATCCACGTATTATAACGCCACTCTTGGCGCCTATTGTGTAAGGTTGAAGTGAAAGAAGTAACGAGTAATGAAGAAATTGCTCCACACTCCCCCATTAGATCCTGTTTTAAATTACAGCCCTATGTGTTTGTTTCTTTCTTTGGGATTTTTGTTTGTTTGTTTGTGTGTGTGTCAGCAATATTCCAGCTACATGACGGCTGTCTGTGAATAATCGAATCTGGACCGGACAATCCTGTGATTGACATCCACATCGATCTACGCAATTGGGATACGATGACATGCATCGTTAAAATCAGCGAGTCTCACCACCCGATCCCGTTAGACGCCTCTTACGAGAAGCATAGTCGCTTCTTATGACAAATATATATTGGTTGCTGAAGACCAATTGTCTGTGGACAGAACAATGACAACGACAAGTATATCAAGAATACATTGAAGACAGAATTGAATTATGGATTTCGTCTCCTTTAATATTCTACCAATGCGAAGTATCGGCACGGGTACAGCTACATGTACCAGGCAAGGGAAAACCGTCTATGTACGACATCAAAATATACCTTATGTGTGTGTATAGACTCATACTCAAGCGATCAATGTATCAGTAAAGGACTAGGGTATTTACTTCTCTTAAAATCTCTTCCTGTATGAGACATGGCGTCTTCTCCTTCGGTGGGTGAGATCCACGGTCAGCAGTTTGCTTTCGATGAATAATTTACCTCGCAACTCAAGTAGAGTACACTGATTTTCTATTTCTGTATAGAAGCTTTGTTGTCGCTTAATTCAGTCTTTTTGTATATTCTCCATTATATTAATGATTAATATGAATTTTAGGAATCTCTAGAAAATACGTCATAGGACATATTTGATATGACTGGCCAGTATAAGCGGTTCGGATGTAACGTTTGTCCACTGCTGGAATCGGTAATAAGCGACATAGCGAAATGGTCGACTTAACAGCAGCTTATTGTTATTTAGGTATTCATTCCAAGTTAAAGGAGGCAATAGTTCTATTGGTGATACAAGCATATACATGATCGGTCTCCTTGACACAATTCGTTTACCAACGATCAGTACAGTATGGCCGACGCTTAACTCATCCATACAGGGACAAATATCACTCACAAGATTGACACCAATTGTTCCTGTCTGTGCCACAACATAAACTCACAGGCTGTTGATACAGATCTTCAGTACAACTCGCCCTCGTCTGAGGAATGATGTTTCTATTCATATGAGACATTAAAAAATGAATATTTTAAATCACTTTTAAACACACAACTTTCCGTGAAGCATATGACTCGCATGAGGCTGATACATGAGTTGAGACACTGTCCAGGGAACTGTGCCACGTACTTGTTTACGTTTCCACACAAATTGATTATTATTGTTCAACTATAGCGCTTTGAGCATGTACAACAGAGATTAAAATTAATGAATGTAGCAAAGAGGGTTTGAGTGATCCTGGCACAGTCATCCTGGTTAGGCTCATCATCAGCTCACGGCCCATGCCCCCTCCACATGCTGCTCAGACAGCGAATTGTACTTCTCCCAGGAAGCGCTGCCCCGTCTAACCCACCCAGAACGTTTCGGAGAATATGAAGACTCCTCAACACTGCAGCCGTCTGCATAACCCAGATTGTCAGAAGGGCTGTATTTCTGGTAGAAAACCCGGGTACTCTCCAAATGTCAGTTAACAGATTGGGAGGTACCAAACCTAAGGCATTCAGAAAAATGGGGAGTCGGACAACTTGGTACTTGGATGCAAGTGTGACATTTCGAAAGCTAGGTCCGCATATTTGCCATGTTTTCCTGAATCTTGTCAATCACATTTGTATAAAAGACAGAAAATTCAATGATATAAATGATTTCATTGGATTTATCAAAAAGGACAAGTTCAGGTTTGTTGGCCTGGATAGGTCTAAGGCTGTAAACGGGCCTACTCCAAAGAATTTTGTATTTATCATTTTCCATGACGCCCACTACATATTCCGGGTCGTACCATGGGTAGACCTCTGTGTCAAAACCACAAGCATGGCGAAGACGGTTATAAAATGATTGAGCTACACCATCATGTCGTTTAAGATACTGTGTGTGCGTCAATGCTGGGCATCCACTGACAATGTGTTGGACAGTCTCATTAGATTCATTACATAATCTACATTTCATATTTACATTTTGATGCAAACACATTGGCGGTTTCGAGTGGGAAGTGACTGGTCCTAAACAGCAAACTAAAGCCTTCTGTTTCACTTTACAGCCGACCTCATCCAAGCGAAGGGCTCTGCAGGGTTGCTGATCTTCTCAACACAACGCACAGTAACTCGATGCACCTCTTTGAAAAGTCTGGGCCAATTTGATATGACACTTTGCACACATTGCACACACACACACACACACACACACACACACACACACACACACACACACACACACACACACACACACACACACGTACTGATCATTGGTATGTGTGGATGTAGAAACGGCCCTGTTCAGAGCATCCCATATAACAACTCGCCTTGATATAACCGAACTACTTTTCTTTTTAATGGGGAGTTAATCGCTAACTAAATGGGTAACAACTACTTTGTCAGAGTAAGAACATCATTGCTGCAGATCTGTTTCACATAATTTATATTCAACCTAGATTTTCCCTAAACGTCATATTCAGAAGGTCGATGACGTTAGTTAACGTCCTTGTTCTACAATGTCAATATAAGCCGCGTTTTTACGGCATAAGATGTATCTTACAGATTTCCCTGATCAGAAAGATCTATTCATAGTTCCACACTATCTAAATGTAAAACATATCGGCACTTTAAAAAATCGTTCTTAAGAAATGTCTTTGTGTCCACAACACTCTGACATTTGCCTGATCTTTGTTGCAGGGAAGAGGAAGTTGTAGCGCTCCATGGGGCTCACAGGCCAAGGGCAACAGTACAGCGTCTCTCAATCACGGCTCTACTGAGGACGAGGCTTGATGCCAAGAGTACTCTTTCAAAGGCATTTTGTAGTCTTTGCTAATGAGTGTGTCTTATTGTGCTATGTAGGATAGCTTGCAGTCACTGGTTAAGAATGGTGTCTTATTGTTGTATATAGAAGTACCATAGTATTGTGTTTTTGTGATGTATAACCTCCTTACTGTCCTCTTAAAGGTGGCGTACTTATGTGATACATAGATGACACAGTCCATGGCGGATGTCTTGTTACTCTGTGTAAAGTGTATGTCAGTCCATGATGGATACCTTGTTACTCTTTGTCTTGTCGCCCTGTGTAGTCGTAGACTGTTGTCTAGACTAAAGTTGAAGCTTATCTTGACGTCACCTAGTGTTCGAAATCCCAGGAGTTGGCATGCAATATGCATGATAACACCAACAAAGCGATCAGGAAGATTATACTATCTTTGTTCATTTGCCATTTACTAAATACAATATGTAATCAGAAATCAACAGATTCCCACTCGTTGCTTCTGTTATCCCAGATTATAGATATGTATGTATAATTTGTGAATGGATGACATTTGATCTATAAAATAATCTTCTGTTTCCATATTGGATGTCTTCCAAACATCCATGCATACTTGAGTTATTGATATTTATTTTGAAGAGATACTGGTTTATGAGCGTGATATTTGGATGCATAAATAATTTCGAAAATCAATGCTGAAAATGAAACATGTGTTTTGTTTCTCCGTGTTCCCATGTAAATGTGTTTGTGTCCATCGAAAGCCACGGTTATGTTGATCTGGTCCAACATGTATGGTAAACAGTGGCCGTCGGTTACATGGGAACAGTCAAATGTGTTGAGAATCAAAGCTTAATGAGGTTAGAACCTGATGGAAGTAAATCATCCATTTAAACACCATTTGTACAGTTGCGAGGACGCCAACATAAAAAGTTCAGAAGTGGTATTCGTCACACCCAAACACATTTCCTCTTTCCCCCGTTGACAAAGACCACAAAGAACTTGAATGCAGTTCGTTGATTTAATGATAGAATAAGAAATGCATATTTTCATAGACTCCTAGCCTCCCGTTAAACGTAATGTCAAAGATAGTGTTCGCCATACGCGGTGTCTCTTGACATTCAAGCATAAAGTAGCCCTGGAGATGTTGAAATTGTTAGGTAAAAACGAAACCCAAATTAACATTTGGGCGGTTGGATGACAGTGAAGCATGTAGCTATGTGCATAATAGCAGTGATCACTGCCCAGCTGGTCGGGCTCAATACTGGCCATTACCGAGGAGACTTCACTGGCTGCGGTAGTCGGGATGTCGGTTGCTCGAGCATTCCCGCAGATAGGTGATTAGGACCACAACCTACTGATTAGGCTGGAATTAACCGCTTTGTGTTAATCATGAGTCATGATGGGTCACTTAACCACGCATACAGAGTGCCGGAGTATCTTTTATCAAGCTAGTTATGACTATGATACAATTTTTCTGTTGATGGTATTGAAAGCGCTGGGCTTTCCTGCGTTATTATTCATTGTGCAGATGAAGCCTGGAATTGACCGCTTGGCTTATCAGATTAGCATATGCTTGTTTGTCCACATTGGTTTATGCGAGGTAAAGAGTTCAAGCTATCCTTGACATGCTTATACTGATTAATCTCCGTACGACTACTGAGATAGCGTTTGTCATCCTCATAGATAGAAAGATAGATAGTCAGGAACTATCTTAGTCATTAATATATACATTACATTACTCTTTAATATATATATATATATATATTAAAGAGTAATGTGTCACGATTATATATATTAAAGAGTTATGTATAAGCATGTCAAGGATAGCTTGAACTCTTTACCTCGCATAAACCAATGTGGACAGGACCAACAAGTATATGCTAATCTGATAAGCTAAGCTTATATATACATACATGTATATATATATATATATATGTATATATATATGTATGTATATACACACACACACACACACACACATATATATATATATATATATATATATATATTTATATTTATATACATGTATGTATATATAAGCTTAGCTTATCAGATTTATATATATTAATTGCCAGTGTGTGACATAGTGACACAGATTCTCATCTCCGTTCCTGTATTTCACAGCACTTCTATTACTCACAGAGCAGGCAGTGGTTATCATTCAATTGAACGGAAATTGAAGGCATTGTTAATTAAAAGGCCCCATATTGCAATTTTCTAAGTAGAACTGTGACATGTCAATTTTTTGGAATTTGGACGCCAACGCGTAAGATGTAGGGTGGTATTGTAGATGTCAGTGTCTACAGTTTGTTCAAGATAGCAGTCCTTGCTAACATTCAGAGCGAGAAAATTAATATCCACGCGACTGTTTGACAGGAGGTATGACTTCAATTTTCCAACAGTCAACTTTCCCTTTATGTCGAGCAATATTCCTAGGTACCAGCCTTTGGTGTACGCAATATGGGAGTCACCGGTGGGCAGGATACGCTCACCTTTTCGAAAACACATGGTATTTTGACAATTTGATAGTGATTTCATAGTCTCAATCGCACAATGCTTTTAGCAGAGGTTTTTGTATGATTACGGAAAACTGTCACTCTTATTTACTAACTCCTTAACAATAAGGAATGAATTTATACGAAACTAACCAATTAGTTGGAAGGTTTTGCTATGTTTAATTGTAAACATCCTTATTTCGGCGTGTTGCTTGTCCTAAGAAGCGACAAACGGGATCGGGTGATCAGGCTCGCTGACTTGGTTGATGCATGTTACCGTATCCCCATTGCGTGGATTGATGCTCATGAAGTCAATCACTGGATGGTCTGGTCCAGACTCGACTTTTTCCAGACCGCCGTCATATAGCTAAAATATTTCTGTGTGCGGCGTTAATCAACAATCAAACAAACAAAGATATGAGCTATTGATGTGAAATGATTGTCATGGGAAAGACATAGTTTGCTTTCTCATTACTGGTAACGAATGTTCGAATCAGTGACGGCGATCTCGACCCATTTGCATTTAACACTATCAAGGGTGTTGCTGACCACCCAAATATACATGTATCATCCCCGCTAAATATATGTAGTGGTGGCAATATGCTACTACACAATGTACACATAACATCAATTTACACTTAGATGCTTTTAGAATACCGCTGTATATTTCAACTTGCTAACATCGAAATCAATAAGTCAGCTATAAAAAGGGAGAATTTATATCTAATGAAATATGCATTAGATCTGCAAAATGCCAATCTGGTTTAGGGAGTGTATTCACGTCTATCAGAAGACTGCTACGCAGTAAGGCTTAGTTATAATAGCACCAAGCTTGCTCTTCGAAGGATACGCTCACCTTTTCGAAAACACATGGTATTTTGACAATTTGATAGTGATTTCATAGTCTCAATCGCACAATGCTTTTAGCAGAGGTTTTTGTATGATTACGGAAAACTGTCACTCTTATTTACTAACTCCTTAACAATAAGGAATGAATTTATACGAAACTAACCAATTAGTTGGAAGGTTTTGCTTTGTTTAATTGCAAACATCCTTATTTCGGCGTGTTGCTTGTCCTAAGAAGCGACTAACGGGATCGGGTGATCAGGCTCGCTGACTTGGTTGATGCATGTTACCGTATCCCCATTGCGTGGATTGATGCTCATGAAGTCAATCACTGGATTGTCTGGACAAGACAGATAATTTACAGACCCGTGTCATATAGCTGTAATATTGCTGAGTGCGGCGTTAAACAACAAACAACAACATATTTCGGCTTGTGGCTTGCAATTGCAGGATTGCTTAGTGTGTAGTTCACTTTGGTGACACCCACAGGCAATGGTGTGGTGCTGACAGCTATGTTAATCGAAGTGAATCTAGGTTCTGACGTCGTGACCAGCGGATAGTTCCGAATTAAGGTACCTCTGATCCATGGACCCGGCAAGCCCTTTTTAAGTGAGACTGACACCTTGAGCCAATTTGTTCTCACGAGATCACATGAGGATAACGGTTTAGAAGGCGCATTAGTTCCTGAGCATTGCTCTAATCACAGCACTAATGACGCAAACTGGTCGAACTTTGTTATCATCTAAGCTACCATCCATTTGATTGGTGTGTGTGTGTGTGTGTGTGGGGGGGGGGGGGGGGGGGGGGGGGGGGTGCTTTATTAATTGAATAGTTCGTTTAGAAATCTATCTAAAATGAATAGGCCATTGGCAGGGGGGAAAATGATGAATAGTTTTTTTGTGGAAAATACCCAAGCGTGCCTTAATTGTAAAAAATGAATAGTTATTTGATTGCGTTCAGTAAATATATAGTTTGCTGGATACAGGTAGGAAAAATCTGATTCTTCTCTAAAGACCCCTATCAATATTATTGTTCTTGAAAAGAAACCTAAATTAGGCAAACAAAACCAAACGCATTAAATATAATTTAAAATGATTTGACCAGAACACGACATGATCCTCTCCAGCGGCTTGCTACACACAAGGTTTTGCTACAAATGGTTTCTTAAGAAGCGCGGCCCACAGCTAGACCTGTAATTCCGTCTTTATTGTTAATCGAGGGAAAATGGAGGTAAACCTCTATTTCTTGAATACACTGCACATATATAACTAGTTGCAAGCTGTTGTGAGATCGCGTTGACTTGCGAAGGTAAAAGGGAATACATTCATTGATGGAATCAATAAGACATGTCTATACACTGTTTGTATCACAAGCCATGGGTATACTGTATTCTACTAGGGCATGGTGAACGTACACAGCAACATTCTGGAGCAGTTTTCTGGAATGGTTAACAAGATTTTCAACAAAACAAATCACTCATTTTGGTTATTTATTGTTGTTTTATCTCATTTCTAAATATTTTTGGCAATTTCAATAACGTCCAAATGATATACCAATGATGTTATGTAATTATGTATAAATACATTTTTTTAAGATTTCAGTGGAAAACTTAGAACATATTGTAATTCAAATATACATATGATTAAAGGCAATAAATTAAATAATCAGGTTTATATATTTATACCCATTTGATATTTCCTCTAACAGTACTGACATGTTAATTTGTTTACATTCGACATGCATAACGCTCGTTAACTGAATTCAACTGTAAATCTATCATTTGATTTAGGAAATGATGTAATGAAACGTATCATTAACTCGACTAACCGAAACATTGTCAACGTGGATATCGTTAGCAGATTGTTAAAACGGTTTGTTCTTGATTTATCAACAGATATAGAAGGTTCAGCAATAATAACATCTGGTACATTGCAGGGCACAGTGTGTTCTAATGAACATCGGTCACGCAGCGCAGGACTGACTCAGGTCGTTAACTGGTTTGGATGTTATCTAGAGCGAGGGGCCTTTTCAGGAAGGACATACAACCGGTTACTTTTTAATGTTATCCAAATATAGATCCGTTGTGGTACCGTCTTACAAATCTTGTCCATCAGCTGGAAAGAGACCACCATTAAGCCATTACAAGTGGAAAGTCACCTGTTACAACAAAAAGCATTTGGGAATGGTCTTTGTTATAATCACTGTAAACAAACTGCGGGACTAAGCATAATTCGGTATGATATAAGTAAAAATAATTATATTGTGTCAGTGAAATTGAATCTGACTGGAATGGTTTACCTGCACCAAAACAATATCGGTGTGACATAGGTTGTAAGCGGCATACGTCGTCAATCTGACCAGAATGGTTTACCTGCACCAAAACAATATCGGTGTGACATAGATTGACGACCTATGCCGCTTACAACCTGACTGGAATGGTTTACCGTCACCAAAACAGTATCGGTGTGACATAGGTTGTAAGCGGCATACGTCGTCAATCTGACTAGAATAGTTTACCTCCACCAAAACAGTTTCGGTGTGACATAGGTTGTAAGCGGCATACGTCGTCAATCTGACTGGAATGGTTTACCTCCACCAAAACAGTATCGGTGTGACATAGGTTGTAAGCGGCATACGTCGTCAATCTGACTGGAATGGTTTACCTGCACCAAAACAATATCGGTGTGACATAGGTTGTAAGCGGCATACGTCGTCAATCTGACCAGAATGGTTTACCTGCACCAAAACAATATCGGTGTGACATAGGTTGTAAGCGGCATACGTCGTCAATCTGACCAGAATGGTTTACCTGCACCAAAACAACAATGGTGTGACATAGGTTGTAAGCGGCATACGTCGTCAATCTGACCAGAATGGTTTACCTGCACCAAAACAACAATGGTGTGACCTAGGTTGTAAGCGGCATACGTCGTCAATCTGACTGGAATGGTTTACCTGCACAAAAACAACAATGGTGTGACATAGGTTGTAAGCGGCATACGTCGTCAATCTGAAATTCTATACCTGTAGTGTAAAAGTTCGGCGACTTCTCAACAGTCATGTTGGTGGTTTTCAAGATCAACTTTCGTCGAAAACGAAAACTAACTTTCGGCTATGATAAATGAGTACACTCACATTTCATAATCGACGTGGCATTGGGACATTAGCAGGAAAGTGTTGCGGAAATATGATTTGAAGAAAGTCGATTCATTTCTGATATTGCCATGGAATTATATTTTATTCACTATCATATTAAAAACTGTATTGTCCACTCTTATTGATTATCGATTTGTGAATGAATAAAAAGTAGAGCCGTCCACCACTTCCCCACCAATCAAGTTACGTAATTAATCATTATTCAGTCAATCATATTGCTAGAAAGTGATTAGTTCTCACTGAGAATTTACAGTAAACTTAACTCAATCACCCCATCTGCAAATATGTTTAGACTCTCTGTTGTAGCAACACACTGGTACGGACGTTTATTGTCGGACGCTCTATTTCATCAATGTACTGAAGCACGGACGTTAATTATCGGGCACGCTTTTTCATCAATGTACTTAACATAAGGTGTCAGTGCAAGAGAATAACCAGTCAAGACGCTCTATTGTACCAATGTACTGAAACATGGACATGTATTGTCGGACTCTCTAGTGTACCAATGCACTGAAACACGAACGTATAGTGTCGGACCCTCTAGTGTACAAATGCACTGAAACACGAACGTATAGTGTCGGACTCCCTAGTGTACCAATGCACTGAAACACGAACGTATAGTGTCGGACCCTCTAGTGTACAAATGCACTGAAACACGAACGTATATTGTCGGACTCCCTAGTGTACCAATGCACTGAAACACGAACGTATATTGTCGGACTCCCTAGTGTACCAATGCAATGAAACACGAACGTATAGTGTCGGACCCTCTAGTGTACCAATGCACTGAAACACGAACGTATATTGTCGGACTCCCTAGTGTACCAATACACTGAAACACGAACGTATATTGTCGGATTCCCTAGTGTACCAATGCACTGAAACACGAACGTATATTGTCGGACTCCCTAGTGTACCAATGCAATGAAACACGAACGTATAGTGTCGGACTCCCTAGTGTACCAATGCACTGAAACACGAACGTATATTGTCGGACCCTCTAGTGTACCAATGCACTGAAACACGAACGTATATTGTCGGACTCCCTAGTGTACCAATACACTGAAACACGAACGTATATTGTCGGACTCCCTAGTGTACCAATGCACTGAAACACGAACGTATATTGTCGGACTCCCTAGTGTACCAATGCAATGAAACACGAACGTATAGTGTCGGACTCCCTAGTGTACCAATGCACTGAAACACGAACGTATATTGTCGGACCCTCTAGTGTACCAATGCACTGAAACACGAACGTATATTTTCGGACTCCCTAGTGTACCAATGCACTGAAACACGAACGTATAGTGTCGGACCCTCTAGTGTTCAGATGCACTGAAACACGAACGTATAGTGTCGGACTCCCTAGTGTACCAATGCACTGAAACACGAACGTATAGTGTCGGACTCCCTAGTGTACCAATGCAATGAAACACGAACGTATATTGTCGGACCCTCTAGTGTACCAATGCACTGAAACACGAACTTATATTGTCGGACTCCCTAGTATACTAATGCGCTGAAACACGAACGTATATTGTCGTATGGTAGCCCAGATAGTAGAAGATGTATACTTTGACATCGGGGCTGAATTCATATAATCTGCATCAAGAGGCATAAGTCCCTGGAACTTACAATCAATGATCTACCTATAGACGGGAACATATCTCAAACCAGGATCATGCCGTGTAAGTATACGGTATTGTGGAACTTTCAATTTCTCTGCAAAGTGTCTTTGGAATAGTGCCATGTTAACATGATTACAACATTTTTTGTATACTAGCCACATAAAGAAACTGTGCACGGAGAAAATATAGATATAAGGGCACACCGTCCATATATGAAAGATAGGTTTGAACACAGCAATTATTGGAGACATTCAAACGCTCATGCACGTGCCATGCGATATGACGTCATTGATGGGGGCCTATGGACGTGCAATGTGTTACTGCGCGTGCATCCTGTGCAGCTGTACACAGCATGTGCAACTCAAAATTCGCTGTCACTTTGGAAAGCATGATCTGTGGTCATTCAAAAATGCAAAACTTCTCAGGCGCAGACACAAGCATATCACAAGCAAATCATGCTAAGATTGACAGCTGCACAGCGTCATAAAGCCATTGGAATGATCCGAGCGGGAATGAGGCAACAACAGGTGGCAACACATTTCCAATGCCATCGTAACACGATATCGGCATTGGTGAGGCGTTATCAGAACACAAATGACGTTGCCGACCACCCACGTTCAGGACGTCCCTGATTAACGACGCCAAGACAGGACAGATGGATTCGAGTTACACATCTCCGACACAGGTTCCAAACAGCAGTAACGACGTCCCAGACAATTCCTGGACTGCGCCGTATCCATCCCAACACTGTCAGGAATCGTTTAACGTCAGTATGGGATTCGACCACGACACCCTACCATACGTCCCATCCTGACACACCGTCATCGAGTCAACCGTCTAAGATGGTGTCGAAATCATGTTCTCCAACCTCGAATATGGTGGAGAAATGTTGTCTTTACAGATGAATCGAGGTTCAACATTTCCCACAGTGACGGGCGCCAACGTGTCTACCGGCGTTTGGGAGAACGTTATGCACGCAACTGTATTGTGGAGAGTAATCGTTTTGGAGGTGGCTCTGTGATGATTTGGGATGGGGTAACAGCACGGCACCCAACCCCTTTAGTGGTTGTTCAGGGCAATCTCACCGGTGTTGGCTACAGAGATCAGATTCTGAGGCCTGTGGTCAATCCTTTCCTGCCACGTCATGGCCCGGGATTGACATTTCAACAGGACAACGCTCGTCCTCACACGGCTAGGGTCGCAATGGATTTCCTTCACCATAACAATGTCATGTTACTGCCATGGCCTGCAATTTCCCCAGATCTCTCCCCAATAGAGCATGTGTGGGATGAAATGGAGTGCCGTCTGCGTCGTCTTTCACATCCTCCAGATAACGTCCGTGACTTGGCACAGGATTTGAGGAGGATATGGCAGGCCATTCCCCAGGCCTACCATGCCCATTTGGTGGACTCCATGCGTCGCCGATGCACTGCTGTGATTCACGCACAGGGTGGTCATACCCGTTATTGACTTTGTGACTTTGTCGTTTGACCCCCTACTCCATTTTGATCTTCTGACGTCATCGTAACAGATGTTGTTCAGATCCCGTTGACATTTTCTTATGGTCCGATCATTCAGCTGCTACAGCGTCTGCATCATTTTGTTCTTGCTGTGTTGTATTTCAATCCAGAATATATTTTCTCCGTGCACAGTTTCTTTATGTGGCTAGTATATATCACTCTCCGAAACTAACACCGAAATTAAGCACTTAATGCAAGTAAATCATCCGCAAAAACATCTAATAGTACACCTCCATTGGACAATAACAGTTCAGTATCACGATACACTGCTGATAATGTGATCCAGAAGATAACTAAATACTCTCTGTTCTCGTTTTGCCCAAACCAAGAACAATCAGCTGGAGCATTTAATAACTGAGATGACGAGAAAAGATTGCATGCATTACACACAAAATAGAATACTTGTCCAAAACCGGTCCCGCAATCAGCTGGACACATCTTGTATCATTCACATAACTGCGGCGCAGAGGCATATAGCATCAGGCATCGACATTGACATTAATCAACGAAGTGCAAGAACCAGGAGGCATATTTTGAGGCCGCGTGGCTTGGTTTTTACAAGTGGAATGAGCAAAATGAGAACTGGCAATGCAATGAGAGACGTCATGGAGGATAAGGGTATTGGTGTGACACATATTAGATTCAATGACAATATTCCCATGGACGGTCACTCAGTGTTCACCCATTTGAAAGAACTGCAGTGGACAACACAAACCTTTGGCCTGAAAACATCATTGTAAAAGAATCGACCCCGTGGAGTCATTACCAGCGCAGTAATGAGTGCGTTGAAGCTAATCACTTTGACTTGCAGGGGACTAACAACCTCATGTGAATACCTGTCCTACTGTTTGCATAACGAAACAGTTGATATATGTGCTCTTGCAGAACATAATCTTTTTCCTGCTGCCCAGCATATACAGCTGAATTGTTTGATAGGTATTACTTAGAAGTTGACGGATGACAAAGTGGACAGTTATCAAGTCATCAAGTGGAAAGTTATGGATAACAACTTCTTTATTTACTGTAAAGGCGACGTTTAGGTATAGATCCTTATACAGTATTTAAGGAAGTTATTATCCATAAATTATGTTTACTTTGTGCATATACAGATTCGGAGACGGCACCATACTTCTTTGAGAGATGATGTTGTAGTATCTCAACGGGTGTTACCTTTCGTTCAACACACAGATTCAGAGTATGACTTTATCCTTGGTCCTTGGTGTAGAAATATATATGTCAAACAGTAGAACATTCAGTGTATTTGCCTGTGGCGTCTCAGCCAATGAACAGCTTCCTGTGGGCTGTAGGCTACGGATATACCAGACAGCATTATTGAAGCCAGCATTGATGACCGCGACGTTAAAGGGCCTAAATGCTCTTTCAAACGTGATGCCAGTAGTCGTAGACAACGATCACTGTCAATCTTCAACATTTATCCTTGGTGACAGAATGTCAGGGCTTCATGGTGGAGGACCAAAGACTCATAGTCCACATCATTGCATCAGATAACGAGAGATTGAACTTTGTCTGCTGGTGCTACTATCTTGGACGACCATGGATATAATGTATCTGACATTGCCTTTCGTTTGTGTTTGACACTGATAAAGACTTGCCTCACCAATGGCCTGACAAGACCAGACCTGTTAAACTGAGGGGCAAACGTACCGAGTTTATTTGTGAGTGAGTGAGTGAGTTGGGTTTAACGCCGCTTTTAACAGTATTCCAGTTATATCGCGGCGTGTCAGCTTAATGTGGGAGGAAAGCCCCAAATGATGCAGGTCTCAGACGTTTACCACTTCGGTGAAACCCACGAGCACGGCTATGGTGCTGACAAACCTACAAACATAATCGGGGCGAACCGGGATTCGAACCCACAATCATAGGTTTCTGACGTGCCCAAGTTTATTTGTGATGTAATTGAAAATTGAAGGATTTTTTGTTAAAACTGATTATATCTTTTTAACCATTACACATTCCTGTAACAGCTTGTTACAAACAATCTGTGGATTCGTAAGTTTGTGTAAAATTATATTGGTTTCATGAAAACTGGGTTAAATAAAGGCAACATTACCCTTCCTATAGCCACTCGGAATCTCAATTTTATTGATTTACAAAGATAAGATCTCTTCGATACCAATGAGAAGTTGTGTATTGTGGGAATTTTCTTTATAATTTTTAAAAGTTTTAAATCGAATAATTCTCACCGCCAAAAGAAAGGCGAACAATAAAAACATACAGAGAAGTATGTACGTCAGGAGAGATGTTTCCCATGTGTACTGTTTAATGACAAAACTAACAATCGGTTAAGTGTTACCACAGCGTGTCTTTATATTTAACACGATATGGTGCACGTGATTTCCAAACCTTACGCGCTGATCCCGCACGAGACAACTGGTGCATCTCCGGTCATGGATCTATGACGTCACATCTGATGCGTTCACGAGCGTTGGTTCAGCGATGTTCCTTTGTGGATCAAACCAATCTAATATCTCTCAAGTATGAGTAATTCTTCATATATCAACCAACATGTATCATGGAATTCGCGTTCTTCTTTGGCGTATATATTACACAAACTAAAACCATATAGAACTATTCTTTGTGGGCTGACTAAGCGCCAGTACAATTCAGTTTGTTGATATAATATCACTAATTTGATATGTTTTCTATTGACAATCAAACATATGATAAAATCAACGGAGAAGTATATATAGCTTCTCTTGCTGCTCGGTTTTAAATTATTCGGATAACAATAAAGACAATCATTCCCGAAGATAGTCATATTGATGGAAAAATGAACCCCAACATTTCGAAAGTGTGTTCCGCGCAACCAATCTAGCACACTTGGACGAACGCATATTTGAAGTTGAGGAACAGATCAAGAGAAATAGGAGGCTGGAATGGATGATACTTGGGTTTTGACATCTTGTATAACCATGGTGCAGGTCAAGCCAGGCATCGAGGCGCTGAAAGTCTGGTTGTGTAGATGGGTTAGTGTAGGAACACCTGAAATTTGGCTTAATTACTTACATGTATAATCTCTGCAGCCTTTTCAACACGTTCATAGAGACGGTGTTGTCAGGTATATCCATAAAGGAGACGGAAACTCTAGAAACCATTCGACCACATACAGACCATCTACTTCCACATAATTTCCCATTGTGCAAAAGGTGCCGTACCTAAAAGGCTTATGTTCCACACACGCTTCCTTTGATTACAAAAACCGTACACCACTATATTGAACGGGATAGTGTAGTCCATGTACATTTCAAAGACAATATCAAAGCCTTTGTTAGTGTCTTGCATGACGGTCTACGAATGAAGCTGTATGATGACTGTTATTGACAAACTGTATCACCATTCAAATAGAGTGTAAGCAGTCTCACTGGTTTCCATTGCAACAAGGAGTTCGCCGAGGTGGGTGCTTGCAGCACATTTGTGTCAACCTTAGACAAGATTGTAGACTCCAAACGAGGATCTATGACGATGAACTTGAATACTGGATGTCCAACATGGACTGCCACCTTGGTCAGTTCACGTTCAGCAAATAATTTGGTTCTTTTGAAAATCTGCAGTGTTAAAGCATAATCAATAATAAAGCTGTCAGCATAAAACGCGAGATTTATCTTTCAACTCTGTTTTTTCACCTAAATAATAATCTAATAAGAGCCCACCATTTCTAATTTTGAGAGCGCCCCGGGCGCTTATTACGTCGATTACGGTATCTCATTTATCACTGTCATATTTTTTAATCATCTGGTTCCGTACACAAGTCTATAAAAAGAAACAAATGGTTTTTTTGTTATCAACATACAAAGTCCGTCATGAACCACCTTTGGGATGTACCTGTACCTGAACCATGTATCATAATGATTTACTGTAGCCTTCCCTGATTCAGTGTTTCCAAGTCCTAGGTGAGCGAATACGCCATCATTCCAGTTCCAGATTTAAACTGTGTCTTTCACAGTGACATCCGTGAAGACCCAGGTTAGAATTCGTCATAGCAACCCATGTTTGTTGTAAGAGACGGGATTTGGTGTTCGGGCTCGCTGACTTGGTTGATGCATGTGTATCCCTAGATCGATGTTCATGATGCCAGTCACTGGATTTTCTGGTCCAGTCTCAATTATTTGCAGACTGTCGTCATATATCTAGAATAGTGCTGAGTGTGCGTTAAACAACAAACAAACATGGTGACATGTGTATAGATTTCTTCCTAGGAATATATGAATTCGTCGAACTTTAGAACTCATTTCAATTGTTTCGGTTGCCAGCAATTACACCGTGAAGCATGTAAGCTTCATGCAAACATCACTGTGTCCCAACTATTCACATATGTGAAAAGAAAATGTCTTACTCTGAAGGTCGTTTGCTACAAACCACAAACACAGTAACCATATGTACTGGAAGAAAGAGGAGCCTTGTTGATGTCAATGAGTGGGTAAGTTTGGTTTAACGCCGTTTTGAACAGGATTTAATTTGTGAGAGGAAAGTCATGCGAGTCTTAGACGGTTACCGCGTTGGCGAGACAAGAGATCACGGGCATGGTGCTGCAAAACCAAAAAACATAATCAGGCAAATATGGGATTCGAACCCCCGATCGTGGATATCTGCGACACATAAAGGACGCAAACCTCCACAGCGACTATGAGACAACTGGGCCTTTCGATATCAGTTGCACAGCACAGTGACCAGTTTTATAGGATTATGTAACCACGCATGCCAAATTCATGTTAAACGTGATTATATCGTAATGCTTGATCAATGTAACTTATGCAATCCCTCATTTTCCAGCCTGCAATTGTAATCATATTTCTCATGTTGACCTTCAGTCGGACGGATGATCTGTTGGCGTCATGCTAATGACCTTCCCTTTATGCTTTTAGAAAGGAGTTTCTCCACAGTTTTATTCATCGGCAATTACGTCTAACAAATGTTATATTTGGGATAACACTTTCTTAATATAGTACAGATTTTCGTTCTAAATGGCATTGTGTATTCATAGCCTTCGGCCATGGGAGCCGTGCCAATTTACACTTGTCAGAGGGGTACTCAAAGTACGTGATCTAGACTACCAGTTGTCGGACTTTCATTTTTGTGGAAGCCTCGGTGGCTGAGTGGATTAGATCGCTGACTTTGTGTGCTGGCGATTATGTGCCTCACTCTGGCAAGTGTGGGCTCGAATCCCGGACGGGACTCAACCCAAAAAAGTACGAGAATCTGTACTTTACTAAGAAAGTATGGCATTGTGTATTCATGGCAATTACATCGCTTTCCCATATTGGTCCGTCAATAACTATAATTGTTCATGCATTTTAATAATTATATTAGACGTTTCGGGATTTGAAGTTACTGTACTTATGTATCATGCTTTAGCCATGAGTTTGTATTTTCGGACAAGGACGTTATCGATCCATAACAATGTACCGGCGAAAGCGTCCGTATGACATGCTGCACTAATACAATGTATGAACTCTGCTGTCAAGAGAGTGATCAGCATGTTTACAGGCTAGTAATTGATTTACATGAGTTAATACAGCTGTAAGATCAAAGAGCAAAGATTCAATCTACGACTAAAAGGTTTCCTGCCAGGGCCGTAATAGCACTGAAATGACAGTAGCAGTATATTCCTAGGGGGCATGAGATATTGTGGCTCGAATGCATTGGGAATATTCACAGAAGTGAGCCCCATCTTTCAGAATAGCATTTGGATAATCGTGTTAGATGTGTCTGTCATGGTACAGTTCTCTTCTCAATGTTTTAATGAATGACCTACTGAATGTTTCAAATGTATTACTACCTCCATGTAGCCCTACATTTATTGCTACAGGTCCAGGTCGAAATGTTCCAACTGTATAACTACATATTGCCCTTAATGTATCCATACAGGTTCTTTCAAAATAGGGGGGGGGGGGGGGGGGGGAGAGAGAGAGAGGCGGCACGGGTGGCCCAGTCGTCTAAGGCGCCGCGATTCGCTGTGTAGAGTTGCGTCCCTTGGGCACGCCAGAAACATGTGATTGTTGGTTCGAATCCCGGTTCGCCCCGATTATATTTCTAGGTTTGTCAACACCATACCCGTGCTCGTGGGTTTTACCGAAGTTGTAAACGTCTGAGACCTGCATCACTTCGGGCTTTCCTCCCACATTAAGCTGACACGCCGTGATATAACTGGAATACTGTTAAAAGCGGTGTTAAACCCAACTAACTCAATTATCTTCTCCAGCATTATATGTTCCCGATTTCTGACAACACGCTGCAAACCTGTCGTCGTCTTTCAAAATATTAATAATATATTACTTCTATATATTGCCCTCAATGTATTGCTACAGGTGCTTTCAAAATGTTCCATCTGTAATACTACCACAAAATACCCTCAATGTAGTGCTACAGGTCTTTTCATGATGCCATGATGGCATTAATACAGGCCTCATGCTGCCGATTGTATAACTTGTTTTCTTGTTGCCCTCAATGTTGTTACCGCATACCCTTTCACGCTGTTCCCATTGTATAACTACACGTGGTAAGTAGAATAAATTCACTTGTATAATTCCCTTTATAGATAACAACTACAATCATGGTAGTTATGCGGTACTGCTCAAGGCAACGGATATCTCGGGAACTGTCGCGACTTGTACGGCATCTCTACTTGTGATTAAATTGTGTCTCTGAAAATAAAGGAGCTGAACTCACCAATAAAGATAAGTGGATTGATTTAAAGGTCTTCAGTGCGTCTCACGGAGTGTGCATATGGCTTCCACTGATAGATGTATGGTGGTCTCTCCTGTCAATGTGAACAGATGGCGGTTGACTGACCTGCACCTATTTTATCTCAACCTACACATTGGGTAGCAATCATTAGAACCATCAGTGGAGGAGATCGATAATGATTATATATGTTTGCAATGAACAATGAGATCAGATGATGACACTGGACCGAAAAGGGTTATCAGTTCTTGACCATCTATAAGTACTAGGATGCTTAATGAATATTACCATTAATTACGGATAATAAAGATAGTCTTCATAATGAACACGTGTTATTCATGACGTACATTTAACATGCTGGCAAAAATGAAAAACAGTTAGACCAGAATCGTCAGAAGCTGTGAGACATTCCTACCAATGGAAATAGTGGAACTATTCTCCGACCAGTTACGCAAGAGGAGCTACTCCGCCAAAATCGAACTTCCGAAAATGGTAACCAATTAGAACCGGAACAACCAAACATTTTGGTGTACGAAAACACTCCAATTTCTTGCAGGACATCGCAGGTCCACGCAAGTCCTAAGACTGCTACACGTGCACATGATTATATAGCTATAACTAAAAATATCTAGAACAGCAGCTTTTTGATCAAAACATAACTTCATATTATGTGAGTAATTACTATTTCTCAAATAATTCAACTCCCATGCTATGTAGCTAATACAATATTCCATTCAATAACAAACACACAGATGAATTTAACTTGGATAACCTTCACGACATAGTCTTTATAAATTCTATGAAGAGTTGAACTGATACTGCTTGTTGTGGAGAGGTCTCAGTAGGCTACGGATGATCGATCCACCGGTCGGCCAGGGAAAATAATTACAAGCAATCCGGACTGCACCAATTGAGTCTTCCAGATGAACACAACATTCATTTATTTGTTTGTGAGCCAGATGTCCTCAATTTACGGCTATAGGGAACTGATATCATTTTCCCGTTTATTACATTCGAGCAATGTTGAACGTTCTCGTTTATACGCTGGCGACTACCAAACGCAATTAGCTTCGCGCTTTTTTAACTGGCATTTGAGTGCATGTATAAATATATACGAGCAGGAACAACTAACTGTGATTTATGTAAAGTGGTGCAAATGTTATGTTATTGAAAATAACCACATAATATTTGGTCATTCGTCTGATCAATGTTTTATCATAACAAATTCATTGAGAAAACCCATACCTGGTGACAGGAGACAGGGGAACACGCCCATATAGAGGGATGGTGTAACAATCATCAATGTCAATATCGGGTGCGACTACCATTTACGTTCATACAGGCGAGGGGGCGGTGGCCCATTGAAAACAGCTAATGGTTTTGTGTTCCAAACGTCAACCAAAGATTTTCTAATAGAGCGAGAGTTACCGGTTTGTTCTCGTCCTGTCGTAGGCGTCGAGAATCTCAACAGACATGAGCTCTGGAGAATTAGCCGTTCATGGCAGTACAGCTCAAAACATCAGTTGCAACACATCAACATGTAGACGGACATTATCCTGCTGGCGAAGGAGCGGTGGCCATGGGTTTTGTGTTCCAAACGTCAACCAAAGATTTTCTAATAGAGCGAGAGTTACCGGTTTGTTCTCGTCCTGTCGTAGGCGTCGAGAATCTCAACAGACATGAGGTCTGGAGAATTAGCCGGTCATGGCAGTACAGCTCAAAACATCAGTTGCAACACATCAACATGTAGACGGACATTATCCTGCTGCAACGTGACATTACGTCTCTGCATTTACAACAATATCTCGAAAGATGTCATCCTGTAGATTAACAATGATGCCACCCCGCCCCATATCATTACACTTCCATCCCCAATTCGATTTCGTTACGCGTTGCTACAACGTTCTTCTGGACGCCTGTAGACGTTTGCACGACCATCAGAGCTGTCCAGATGAACAGCATACCGTCCAAGTCCTATCTTCTGAAACACAGATGCCGTCTGCACCTAGCTAGGCGTGCATGACGGTGGCGTTGAAGCAAATCTAGGCGTATCGCTGGACGTCGATCAGGATGTTTTGCTCCCTCAAACAGTTGCGCACAGTTATGCCATTAATTGGGACTTTGGTCCAAGCTGTTAATGTGACAAGTTTGGTATCGATGTCGAAGATGCACCAACCGAAAATGGTTGCCTTCTTGACGACCAGCCCGTGGCATGTCATAAGTGTTGACCTGCTGTCGGCGAACTATCAGTGTGTGCTGTTCACATTCTAAAAATCACATGTGTGAGTGTCCTGTTCCCAACAAACATGCAAACATCCACTTTGTGCGCCATGCATGAACATGCACGTGCAAATTGTGCTGCATTTATTTATTTTAATCTGTAAATGACAATCATGTCCTGTTTTCACCGGTTGTTAATAATCTTGCAGTGCAATTTGATGCGTCTCTCAATATATAAAAAAAGGTCGTGATATAGTCAGGAAGTGCTATTTGCGTCATAGAAACATTGACACAATTCGGCATCATCTATAGCAACACTAATGACATCCATCATTCTATCCAGGCTTGTTTACTGTGATAGCCTTCTTGCTGGAGCATCGATCGTTAGAACAAAATATTCGACCACAAAAGATACAAAATAGTGCTGCACGTTTTGTAAACATGATTAAGCTCGACGAAGCTACGGTCACTCATGTGGAAGCTCCTGTTATTTCCCGGTGAAGATACGGTCACTCTCACGGCCACTCACGACGAAGCATCGGTTACCTACTGTAGAGCTGCGGCCACTCACAGTAAAAATACGGTTACTTTCTTGTGGAGCTATGGTTAATCACGATAAAGATAATGTTACCCACGGTGATGCTACGTTTACTTACGGTAAAGATGCGGTTACCCGCGCGGAAGTTACGGTTACTTTCTTGTGGAGCTACGGTTAATCTTGGTAAAGATACGGTTACTTCCTGGTGAAGACTCGGTCACTCACGATCGAGCTGCGGTCATCAACGGTGCAGTTACGGTTACTTTCTTGTGGAGCTACGATTAATTTGGTAAAGATACGGTTACTTTCTGGTGTAGACTCGGTCACTCACGATCGAGCTACGGTCACCAACGGTGCAGTTACGGTCAATCACGCGGATGCTACGATCACTCACGGTGCAGCTACGGTCAATCACGGGGAAGACTCGGTTACTCACAGTGCAGCTACGGTCACTGACGAGGAAGCCTCGGTTACTCACGGGGAAGCGTCGGTCTCTCACGGGAAATCATTGGTAACTCACCATGAAGCTACGGTTACTCAAGGGAGAGGCTAGGTCACTCACGGTGAAGCTAATATTACTCACGGTGAAGCAATGGTCACTCATAGGGAAGAGTCGCACATTCACGGTGTAGCAATGGTCACTCATGGGGAAGACTCAGATATTCACGGTGAAACAATGGTCATGGCGAAGACTCGCACATTCACGGTGAAGCAATGGTCACTCATGGCGGAGACTCGGACATTCACAGTGAAGAAATGGTCACTCATAGGGAAGACTCGCACATTCACGGTGAAGCAATGGTCACTCATGGGGAAGACTCGGACATTCACGGGGAAGCAGTGATCACTCATGGCGAAGACTCGGACATTCACGGTGAAGCAGTGGTCACTCATGGCGAAGACTCGCACATTCCCGGTGAAGCAATGGTCACTCATGGGGAAGACTCGGACATTCACGGGGAAGCAATGGTCACTCATGGCGAGGACTCGGACATTCACGGTGAAGGAGTGGTCACTCATGGCGAAGACTCGGACATTCACGGTGAAGCAGTGGTCACTCATGGCGAAGACTCGCACATTCCCGGTGAAGCAATGGTCACTCATGGGGAAGACTCGCACATTTACGGTGAAGGAGTGGTCACTCATGGCGAAGACTCGGACATTCACGGTGAAGCAATGGTCACTCATGGCGAAGACTCGGACATTCCCGATGAAGCAATGGTCACTCATGGGGAAGACTCGGACTTTCACGGTGAAGCAGTGGTCACTCATGGCGGAGACTCGGACATTCACGGTGAAGCAATGGTCACTCATGGGGAAGACTCGGACATTCACGGTGAAGCAGTGGTCACTCATGGGGAAGACTCGGACATTCACAGTGAAGCAATGGTCACTCATGGGAAAGACTCGCACATTCAGGGTGAAGCAATGGTCACTCATGGCGAAGACTCGGACATTCACGGTGAAGCAGTGGTCACTCATGGCGAAGACTCGGACATTCACGGTGAAGCAGTGGTCACTCATGGGGAAGACTCGGACATTCACGGTGAAGCAATGGTCACTCATGGCGAAGCCTCGGTTACTCACGGGGAAGCGTCGGTCTCTCACGGGAAATCATTGGTAACTCACTATGAAGCTACGGTTACTCAAGGGAGAGGCTAGGTCACTCACGGTGAGCTAATATTACTCACGGTGAATCTGCGGTTACTTAACAGTGACGCCTCGGTCACTCACAGTGAAGCAATGGTCACTCATGGCGAAGACTCGGACATTCAGGGTGAAGCAATGGTCACTCATGGCGAAGACTCGGACATTCACGGTGAAGCAATGGTCACTCATGGCGAAGACTCGGACATTCACAGTGAAGCAATGGTCACTCATGGCGAAGACTCGGACATTCAGGGTGAAGCAATGGTCACTCATGGCGAAGACTCGGACATTCACAGTGAAGCAATGGTCACTCATGGCGAAGACTCGGTTACTCACTGTGCAGCTTCGGTCACTGAGCGGGAAGGCTCGGTCATTCACGGTGAAGCTACAGTCTGGAGATAGACAAGTGGCCTACAGTAAATAATCCTCTTTAAGGTTGTACAAAGAAATAAAATTGGATACAGTAGTATACGTTCACCTCACCGAAAGTAAACCTGAAATCACTGCCGCCATGAACCTTCGATCGCCTTGGAAAAGCCTTTCTTTTATTCGAGTGTCCTAACTACAAAAACTTCAGTGACACAATTTCCCTCTTTAGGTACAGTGAGATAGCGTTCTTTCTATTAACGAGAGTTGATATACAGCTCAACCCACATCGTACTTACACACGCGGTACGTCTCCAAAGAGGTCTCACGAGATGCGTATGTGCTTCCAAGCGTTCGTTGTTTGCTTCACCACTTGCAAAATAAAGTTTTTGAGAAAAGTCAGAAATGTCAATAGACCTGAGATTAAACTTGATAGCAACATAATTAATAAAAGAGATGTGCATGTTTGTAAGTACCAAACCAAACGGAAAGGTCACCTGAATCATTGTGACGTTTGTCATTTTATGATTATCCTTGAGATAAACTATTTCAACATCAACCCATACTTATAGTTCGTACGTTACAATAATCCCTGTTCCCAGACCTGTCACATGATCGTAGACGTCTGAGATACTTGATACAGATGCAGAACGTCGGCGCCCGGCTAAAATAGGCCATAAGGAATACAATACCCGCACTGTATGTTTATGCAGCAAACGCTTACAGAAATAGAAATGGTACTCCTGGGTTATTCAGATTCGTATCAACCAGGTTTAGAATTTATTATATACTTAAGTGTAAAAGACTGAGTTTTCCGAAGTTGAGAAAAGGGATATTTTTACTGCAGTGAACATAACACTTGATATTTCACTGCTGTGAACATAACACTTTGACGAAACTATTGTCATACAAGAGTGACCTCCCCTGAAATTCTCTCCCTTTATCGTAAGTGTCTGGCCCGTTCACAAAATGTTAACCTTTTACGTTCGTTCCAAATTGGCACGGCAAAATAATGACAGAGTGTCATTTATGGAGTTAATATCGCTTCATGGCGTTTGTTATTCTCTTGAAAATGTTCCGTTATAACTTGTAAATTTCTCACTTAACTCGTCAATCGAGACCGTTCGCAAAGCGCCACTTTTGTTGACTTGTCAGCGGTCTCGATGTTTTCAAGAATATTTTTTTGAAAAGTTGATTTTGTATAATATATCTACATGTAAGATACAGAAATTTCGCGACCCTAAATATTTTTGGTTACTATTGTTTATATTTTTATGATTTTGCAAACACGAGACTACTTTTTTAGTCGCAAATACAATGGGTGGTGACCCGTCCCTGTTTGTTAGGTAGGGATGTTTCAAGGTTTTACATTTGTAATGAAATAATTTAATTTTCCGGTAGACAACTACACAAAAAGAATATAATAAATAGGATAATCAAAGTAAAAATAGGATAATCCATGACGGAGGAAAAGGAGATATTTTCACTCGTATCTTCTTTTCCCCCGTCACATATATTTTACTCCACACATGATATGTCCTCTATATATCTCAGACACCCAGTTCTGGTCATAGGAGGCGACTTAATACGAACGACTGGTCGGACTTGGAGACGTGTCTGATTTCATCATCGTGCTCCGGTATGGGAATCGTTGGTCATTTTCTTCATCAATTACAGACTGGATATAACTGACTAGATTCCTGACTGTGCGTATATGCGTATCTCTTTCACAGTCAACGGAAGAAAACGACCAGGGCCCCGTTCCACAAAGTGATCGTAACTACAATCAATCTTAGAGACTTACGTCGATTCTAAAATTGTCTTAGCTAAAGTTTACAACCGTTCCACAAAGCGATCTTAGGGCGATTGTAACTTTACAAGTTCTTAAGTAGCCTATCATAACAAAGATCGGAATCTTCAGCCATAAAGATACGAAATTTTCCCTTGGAGTGGCCTCCCTTGGTCATGTTTAGCAGACGACGCATTTCCTTGCACACCATAATCAAAGTCGCCATCTTTGTTGTTATGGTACAATATTTAAGATCGATTTTAGCAATCCTAAGTTGGTCCAGGGCAACTTAGCATTTTGATCTTAACTTACAACTCTCTTAGTTAAGATTGCTTTGTGGAACGGGCGGCTGATCGTAACAAAAATTTAAGATCACATACTTAGTGAGTTACAATCAACTTAGCCCTAAGATCGCTTTGTGGAACGGGGCCCAGTTCAAGACCCTACTCAAGCTGTTGATTCACAGCGATACTGTTCACGAAACGGTAGAGTATTGTTCTTCCCTACTGGTTTCACCTCGATCCTTGTGAATGAAGGTCAAGGGCGGGAAGCGGTTGACCCTCGAACTATTCTTCTGACCGTCTACATCACGGAAATAGAAACGGCAAGTAATTTGTGGATGGCGATATTTGAAAGTGTGGCAAGTCATTAGATAAAACCCTATGGCAATAGATAATGGAAAGTAGTTCGCAACACAAGAAACAGGTCAGAATTCCATTTGGACGCTTCACGTACCAATTGAAGCAACACTTAGATGTCCGGATTGCCATTTGCTATGTTGTGATAGCCAATACAGACGAGGAGAAACATCAGTCTTGAAGTCTCTAACAGGCGGGAACATTAAACATGGTGGGATTTTAAGTGAAAATGACAAAGACCTTCTCAATCAATATTGTATATACTGAGGCGTTTACCACAGACCAGGATATCACGGAAATGTGTCAAAACACCACTGAACTGTCTCGCGGTGGTATATTTTTGTCGACACTCAGAAAATCACTTGCGATAGCTAGTCTGATTTGTACCTGTCAAACTGTCTGTCTACTGACACAACACTGGATATTGCAGGGATACAGTTTGCACGGATGATGTGAACACTGTCGCCTTATCGTCTATGCTCACATGACTTCTTTACAGAGCAAACTCGGGGCAGATTGGATGATAGCGACGACGTTTCCTTTTCCTGTATGTGGACAAACAACGTCCGAGATTTCCGATGTTTTCCCAGACATTTAATGCAGCCTGAACCAATTGATGTGTCAGCTATGCAAGCCACAGGTTCACAGACTGCATGCTTCAAAGCAGAGTTCCGGGAAATTGTAATGTCTTGCGGAATGGTTCTCTGTGACATAATAACTTCGTATAGCAATTGTGATCCGCGTTGACCGCCTCCGTTTTCTGGTAGATAGATCGTCTACATAGAGAACGAAAGGTCGCGTCACACCAAAAGAAGTCAGAAGATGGTACTTGTTATTACCCTGCCTTGCGTTCGACATACAGGGATGGATTGGCCGCTCGAAGTTAAATTGCGTTAAACTGCGGCATGGTATGTCAGCTGGCTAGAACTATAAAAACGGACCATTACAAGCAGTTATACAAACGTGCCTGCACGTCACTATGTAGGTGCAAACATTTTGAACGCTTCGTTTAACACCATGTCACCTCACCTAACCCGATCCGCGTTAATTGTAAACGAGTCGCGAATGTGAAAAACTCAACTTTGTGCCTACACAAAGATAAATTACATTGATGCAAGGAGTACTGTTCAAACGTTTCTCACGGCTGAACTATTCCTGAACGCATATTTTGTTTCCATACAAGAAACAGATGTCAGCTTAATTATTTGCCTGCCTTTGCGCGAACTTTTTTTATATATATTTAAATTGCATTCTGGTGTCATCAACAGAGAGTGAAATTGGGCGCAGCCCAATCATGTATTTTTACGTCCTATATATGGTGATGAGTACTTCAGGACTAAACGTTGCAGGGGTTGCTCCGTTTACCAAGTGACGCCCGTTTGAAACACGTTCAGGGTAACTGGGCCAGGGGATTTTATTCTAATGTAAAGAAATCCTTCAGGTACCACCATTAACATTGAATGGTCAAAGTTATAACGAGTAATAGCCATCTGTGGTTTCAATTTAGAGATTTTGATACCTCCTGTATCTTATTAAATTTCGAAGACTCTTAACGCGTTCGGTTTTAAATTAAATTTACCGATATCCAACACAAGTTCGAAACCCCTTTTATGAAAACACAGTAAGTTTATCTCCTATAAAATACAAAAAAGTACAAAAATATATGTGTTATCATTGCCATGGGATTTTTAAAATATAGACATGTAATACATATGCGTCATTACATAATTATCCAACTACGCTTATAGATTTCATAGATTTATAAATAAATTGCAAATATAAGTTGCCAATGCAAGAGAATACCCGTCTAGCGATTCTATGGCATTTGAATGGTTAACCAGGGAGTTTTTTTTGCATTTATGTTTCCATAAATCCAACACAAATTAGGCCACGCCCACTAATAGACAACTCTTTTCTGATTGGTTCATGATAAAATTGGCGGGGCTTTTGTTGCATTATTTTACTGAATGATGTTGCCGGTCTCGTACTGTCTACAGGGTTTTTTGTGTTAATGATAACATACGCAGTCTGTGAAGTTTTTATTGTTGACGTATTTATAAGGATTGACTTATATATCTTAACGCGGATTTCCAACGTATGCACACCGGTGTTTACTTTTATATCCCCATAAACGCAAAATATATTGAAGTCACCTCTTATGATTCTTATTGTTTTAACTGTGTCAGGAGCTAACTTTGTCTACATATGCTGCCATACCAGCAGCTGTTCACGTGTTCCTTGCCTTGGTGCACTGCTGAAGGTTGTGAACGTCAAACCATCATGCTGAGCTGAATTCCTGCGAGTCTACACATCCAGCAGTGGGTTAGGAGAAAGACGGTGTATGACCTAGAGTCTTGACCGCGACAGGTCCAGCTTACCTAGTCGAAAGAAGACAGATGGTCTTCACCGTCATACCTGACCTTATGGGTAAGAGGACAGCAGCCTTGATTTATTAACCAAATGTCAATATCATCCACTCGAGACCTTCATTAAGTCGCTTTGGCACAAGTGCAGCTAGGCCATTGATTATAATGGCACGAAATCATCTGTCTAATGCACACATAATGATCTTTATATCTACAGCTTTCCTAAAAGGAAACGTGTGTTTTGTGATCGCAAAACCAGTAGGTCGTAAGCACGATGAACAAACCATTATCTGGTGAGAATGATGACAGCTATTCTGTGTTTGCTTCCAATAATATCACAAAAACTCTTATCGTTCAAAGTGGATTTGTTGAAACAACTCAATTGCAGACTAAAGGTATTCAAAGAGGTGTATCTACATGAGTAATAATACCGCGTACTTACACACAGAGAGAGGGATAGACAGACAGGCAGAGGCAGACACACAGAAACACACACGCACGCACGCACGCACGCACGCACGCACACACAAAAACACTCCGCCAGGAACTTCATTTGGAAGATATACCACAAGATAATGATTTTAAATATCTTAGGTATAAAGAAATGTGAGACAAGAACCAATAATAGTTGAGCTTCCACCATACTTGAATTAATTGCAATTCACCCCACCTTTCCCCGACAATTTTAATAGTGATGGTAATGAACCACAAAGACGTTTCTTTGTCAAGCGAATCAAACACTACAATCTTCCATTGAGATCCCTTTCATTTTCAGTGTAAAAATCAGAGCTGTTACTTTATTAACTGAACTGTACATCTCCAGATATCTTGTAGACCTCAAACACCCAAACTCACCCCTTTTTCCCGAATAAAATAAGAACTTCGAAGTGCTCCGTTGAAAAAAGAAAGTTTGCTATCATGATTTAGGACGTGTGCGCGAGGTAATGCGAGAAAACACATGTCTGACAAAAGTTATCTTCGTGTTGGATAATAAACAATTGCAATGTTGTTAATTACAAAGTATGACAAAACATTACTTCATAATGACAAATATAGAATCCAGTGTACATCAAATTCAATTTTAAATGCAAACGGGTTATATTACCACGTTACCTTTACTCCATCGTATGGTGGCCGAGACGGGCCATTTTGTCATCACCCTGGGAATGCGTGAGTGATGTAACAATGGAACGATGCGAAGATGGAGTGATCCGGTTAAATGATGGCGCGATGAAATGATGGGGCGGTAGCTTTTTGTTGTCGGATGGCTAGAGCAGCCGGATAGAAAATTGATTTGGGTGTGTTGATCCCCGGGTAAGTCGAACTATTTCTTTGCTCCTCATGAGTTCGAGACGACGGACATTTTGTTGTTCAACTGGAACACTCAGAAAGAGTTACTAATTGGCAAATGAACAAATGAGCGTCCATGTGCACTTTGACCAGCTTGCCGTATTTTGTTACTCGATCTCATTGTTGATGAGTAGCCTGCCTCACTGCTAACATGCCCCGCTGCGTGATACATGCACAAGACCAACATGTTGAGAGTGCTAAGTTGAGTAAGTAGTGCAGACTAGGCAGACAACGTACATGATGGCCGCATGCTTATCCGAGGAAACCGTTACATGGTTAAGTTGCTATATCGGCGTACGCGTAATACTTCAGTGATACATGATGGAGGCTGACTGGGGTATATTGCATAAACGTATTGGGAAATATGCGATTCTACACCCACGTCTATCATGTTACACAGTAAGCATGGATATAACCAAATACAGGGGACTGTTGAACGATTCCCAAGGGCATCTCCTAACTCGATGTACAGGATACTCCTTGGCGTTTAGCAGATATGCTAGAACGAATCCTTACCCGTTACCATATGACCTAGCACTCTTTGTTACCCATCACAGATGTCCTGGGACCTTTCCTTACACGTTACCAGAGGTAATATGTGAAATGCTGGACATCCTGATTGATAACATCTGTGTAAAACTATGGGGTGAGACATTTAGGCAAGAAGTAGGCATCCCCATCAGCACCAATTGTGCTCCCCTTCTTGTGGATCTGTTGCTTTAAACATATGAATCGGAATTTCTGTTCGGATTGGCATAGTCAAAACGAGGTAATTTGGACGAGAAGTTCAACTAAAGTTTCAGGTATATCGATGATCGGATGTCGTTCAATAACAATAAAATAGCCAATTCCCTTCCACTGATTTACCCACCTGAACTAGGAATAAAGAAGGCTGTCTCATCTGTTTCATATTTAGATCTATGCACAAAGATTCAGAGTGACAAAACACTCTCCACTGTATGACAAGAGGGATGACTTCAACTTTCCCTTCATGTCGAGCAATATTCCAGCAGCTCGAGCCTTTAGTGTTAACATTTCACAACTTTTGTAATACATTCGAGCATGCTCTTACTACGAAGATTTCAAAGAGCGTCATAGGACTCTTTCTAAGAAGTTGTTTGATCAAGGTTACAACATTCAAGGCCTCGGTAAAGCTTTCAAAAAGTTTTATGGTAGACATGTGGGGGACATTTCCAAACTTGACGCATCGGTGACAAAAGTGATATCCGATGCAATTCCCTATTTTGACTTGTACCATATGTTCCCGTGTTTTTCAGGTGAACAATTAACTTGCCTTTGCATGTGTTTGTGACGGATGCCATCGGTGGGGCAGGATACATTCACCTTTTCGCGAAAACGTGGTATCATTACTAAATTGATAATGATTCATAAACACATGATCATGATACAATCGACTCTGCATTATGCAGAGATTTCTTTTGGAGATGTAAAGGGTCTTGTCGCTTCAGTACCACTGCCCAATTTCGATTGGAAGATGGTCAACAGGTGGTTTTGGCGTCAATAATGAATTCTCTATTTCGAATAATTTGTTTTGTTTATATATCTTCTACCCATGAAACCAACTATGACTTTGAACAATAGAAGACAATGAGCAACAAATATGACACAGTGTGAATGTCTTACATTTCAGTATGAAAAACAAACTACGAGATTACGAGGTTTCGATATTCTTTTAGTCCCATATATTCACTGAATATTTCTGAAAAGACGAAACGATGACGAAATGGAATCATATTCTATGACAAATGTATAAAACATATTAACGTGTTGTGTGACCAGATCAGCTGCCAGGAACAGGTGTGAAGAAGAGAACTGCCACTGACTTGGAATATACCCGCAGCATGATCACTGTTGACCTGACACCCGTCAGTATGAGTAGCGAGAAGGCTGGCATCACATATTTCAAAACATATTATTATGTATCATAAGCATGTGTTTATAAATCACTATCAATTACTGATGATACCAGGTGTTCGTCAAAATGTGAGCGTATCCTGCCCCAAAGGTGGCACTCGCCAGAAACACATGCAAAGTCATGTCACCTGAACATATTGCTCATAATATAGGGAACTGTATTAGACATCAATTCTACAACGATGGGTCAAAATTAGAAAGGTCGTCCATATACCTCCATGAAACCTTTTGGTGAAATCCTTTAAAACGTCCAGGAATGTTATATGAGTATGGGGCTCTGCGAAATCTTCGTAGAAATAGTTTGCTCGATTCTACCTCAAATGCTGTGAAATGTAGACGGCTGTTTGAATACAAAGGTAAAGGTGACCACTGGAACATCGAAGTCATCCCTCTTGCAACTCACTCTTGTGGGAGATGTTTTTGTCACACTGAATCTACTGAGGTATGAATATGAAACAGAAGAGGGGCGTTTGTTTGTTTGTTTGTTTGTTGTTCAACGCCGCACTCAGCAATCATCCAGCTATATGACGTCGGTCTGTAAGTAATTGATTCTGGTCCAGACACTCCACTGATGGACAACATGAGCATCGATCCATGCATTTGGGATCGATGACATACATCCACCAAGACAGCGAGCCCGACCACCCGATCCCGTTAGTCGCCTCTTATGGTTGCTGAAGACCTATTCTACCCCGGATCTTCACGAATCTGATGAGGGGCGTTCACTGGTTTCTTTTACTTCCCAGTTCAGGTGAGTAAATCAGTGGAAAGGAAATAGGTGTATGACAGTTATTTGGCTTGCATCGCGGTCTCTAGCTGAACGACAAACACAATCGAGATCCTCACTATTGGCTTCAGACGACAACTGCCAAAGATTCCACCTGGACTTTCTATAACAATGGGAAATGACAATATCAAAGTGTCTCCCTCAGGAAGAAACGTTAGATTTATCTTTAAATCCAACATGTCACTTGAGGAAAAAGTCAAATCTCTCTGCAAATCATGTTTCTTTTACATCCACATCATCAGCAAAATTCGTTATCTGCTTTACGGTCAAACAACAGAGATCAGGACTAGATTTCTTCAATTCACTTCTTCAATATATCTGCAGAAAATACATATTTCAGCAACTTGTGTTGTCTCCAAAACCCGTCAGACTTAACATATCACTCCTGTTTTACAATCCTTTCATTGTCTCTACCTCTCGTTCACAACATTGATGAGAATCATCAGAATGTCTCAGAAATCTTGAGAGCCTACATGTACCAAACGCTCACATCTATCTATGGACTCCTTTCGTCTGACAGAAGCTTCAGAACCGCTGTCGGACACAAAGTATTCACTGCAGCAGGTCAAACACTATGGAACAATCTGACAGACAGACAGACATTTCAGTTTCATTTGTTTAGTCACGTGATATACATGATATACAAAAACTATCTGACAGAATATATATGTTTCAACAATATGGCCAATGAACGTGTAACAGCAGAGTTAAATATTATATCATCAGCAAATAGAAGTAACATTAAATTTCTAATACCTTATAATCAATTGTGTGACAAACACACCATAATGACATTCGTTATATTTCTGTGACAAGCTCATAAATGGAGAAAATAAACAAAACTGGACTATATATAGCCTGCAACCTCGGGGTATCGCGGTACTTGTCATGTACGCTAAACGGAACAAAATGCACTCACTAACCTTTATGTTTATTCGTGTTCTCTGTATCAGATATCATTCATGTTATCAAACAATGCATATTTTACTTATAAAAGTTCATTATTTACATCAGTAGCTCCGAGTAAAAGCCGGGCCTCGCGCTCAGTTTGACAAGGGAGAGAACTCCATCGTATCGCGGTACAGAGAAAAGTTGTGTATGGAGGTCCGAATTGGACAAAAAGAGGACATAATTCTACCAACCACTTGGTATGATCATGCCAGACATCAGTGATTTGTCCAGACATGTGCAAAGACAGCACAAGTAAAATTCTAAATGTGTTATCAGCAATAGGTATTCAATGCATATTTACCGAAAAGTAAGAGAAAAATATTTTTATAAGCCAACATCAAAATATCAGAAATGATATGTACGCTATCAAAGTTTACTTGGGGAACTGCGGGTTATATCGTTGGCCATTGATAGATGGGGGTAAGGCAATATTACAACAGATGCCAGAAATATGTATCAACGGATTAATAACTCCTTACTTACAGCAAACGGAACATTCCGAGGAAATTGAAATTGTTTACGAAGTGAGCACTTCCTGGTTACTGATTAGCATTAATAGACAGCCTCTAAGAGGCGTGTCCCGCGTGAACTACCGGAAATCACAAATGCCGCGATACGATGAATGCCGCGGTACGATGGGGTCCGAGTATACATCCCTGGCGTACACCACTTGATGTTACGAAGCACTGTATTGTACCAGATTGCGTTTTAATACAAGCCTTTACCGCTGAATACATATTTTGTAGAACTAGAAACAACTTCACATGACATCCTTTAGTAAGAAGTAGATATAACATTATTTCTCTGTCTACAAAATCGAAAGCTTTTTTCAATTCTACAAATGCACAATAAAAGCAACCCCTGGCAAAAACCACCTTGACAGAGAAGATTATTCACATCCGACCGAACCCTAAGACGCTTTTATGTAATAAAAGTAAACAGCTTTCCTGTTACATTTAAAACAGAATTAGCTCTGTAATTAAGGGGCTCAGACCTCGTACCGGATTTATACAATGGTAATCTCTAACCAATGTTCCACGATTCCGCATCCGGAAACACTACAATATCTGCAATTGTATTGAAAAATAATTTTAAATATTGTACAAGAATTTTGTCTGATAACCATAAACATTTAGGTGGTATTCCATCTTCACCGGCAGAAGTACTAGATTTCAGATTGGGTAATGCACACTTAATCTCTTTCTCTGATATTTACCTGATAATAGATCATCTGTAAGTGGTAATTCGTCACAATCTTCACATGAATGGGAATTTACAAACTGCGTTAAATAAAAATCAAAGGGCTTTGCTTCCAAATTGTTAAATGCGGGGTTAAGTAGGTCTTTAAAAAAGGTGAACCAGATATCTGGTGACAAGGAGTAACCAGATGTATTACCTTGCATCGCCCTTTGTAATATATACCGGAAACGTTTACAGTTCCCGTGTTTTGCTGCCACCTTTATATCATCACACAGTTTAGCATCCAATGCATTCTTCGTTTTTTTTCACAGCGTTTTGTACTCAGATTTCGCATTTAGATAAAGGTTAAATCTACCTATTCGACATATAGAGCAACCTATATTTTCTAGAATTTGTATTAGTACAGTCTATATGAAATCAGGGCGGTTGTTTCTTATCATGCTTTGTAGCAGGTGTAACATGTACATATCCTCCTACCACAATGAATTAAAATAGCACTAAATTTCCCACTGAACTATCAATATTATCTTCTAATAACATTATAAGTTAATGAAAGATTTCCGTACTGGCATTGCTGCATAAATAGTTTTGGTACAAGCTGATCTTATCTTCAGGAAGTCTGTATCTAACTGTATGGTTTATAAATAAATGTGTCGTTGCAGGCTACTTATTGGGTCACTTATAGATAGATTCAGTGTACATAGTATTGGCAAATGATCTAACTCAGTTTACTGAAGAACCGACACATCTATAATTGTATTTTAGAAATTAGGAGCAATGTAAAATAGTCAAAAACGCTGCAAATTCAAGTCAAATTGCTGGGGATGTCTGATTTGAATCTTCCATTAACTTTATGGATGTCAAGTGTCCTAAACATAATAATTAATCTTGAGATTGTCGAGGACAAGAGAATATGTCGGCTTAATGGTCCTTGTCAAAAGGTAAATAATCAACATTATCATTTATTATATAATCTACATCATTTCCAGTCTTTGCATTGAAATCTCCACATAAAAAATAGATTCGCATGAATCGCCATAATCGTAAGGAATGTTAAGAAGTTGCCGTTCAAACATGTCGATTCCACTCACTTCTCTGTTTGCCTATGCTGGTGAATCCTTGGGGTAGATGTAAACAAACGCAGGAAAATATGTTGTTTGTTGTTTGTTTGTTGTGTAAAGCCGTACTCAGCAATATTCCAGATATATGACGGCGGTCTGTAAATAATCGAGTATAGACTAGTCAATCCAGTGATTGACATCATGAGCATCGATCCATGCAATTTGGATACGATGACATGCATCAACCAAGTCAGTGAGCCTGACCACCCGATCCCGTTGGTCGCCTCTTACGACAAGCACAGTCGCCTTTTACTGCAAGCATGGGTTGCTAAGACCTTTTCCAACCCGGATCTTCACGGGTCGGAAAATATGAAAGGGAGACCCTGAAAAAAAGGGCATTAAGGGACTGACAGTAAACTCTCTCAAGAAAGGGGGATATACTATGTTTAATACATACTGGCCATCTCCATGAAAACCTTCCACGGCATTATCAACGTTTTGGACTGCAGCTAAAGATATTACAGTCGTTAAATTTTGCAAAATACCATGCGCATTCATACACATTGTCTCTATTAGACAGAAAATGTCATAGTTTTTACCAAAGACAGAACAATCCGAATACTAAATCTTTTATATCAAGCCGTTAAAATTCCATGAACATATGGTGGTAATAAAATCTTTTATAACTAATGCACTGTTGCCACTCATAATATCAGTTATATTCATGTCATGGAACAATTTGCCAATTTCCATCAGGACAATCTCCTCACAGGAAGCTTTCAAGACAGCACTAAACACCCGGCTTTTCAAAACTGCTTTTGTTGGTGATATGCGAGACATATGTTACATATAGTGTGTGTACCTAATGTTGGAAACGAAGCAGCTATATCAGTCAATTATTGCTATTGCAGCAGAGGGTCGGGTTATCCTGGCCCAGTCAGGCTCATCATCTCAGGGCCCTTTCCTCGTGACAGAGCGGACGTTCTGGGGATCAGTGAAGTCAGCTTTTGAAAGGAGTATTCTGAGCTTTTGAAAGGAGTATTGTGCGACCCTTGTAGATCCAAGGAGCAAATTATAATTTTCAATAATTAAGAGTGGACACAAGCCCCACGTGCCGTATTAGGTTTTTTTACTTTTTAATGACAGTTTTCAGGCAGTCTGATGTTGTATAACATAGAAATGGCGATGGATTTTTCTCATGCACAACATGATCATATTCACCGACCCATGGTTTCTAAAGGTTACAATTGCCGGGTTTTGACCAAATGTGTTCCAAAAACCATTGACTGGTAATGCACACTTGATTTCAGTTGCCTTTAAAATTGTTTTTAATACTTTTTGAAAGGTTAATGCTTAAGGCATTTCGTTTTCTTTCTTATTTCCCTTTTTCTCTTTCGTTACAAAAATGTAGTTTTTGGCCTTCAGGGAATTAAGTACTTACATGAGCACTTTGTTTGTTTTTAGTGGTCCTATTTTCAGGTTTTTATTCATTTACAAATTGACTTTTGGTGTTTAGTCATTTGATTCCTAGATGATCGTAATTCAATCCAGTTCAAACCAGGAGATGTTTTTTCTTGTGTCAGTTAATTGCCACCGCTTTTTCTTGAGGCTTTAATGTAGCTCCTCCAAAGTTCGAGCAGCAGCTTACACAATTAATGTCACGTAGAGAAGAGTCCGCAGGTAGAGTTAACGAATAAAATTCGTTTATGGGGTGTGATTGGTTTGTCTGTCCGTCTGGCCGTCCGCTTCTCAATGGGTACAAACCTTCATAAAATCTATTTTGGAGAAATGAATCTTTACACTCGGATGTTTAGGGTCATGGTCTCAAAGGAGTTCGAAAATAGGTGTTTTAAATTCTTTGTAAAAAGTTATTGCCCTTGCAGCATGATTTTGAACTTAGTGCATACTGTGTCTCAGAAATGACTGAAGTTATATGAATGAAAGTTTGTATGCATATCTAAGACTAATTCGAAAATAGATGCCGAAATAGTTTTTCACAGTTACGTCCCTTGATCCATGTTAGTGTCTACAACGGGGACAAGTTTTCTCAGAAACTACTGAAGTTAATTTGCAAGCTTATCTAAGAGATGCTTAGTTCGAAAATTGGTGTCATAAATCATTTTTATTTTTATTAACAGTCGATGAAAACGGGACATCTGCAAACGATTATTATTGTTATTTATAGATAAAAAATGAAATGCAGCAAAGAGGGTTCGGGTGATCCTGGCTGGTCAGCCTGGTTAGGCTCATCATCAGCTCAGAGCCAATGCTCCCTCTACACGCAGCCCAGACAGCTAATTGGATTTGCCCAGCAAGCGCTGTCAAGTCGAACCGTCCAAAAACCTTTCGGAGAATTTGAAGACTCCCCAACACGGCACCATTCTGCATTACCCAGATTGTAAGGAAGGGCCGTGTTCCAGGCGCTAAACCAGGGTACTCTCCCAATGTCAGTCAACAGATTGGGAAGTACCAAACCAAAGACACCAAGAACAATGGGGAGTCGGACAACGTTGTACTTGGGATGCAAGTACATTTCGTGAGCGAGGTCCGCATATTTACCTTGTTTTTCCTGAATCTTGTCAATCACATTAGTGTCGAACGGTTTGTTGGCCTGAATAGGCTGTAAACAGCATACGTGCCTATTCCAGAGAGTATTGTATTTATCATTTTCCATGACGTATTCTACATGTTATGGGTCATACTATGGATGAACAAGCATGGCGAAGGCGGCAATAAAAGGATCGCGCCACTCCTTCATGTCGCTTCAGATACTGTGTCTGCACCATAGCTGGGCAATCACTGACAATGTGTCAGACATTCTCATTAAATTCATTGCATAATCAACATTTCATATTTACATTTTGATGCAAAATCACACATTGACTGGTCCTGAGCAGCGAACAGAAAGCTTTCCGTTTCATTTTTCAGACCAGTCGACTCTTCTTCTTGAAAGATAACCGGTTATAATATGATATGAAGCTGAAGTTAAACTTCTTGCTAATTCCTGTGTTTTGATTTTGTACACGCATCTAAACATGGTTTTTTTCTTTATGAAGATTGCCGTTTTGACCACTGATGGCTTGACCTTTCACGAAAGTCAACCAAAGCCAATTCAACTGGAATCTCTGTCTATTAGGTCCGGTGTTCATAGTTATGTGAACCATTAAAGCTCACGCCATGTGGGTTGTAAGCAATCACAATGCATAATTCATACCAAATGACATTAATTGTCTGTTATGATATAATAATCACCGATGCCGTTTTGAGGTAATAATCACAGATTCCGTTGAGAAACCGAATCTGATATTCTATGGGGCCTGGGGCCTTTGTATTGAGATCAGGTATTATTTCAGATACAGCTGCAAAACCAGATATTGTTTACATTAAAGCTATGAGCCAAAAAAAAATATTTCTAAAAAACACATTGCAAGCAAGTAAATTTTGTGGCTGACAATTTCCTTTTTTTCCCCAACAATATGAAGCAATATAATTTGTTTCAAATATTTTCGGGAACAACTTCTATTTTCGATAAATTCCCATTCCCAATGTAAATGGTCGGTTACTTAGCATGTCCGAAATTGATACCATATAATAATTTACATTATAATTGAATGTGTCAAACTATTCAAGATTCTTAAAGTACAATGATTTATTACTAGAAGCAGATCATGTAAAAGCTCACCAGGAAGTGTTTGTGGAATATTGGTGCATTCTCTTCACAGAGATGCTCATGATATCAATCACTGGATTGTCTGGTCCAGACTCGACTATTTACAGACCGCCGTCATATAGCTGGAGTATTGCTGATTGAGGCGTGAAACAACAAACTAATCAACTAATCTTAGACACGGAGCTTAAAACAAACGGAAATTTTGGTTAACCAGATATGTTCGAACACGTGTGCTAGGTGAACGCTGGTGAATTTGAACCAATTCTCCACTGTGCGAGATCCACATTTACAAGAGATACCTCGATGATATACCGAAGCCTCGTGGCGACAATATAGATGCATGTGACAGACTCGCTGTTTACGCTGGGGACTAATTCGTTGTTGACACTTCTCTTCAAACAGAGCAAGATGTGTTAATTTAGGCTGTTAAATGTCACCACTTGGTGCATCAAACTTTTTAACATCCTTGTTACCGTTTTTTTTCGTTTTTTAATCCAGGGCGTCAATTTCATAAGGGTATTACTCAATTACAATGGGTAAAACCAGTATATAAGCCAATTGTTACCTTACTGGGAGGTTTTGGCCGTACATACACGGGGAGGGAACAAGGGAAGTGAAGAACACAGATAATTTGTGTTTTGAATTTGAACGTTTTCTATCTTTCTATATGTGTATGAAACAAAAACGAATTGACAGTGGCGTAGAAGTAAATTCTATTTACCTTCGCTTCAAATCTTGAAAGTGTTGCTTTGCGCTTATGTGCCCAAATTGTACAAGATGTAACTGTATACATGAGCAACTGGATTTAAATTAACTACAAACTTAAAATGCATATTGTGTTTATTAAATCAGAAGTAGAGCTCAGGTGCACGCCAAATACTTACAATGACGTAGTGGTGCACATGAACAAGCCTTTACAAAGATCTAGAACAAGTTTTCAAAATATAGGAGGTAATGTTTATACGGTATCTGCATAGAAAGGGAAATATCATCGCTGTGTATCGTAACCATGCATATACATCATTGAAATACCGTCTGAATTACGTAATTGGTTAAATGTTCCAAAAGGATTCACGTGAAGGCAAGCTGCATATCCGCTCATAGCACTAGATGACCACACATGCTACCGTAAGACTTTCAACATAGAGAGTAAGTATCAGGACGATATCATTTTACCCTGGCTTTGCCTCGTTTTCTTTGTTTAATCTGAATGTGAATACAAAACCATGTACAATGCAATAGGTGCATATGTTTAAACACAATAGTTCTTGTACAGGCATGGAACTGGCCGTGAAACTGAGCCTGGAAACTGGCGAAGGTCTGTGGTTCGAATCCATATGTTTTGGTCAGGTGTTACATGTCGCGGGTGGGCTGTATTCGACGTGGTCATTCTTTTGATGGCGTCACCATACGTCATATAATGTCATATTGTATTCCTGTCGACTTTGAAATCGACGATGAAATCTCACCAATATACTTAAAAGTGGGAATTTTTCAGATTATTTCCGCATACAGCTAGCCCTTTTTCGCGAACACCTGGTATCATCACTGATTTTCAGTGATCAATTCATATTCTTTCGCCGCTAACTTTGTCTTTTACGCCCCATGTAATCTTTGCGAATACGGTTGACATGTCCTTCTGACAGCCATAGTATAAAATAGCATTGCACTCCCTCTAAGGTGTTATTAGAAGTAATATTTGTTAATTTGAACTTCAAGACAACCAATATACTTTGGTGTTGCATTTGGTTCAGCAGCACCACATCAGGTTTTTTTACTTCAGAATTCGCGGTGCTTTGTGACGAAATAACAACTTGAAGCAATTCCGATTTTTTTTAACTAATCAGAGGCCATGATATATGATAACATGCATCGGCAGTACCAACTGAATATTTACGGTCCCAGTGATACCCTTTATCTGTTAATAAAGTAAAGAGTAGAGATTTGTTAATTTTTAAGTATACATGTATTGCTATAAACGAATCACATCCTCAAGAACGCATCAGGATTGAGGTATTGATTAGCGTAGTGAAACAACGAAAACACCTTACTGCTCTCTTCTCAAGGCCCTTTCTGTTTTTTCGGTATTTCTGCAGATCTAGATAATCTCTACACAAGATTACGCCCAACGTCTGTGCGTTCCAGGACGATCCTTCAGATGGCTTTGCAAGTCCAGTTTCATGTTGTGTCATTGACGCACATCTCAAAGTTACAACAGCCTTCATTGCATGTAGCTTTCCTGCATCTGTCTGTTACAAAGTATATGATATTACATACGTAGATTGACGTGCGACGTCACGCTGCTAGGTATCGCATTAAAACATGCCTATGGCTCACCGTCTGTCATTATCACTTAGGCGTAGCATGATGAAATCTGATCAAAATAATCAAGAGAGGTATTTTTCGCCGTTTCCGATTTTGCTCACTCACTTTGATTCAGTTGCAGACTGTTTGATTGTTAGCGACCAGACCAATCAAATATTGGCAATGGTCGTGTGCTATATCTATCATCAAACTTTTTGTGACAGAATTCCAATCACGCTGCTTTCTAGTAAATACAACGTTCGTCTCAAGAGGGCGCCGGTGCCAAACTTTTACTTTCAAAATGCATTTGTGGGCATCTGTCTGTGAGTAATATTACAACTCCATAAATTTGAAGAATTTTACACTAGACTGGATATAGATTGCCAGGTACCAGATTTAACGCCATGTCTACTTTGACTATAATGTGCGAAGAAAATGTTTGAGGATTTTATACATACATACCCAATCTCGCATTATGATGACAATCGATTGGGAAGCTTAGTGATTTCAATTTGTAGATACAGCCAGTACGGTGATTTGTTTGTGGATGTTTCCCGCCTTGATGATGGAGAATTACAAATGCGTACTCAGTTAAAACATATTCACTCATGAGTATGTTAACCGAAACAGATTCCATAGGGAGCAAAAGGAAAATAGGGATGCAAATTATATGAATGGATCCCAAAAAATCAGTGCTCACATCAGGTGTTCCCAAAAAGGATAAGCATTTCCTGCTGTAAAGGCATAGTATGGAATGCCATGCCGTCTGATCTAATAGTTGATTTAGAAACAACGGCAGACATATAAAGAAATATTGAAAAACAGATGTGAATTTGAGACGACCTACATCCTAAATGTTGCAGTTGATTCAGTTGTCTCTTCAAGACATGATGTGACATTGATATAAAGGACAATCATATTTGACATTGGGACAATAATTTATCTGTTCAAACCATTAATTCTACTGACCACAAATCAAATCGATAAGTATGATGTATGTATGTATGTATGGTTATTTTTTCTTTGTACAGGTTAATTCAGATATAAGATAGCTATGTGATGAATCGCAAAGAACAATGAAGAACGTCACGTGGTTTATTTCACGATAAAACATTGTTTTATCATGACGTCATTTCTGGAGACTCAATATACTATCGCAACTCGATGACGTCGTAAATTGGACGACGTTATTTTTTAGAGAGTATTGAGTTGTGCCCCATAGACGTAGCTGGGCAGCCCAGATAAACGCAATGGTCGAACAATAGCACCCAGAAGTGGGCAAGATATGGTAATCTGTATTAAGAGAATTGTGAGAATATTCAGGAAATACCAAATTTAACCCCACATAAAATGGACTTGTCTGACATTGCCGACATCGGATTCTATTCAGGAAGCCATCAGTTTATAATTACGGGTAATCACTTGTAAAGCTTGAAATGTACATTTTATCACCATCTTTAGGGCGGTTAAATTAAATTGAACATTTTTTTTCTATTTTTGTCATTCTTTTGTAACGCGAATCTTCCTTAGGGTACACATATGATATAGTGGAAGGAAATTTAAAGTAATTTCCGATCGCTCATTTAAGTCATTTAGAAAATTACGCCTTGTGGCTTTCAATCCACTTTATTGTTTGAGACAAATACTGTAAACGGGGAATCTTTTGCGACCGTTTTGTTATTGCGAGTTTTGTGAACGAGACTCAATCGCAAAAATTAAAAACTCAAAAATAAGAATAAATAATACATACATACTTTATTCATTGCAACACGTCATCAAATGTTGAAATCATCAACCAGAACCACAAGTTACTCAATAAGTCAAAAACACAAATGAATGCAGAATGGTCACACCATACATCACAAATGACAGTGTAAACAGACCAATTAGTGTCTTCTTATATAGTTTGCATTCAAACTCACAGTCATGACACTGAGTTGAGTCAGTTATCGTATTTGATAATTGGTCGCAATCCCTGGTCGTAATCGAGGGGGCCATCTCAACACGGCAACTCGCAAAAAATATTTCGTCGCAGTATTGTCTTTGGTGTGGTATTCGCAATTTTTTAACAGAGCAGAAATAAAACTGTTTACAGTATCTGTTAACATGGGTATCTTCAAGGTTCCAAAGGTTAACTTAATAATTTCACTTTCCATTTCAATGGAAAGGTTGTGTCCTTATTAACTTCAACTTCAACAACAGAGATTTAATTAGGAATAAAGTTCAAATAGCCAGTCAACATAAAGAAATTAAAGAAGCAAAACTCTCTCCATTAATGTCACATTAATGTCACAAATCAAGATAGTCGTACTACTGCTACATCGCGAATATCTCTCTTCTCTGAACTGCACCAACGATTCGAGTCATCGCAGCGCATCTTCTCATTGCACATTACATCGCATTATCGTATCGCTTTAGGGTTTTATCGTATCGCGTCTTCGTTTCATCGAATCGCTCCATTGTTTTATCACATCGTTGCGTCGCTTATTCCTGTTCCTTCATAGTTACAGGGGCACGGGTGGTCCAGTCGTCTAAGTCGCCGCGATTCGTTGTGCAGAGTTGCGTCACGTGGGCACGCCAGAAATACGCGATTGTGGGTTCGAATCCCGGTTCTCCCCGATTATGATTCTAGGTTTGTCAGCATCATACCCCGTGCTCGTGGGTTTCACCGAAGTTGTAAACGTCTGAGACCTGTATCACTTTGGTCTTTCCTCCCATATTTAGCTGACAAACCGCGATATAACTGGAATACTCACTCACTCATTCATAGTTACATGTACATCGTATCGCTTCATAGTTTTATCACATCGCTTAATCGTTTCCTAGTATTGCTTTAGATTTCATTACACAGCTCAATAGATTCATCGTATAGTTTCATAGCATCGTTCCATCGTCCATACATTCCCAGGCGATAAAACGATGGCCCATTTTTCAATAAAACCACTGTGTCAAGTACTTGAATCCAGGGTTTGTCAGGTTTTTGACGTCAGAATTCGCGGTATACGGTGACGTAATAATAACTGTGAAGTAATGTCTGAAAGGGTGTTTAACTGATCAGAAGCCGTGATATATTAACAGTCGTTCACATGCAAGTAATCGGTACTACCAACTAAATGTTTACGGTCCAAGCGATACCCTCGATCTCCCTTCCAACTTAATAGGATAAAACCTTATTATTATAATGTCATAAAAAAGAATCACATCCTCAGGGACGTAACGGCATTTTTATTGATCAGCTTTAAATTTGTATAACGATGTAAAGACTGCTCTATTCTCAAGGCTGTTCTGTTTTTGCCGGTATTTATGAAGATGATGTACACATTGCGCTTCATGGCGACGTCCTTGGGTTTTACGGCGACATTTCAGATGGCCTTGCATGTCATGTGTTATGGCTCTTTGACAGTTAAACACGCCTTGAATTACAATCACCTGCCTGCTACAAAGTATATAGTATTTTATACTTTGAGAAAAACATTATTAACTGTTGAACCAGACCTCATAAGCTTTCAATCAGGAATGACTACTTCATGGAATATTTGTATTAATTATTAATACCATTTTACTGATTTGCCCAGTATTTGTTGATTGTGGTAATCATGTGCTAAGTTTTGTTTGTTTGCTTGTTGTTTAACGCCGCACTCAGCAATATTCCATCTATATGACGGCGGTCTGTAAATAATCGAGTCTGGACAAGACAATCCAGTGATGACAATATATACATTATATATATATATAGGAATCAATGACACATGTCTCTGGCGGTTTCTGGTTAATTATTTGTAATAAGAGCAAGACAAAAAAATCAGACGATCTTTATTTTGTCTCCGACCCGTTTATGTTGTCTATGTTTCATTGCGCCTTAACTAGAAGCTGCAGTTGTGACATGGAGGAACATAGGTTAGCACTAGCGTGATACAAATAAAGTGTCTCCAACAGTAGCGGCACAACTCCGGCTCTACAGTCCGTTTGGCTCCAAATTAGAACGATGAATTGCAAAAATACCCCCAAATCGGGAATAGTCTTAAAATGTCAATATGGAACACAACAATTAATACCCTGTACCCAACAATGTCTGCTGATTGTCATTTTTATTCCCATCACTCAGAAGAGTTGTTTAAGAAAATATCATGTTCATGTGTAGAATTTGACATCTTGAACGGATGGGGGCACAACGGTAGGAGAGAAAGCGCAAACACGTACCGCACGTGCTACATAGTATACGTCGTTGTTGCCTGACAAGATGCGCTACTCAGCTGATGTGAAACAGTTGATTTGTAAGGTGTTCTATTATTTGATGTGAGGCAGAAAGAGAAAAAACATTTCAATCCATTAATAAATATTTGAAACGAGCTTCTGAAGCTCTTGTTATGTCTCCTAACAAGCTGGAAAATGTTGTCCGTCGAACCGACTCCAGCAATCAGGCGAAGCAGGTGGGGAACATCTCAAAACCATGTAGGGTTGATAAATTAGACAGACGTGCAATTTTTAAACTGCACTCAGAAAATAAGCACGTGTCAAAATACAAACTTTGGCAACTGGATAGATTTTATGTGGGGTATCGTCGTCAATGGAGACGTAGGACGATTGAACAACACGTTTAAATTGTGGGATGTTGAAAAGCTATTGAATGAATCCCTTGGACGGGTAACAGTAGAGACATGGCAGCGTTGCGTGACCAAAGTCATCAAGAAACTGGTGATGGACTTCAGCAAGCAACAGTCCCACCTATAGTTGTGACCATCAGCAGTGACGCAAGCAAATCCTACGACGAGGGCTGTGAAATGAGCGAGTAGAATTGCGAGTACAGATGTCCCCTTATGCTGCCATTCCCTGTACTGTTGTGTAGCACGTGCAGAACGTGTTTGTGCTGTTTCGTCTACCGTTGTGCCCCGATCCGTTCAAGATGTCAACTTTTTCCCGTGGTGGGAATAAAAATAACAAACAGAAGGTATGGTTTGGTTCACGGTATTCACTGTCGTCTACCATATTGACGTTTAATAGACTATTCCAGATTTGAAGTTATTGTTCAATTCATCGTTCTCATTTTGAGCAAAACGGACTGTAACTAGTTAGACAGTTGATCCTATTATTGCAGTTGGTCGTCCTTCAACCAGCTGTACAGGTTTTACGTCGTTATTACTGTAGTCTTCGAGGAGAATTGTATTGGCCAAGACATGACGGAGGCTACAGAATCGTTCAGTATCATTGCCGAACACATGGAGTGAGTGAGTATGGTTTTACGCCGCTTTTAGCAATATTCCAGCAATATCACGGCGGGGGACACCAGAAATGGGCTTCACACATTGTACCCATGTCGGGAATCGAACCCGGGTCTTCGGCGTGACGAGCCAACGCTTTAACCACTAGGCTACCCGACCGCCCCTCCGAACACATGGCATCATTATATGGTTGTAACATCATGGAGTTTATCCTTGTGTAGTTGCTATGCAAACAGGGACTAGACAACCTCCAAAAGAAAACCTACGTGAAAGAGGTACGATGCTCCGGCAAAGATCAAGATAAAATGGTTATTACGTTAAAGAGGTGAATCCGACGTTAACGAGGCGAATACTCAAGGAAATAAACCTGGCTTTAGAAGCAACTGTGAGGGCAAGTTCAACATATGAACAGGACCTTAAAAGTGATCGCCAAGGTATGCTACCAGTGTTGAAGAGGTACTTACATGGGCTAAGGTATGAATGGCACCCCCAAGAAGTACATGAAACAAGGTCATGAAACCTCATATGAAACCTGCGTTCATGAGACACGAACAAACCTGAAGTATCGGCCATTTGTTTTTACTGGCACAATTTATACCTTCAGTCTTGACCTATTGTCTAGGCTGAAGTTTCTTTAATATAGTGCAAAAAAAGCTGTGTTTCGATGAGAAAAGGACATTTGCGAGAACATCTAACCCTGAGAGGTTTCAATCTTGATCTGTTTGCTGGATGTATTTGTATGTCCTGGGGCAGTACGCCAACATAAAGCAAGAACTATGCACTCAAGTCTGAATACAGCATTTAATGGTTTGAAGAGTAAGTATTGATTTCATAGTTGTAACGTAAGTGTATAAACTGATAGATGCGGTTTTATATGAAGGCAATAAAGATTTATTTTGTTTGCATGTGCCATCGATTTCTTTTACATCAGATATTTATCAAATATGTTTTATTTCAGTTAAACATTTAAAGATTGTAAATCTACAATTTCGACGAGTCCGGGACACGGACCACTGCAGAGTTGTATGTATGGTTAATAAGTTGGGTGTAACGTTGCTGTGATTATTTTACTCACACACAGCGTCATATTAGTTGGGGGAAAGTCCTACTGATCCTGACCGTAGTCGTCAGACATTTGTCACTTTGGTAAAACACACGATCGCGGGTAGAGTGCCGACAGACAAAAGGTTCATAAACAATTACCTACACCGCCAGGTTTATAGTAGGTTTGTTCATGTTCCTAGTTCATAGTTTAAGTAATGGGAAAACATTACAATCTCTGGAAGCTTTTTCTAGAATAATTGTGTCGTGTAACAAAAAATGATCCATGGCTCGCAGCTGAGACATGTAACTCATGTCAAGTTTTCTGCGTGTTTGTTGCAATCTCCTTCCTTCTGGATCGGTCACAACAATTTTAACAATATTCAGCAATATCACGACGGGTAACACCTGAAATCGGCTTCACACATCGTTCAATTATGGGGAATCGAACCCGGATGATGAGCGAACGCGTTAACGACTAGGCTACCCCTTCGCCCCCTTTCCCAAAGACTAACCATAATCCTTAGTACAAATTGAATCAAGGAACGGTATTTTGTGTATACCCGGAAAGTATTTGAGAGAAGTGTAGGTATAAAAAAAATTTTATGTTAAAACATGTGATGTTTCAACTGATGTTAACAACTATCCCACATGACAATTTTAAGTGAAAACGTCCGTCCTTCATCAAAACTTTGTGACCATTAGTATAGTTACATCTCGGGGGCACGGGTGGCCCAGTCGTCTAAGGCGCCGCGATTCAATGTGCAGAGTTGCGTCCCTTGGGCACACCAGAAACCTATGATTTTGGGTTCGAATCCCGCTTCGCCCCGATTAAGTTTCAGCACCATACCCGTGCTCGTGGGTTTCGCCGAATCGGTAAACGTCTGAGACCTGCATCACCTCCGGGCTTTCCTCCCACATTAAGCTGACACGCCGTGATATAACTGGAATTCTGTTAAAAGCGGCGTTAAACCCAGCTCACTCACCCAATCACATCTTCAAACCCAAGGCAGACAAAAATAAACGTAAGAATGCAAACTGTGGCGTGACATGAATCAGGAGATTGTTTAATTTAGGCACTTGCCACATTCACAAAGTCAATAGCCAATCAACGACGCGCTTGGGGCCAAAACAAAGTTTATAGGACATGTTAATCAAGACAAGAGGCGAAAAGAACGGCAACAGTCAGTCTGTAACGAACCGGAACAAGTGTGTCCTGGAGAAGGCTGTTGTTTCACATGACATGGTCAGTTCCCGCCAGATTCAAACATTAGTTCCCTGACAACGGCAAGACACAGTTGGAAAGATGCGGGATAGAAATAATACCCGAAGACATGAAATCTTTGGAACCCAGACTAGCGAGCCTGCAAGTTTGCTGTTTCATTCCTGCTCGGCCTTCGGGTCTCAAACGGTAAGTTGAACAATGCATATGCATACATTTCGCTAAATGTCCTGTGCATGGGGAAACATGTGAGCAGAAAGGGAATTCCTTCGACTGTAATATTTGGATTCCCCGACTTTCCGTGGTAATAAAAGTAGTCCGCTTCGTCGGGCGTGTTTTAATATTTTACTTTCATTGGGAAATGAATGCAATAACACGTGACCAATGTAGCTAATTAGAATTCACGTATTACAATGAACACAACGAAAATTTAATTATTAATTGATATCAGTAAATCCAGATGCATGTGTGTGTCTCAGTGATTGATGTTAGTAGATCTAAATACATGTATATGTCTATCTGATTAATGTTAGTAAATATATATACACGTGTTTGTCTCTGATTGATGATAGTATATTCGGAGAGAAACAAGAGTGTCTGTATGTGTAATATTAGTATGTCCAAATACGTGTGTGTCGCAAGGATTGATGTTAGTACATCCAGATACATGTGTGTGTTTCAGTGATTGTTGTTAGTATATCTAGAAACAGGTGTCTCAATGATTGACGTTAGTATATTCGGAAACAAAATGTGTCTCAATCATTGATATAGGTGAATCTAAAGATGTGTTAGTCTTAATGACTGATGTCAGTCTACCCAGATACAAGTGAATGTCTCTCTCATTGATGTTGGTATATTTGAAAAGAAACAAGAGTGTGTGTTAATGATTGATATTAGTGTATCTAAATACGTATGTGTCTTAAGGATTGATGTTAGTATATCCCGATACATGTATATGTCTCAATGATTGATGTTGGTATATCCCGATACATGTATATGTCTCAATGATTGATGTTGGTATATCCAGATACGTGTGTCTCAATGATTGACGTTAGTATATTCGGAAAGAATGTGTCTCAATGATTGATGTAAGTCCAAGTATGCGTGAGTCTCAATGACTAAGGTTAGTCTTTCCAGATACACGTGTGTGTCGCCATGATTGATGTTAGTATATTCGGAAACATATACGAGTAGCTAGTATATCCAGAAACATGTGTCTCGGTGATTGATGTATACAGATATACGTCTCACGGTGATAGACGTTAGCATATTCGGAAAGAATGTGTTTCTTTGATTGATGTAAGTATATCCAATAGGGTGTGTTTTAATGCTTGATGTTAGTATAAAGGGATACATGTATATGTATCAATGATTGATGTTAGTAATTCCAGATAATGTGTATCACAATGATTGATGTTTGTGTATCACTGTACATCTGTGTCCCAATGATTGATGATAGACCATTCATGATTGAACCAATGAAATGAGAAATGAAACCAATTAGCTTTAACGATGACGTCAAAGTAGTGCTGCTAACTAGAGTATTGCACCCCAGGGGTTCAGAGGTATGAGTGCCTTAGGTCAACCGATGTATGACGTAAAGTACTTAAAATGAGCTAAATCTCAAGCAGTGAAATAACTCTCCAGGCTTCTCCAGGGATTTCAGATCGAACGCAAGCAGTGAAATAACTAAGGGTCTTCCAGGGGTTTCAAATCGAACGCAAGAAGTAAAATAACTAAGGGTCTTCCATTGGTTTCAAATTGAACGCAAGAAGTGAAATAACTAAGGGTCTTCCAGGGGTTTCAAATTGAATGCAAAAAGTGAAATAACTAAGGGTCTTCCAGGGGTTTCAAATCGCATGCAAGAAGTGAAATACCTAAGGGTCTTCCGGTGGTTTCAAATCAAACGCAAGAAGTGAAATAACTAGGGGTCTTAGAGGGGTTTCAGATCGAACGCAAGCAGCGAAACAAGTACGGGATCGAATTAGCGTTGATACGAAAGAGTGCATATAATGATCAAATTCAATGATGCCGGAAAAAGAATTATTCCCTTTTGAATCTATCCCAACGCAACGTGTTATCAACGAATGCATGCAGAACGCCTACTAGCTATGTATCACCATGTAGGAAGGACAATGATGGGGAGTTATTGCCTCGCAAAACTGTTATCGTGGAGAGACAAATGAATACAGGACGTGAATGGTGAGGCAGGTCCGGAACCTACTCTGACAGGCTGCTTCACAAGTAAACCAGTGATTTGAACATAGTCGTGGTGGAACAACAAACCGTGAAGATCAGTAGATCCGTCAGATAAGGATCGGCCCTACAAGAGGAATGGCTCTGGATACCAAGAACTACCACCAGGACCTTCATCTAGATAATGTCCACACAATGTCAAGCAGCTTTTTGGGTGTACGATATCACGGACGTTATTAACACACATCAGTTATTTTGCATCTTTGTTAAACATATAAGTGATAAACATTGTTACCCATACTATTCTAGCGATCCCTTATTTATTCAATAAGTATACTCTCAAAACATGGAAGTAGGGAAAAATGAAACATAAATGCAAATACCAACTACTAGAACAAAGGTATATGATGAAGACAACCATATGCAATAACGTTCATGTCTGTGAAACACTAAAACACACATAGTTTGCACGTGTTGTACGCAGTAGCGCCACACACGTGCACCGGGTGTCATTACTGATTTTGACACTTTCGATCAATCTCTGTGGACCGTTATTTCTGCCATTTTATTGATTTTGCTTATCATTCAGTTGTGATTTACTTGATTTCATTCATGGTTTCTGTATGAACTCGCGACGCCGTGTCTGCAACGCGCGGAGCGTCTATGGGCTATGGGCATGCTGGAAATCTGTGATTAGCAGACTATGAAATATGATCGACCCCGTTCACGGCGTCCCAGGTCAACGACAACAGTTCAGGGTCGATTGATTCGAAGCCAGGATTCTGCGAACTCGAACTCGGCAAATCAAATTCCTGCAAACTTTCACCTGGCTACTGGAGTACGAGTTACGGGTCAGACGGTTTGAAATCGTCTACATGCAGCTCATCGCCATGCTCGACGGTCACTTTGTGCCGCACCTTACAAATCTTTATATTGCCAGCACACGTCAGTGTTGTACACAACGTCGAAACCGGGGAAATCGTCGCTGGTCAAGTTTCATTTTTTCAGAAGAATCCCGATTCACTTTGTACTTGATAAGCGTGTTCGTGTCTGGCGACGTAAAACTGAACGTCAAGCCAATTTCAACCTGAGACCTCATGATATATTTGGCGGTGGATCGATTATGGTGTGGGGTGGCATCGCTATAACTGACCGACCCCAACTTCATATTGTGCAAGGAAGGGTCACTGGACAGTACTGTCTAGACAACATTCTGACACCCTCAATTGTGGCGTTGGCAAGGCGCGTGGGTCGACGTTTTGTCAGTGCTCACCGTGCACGAATCGCCATTGCTCACCTCCAGCAGCAAAACAGCCAAAGCACGTCATGGCCCGAAATGAGCCCAGACCTTGAGCCCCCACTGAACACGTCTGGGACATGATAGGGAGACGTGTACGCCAACGTCATAGGCCGCCGACCACGTTGGCTGAATTTGGCCAGGCTCTGCAAGAGGAGTGGGACAGACTGCCTCAAATCGGCATTGGGAGACTCATCCGCAGTATGCCTCGTCGAGTGAATGAATGTTTGACAAATCGTGGCAGTGTTACGCACGGCGGATCAAAAAGCGTTAACTTTGAAAGTTCCATCTTACCTCTATTATCTTTCAAGATCGATGGCGGCCATGACATCTACTGTCATACTTCACTACCAGTTGTATCGTGTTCCCAATTCCTTCATTATTATCATACTATTACTAGAAACTAATATCTCTTAGAACTTTGGAAATTTAAGTCGTTTCCAAGTATCCCCTAGTTCTTTTGATGTGTGTATTTTGAATTTGGTGTGCAGGTGTCCTCAATATACCTTCCAATTAGAACGGATCTGAAAGAAGGTAATTATTCATCAGGGATCTTCACTAGGTTGGAGACCGCCTTAAGTTGTCAGTACGATCGGATAAGTGTCAGGCTTCCTGGTTGCGTGAGCTTGTTAGGGAGCCCGGGTAAAGATGGCATTGTCATTTCTATTTATAAGTAACATTAGTTTTGAAACGTGTCAAATATTGACTTATTCAGCCATATTGGTTTCTACCTGCATTTGCTCGGACTTTAACCACATGGCTTCAATTTTACGTGAACTTTAACAAGTAAGAGATATATTTGGGGATGGGGGGCCTTGTTGGTAAGGGAAAGAAGAAGGTATATCAATATTATTTAGCCTCCGGTAACCTAGACAGATAGCGTTTGAAAGGACAATATGAACACGGCATGGATAAGTAAGGTGTTTTTGTACAATTATTTAAGTTTTAGTGTCATAGTGCCGTATGCGCACTGATAAAATCGCTTCCAATTTATTGGCACGTTTGGACAGATACAAAAATTGGTGAAACTGATCATGATCACAAGGGACGTTATGGGAGAGGTATTTGGGGGATCTGCTGACCAATAACGCTTGGCACTGAATCTACCATCCACCTGTGAGTGAGTGAGGTAATGCTTTACGTCACATTGGCAATATTTCAGCCATATTGTGACGAAGATAATACATTATTTATACATATATTAAAACTAAATAAAAACCTGTCATCGATGGACAGTAAAATAACTAGAATGTCACAGATTAATATTTAAAACTAGCTACAACCATAAAAAGATACTACTATATGGAACAATACAATATAAAAAGGGCTAAAGATCGCCAGCAGCTGAAGGTAGATCACAATGCTAGGGCCCATGGGGACTCACAGTACTTTTGCTACCTGCATGGACCCAAGCCGGATTTACATCATCCCTTCAGCTGTTGGCTATTATTGACAAATTTATTCAAAGTTAAATGAACATATATACTACGATTAAAAACGTGGCAGAAATAAATATACTTTGAAAGACGTGGTCTTACATTACCATCCACCTGTGGGAAGTCAAGAAGCTCAATGAGTCGTTTATGCATAACCACTTATCTTTCGACTTTAAAACAAGTCTTGTTTCTTTGTTTCACGCTTCATGATGTGAGGCGATATTGCGTCACGTTTCATAATGCTTTACTCATTGTGCGTGCGTGCGTGCGTGCGTGCGTGTGTAGTTGTTTGTACCAGTTCGATTATATAGTGCTAGTCAACTGAGATACCTAGCCGCCTTTTGACGTGGATACATGGAAACATCACCCTGCTTCCGAGCTGGCCAAAGCTTGCTTTACCCCGTTTTTTTCCGTGCGCCTGATACCACAAAAGTATCAGCTTTTAACTTATTTTTGTATGACGCGGCCAGAGAATCGAACTCTGAACTTTCGCTATCCGGACAGACGCTCTATCCACTAGAACACGGAGGCGGTTGCTGTTTCAAAAGAGGAAAATCAAATGAACGGAATGACGCCTGCTAAATCTCATCTGTACGTTGCTGCAAAACGATGGCGAAGGTCCTTGTTATGCTACTGCAGTACTGATCAATCGTGTAACCCATGGTGACAATCCGGACAATAAAAGTGTTTGTTTTATCATTTCACAGTGTAATTTCAAACTAAATTAGTTTCTTGTCAAAACAGGATTTGTCTTACAAATATTACACATTGCCAAAGACAGCCATTTGACCTTTGTAGTTATTTGGTATGACAATAATTAAACATTTCCAGGATTAATAAATATGATACTGGAGGATCCGATGTGAAAAATTACTTTATATTGCTTGAGGCATCTGAAGCTGAAACATGGCACTATTGAATTGAACTATATTGGACTTGCGCGGTCATGAGGTTAACCTAGTAAATTAGAACTGAAACATTAAAACAGACATTGAACAATGTCCATTTGCACCTGTTCAATCCCCCATTCATTTTAAATGAGTGTAACATATGGTTTTTTTGGATACCACTGTCAGTAATGACTTTTCATGAAATTCAGCTGATCCCATAACGATCGCATATGACATGGAGGAATGTGCGTGTCTGACTTGAAAAGACGCCATTAATATTTCCAGTGAAAACTTGGACAGACTATAGAAATAGCAAACGTTTCCATTAAAATGTCGTCACAGAAACATTCATTTGCTCGTGTAATAAGGAATCTGAAACGATCCACCGGACTAGGACAAAAGATTTACAGAACGTCATCACTTTCGTGTGATTTATAATAGTGAAAGGCATGAGGCGTTCTATGCGTTCCTTGCAGTACAGGGGGAACGGGATGGCCGTCATCCATTTCTAATGAGGAATAGATGTGCTGTGCTTATCATGCGTTTACTTGCAAACAATTCAAGATGTAATTTATGCACCCATCATGGATATTGTTGGCAACTGTGACATACAACAGGTTACAGTGAGGAAGACCTGCTTCAATCATAGTCGTATCTCAGAGCGGCCCCAAATACTGTGCACAATGTAACCTTCGTCCCAAATATTTTTTTACAAGTCGTGCTGATTTGCATGAACATTTTTTGTCATTGTTCCAATTGACAAAGCCGTGTGCAAGGTCATTTGCATTTTGAAGCAACATCTCTATGCAAGGAATTATCTACTAATCCAATATACAATACCAGTCTTTTGTCTCACAAGTAAATGTGATACAATCATGAAACTATTTCAATGTCCTCTTTGAATAAGATATAAATTCTGAGATTCTAGCTCCATACTGAATATTTGAGATCTCTTGCAGCGTCAAGCAAATGTACCACCAAACCCTTGCCTTGAACAATCAAGTAATGCCCAATTAAATACTGGCAGAGAATATATGGAATAAGCGGAGTTAATCGCGTGCGAATCTCGAAGATTTCAAAAGATTTAATGGAAGTAAAAGAATCACAGAAACAAGTTCAGAAAACATTTGATGTTCGACCTTTTACAAGCTATACCTCATGGTAACTGATGGATAAACTGCATGCACTAATCTATAGGGCTTTTGCTTTGTTAGATAGACATTTCCTTTTGGCTGCTCTAACCTCCAAAACTAGAAATAAAGGAGACCAGTGGAACCACCTGATATGTTTCATATTTAGATCTGTGTTTGGAGATTCAGAGACCAGTGGAACCACCTGATATGTTTCATATTAAGATCTGTGTTTGGAGATTCAGAGACCAGTGGAACCACCTGATACGTTTCATATTTAGATCTGTGTTTGGAGATTCAGAGACCAGTGGAACCACCTGATATGTTTCATATTTATATCTGTGTTTGGAGATTCAGAGACCAGTGGAACCACCTGGTATGTTTCATAATTAGATCTCTGTTTGGAGATTCAGAGACCAGTGGAACCACCTGATATGTTTCATATTTAGATCTGTGTTTGGAGATTCAGAGACCACTGGAACCACCTGATCTGTTTCATATTTAGATCTCTGTTTGGAGATTCAGAGACCAGTGGAACCACCTGATATGTTTCATATTTAGATTTGTGTTTGGAGATTCAGAGACCAGTGGAACCACCTGCTGTTTCATATTTAGATCTGTGTTTGGAGATTCAGAGACCAGTGGAACCACCTGATCTGTTTCATATTTAGATCTGTGTTTGGAGATTCAGAGACCAGTGGAACCACCTGATATGTTTCATATTTAGATTTGTGTTTGGAGATTCAGAGACCCGTGGAACCACCTGATATGTTTCATATTTAGATCTGAATTCAGAGTGATAAATTGTATGACAAGAGAGCTGACATCAACTTTCAAGTAATCAACGTTCCCTTTATGTCGGGTAATATTCCAGCTGCTACGGGATACACTAACCTTTTCGCAAACACCTGGCATCATCACTAATTGATATTAATCCATAAACACATAGCTTATGATATAGTCCGAATTGTAGAGTAGAGAATTCTTATGATCATAGAAAGGGCTCTGTCGCTTTTATGTCGACAATGCCAAGATTAATGAGTAACTAAAAGAGTATGACGGGACAAGCTCACTCTTTTTTAGAACACCTGGTGTAATCATTGATTTCCAGTGATCCACTTATACATTTTTCACCGTTATTTTGCCATTTACGTCCAGTGGAATCAGTTTCGTCGGATAATCGAGACCGGTTATTCTTTGGCGTTTACGTTTTATATTCACCTCATCTATCCTCCTGAGTTGGATTCGCTCGTCACGTCGAAGACCTGGGCTCGATTCCCAACATGGCCTCAATGTTTGAAGCACATTTCTAGTGTTCCGTGCTGTGCCATTGGTGGATTATTGCTATAAGTGGCGTAAAACCATACTCACTGGTTCCAAAGTTTGAAAAAAAACAACTGAAAAACTAAATTAAGTGTCCCGTCTTGATCTGTGCATGGAGTTTCCGATTTTCTGGTTTCCCTTTCATGTCATGCAATAACCCATAAGTTTCAGCTTAAAATGGGTGTCTTCATTTCTCTACTGCTTACTAGTGTAAGACAATTTGAAACAATTTCAGTAAGTTGTAAAAATACGGGAAAGGAAAAATGAAAACAAGCGACCAGCATGCTCCCAAATATTTAAATAGATTTACAGTAATTAAGCATATAAATGTTTCTATAAAGTACATCCAACTAGTAACGATACTCACGATTACAATATCATATACGAAGAGGAAAGTATCATCTATCGTAGGTGTAAGTATTATCTATCCTAGGTGTAAGTATCATCTACGTAGATGAAAGTATAATCCACGTAGATGAGATTAATCTACGTAGTTGATATATTTTTAGAATGTGGCACTGATACGCTTCCATAATTTCGAGAGCTATTTGATACGTGCTGGTTTTCTGGGACAGTGAAAAGCACACTTTCAAATGTTATTTTTCTTCTAATCTTTGCAATACTATGCGAAGAACATTCAAGAAATATTTTACTTAAATATTATTTTGAGATTTTCGCCAGTATACAATCAAATTGTAAAAGTATGCGTTTTATGCACTGACAAGGAGGTGTGACCACAGACATGAGATCAGGGCGCAAAAAACAATCTGTTCATGGGCTTGCTTTGTTAATACTGAAAAAACGCATGCTGTGGTGGGCTAATAACAGTATTTTGTGAGATGCTTTTGTCTATAAAGTTCTGAAGGTTCTTGCCCAGCACAAACCTGATCATGAATAATATGTTTAAGCACTTATTTCAGTATCTAAAAATGCTACGTCTTATGACAAGATGCATGATGGGCAGAACGTTACAGAAAAAGGGATTCCCAAGAGACTTTTGTCAGCCAAGTCTTGTAAGGATCAATATCCCTGCCAATTTTTTTCTTCCGACATCCGCAATTTTCTGTTTGCAAATGATGGATCTTTAATGAGGTGTTTTGATAAATTCTGTTCTTTCAGAGAAAGTCGAAATGTTAAAGTCGCTATTTTGGACTTGAAACGGTGTAACCGTCTCTCTCAACGACCTTGTATGATTCAGCCATTGTTTCGAAAGACAGAAATATTCCGAAAACCACTGAATATTGCTATGAGAAGAATCGTACATTTAAGAGATGAACCTACTGTGTACTAAACGTTGACGTAGTCTGATAATGTACCGGCAGTTTTTTTAAATACTCATGATGATCTATATGTATGCTATGGATAGATCGATGAAATTAGATATCTGATTTAAATGGTATTTGACCAATCAGAATCAAATATTCTTCAGCATGGTGGAATTGTATATGGCTGGGAAGTTAGTCTAGCTTCTTCTGTTTGTATCACTTGCAAGTTTGGTTTTATGACCAAGCACAGAGGTTTTGCTTAAATTAGTGACGATTTTGTTTAAATTAAAAATTAATCGAACATTGGGCACCATTTCCGAGAAATGAAGCCTTACTGGTGTTCTTAAGTCAAAATGTTTAAGTACTGATGGGCGTAAAGTTCAATTCGGATTCATAGTCCGTTCATAAAGATTTCAAAATATTCAGCTCATTTCGGAAAAAAATGTGAGCGATATGGTTGACCATTGGACACTTTTCATTTTTCGTGTTTGGTAGCAATTATTATCCCTCGACAAAGGTTAAGTAATTTCTCTCGATATGGTGTCACACTTCAATTTTCCAAGTGTTGATTTTGATTACTTGTAATGCAACACCATGTCAGCAGTCACCAGAATCAATGTGTAAAGTTACCATCTGCAATACTACTGTACAACAACACTTATTCTGTCATGATCGGGAATTGACAATGGCTGCCGAATCTTGATGTCTGCATCTAAATCTGTTAAAGAGGTGTTACGCATTCATCACAAAACCTTAAAGTTTGCAACACGCTCACTCTTCAGTTGAATTGTTCTCATTAGTGTCCCTCTCTGCATATGGAAACTAGCTGTTACGATTCTGTCACTTGTGTATGCAATGGTTATTTACAGTGCCGTATGTGTAAACTGTTCAACTGAAAGATGATGTTTAGTTGACATGTAACGATTTCAATTGCCGAAAAGTGAATCATGTGAAGCATATAAAATCCTGAAAACCTGCTTCTTGAAATAAAAGCGATACAACCATTTCCATAATCACAATAATAATAAATAAAAGCTACGAAACCGTTTTCGATATTCATAAGAAATCTCTCCGACTATATCATGAACATGTGTTTATGAATCACTATCTAATATTGCTGATACCAGGTGTTCGCAAAAAGGTGAGGGTATCCTGTCTCACCCGTGGCACGCGTCACAAACACATGCAAAGGCACGTCCTCCACATGTCTACCATAAAACGTTTTGAAAGCTTTACTGAGGCCTTGGGCGACTATGTTTGTCGTAAAAGGCGACTAACTGGATCGGGTGGCCAGGCTCGCTGACTTGATCGATGCATGCCATCGATCCCAATTGCGTGGATTGATGCTCATGATATCAATCACTGGATTGTCTGGTCCAACCTCAATTATTTACAGACCGCCGTCACATATATAGCTGGAATACTGCTGAGTGCGGCGTTAAACAACAAACAAACAAACTGAGGCCTTGATTATTGTAACCTTGATCAAACAACTTTGAAAGTTGACTGTTGGAAAGTCGAAGTCATACCTTTTGTCATGTGGAGAATGTTTTATCACTCTGAATCTGTATGCATATATTTAAACACGAAACGGATGAGGCGGCCTCACTGATCTCCTGTATTTCTTGTTCAGGTTGGTAAATCAGTGGAAGGGAATTGGCTATTTGACCATTATTGACCAATATCAGATTATCGATATATCCGAAGCTAAAGTTAAACATCTTGGCCACATGACTTGTTTTGACTTTGCCAATCCAAGCAGAAATTCTGATACATATGCATGCACTACGAAACAGATCAGCACGAAGGGTTGCATAATTGGTGTCAATAGTGATTCCTACTTCTTGCCTAAATGTACCACCAAATTTTACAAAGATGTTATAAATGACGAAGTCCGGCATTTCACATATCATTTTCTAAAAGTAAACTTCGTATGGCACTTACTTTCGTTTTTTAGAAATTGACCTGAACATCTGAAGATAGATTTGTAACTGTATTTATGGTCACCACTTTTTGTAACAAATAAAAGAATGACGCTTTCCCTTAAGTTTGTTATGTGGAATAGTGGTGTTCAAAGTTGAAAAAGAAAATGTTTTGACAGAATTGAACTTGGTTCTTTTCTGAGATTGTAAAAGGCTAAGCGAATCCATTGAGATATTGAGAATCCACAAAGTCCTTCCTTGATTGAATTAAAGGATTATGGTTAATCTTGGAGACAGGTATTTTATAGTACATTTGTTGGACCTGGCAATGTATCTCTCTTTGTACGGATTTTCATGGAGCTTTGGAATCCAGTACAAAAGAGGCATGGACATGTCTTCAGGTTTTAGAGTCAAGCCAAAAGTTCATGGTAATGAAATCTCTGCTCAAAATAAGATCTCCGCGAAAATGGGGCTTATCCTGCCCAACTGATGACGACCGTCACAAATACAGGGAAAGGGAAGTCAATTGTGCATCTGGATAAAAACACGGGAACATGAATGGTACATGTCAAAATGAGGAATTGCATCGGATAACGTTTGTGTGACTGGTGCGTCAAATTTGGAAATGTCATCCACGTGTTTACCATATAACCTTTTGAAAACTTTATTGAGACCCTGAATGCTGACACCAGATCAAAGCAACGTCAGGCCACATGATACTATCTTTACCGTTCTTGACGTGCCACCAGAATCGGAAAACGGAGACAATCAGTGACACTACTGTATGCCTAATGTTCTTGGATTATACAGTTGTCCCTAGAAGTTAATCTCTGTTCAAAGCAAACGTCAAACATATCTCATTCCTCTGTGATTAGGATTTTTGTCGTTCGTCATTGATACATTGTGTCTGTCACCGCAGGCATTTCTATGAATGCACAATAAAGGTTCACAGTATGGCACTGTTCAGAAAAACAATCCTGTAAATCGCTGTCTGAATGAACTCATCACTATTAGAATGATGTTGGGGTCACCGCCTTAGATAGTTATAAATAATATAATAATGAATATATTGCTATTGGTTAAATACGTATATATTTTGTAGATCAATTGTACATACAAAATCAAAACATTCGCTTCTTAACGACCGTCAAAGTGGAGTGTTTGGGCATTTCACTGAGGGTATTCTCTTGTGGGTTTATCATTCTTGATACCCATGAAGATCCGGGGTAGAATAGGTCTTCAGCAACCCATTCTTGCCGTAAAAGGCTACTATGTTTGTCGTAACAGGCGACTAACGGGATCTGGTGGTCAGGCTCGCTGACTCGGTTGAAGCATGTCATCGATCCCTATTGTGTGGATCGATGCTCATGATATCTATCACCGGATTGTCTGGTCCAGACTCAATTATGTACAGACCGCTGTCATATAGCTGGAATATTGCTAAATAGGGCGTTACACAACAAACCAAACCAAACCAGTCATGAAATATATTAATAGGTTGCATGAAAAGCAACGTGAATTACAACGTCATTGTAAAGGTTATAGATGCAATATAGTCAGTATGCTGTTATCCACTGTTAACTTGCGATTGATGCCAAGGAGGCGTCTGTTGACCAGATACTCAGTATGAATATCTTGATAAAGACGGTGCTGAAGAGGTAATGGGAGCACGTTCACACAACGTTGCGCCACTAATGATTACAGGTCATTTTGATAATTATATTTGTACACGTATTGTATTCAGTTGATAACAGATTTACTTTACTTGAAAGCGTATTGATGTGTTGGGTTTATTGCCGCTCTAAAACGTATTTCAGTTTTACCACGGCATGTTAGTTTGATGTGGCAGGGAATTGTTTACCACTTTGGAGAAGCCCACGACCATGGTTATGGTGGTGACAACTACGAAACTTAATCACGTAAAATCTCGACTTCGAATCTAAAAACGCAAAAGCTGGGCCACATGTCCCTTTACTTATAAGGACTGGCTTATGTTTCAATTCACGGATTAATGCTTCGAAAAGCCAAACTGTCTCACAATATGTGGGCAATTAACCCTCGTATTTGGCTAGGTGAGCACACCCTAGCCACAACATTCATTGCGCATGCTGTACGTATAAGATACGCTTAACCTGTTGCACTGATCTCAACGTATCTGGATGTTCCCTTGGGAGCAGTCATCAAATATTCCCGAGGCCAAGACTTTAGCTTAAGCTTGTTTCCCATTTACCCAGATCATTACGTACGGGGAGAATAGTTGAGAATATTATTGCCAGGTAAACGACCGAGGAATCGAGTAGACTCATGCATGTCCTGAGTTGTTTTATTGTGTTTAACAAATGGGATGAACAACAGATGGGAGACTAGTTAAACATAGAGAAAACACACGATTTCCGTATTTGAAAGTCTCATACAGATTCCCAGGGCAAGGTTATATGGCAAGCTTCTTTTCGTGTGGTTTGGGTGACAAGATGAAAACTGGAGATCTATCGGTTTGTAGAATACTGGTGGTGCCTTCCTGTCAACAGAACACAACATCGTAGATCCAATCAATGGACCAAGAACCATGGCCAACCTGAAGATTAACCACACGATTGAAATTAGGAGCAGCTTGATTGATGCCTATGATAACAAGAACACGTGGTATCCGTCCTGACAGCAGCAATCAACATGATTCATCGAGCGTAACGTCACGGGACAACCCAATGCATTGTCAACTGCTTTCCCTGTCGATGACAAAGTCTCTGATGATGACATGTGGTCTGAAGTGAAAACAACGACTGATATCCCACAAGATGTGACCCTGAAAGATAGTTTGGCAGCCGATGACAACATCAACGCAGTTGAGTGATTGAGTGAGTGAGTTGGGTTTAACGCCGATTTTAACAATATTCCATTATATCACGGCGTGTCACTTAATGTGGGAGGAAAGCCCGAAGTGATGCAGGTCTCAGACGTTGACCACTTCGGTGAAACCCACGAGCACGGGTATGGTGCTGACAAACCTAGAAACAAAATCGGGGTGAACCGGTATTCGAACCCAAAACCATAGGTTTCTGGCGTGCCCAAAGGGACGCAACTCAGCCAGCGAACCCCCCGTGCCCCCCGCAGTTGGGCGCCCCACAGAAGACGACATCATCAACAAAGTAAAGCACACTGAAAACACTCCTACCCCCACCTCACCCCCAATGAATATACATTATTCATATACAGTGCACACGTTTATTTATCAAGTAAACTGACGTGGCCATCTGACTTGATCCAAGATGTCTAACAGTTAAAATGTTTATAACGAGCTACGGTTATTACGAAGTAAAGTTCGTGGTCCATTTGTGTTCGTTATAACCGTAGTTTATTGAGAAATGATATTTTCGACTCACTTGTTTCCCAAGTTGGAGTTCCTTGTATTAACAGGTTTAATATACATCTGTACAAGGTATATATAGCTCTTCCTCAAAGAATGACATAATTCAACTGATCATGATACAATGAAGCGTTTGCAGCCATGACCTTTACATTGTTTTGCACACTTAAGACGGTCGCAGTATCTATGTCCCTCACGTCGACCCAGTACTTTAATAGCAGCCGTCCTATATAGAAAACCGTCTTTGTTGTCCAGGACGTGGTTTATTGGCAGTCCCCTTTGAGCACTCTCCCGAGGAGCATGAACTGATCAGAAACACACTGTGCACTGTTGAAGCCCTTCACGCTATGGGCTAATCCAGGACCCGATCCTAACCTAGCTGTCTTCGAATCACTGTCGAATAATCAATACGTCATCGTTAAAGGTTGAATTTCTACGAGCTCGTCTCATGTCGCGGTCCAGAAGTAAGACGAACTTACATACTGGTGAGGTATAAATGAAGACACTTAATAAGTGAGTGAGTGGGGTTTAACGTCACTTTGAACAGAATTCTAGTTGTATCACGGCGTGTGGGCGTACAGTACAAAGTGATGCAGGCCTCAGACGTTTACCACTATGGTGACACCTACGAGCACGGGTATGGTGCTGACAAACCAAGAAACTTAATCGAGGCGAACCGGGATTTCCATCACACAATGATAGGTTTATGGATTGCCCAAGGGCCGCGGGACACTCAGGGAAGACAGTTATGTTAGAACCTCGTCTGGAGAATATGTATACATGTTGTTTCATGCTTCACATGACGATAAGAATATTATGTTAAAATATGTAAATGTTCCCCGATTTTTTGTTTAGACAAACAATAACTGCTTGTGGCATCAGCTGTTGTCAGAAATATATATTTACTAAACCTTTTACCCTATCTAAATTTACGTGTTCCTCCTATGTCTATACCCCTATATATACAGGTATACGACTAATATCACAATGATATTTGACTCATGTTGTGCTTGATACTCGACTTGTGTCTGAAATCGTCTGGGAATATCGTTCACGAAAATTATGTTTTTCCTTCTCTCACACAATTTGTATAAATATTTAGTCAATTACAAAGCAGTGGGTAATGGACCTATCCTGAAAACAGTTAAAGTAATGTGTTCATGACAACATGCAGGCATGTATAAGAAGTACATTACAGTGATGATTCCATTATATGAACAGGAGAAGAATCACTACAACACGAACATCAGTTGAAAGCTACGAGCAGGGTTAAACGAAATTACATGTTGAAATGTAAGATAGTATGAGCACTCTAAAAGTAATAATGTCTCTTTGACATTCATGGATGGCTATTATGTTCCAATCATGAATGAAATATAAAACTTAAAATAAAGTAGCACATCGAGATATAATGTTTCCATATTTATTGATTTTTCCCTGCCTCGAATACTGCTGCATAAGATTAAAGGTATTATATGTCTTTCTGAATAAACTATATCTGTCACTCTACATACCTCTCTGTTCTCTGCTCAGAGATTTAATGATTATATTGTAACAACTTGGGTTGATGAAGATGCTAGATTCCCCATCCCTCTATGGAATCACCACCGAAACATTGGACCTCGCACGAACAATAATCTGGAAGGCTTCCACTACCGACTGAACAAGTCTCTGCCACATCATCATCCAAACATTTATCGTTTTGTTGAACTGATCAAGCAGTTTGAGAAGTCTGAATCTGCCAAGATGCGTCAAATTGACTTTGGTGCTGCTCCCCAAGGCAGAAAGCCAGTGTATCGCGAGAAGGAAAACCGACTCATCAGATTGTGGGACCAACTCCAAGTAGGTCAGAAAAAATGTTTACAGTTTCTGGATGCTGCTTGTTATCTGTATCCAACTGACCACTAAGTGTGAAACTGCAAATTATAGGTCATTGATGATGATATGTGCTATGATGTATAGATGTGCTATGCTGAGGAGTATTAAAAGATTATTAAAAGTATTAAAAGTTGTAATTTTGTGTTTCTTGGATCATTCCACTTTAATTGTGGGTATTATAAAGGTATTTGTTGGTGCAGTCAACCATACCATATGTTGTTTTAACCAGTATGACTAATGGGCCGTATGACTAATGGGAGGACACCTGTATGACAACAATTCAATATAGTATTGCCAATTACTATCCGAACTGCGATCTCTGTGTGTACAACAATAGCGTCAGGTGTGAATGTTGAAAACTTCGTTTGCTTTATTGTGGTCGAATGCCATCCAATTAGGATGTGGTTGCTATTGACTGCTGAAATGCGTTGTATTTGATCAGTGGCTAGCTTAATTATTGAGTTAGCAGCGTGGATCAATGCTCAACCTTGTGAAGAACCTCTCTGTATGACTACCCTCTGTAGACTGTATCTCACCTGTAACAATAACGTAACACTCGAGTTTAATATTGCCTTTTTTCAATTTCACATATAGTGGTTATTATTTGTTTACATTTAAACATTTAGTATGGGTTTTTTATTATTCACAAGGTATTTGATCAGTCACACTGGGGTTCTCTGGTAGTGGGACGTTTCTGACTACACACACGAACCGGATTTACGTTCGGTATTCCAAGTAATCGTTCAAAAACACACATTGTCTTTATTTTATTTCGTCGTATAAACGAAACTGAGCCGTCAGCGGTGATTTTGTTCGTGGACCATGGGGTCTCTGTAAGAGATTCGTAGTGATACTGAAACTATTAAACTTGTTTTTCCCAGACCGAGCATCGATTGCTTAAAGACCGCCAAGATAAGTTGAATTACTGCTGATTGTTGCGTTAAACATATTTCTCTCACCCACTCCTCACAATCACCCTCACCTTACAGTAGATCTGAGCGATAAAAGACAAATGTGATTGAAACTGTCTTTAAGTCATAAATATGACCCTGTAGTACGCATAAAAAAAAGTGAAAGGGTTTTCACAATCTTCCAAGATTAGCTTTTCTTTCACATCCTCAAGATACCCATGGTAGGTACATTTGAAGACACCCGAGTGCGTCCCCTAGCAACGGTTACTGAGGAACAATGATTTTATTAACACTTTCAATTATACAAGTATATCACTGGCACAATTCGAACCTCAATGATACAACTACCACGTCACGAATGCAACAAGTACGTCACTGATACAACTAGTACGTCACTGATGCAACTAGTACGTCACTGATGCAACTAGTACGTCACTGATACAACTAGTACGTCACTGGTACAACTAGTACGTCAATGATACAACTAGTACGTCAATGATACAACTAGTACGTCACGAATGCAACAAGAACGTCACTGATGCAACTAGTACGTCACTGATACAACTAGTACGTCACTGATACAACTAGTACGTCAATGATACAACTAGTACGTCACGAATGCAACAAGAACGTCACTGATACAACTAGTACGTCACTGATACAACTAGTACGTCACTGATGCAACTAGTACGTCACTGATGCAACTAGTACGTCACTGATACAACTAGTACGTCACTGATGCAACTAGTACGTCACTGATGCAACTAGGACGTCACTGATACAACTAGGACGTCAATGATACAACTAGTACGTCACTGATACAACTAGTACGTCACGAATACAACAAGTACGTCACTGATACAACTAGTACGTCACTGATACAACTAGTACGTCACTGGTACAACTAGTACGTCAATGATACAACTAGTACGTCAATGATACAACTAGTACGTCACGAATGCAACAAGAACGTCACTGATGCAACTAGTACGTCACTGATACAACTAGTACGTCACTGATACAACTAGTACGTCAATGATACAACTAGTACGTCACGAATGCAACAAGAACGTCACTGATACAACTAGTACGTCACTGATACAACTAGTACGTCACTGATGCAACTAGTACGTCACTGATGCAACTAGTACGTCACTGATACAACTAGTACGTCACTGATGCAACTAGTACGTCACTGATGCAACTAGGACGTCACTGATACAACTAGGACGTCAATGATACAACTAGTACGTCACTGATGCAACTAGTACGTCACGAATACAACAAGTACGTCACTGATACAACTAGTACGTCACTGATACAACTAGTACGTCACTGATGCAACTAGTACGTCACTGATACAACTAGGACGTCACTGATACAACTAGTACGTCACTGATACAACTAGTACGTCACGAATTCAACAAGTTCGTCACTGATACAACTAGTACGTCACTGATAATCTAGTACGTCACTGATGCAGCTAGTACGTCACTGATGCAACTAGTACGTCACTGATGCAACTAGTACGTCACTGATACAACTAGTACGCCACTGATGCAACTAGTACGGCTCTGATACAACAAGTACGTCACTGATACAACTAGTACGTCACTGATGCAACTAGTACGTCACTGATGCAACTAGTACGTCACTGATACAACTAGTACGCCACTGATGCAACTAGTACTGCTCTGATACAACAAGTACGTCACTGATACAACTAGTACGTCACTGATGCAACTAGTACGTCACTGATGCAACTAGTACGTCACTGATACAACTAGTACGTCACTGATGCAACTAGTACGTCACTGATGCAACTAGGACGTCACTGATACAACTAGGACGTCAATGATACAACTAGTACGTCACTGATGCAACTAGTACGTCACGAATACAACAAGTACGTCACTGATACAACTAGTACGTCACTGATACAACTAGTACGTCACTGATGCAACTAGTACGTCACTGATACAACTAGGACGTCACTGATACAACTAGTACGTCACTGATACAACTAGTACGTCACGAATTCAACAAGTTCGTCACTGATACAACTAGTACGTCACTGATACATCTAGTACGTCACTGATGCAGCTAGTACGTCACTGATGCAACTAGTACGTCACTGATGCAACTAGTACGTCACTGATACAACTAGTACGTCACTGATGCAACTAGTACGTCTCTGATACAACAAGTACGTCACTGATACAACTAGTACGTCACTGATACAACTAGTACGTCACTGATGCAACTAGTACGTCACTGATACAACTAGTATGTCACTGATGCAACTAGTACGTCACTGATGCAAATGGAACGTCACAACTAGTACGTTACTGGTAAAACTAGTGTGTCACAGATACAATTAGTACGTCACTGGTCCAAAAGTACGTCACAGATGCAACTATTATTATTACCAATTTAGTTATCCAATCGTTATCCTTACTGTTAGTCCGATGGCGGTTACACGATAGATGCTGAAGCCACACACAAAACCTTCACCAAAGTCTTTGTGTCACCAGAATTCGTTATACGTGTGTCAAAAACGTGGTATACGTGATTGTCCGAGCTGGAAGTTCGTGTAATCCCTGACCTTTTCAGTCTCATGGTGTAAAAGTCCACTCAGCTCTTAAACGCCCATACAACCTGGTACTGACACGTTCAACTAAATAGTATACTCGTATGCGCATCCAAGTCTAAAGATGTGCATCGCTAGTGAAGGAAGATGATAAGTACGTAAGAAGTGAACTGCTGTCTTTTGAAGGTTTCGAGATACAAGTGATATTCGTGTGCAGCAGACAATAAGTTGTTAGGTGAAGTAAAATGGGGTTAAACGTCGCGTTCAAGATTATTATTATAGTGCGTGTTTGCTTGCGTGCATGTTTGTGTGCGTGCGTGTGCTAGTACGGACTAATGCCGATTTTATAGTGCTAGCCCACTGAGATAACATGCCGCAGTTTAACATGAATATCCCATTCACACACAGTATAATGACTCCGAGCCGACTATTTCGTGTTTTAGATCCTTAATGCAGAGCGCCAGGCAGGGTAACAAAAATACAAATCTTTTAACGTCTTTTGGTTTGACGCGGCCGGGGATCGAACCCACGACATTTCGCTCTTCATGCAGACGTTCTATCCACTAGACCAACCATGGCCGTCGGATAATAAATGGAATATTTTAGTCTGAAAATGTTTACACTAAAACATGGATTCCCATCTTATCTTAAGGCTTTGACGTCAAATGTATTCCATCGTTTGTCGATGTCAGCTTCGTAATATGGGCATATTTTTTTGGGTTTTATCATTACTCTGATAGAAACTAATTTGTATTATCACGATATAACGCAATGAAGTTGCCTGTGAAATTGGCTCCCTGACACTAATCACAAGTGATGTGTGTTTAATCGACCAAAGACATGTCATTTCGAGGTACAGCTGTACGATTTGATTCATCAGTAATGTGAGCATCATGAACTCCAGGTCCAGGAAATAGGCCTGTCCTGGAGCCTCTGGCACATCCTTATTCTTCTGGGAATTACCATTGAAAATAATACACTTGTCTCCGAGAATCTTCTCCTCTCAATGGTATTATCACACCCCCTTGGTGGTACGAAAAGCGCGTGGTAATGCGACATTTGAATGTGCATTTAAGACCACGTTATTTCCACAAGACGTTATTGTGACAAGAGTCAATACAAATCAAACACAACGCCGTTTGGTGGTCCTAATCACAGAGACGTTTAGATTGACTCCATAGATATCACGTGTTTTATGGTTATAGCGGGAAATAATTGCTGTCTTCGAGGGCAGTAACTCCCACTTTGCACTGACGTTCATCATTTGAATATGTAGGTCTATAGACTCGCAATAAATGATTCGATTCTTTGTGAAATAGTTCCATCGGTATAAGAAGGTCTCTGTGAAATAGTTCCACTGTGGTTAGTTGTTCTCTCTTAAATAGTTCCATCGTGTTTGGTAGTGTCTTGTTGAATATTTCCACCAAGCTGGATGGTTCCTTGGGAAATAGGTCCATCGTGTAGGTAGTTCCTTGTAGAACAGTTCCGTCATGATGGGTGGTTCCTGTGGAATAGCTCAATGGTGAAGGTAGTTGTTTATGAAATAGTTCCGTCATGGTGGGTGGTTCCTGTGGAATAGCTCCATGGTGAAGGTAGTTCTTTGTAAAATAGTTCCGGCATGATTGTTGGTGCCTGTGTAATAGCTCCATGGTGAAGGTAGTTCTTTATGAAATAGTTCCGTCATGATTGGTGGTTCCTGTGTAATAGCTCCATGGTGAAGGTAGTTCTTTGTAAAATAGTTCCGTCATTTCCTAATTTGACGCATCAGTGACAACAGTGATGTCCGATGCATTTCCCTATTTTGACTTGCACTAAATGTTCCCGTTCTTCCAGGTTCACAATTGACTTCTTTGCATTCTTTGTGAAGTGCGTCACCGGCGGAGCAGTCACCGTTTCGCTAGCACGTGGTATCATCACTAGTTGCTAGTGATTCATTAACACGTGCTCATGATATATTCGGAATTGTTAATCGACTCAGCTCTTAAAAAATAAATTTATGAATATGGAAAGGATTTTGTCGCTTTTATGATAAAATACAATATCGCGTATGACTCTGAACTTAAAACCAGCAGAATACAACCCCCATGTTTCAGTCTTTTCAACTATTAGTGCACAGGTGTTCAAATACTATTGAGTACGAACTTTGTGTTACACGGGTTAAAGAAGGATACATGAATGTGTGGTATTGCTTTGTGTATCACTCAAACTGTAACTATTTGCACCGGTACAGACGTTGGGAATTCATACCTACAACACTTCGTTTTCCGCTATCGGTGACTGTGTGCAGTGGCTGATGGTGTTCGATAGCCAACGAACGTGAGTTGATGGTAATATGAGGACATGAACCTCAAAAGAAATAACCGACCCCTGTGGTGTATATTATAATAACACAAAATATCCTCAAGCTATATGTCATTAAGTCTTTAAATGGCATTTAGAACTGATACACATAAAGAAGAGAATTTATGTATGTAAGCTTCTTTATTATGACGAAACACAACGTTTCGGAGGATATGCTTACTCCTTCAACAGGTGAATGAATGCTATGAGGCAGAGAGCATCTATATATATACGTTGTGCTTCTTCATAATAAAGAAGTTGACATCCATTAATTTTCTTCCTTATATGTCATTACATTAATAATTAGTACGAGAGAATCCTCCGAGAATAATGACTTAATTTTCACTCTCTGTTGTCAACCAACTTTCCTGAATAGGCAGTATGTCTTCCGATTTGGAATACGAGAATAAATGTATGATGAACTATATAATACACCACGGAAATTTCAGGGTCATTGTTAGAATCATCAAGGTACTTGTCATCAAAACCGTTTCAGGAACAACATTAATGCGTTGCCTTCTGTAGCAAGTAAATATGTTTAATTTACATCAAGTAGGTGCCCTAACTATTCAACACATGCTAATTGCCCTCAACTGCTAGCCAACCTATGTCTTATTTGATGTATGTCCAGTAGAGAACTGGTTATCATTGTGCATACTGGCCTTTAGTCAAACTTGTGAATTGATAAAAGAATATATAAAATATATGCAGTTATTATTATATCAATTAACGATTGACTCATGATAGTATTTTGCGGTGTCACAGCAGCTCGGTACATTGATTAAGTCTTGAGACCACACGCCATACCTCATTTGGCACGTCGCCGCAACCACGAGTTTCAGCATGATAACGCCCATGCCCACACTGCGAGAGCAACAAGAGACTTCCTCCAGCAGAATGGCATCAGAACCATGCAGTGGCCTGCCCTTAGTCCCGATTTAAATCCCATTGAGCACCTGTGGGATGAGATTCAAAGACGGCTGAATGACGTCCGACCAAGGCCGACAACTACAGCTGAACTGCGTCAAGCATTCCTCAGAGTGTGGGCTCAAATGCCTATGACCTTCATCAACCGCCTCATCCATTCCATGTATCGATGTTGCACGGCTGTCATCAATGCACATGGCGGACACACGAGATACTGACTTGTGATGCCATTTTCTAGTGTTGTGTTTCACTTTAAGAACATTTGACACTTTAATTTCAACCTTGATGATCAGTTTTGCCAAGTTTCATCTTTTTTAATATGTCTCAAAGTATGTTTACCGTGTCTCATATTTCTAGCCATGGTTAACGTTTCTTTTTCAGTTCAGTATATATGTCTCAGTGCATTCAATGTGAACAGTTTTTTAGGCAGGCGTAGTGCATGAAACTGACTTGGCATCCATGTGCGAAATCGAAAATTAGTTAGATTACTAAAAGTTCTATCGGGTCTACTGTTTTGGTTCTGACGCTGTGGATTCCTTCAAGGGACGGAGTATGTGGGTGGTGAGATGCACTTAATCCGACATGTCTGACTCTAGTCCAGTCAATACCAACCCATTTGGATTGCGTACTTATGCCACCGGGGATTGTGTTGCCGAGGCTACCCTTGTTCTCTTCATCTTCAACCTTCTTCCTGGCCTCACTTAAATGGTGTTTTTCTCTGTCTTGAGCCCGCAAACATTACTTTTAGTTGTGTCTATTTTGGATGATGTATCCCTCAGCTTGAGGACCACTATCGTTTTGTGCCACTGTGACGGGAATACCAGTAGAAGATGTTGTGACAAGTTAATTACTGCATTTGCATATGGCTATTTTTTGTTTGATGTAGCTTTGCCAATTTTAGTGTCTATATTATTTTGTTTACCGTTTGCGTTGATGTTGAGATGTCCAAGAGGTTCCTGTCCAAGTTTATTGATTCTGTCCAACAGGGTTTTTTTCTCATTTGTCCCTAACTGAAATCTGGGACTCAATTATGTACGCCTTGATTCAGTGTCTTTCGACATTGTGTGGGTTCTTTGATATTGCTCTCTCTTGCGTGATAGTTCATTGTTAAGTTTCAACTATTTCATTTCCTTCATCTGCAGATCACTAGCCTGTGAGACACATTGTTTTAGGTGAACGATATGACTTAATAGATCCTACGTCTCGCCTGATCTGACGTCTTTGTGTCTATGATATTGATTCATGTCGACCTCGATGCTGTCCACTGTCGCTGCTGAGAGAACGTATTCGGTTAATGCTGGTGCTCGAGTTACGGAGTTATTTGGTTCGGAACTCGAGACCCTCTGTCTTGCCTTCAATATGATGAAATACATAATACGAATCTTGAGGCTATTTTTCCCGTATACTTCGATCTATTTAATCCGTCTTTAAAAGGTAATCTTGCTGGGAATATTTTTCAAGTCTTGTGCATTGTCAGATAGACTTTCTCTAACATGACTTACATTTTTTACACACACAGACACACACACACACACACACACACACACACACACACACACACACACACACACAAACACACACACACACACACACACACACACAAACACACACGCGCGCGCACACACAAACACACAAACACACAAACACACACACACACACACACGCACGCACACACAAACACACAAACACACACCCATGCAATGCATGTCGATACCCCATTATCCACACACAAACACACACATGCAATGCAAGTCGATATACAGTCGATACCCCGTTATCCCGAACCAAGTGGGGCCGTGTTGTCAACTCTAGACATTCGAACACACACACATGCAATGCAAGTCGATATACACAATGTACAGTCGATACCCCGTTATCCAGAACCAAGTGGGGCCGTGTTGTCAACTCTAGACATTCGAACACACACACATGCAATGCAAGTCAATATACACAATGTACAGTCGATACCCCGTTATCCAGAACCAAGTGGGGCCGTGTTGTCAACTCTAGACATTCGAACACACACACATGCAATGCAAGTCGATATACACAATGTACAGTCGATACCCCGTTATCCAGAACCAAGTGGGGCCGTGTTGTCAACTCTAGACATTCGAACACACACACACATGCAATGCAAGTCGATATACACAATGTACAGTCGATACCCCGTTATCCAGAACCAAGTGGGGCCGTGTTGTCAATTCTAGACATTCGAGATAACGATGCATGAACATTATCTAGTAAAGCATTCGGGACTGGAGAATAAGTTTGAGATATCGACGCGTTCGAGTTATGAACAAAATAAGGCATCGCAAGCGACGTAATTATGAACATTCATATTGCGGTATGGTTTAATAATACTTGTTATTCCTTGTTTGTTTGCTTGTTGGTTTGTTGTTTAACGCCACACTCAGCAATATTCCAGCTGTATGACGGTGGTCTGTAAATAATCTAGTCTGGACCAGACAATCCTGTGATTGATATCATGTGCATCGAATTTGGATCGATGACATACATCAACCAAGTCAGCGAGCCTGGTCCAGACTCGATTATTTACAGACAGACGTCATATGGCTGGACTATTGCTGAGTGCAGCGTAAAACAACAAACCAACCAACCAACCAATACATAGCTGGAATGTGCATATAAGAACAAGATCTGATAACATTGTTCATGAAGTAAAGTACATTAATTAAATAAGATTTTTTCGATTGTTTTCAGTAAAATACATTTCAAGCGACATTGGTGCATCTGTAGTAATAAGTATATATTTCGCACTCTGTTGACAACAACTATGACACGTCTGAAAAATTCGTGCAACAGATTTCAAGGTCATGAAGCGATTTACACACGTGGTGATGCTGTTCAACCTGGACATGTGAAGATTGACCTGGCTCTATACACTCCAATTGTGCTTCTCTAATTGATAATCATCCAATGTATGTAATCTATGAAAAACAAATATTTCCAGAAACAATATGATCGAAAAAGGTGTATACTTAACTGGACGTCACATGTCCTATAGGTATTACACATGAGAAGACAGTCAAAAGAGATCTTGAGAAGTAAAGATAACTGTGTTGAATTTCATATCGCAATGTGTTTCAGTAACCTCTTGTCGAGTCCAATAGACTCAACCAGATCTTAATTTACACCATTCGCTTGGATGACACGCTCAGGTTTGTTATCATAGCTTTTATCGCATCGTGGCAGAGATGCCGATTCCGCATGGACGTTTGAAACTGATGCGATGTAATCATTAATAACCTTGGTCTTTCCACAGTCTGAAGTTACACCTACTAAAACCGAGTCACCATTTCTAACGGGGAAATAATTGATGAACCTGATGCTTTTGTAAAAGAGCAAACAATTCTAAAGGAATATAATTCACCCCGTCGTGTGTTGAACAAACACTTTATGATCGCATATAAAAAGATTCTTGAGATTGCTCAACTTATTCCCATGTACATTAGTTCTATTTAATTTCCTGACAGTTTTCATGGAATTTCCCTCCGAATATCACTTTCAAACCAATCCTTTTTCATCCATAAATTCTTATCCTTACTTAATCCTTTACGTGATTAAAATACGTCACAGACAATGGCAGGGATGCATGGGGAGGGTTGGGATTTAGCGCTGGGGTGTCTCTGAGAATTTGATTCTTTTTTCTCTAGATAAAGGATACTACCCTTTTATATTTGACCCCAAAATAATATATCAATTTCTTACCATACAATGTGTCCTTCGTAAAAAGGTAAATCGTTTAAATAAACTATATTCTTTGCACGAAAAGATGTCAAGGGAAGTTGTAAGATATACTGTCTAAAACATGTTCATATCAAGAATTGGAGATTCACACACAACCAATAACACATAGATGAACACAGTACTGTGTTTGAAATGGTCACAATTCAGAATAACATGTCATACTAACCACAAATATTATATAATACGTAGAATTGAATATGCGGAGTTCCCATTAATTTCAGTTTGTGAGCTCAGGCGCAGGTAAATCAACTGAAGGAAATTGGATAATTTTTATTTAACAATTATTTAACGATATAGGGGCATACATATACCTGAAGCTTAATGAATTAGACCTCTTGGACAAATCCCCGTGTTTCGATTTTGCCTAGGACGGTAGCCCTTGGGGATGCCTACTTTTACCCTTTATGTACAAGCCTACCCCCAAATTTCACATAGATGTCATCTCCTAGGACGCCCAAAATTTCTAAACAGTTCTCGGGGAACTTCAGATGGCATTTGAGTGAGTGAGTGAGTGAGTGAGTGAGTTGGGTTTAACGCCGCTTTGAACAGTATTACAGTTATATCGCGGCGTGTAAGCTTAATGTGGGAAGAAAGCCCGAAGTGATACAGGCCTCAGACGTTTACCACTTCGGTTAAACCCACGAGCACGGGTATGGTGCTGACAAACCTAGAAACATAATCGGGACGAACCGGGATTCGAACCCACAATCATAAGTTTCTGGCGTGCCAAAGGGACGCAACTCTGCACAGCGAATCGCGGTGCCTTAGACGACTGGGCCAACCGTGCCCCCTGGTATTTGAAATAATGTGACAGCCTCAGATAACCTATGTATACTTGAGATAACATATAACACGAAACAGACAATTAGTGGAAACAGTAACAGTTCAGCAAGGTTTTAGTAGCCATAACAGATCTTCAGTTAATATTTCATTGCTATTCTTGTGGCATTTCAATGTACATAATAATCAACGACTTCAATGTCAAAAAATGCGACTGACGGGATAGGGTGGTCAGGCTCGCTGACTTGGTTGATGCATGTCATCGATCCAAATTACGTGGATCGATGCTCATGATATTAATCACTGGATTGTCTTGTCCAGACTCGATTATTTACAGACCGCCGTCATATAACTGGAATATTGCTGAGTGCGGCGTTAAACAAACCAACCAACCAATCGTTTCTAAATAAATCGAAAATACAGGTATTCCTTTTCCAAACATAAAAAAATAGTTTTAGATATATTTACTTATATCTGGCTTTGTTTTGTTTTTGCTATAAGGACATTATTATCTACATTGGAATAAATAAATAACCGAATGAATAATTAAGAGTAACACATGTCCTATCCCCAAATTCCACATGAATGTTATCTGCGAGCAAGTATTTCACGTATTGTTGGGTTTTTTTAAACTTCAGAGAACATTTACTTTAAGTCTTGATATATTATCCTGAACCTTAACGGTGTCTTTGGTCTCCACGTTTAGTGACAAATGACCCAATAGATGAAAGAATGAAAGTTGGTCATGTGGGATAGTGGTCTTCAAAGTTGAAAAATTAAATCTTCTGACAGAACTGTACTTGGTTCTCTTAGATTGCAGAAGTTCGAACAAATCCTTTGAGCTATTGAGAATTCCCATGGTATTAATTCCACTTGTCTAAAAGATTTTCTGTGAATATAAATAAAGACCTTCCTTGAGACAGGGATTTGGTGGTACATTTTCCGAACCCTCTCTGTTAGCCTGGATGTGTATGGAGCTTTGGAATCCACTACAGAAGAGGAATTGATATGTCTTCAGGTTTTAGCGTCTAGCCCAAACCTACTTGGTGCGTGGCTTTGGCATATTTCAATCCAGTTAACATAATGGCCTTGCATATCCCAACGTTTTTGACCAAACAATTAACGTCATGCATGCATGTAATGGTTATTTTATTTGAGTGACTGAGTGAGTTGGGTTTAATGCCCTTTTGAACAGTGTTCCACTTATATCACCGCACGTCAGCTTAATGTGGGAGGGAATCACGAAGTGATACAGGTCTTAGACGTTTACCACTTACCGCGAAACCAACGAGCAAAGGTATGGTGCTGACAAACCTTGAAAAACATAATCGGCGCGAACAGGAATTCGAATCAACAACCATAGGTTCCTGACGTGACCAAGGGACGCAACTCTGCACAGCGAATTGCAGCGCCTCAGGCGACCTGGACACAAGCGTCTATGCTTGTCGTAAGAGGCGTCTTACGGGATCGGGTGGTCAGTCTAGCTCACTTGGTTGATGCACGTCATCGTATCTCATGATGTCAATCACTGGATTGTCAGGTTTAGACTCGATCATTAACAGACCGCAGCCATATATCGGTGTTAAACAACAAACACACAAACAAACAAACAAACATATGCTTCGACAGCTTTCATTTCACAGCATGTCGTTTTTATCTGATTGAGACTACTGCAGCCGCAATTTTCTTTATTGGACGTCCTCTGATTAAAGAAATTTTCCATTACATCAGATAGCAACGTAGGTATACTTTCTTATCCTTCATTATTTATTATTTAATTTTAGTAAAAACCAGTGATCGTCAGCCTGCTTCCACAACACCTATCCTCACAACATATTGAAGTATTCCTACTGTGAAACTTTTGTGATTCGAAACTTAAAGTCAGACGATTTTCAAAATGCGCGATCGCGCTCTCAAACATGCACGGTAATCTTCCAATTCCAAGCAGTTAAGAAACCACCAGATGCCAGGTTTAAAAAAATGTGGGAAATACACAGACAAATACTTTTTACCTTGGAAATGCAACCGAATTATGCCCGGTCTTCTAGGCAATTAGCTGTTCATCTTCTCCACAGTCCTAAAGCCGAGTTGCTGTTGTTGCTCTGGGGGCGGAGATTTGTGTAAAATCCACACACCCCAACGGCCTTATAGAGACGGGTAACAGTTGACCTAAGTGAATGAATTCCAACGGCTTCATCAGGACAACAAAACCTTGCCTGCAGTGTATCGTAACGGGCGCAAATAGAAGGCGTCCCACTTTCCATGTACTGAATTGTTTGATAGGTGTTACTTGGAGTGAATGAGTGAGTTGGATTTAACACCGCTATTAACATTATTCCAGTTATATCACGGCGTGTCAGCTTAATGTGGGAGGAAAGCCCGAAGTGATGCAGGCCTCAGACGTTTACCACTTCGGTGAAACCCACGAGCACGGGTATGGTGCTGACAAACCTAGAAACATAATCGGGGCAAACCGGGACTCGAACCCACAATCATAGGTTTCCTGCGTGCCCAAGGGACGCAACTCTGCACAGCGAATTGGGCGCCTTAGACGACTGGGCCACCTGTGCCCCCGGTATTACTTGGAAGTTGACGGATGACAAAGTAGACACAGTTTATGGATAACAACTTCTTTAATTACTTTAAAGGCGACGTTTCGGTATAGATCTTGGTTGACTACGGTTTAGGATCTCTACCGAAACGTCGCCTTTACAGTAATTAAAGAAGTTGTTGTCCATAAACTGTGTCTACTTTGTTTCCATGTTCTGGTATGAAAATTTTCATTAGTTCATTCAGATGACCAAACATAGTACAGCGTATTATATTCGTATTGCTTTAGATGTATTTACGAATTAAACTGTCAACTAAAATCATCCAATATATGTTTATCAGGTGCATATTACGTTACACGGAGACAGGTGCAACTCCAATGGTAGGAATCATATTGAAGCGTCGCATTGGAACTACTGGTTCGTTTTCACGATTTTGTTGTGTGAGACTGATATTTACCCCAAGGCTGTTCTAATACATGCATGTGTTTGTCACGGATACTATTTGATAGTGATTCATAACCAAATGCTCATGACATAGTCGGCATCGTACAATCGACTGTTTTTTAGATATTTCTTATGAATATGGAAAGGGTTTTGTCGCTTTTGTTTGCATTACATAGTTTAGTGTCTCATTAGAAAATAATCTGCTTAACCTGCCAATATTTTGACAATAATCATCTTAAGAGTTATCCGTGTAAAGTAAAGTTAAACATCTTGTACATAACAACTAAATCAGACTGATTACAAAATGTGTTCTGAGTCACAACAATTCATCACCACATTCCTACATACTGTCTCCGATACGGTCGTCAAAGAAAGAAAGCTTGACCTACTTACTATGACTCGTACACAAGTTGCCCTCCAATAGTTTTGCACGTACATTGCTCCGTTTCAAAACAATACATGGATTAATTTAATCCAAGAAGTGATGATAAATGTGACCTCCATTAGGCCCCCTTACGAATTCACGTGTGAAACTAATCTCTAGTCGTCCGATATTTCCCTTCACATAATGGAACAACTATGCTGAAGTGTTCGCAAAGGAAAATGAGCTTGTTGGTGGTTCCTGAAATTTGATTTATAACGGGACATTAGGGAAATGCAACAATCGTGTGCAGTGAACGTTCCTGTTTCCATCGTAAAATTATTACAGCCATGGCTCTCGTTCGTAGAAAACACGGTATCCCCTAGGGTCCAAGATGGATGTACACGATTTCACTTTGCTTTATCGAACTCTGGCTATTTCATCCACCAGTCCAGAGCAATGGCTTATTTAAGTCTTCGGTCTTTCTGACTTTTTTGTCTCGATGGACTTCATTTTTCTTTTCCACAAGAACACTTTGGTATTCCCACTGTAACAGACACACGTGACAGTTATTAGTATCCTGCCATTGTTGCCACCACCCATGGCTTGTAATTGAAACCTTGAAAATGTTTTTCTATATATCAAAGTTGTTTGTTTGTTTGTTTGTTTGTTTGTTTGTTGTTTAACGCCGCACTCAGCAATATTCCAGCTATATGACGGCGGTCTGTAAATAATCGAGTCTCGACCAGACAATACAGTGATTAATATCATGAGCATCGATCCACGCAATTGGGATCAATGACATGCATCAACCAAGTCATTGAGCCTGACCACCCGACCCCAAAGTTTTTTCACGAATTGTAACGCTCTATAACTTTCTATAAAGCTCCAGTGATTTATAGACACCTATACTTAAGATATTTGTTTTAACCCTAAATAATGTTGTGACTTGGATTCTGCGTTGTAGAATGTTTCATTTCACAATTGTTCTGTTGCTGCTAGGTTCTATTTGTACGTGAGTTCCAAACAAAAGGACAAATGTTTAATTCACAAATACTCATTTTGTTTCCATTATTTTTTTTATTTTTTTTTGTAAAATAGTATTGCTGTAATCCGGCAGTCTAAATCTTTCTCTATTGTCTATGGTGGTGCTGTGTTTGTGGTTTTATGTGCATACTAGTCATATGACATATCCATATGTGAACAACAGCAATAAAAGTGAATAACCACTACCATCTCAGTCAAATATCACTTTCAAAGGTAAAACTTGATGGTTTAAATTAACAAAAATCAATACACTCAAGCAAAGTTTGTTTAATAGAAATCTATTGCAAGGGATACAAAACATTATCAATAAGAATGATTGAATATAAAAATCAAATATAATGAAACCAGAACAAATTCATCACGATGAGCGCAACAGTCAATAGAATGAATGTCGAGGTTTAATGGCATGAAAATTGTGGAGCACCTGTTCATTCCAGCTATGCTGCATTGATCATTTGAATAGTGTCCAAAACAGGCCGGTAAGGTCGGTGAATTCTTGTGTTTGTAACTGAAGGGTAGCAAAAAACTTTTATCAGCAAAAACCTTTTCGGATGTTAGATTGTTATTTTTTAAGCTGCTAAATGGACACTGCTGCTCATAGGGCACCATTGTTAATATGTTTGGTTTGCTTTGTTTGTTGTTTAACGCCGCACTCAGCAATATGTGACGGCGGTCTGTAAATAATCTAGTCTGGACCAGACAATACAGTGATTGATATCATGAGGATCGATCCACGCAATTGGGATCGATGACATGCATCAAACCAAGTCAGCGAGCCTGACCACCCGATCCCATTAGTCGCCTTTTACGGCAAGCATGGGTTGCTGAAGACCAATTCTTCTCCGGCTCTTCACGAGTCTGTTAATATGAAAAATATCAACTTAATTGTTACACAAATGGGAGAGAGATGAGGTAAATCAACTGAATTGCATTATTTTTAGAGGCAGAGGAGTTACGACGTCACTACTTTTGATTCATCCACACATCAACAACCAGCCACACGATCACTAAACCTGTGGCCATGACCAGGGTTCAAGTAATGACACATAATCACTCGTGTTTCGATCAATATATATGTCAGCAAATAACAAGTCTTGAATATCACCCGAAACAGATTCCATTTGGCGTAAAGGGCATGAAAGCTGTGAAGATTATGTGAATGGAAATCAGTGATGACATCAGGTATTCGCTAAAAGGGTAAGCATGTCCTGCCGTACTGGTAGCAAACAACATTCACACAATTTGCATAATGAAATAAGTTTTTTATTGCCTGACGCCTCACAGCAGTACTCCTGCCTTGCGACGGCTGCCCCTAAACAAACCAGACAATACAGTGACACGTTAGTGCACTTACTGATTTTTTTGAACCTAAGAAAAGTGATATGTTAATTTTGAATTACATCTGCTGATTGTAGGTTGGTTGGTTTGTTTTATTAACGCCGCACTCAGCAATATTCCAGCTATATGACGGCGGTCTGTAAATAATCTAGTCTGGACCAGACAATACAGTGATTGATATCATGAGGATCGATCCACGCAATTGGGATCGATGACATGCATCAAACCAAGTCAGCGAGCCTGACCACCCGATCCCATTAGTCGCCTTTTACGGCAAGCATGGGTTGCTGAAGACCAATTCTTCTCCGGCTCTTCACGAGTCTGTTAATATGAAAAATATCAACTTAATTGTTACACAAATGGGAGAGAGATGAGGTAAATCAACTGAATTGCATTATTTTTAGAGGCAGAGGAGTTACGACGTCACTACTTTTGATTCATCCACACATCAACAACCAGCCACACGATCACTAAACCTGTGGCCATGACCAGGGTTCAAGTAATGACACATAATCACTCGTGTTTCGATCAATATATATGTCAGCAAATAACAAGTCTTGAATATCACCCGAAACAGATTCCATTTGGCGTAAAGGGCATGAAAGCTGTGAAGATTATGTGAATGGAAATCAGTGATGACATCAGGTATTCGCTAAAAGGGTAAGCATGTCCTGCCGTACTGGTAGCAAACAACATTCACACAATTTGCATAATGAAATAAGTTTTTTATTGCCTGACGCCTCACAGCAGTACTCCTGCCTTGCGACGGCTGCCCCTAAACAAACCAGACAATACAGTGACACGTTAGTGCACTTACTGATTTTTTTGAACCTAAGAAAAGTGATATGTTAATTTTGAATTACATCTGCTGATTGTAGGTTGGTTGGTTTGTTTTATTAACGCCGCACTCAGCAATATTCCAGCTATATGACGGCGGTCTGTAAATAATCGAGTCTTGAACAGACAATCCAGTGATTGATATCATAAGCATCGATCCACGCAATTGGGATCGATGACATGCATCAACCAAGTAAGCGAGCCTGACCACCCGATCCCGTAAGTCGCCTTTTACGACAAGCATAGTCGCCTTTTACGGCAAGCATGGGTTGCTGAAGACCTATTCTATCCCGGAATCTTCACGGGTCGCTGATTGTAGGTAACGAAAAACGTTTAAGACATATATAACATAAATAATGCTTGTTCTAATTCTTGTGTTAAAGTTATATATACAGCACAAACATGGCATTTGTAGTCATCTTTGATTATGTTTATGCTGAAAAGCAATTGAAACATCAGTCAGATGTCGGCAATATTAGCAAAATACACTTTGCAGTCTTGACGTTTTTAGCCTTTATCACCCTATGGACCATTCAAAGTTAAAACACGAATACCACTTATTGTAATTATAGTGAGAATCAACATGAATTATGCCCCAGTTACTCTGCATATTAGAAATGAGATCAACTGATCTACGTGTCTGTATCAGTCAGCCCATTTCTGGTGTCCCCCTCCGTGATATTGCTGGATTATTGCTAAAAGCGGCGTAAAACCAAAACTCAATCACTCACTCAAACATTTCAAATGATCGACTGTTCAAAAAAGTATTGTACCACATAATCCGAATAAAAGCATCAAAACCCTTTCCATGATCATAACAAATCATTGTCCATTGTACGATTTCGACTATATGTTTGCGAAAAGGTGAGCGTATTCTGCGCAATCTGTCACAAACACACGCAAAGGCAAGACTAGTATTTTACGTTTTTCACCTGTCCTCTATAAAACCGCAAGATTTAGTAAGGCCTTGAATGTTGTAACCCTGATCAAACAACTTTTGGGCAAGAAAGGTTTCGAAGTTGTCCCGCCCTGCATTAAGAGCATATAATGGTATATTGCCCAAAAGGATGTGAATGTTGACCTTTGGAGCGTTGAAGTCATCTATCTTATCACTCTGAATCTTTTATGCTTAGGTCCGAATATGAAACAAATGAGGTTATTATATTTCTAGTCCAAGTGGGTAAATCAGTGGAAGGAAAGTGGTTTTTAACCAATATAGGACCGGGGATACAATGATAATCCAAGCTGTACAGGCCTGGATTACCACATAAAGATACTCTGAAACTAGATTTCCATTTATGACCCGTGAAGATCCGGGGTAGAATAGGTCTTCAGCAACCCATACTTGCCGTAAAAGGCGACAATGCTTGTCGTAAAAGGCGACAAACGGGATCGGGTGGTCAGGCTCGGTGATTTGATTGATGCATGTCATCGATCCCAATTGCGTGGATTGATGCTCATGATATTAATCACTGGATTGTCTGGTCAAGAATCGATAATTTACAGACCGCCATCATATAGCTGGAATAGTGCTGAGTTCGCGTCAGAATAATAACCAACCAACCAATTGCGTGGGTCGATGCTCATGATATTAATCACTGAATCGTCCGGTCCAGACGAGAATATTTAACAGACTGCAATCATGTAGCTGGAATATTGCTGAGGGCGGCGTTAAACAACAAACCAACCAACCAACCATTCCTTGGCAACAAACAGTTGACGATAATTTTTGTCATTAATGGAGTTAAAAATGTCGAATGATTTATGATTACCATTGAAATTGTTTCGTCGCTTTTAACTATGCAAATTGACACCATTTACCTTGTCCCTGTCATGGGCTGCTTTGTTAATATTCTACGGAATCTGAAAACCAATTTGGCACTCACGTGCCTTGAATTTTGTCGATCAATCTTGATTAGTGTATGATAAATCACACGTAGCATTGAATGATAACAGCATACCCAATACGAACTCGTTATGTTTTTGTCAAGCACATATATATCTCACAGTTACTTAAAAAAACTATATGTCAAATGGGCATCTGTCACCGCAGTCATTTATCTGTTACAGCAATCTATCAAATATGAAACGTCAATGCCCTTCTCGATCATCCCGCGAAACAGATTCCATTGGGCGGAAAAGCAACAATTGCGGTGAAAATTATATGAATGGATCACTGATAGTCAGTGATAACACCAGGTGTTCGCAAAAAGAGTAACAAAGTGCTCGAATACCGGCAGCACACGCCACTTATACGATTTGCATAAAAAGGTAAGTGCTTGTTGCCTGACGCAGCACCGCTCTACTCCTGTCACGGCAATCCCGCAAGTTCATCGGTTACAGCAATATTAGTATAAAGACAATACAATCTGTTCATCTGTCAGCAATTCTGTAACAAATCCCATCACACGACCATCTAGACCAATAGAATGTTTACTGTCCTTCAAACCCATAAGGTATATGTCCACCAATACGGTCATGTTTCTGGGATCTGTCACGATTTTTCTGCTTGTTTCAGCGTCATGTGCACTTACCCAAAACACGTTACATAATGTCCAGTAGTGACTATCGGGGACACGGGGGGGGGGGGGGGGGGGGGGAGAGTGCAGTCGTCTAAAACGTCAGAATTCGCTACAAGTTGTGTCTCTTGGACATGCCAGGAACCTATGATCGTGGGTTCGAATCCTGTCTTGCCTACATTATGTTTCTAGGTTGTCAGCACCATGCCCATGTTCGTGGGTTTCACCACGTGGTAAATGTCTGAGACCTGCATCACTTCGGGCTTTTACGCCCACATCAAGCTTACACGCCGTAATATTACTGGAATACTGTTTCAAGCGCTGTTAAACCCAACTCATTCACTAGCTTAATCATTATTACTACCCCTTTCTCTTAAAATGTTTATGGTCTCAAAGATGCACATCAAAGTCGGACACATTAATGTATCTGTTTCAGCGAAATGGTCACTCACAGATTTGCCCTTGTTCGGTACTCAAGTTTTGTTTGGTGTTTGTTGTTTAACGCCGCACTCAGCAATATTCCAGCTATATGACGGCGGTCTGTAAATAATCGAGTCTGGACCAGACAATCCTGTGATTGACATCATGAGCATCGATACGATGACATGCATCAACCAAGTCAGCGAGCCTGACCACCCGATCCCGTTAGTCGCCTCTCACGACAAGCAAAGTCGGCTTTTATTGCAAGCATGGGTTGCTGAAGACCCATTCTACCCTGGATCTTCTCGGGTCGGTACTCAAAAAAAATATCTACTCTGTGCTATTTGTCCATTCATGGCGTCATCAGTACAATACCGGTACAGCTAACAATGGCTAGCCACCGCATACCAGATACACAAGGTCAAAAGAGCTAATAGTTGTGGTTTATGCAGGAAGCCCAATTCAATGGTGATCGAACGAGCAGAAGTAGCAGGAGAACTGCCGTCGTCTGAATGTGGATTAAACGTTCACATAAGCACCATGATGTTCACATTGACGTATGTCCCTCAATACTTACGCGCAGGGACTTGCTATTGATGACCTTAAAAAGTGTAATGAGGTGACAATACTTTGACCAAATAGTTATGCCCAAAATGTTGAAGCACTGGTCTTATTCTGTTGTTGCCGGGATATGGGAATTCATTCATTTTTGTTTCATATAAACGATACTAGGTTACATCTATTAACAACATAGTTACCTCCTATATACGACTATGATTACAAAAGCATATCTTCTGATTCTAAACTCACCCACACACCCTCCCACTCCCACACACCCGCACACCCTCACACACTCACACTCCCACACACATACACCCCCACCCACCTGGCCTCACACCCCCGCACACCCTCACAATCGCACACCCTCACACACTCACACTCCCACACACCCTCGCACACCCACACACCCTCCCACTCCCACACACACCTGGCCTCACACTCCCGCACACCCTCACACTCACACACACTCACACCCTCACACCCTCGCACACCCACACACCCTCCCACACCCACACCCACCTGGCCTCACACACCCGCACACCCTCACACTCACACACACTCCCACACCACACCCACACACACTCCCGCACACCCTCACACTCGCACACCCACACACACTCACACTCCCACACACCTTCACACTCCCACACACACTCACACTCCCAAACCCTCACACTCGCACACCCACACACACTCACACACACCTTCACTCTCCCACACACACTCACACTCCCAAACCCTCACACTCGCACACCAACACACACTCACACACCCACACACACTCACACTCCCACACACCCTCCCACACTCTCACGCTCCCAAACCCTCTCACTCGCACACCCACACACCCTCCCACACACTCATATACCCACACACACTCACACTCCCACACACCCTCCCACACACCCTCCCACACACTCACACTCCCACACACCCTCCCACACACTCACACTCGCACACACCCTCCCACACACACTCACTCTCCCAAACCCTCTCACTCGCACACCCACACACCCTCCCACACACTCACACTCCCACACACCCTCCCACACACACTCACACTCCCACACACCCTCCCACACACACTCACACTCCCAAACCCTCTCACTCGCACACCCACACACACTCCCGCACACTCACACTCCCACACACCCTCACACTCGCACACACCCTCCCACACACACTCACACTCCCAAACCCTCTCACTCGCACACCCACACACCCTCCCACACACTCACACTCCCACACACCCTCCCACACACACTCACACTCCCACACACCCTCCCACACACACTCACACTCCCACACACACTCCCGCACACCCTCACACTCGCACACACACTCACACACACCTTCACTCTCGCACACACCCTCACTCTCGCACACACACACTCACATTCGCACACACTCACACACTCACACTCACACACACCCTCACACACTCACGCACCCTCACACTCGCACTCCCACCTGGCCTCACACCCCCACACCCTCCAAACCACACGTCCACACTCTTACTCTCTCCAGTTCGTCTTCCTTCTAGGTGACTGCAAAACATCAGTACATGCTTCCACAGAATTGTTTTAGAAATAGGAAAGTAGGGAAACACATAAGTTGATTATCCGGTTGATAAGTGTGCAACGTCTTCGTCAACTATAGCTAGTTCTGGGTTTGGCCCGGACCACCACCAACTAGGTGATGATGTTTGCCGTGAAACTAAAAAAATCGATCACGCCTTTTCAATTCTCCGCGTATGGTCGACATATATACATTCAAAACGTCAGCACCGGAAGATAGTAAGTCAACAAAAGCGACAAAACCCTTTCCATATTCGTATTAAAGAGGTATAAAAGCAGAGTCGGTGGTAAGATTCCGACTCTATCATATTCATGTGTTTATGAATCACTACCTTATAATGACAACACCAGGACGTTCGCGAAAAGGTGAGCGTATCCTACCCCACGGTTAGCTCCCGCCGCAAACACGAGCAAACACAAATCAACTGTACGTTCACCTTAAAACACACGTTGACATATGGCACAAGTCCAAAAAGGGAGACCCGTGAAGATTCCGGGGTAGAATAGGTCTTCAGCAACCCATGCTTGCCGTAAAAGGCGACTATGCTTGTCGTAAGAGGCGACTAACGGGATCGGCTGGTCAGGCTCGCTGACTTGGTTGATGCATGTCATCGATCCCAATCGCGTGGATCGATGCTCATGATATTAATCACTGGATTGTCTGGTCCAGATTCGATTATTTACAGACCGCCGTCATATAGTTGGAATATTGCTAAGTGATGCGTTAAACAATTGCGTGGATCGATGCTCATGATATTAATCACTGGATTGTCTGGTCCAGATTCGATTATTTACAGACCGCCGTCATATAGCTGAAATATTGCTGAGTGCGGCGTTAAACAACAAACCAAACCAAATTAAAAAAGGGAATTGTATCGGACATCATTTGTGCCACTGATGCTTCCAATTGGAAATGCCCTCCTCATGTCCACCATGTAACATTTGGGAAGCTTTACTCAGGCCCAGAATATTGATCGAACACCTTCTGGGCAACACTCTGATGGCGCATTTTGAAATCTTGGTAGGAAGACCGTCCTCGATTATACCTTCAATGACACCAAAGGCTGGAGCTGCAGGAATATTGCTCGACAAGGGAAGTTGACTATTTGAAAGTTGAAGTCATCCCTCTTGTCATACAATCTTGCGGATAGTGTTTCGTCCTACATTTTTTTGTCTTAAGATAGACGATGATGATGTTGGCAGGTGTAACTACTCCGGTTTCAGATATATTTTCTCTTGAAAGCCTCCAACTTTCTTCGTGGCTTTAAATCGACCATGAGACGTGGGCAGGTGAAACAACCAACGGTTTCAGATATCTTTTGTTTTTCTCTTGATAAAAAAACAGAATATTTTAAATGCGAAGGCATAGATTACCTACCAATGATGTTGAAGCTGTGAAATCGAGGTAATTAATAATATATATATAAATATACACCTCTTATGTATCACTATTGAAATTTAGTCAGTGCTTGTTAAATGTCACCCAGGAAACCAATCTACAACATTCTAAACTGTCATGTAACTGAGACGACAATAGGCCGTAGTAATTCCCCCAAATTACTATAACCGTCTCCTTTCATCCATGTCGGACCAGTCATACTACAAATGAACCACTCAGCAGTTGATAAAGAGATACTGCTTTCAAATCACCTTGCATATCGCTTGTCTTTAACAATCATTCATTCACGTATCTCACGTGTAGTGTGGTATTGGTGCATGCAGTGTGGTATTGATACCTGCAGTGTGGTATTGGTGCATGCAGTGGAGTATTGATACCAGCAGTGTGGTATTGGTGCATGCAGTTAAGTACCGATCCGTGCAGTGTGGTATTGGAGCGTGCAGTGTGGTATTGGTGCGTGCAGTTTAGTACCGATCCGTGCAGTATGGTATTGGTGCGTGCAGTTTAGTACCGATCCGTGCAGTGTGGTATTGGTGCGTGCAGTTTAGTACCGATCCGTGCAGTGTGGTATTGGTGCGTGCAGTTTAGTACCGATCCGTGCAGTATGGTATTGGTGCGTGCAGTTTAGTACCGATCCGTGCAGTATGGTATTGGTGCGTGCAGTTTAGTACCGATCCGTGCAGTGTGGTATTGGTGCGTGCAGTTTAGTACCGATCCGTGCAGTGTGGTATTGGTGCGTGCAGTTTAGTACCGATCCGTGCAGTATGGTATTGGTGCGTGCAGTTTAGTACCGATCCGTGCAGTATGGTATTGGTGCGTGCAGTGTGGTATTGGTGCGTGCTGTGTAGTACTATTGCGTGCAGTGTGGAATTGGTGTATGCAGTGTAGTATTGATACCTGCAGTGTGGTATTGATACCTGCAGTGTAGTATTGCTGTGTGCAGTCTGGTATTGTTGTGTGCAATGTGGTATAGGTGCGTGAAGTGTGGTTTTAGTGCGTAAAGTATGGTATTGTGCGTAATGTAGTTGTGCGTACAGTGTTGTATTGATGCGTTCAGCGTGGTATTGGTACGTGCAGTGTGTTATAATTGCGTGCAGTGTGGTGTTGCTGTGTGCAGTATGATATTGGTACGTGCAGTAGGATGTTGGTACGTGCAGTGTGATACTGGTACGTGCAGTATGATATTGGTACGTGCAGTGTGATATTGGTACGTGCAGTGTGATATTGGTGTGTGCATAGCCTGACCGGGAATATCGTGACGCAGGAATGACGCGGGGGATCTGCTGCACAAACATTAAGCTGTGAACGAAACGGTGTCAAATGCAAAGACAAGTACAATAAGCACTGAAATGATGACAAGAGACATTGGTTTGCTTGAAGCGGAATGTACCCAGGTGTGTGTCGATGCCACAGCTAATGTTTCCCAAAGTGTGGTATCCCGGGTGTGGCAACATAACGTGACTAATTACACCGTCCATTGTACCCTTGTATCAAAGCTTTAAAATATCATAACTAATATAAGGGTAACCTTATTTTACAGGGCATCATCATTTGCTTCTGCAAACGATAATGTCCTGAAAAAGAGCGTTACCGTTATTATAGCTAAAATGGATGGAACTTGTTATCAAATAAAAGGAAACAACAATATCGGTTTTGAAACATTTACTGCAATCAACACGAATGTCACTGACCCACTTTTACGAATATGGAAACGTCATAAAACAAACCAGATCACGTCACCATAGAATGTGACGTCAGTATAGAATGTGACGTCACCTATCCCTATCCCTATGACGTCACCTAACACCGGGCGTGATAATGGCCCGTCGTCAAGCAATATGAGGGCATTATTAAGTTACAGTGGCCCGCACATTTCTGATAACACGCAGGCGGTTTATCCATTTTAGCTATAATACTAGTTGTAAGTACTGTCTGTGATAATGTAGTTATTGTACTGTCTACCGTCAACAAGTTTTAATAATTTATTATTATTATAAAACATTTTCAACCAATGATGTAGCTACAATACTTCCGATGTGATGTAAATTTTAATTCACTCACTCACCCACTCACTCCAGAATGCCTCAGGTGTGCGTGTATCAACACACACAGTACGTTATTTGAGTACCCCTCACCCGCATGCACGTAGGTGAACGTATAGATTGGGTTGGAGGGTTCACTGAGGTCTGGATGACCGGAGGTTAGTACTCTTCAGAGATGAGCCGCGGTTATGCCCAGACAACACAGACAGAAGGGAAAGAACATGGAGAAGAGTCTAGGAACATTTCTGATTCAGAAAACTGAGGACGATGACAGATATGGCGGAGGTTCCATTATGATATGGGATGGGATCTGCGTGCTCGACAGCGGGGTACAATAGGATACTAATGTACAGCGATGAAGTCATTCACCCTATTGTTAGGCCCTATTGTCGGATGTATTGGTTCTGGCTTTACTTTAATGGACGATAATGCAGGGTCTCAATGGGCTATGGTTGTCACACTGAACCTTAAGAAACAGACAATTTACAGGATGGACTGGCCTGCAATGTCCCTTTACTTACATCCCATTGAGCGTGTGTGGTGCTTGTTAGGAAGAGCTCTTTCAGCTCGTCCACATCAACCTCAGAATCCTGATAAGCTGCAGGATGCTCTTGAAGAGGAGTGGGAAGTCAGCTTTTCTGTGTCCTGCAATATTCTTTGATGTCATTAGTTTTAATGTTTGCAGTGAAGCACGCTCCTCAGTCAGCTATAACCGGTCATCTCACGTACAAGACGATGCCCCGGGGAATCGGTGTTGTGACGGTCCAATAAGGTACAGGTAGGTTATCAAAGACGCTAATGAATTCCCCAGTCCAAGATACCTACTAAATAACACACATTCTCCCACTATACCGTATACGAACAACAACTTTATTACATGCAATTAAATACACCAAAGCCTTGGGGACCGACCATTTCATATTCAGGGGAGAGCAGGGAGTAGGGGAGATGGGACACATCTTCGGTTCAGCCCCTCCATTTCTCCAATGTGAATCCCCACAACCGGAGAATGCTTCCAACCAAATATGGTTGATATCTATCTCTTAGTTCCAGAGAAGAATTCGTTTAAAGCAATATAGCCAAATTACCCCTATTTGGCCCCGCCCCTCAGCCACTTGGGGGGTCAGCCCCACCATTAGTACAATTTTGAATCCCCACCACCTAGGGATGCTTCCCACCAAAATATGGTTAATAACTATCTCTTAGTTCCAGAGAAGAAGTCGTTTAAAGCAATATAGCCAAATTTCCCATCACTTCGGGCTTTCCTCCGACATTAAGCTGACACGCCGAGATATAACTGGAATACTGTTAAAAGCGGTGTTAAACCCAACTCACTCAATTATCTTCTCCAACATTATATGTTCCCGATTTCTGACAACACGCTGCAAACCTGTCGTCGTCTTTATCCCCTCCATATCTAGACTACGAGCAAGCTAAACCCTGAACATGGGAAACAACAATCGTGTCAGCTGTCTTATTAGACTGAAGTGTTCTCTAACCAGCGTTCGTTGCATGAGTCACCACTGAAGTCTTAGGTGTCACATGGCGTCAAGATTGCTCAATTCCTAAGTTTCCTTTGACCTTATTCAGATACGTGGATAATCTTTTATCGAATTACGAAGAGGAAGCTATTGTGTAGGGCTGTGAAGAGAGTTTTCTAACAAAAATAATTATAAATCACTGTTTGAAAAAGATAAGCAGGAGTGTGGTTGTTTTTGTTCAGGCGCTTTGCAATATAACAATCTCGGAGTAATCGGCATGTATCAGTTATTGTAACCTATCTATGTCTGGCTAGGCTTGTATCAGTTACTGTACCCTATCGACGTCTGGCTAGGCTTGTATCAGTTACTGTACTCTATCTACGTCTGGCTTGGCATATATCAGTTACTGTACCCTATCTATGTCTGGCTAGGACTATATCAGTTACTGTACACTATCCACGTCTGGCTTGGCTTGTATCAGTTACTGTACCCTATCTACTTCTGGCTAGGCTTGTATCAGTTACTGTATATTAAAGGTCTATCTACTTCTGGCTAGGTGTGGATCAGTTACTGTATATCAAGGGTCTATACACTTCTGGCCAGGTGTGGATCAGTTACTGTATATCAAGGGTCTATCTAATTCTGGCCAGGTGTGGATCATTTACTGTATATTAAAGGTCTATCTTCTTCTGGCCAGGTGTGGATCAGTTACTGTATATCAAAGGGTCTATCTACTTCTGGATATGTGTGGCTTAGTTACTGTTAATCAAGGGTCTATCTACTTCTGGCAAGGTGTGGATCAGTTACTGTATATCAAGGGTCTATCTACTTCTGGATATGTGTGGCTTAGTTACTGTATATTAAAGGTCTATCTTCTTCTGGCTAGGTGTGGATCAGTTACTGTATATCAAGGGTCTATCTACTTCTGGATATGTGTGGCTTAGTTACTGTTAATCAAGGGTCTATCTACTTCTGGCAAGGTGTGGATCAGTTTTTGTATATCAAGGGTCTATCTACTTCTGGCCAGGTGTGGATCAGTTACTGTATATCAAGGGTCTATCTACTTCTGGCTGGGCTTGTATTGGTTACTGTATATCAAGGATCTATCTACTTCTGGCTAGATGTGGCTTAGTTACTGTATATCAAGGGTCTATCTACTTCTGGCTAGGTGTGGATCAGTTACTGTATATCAAGGGTCTATATACTTCTGGCTAGGTGTGGATCAGTTACTGTTTATCAAGGGTCTATCTACTTCTGGCTAGGTGTGGATCAGTTACTGTATATCAAGGGTCTATCTACTTCTGGCTAGATGTGGCTTAGTTACTGTATATCAAGGGTCTATCTACTTCTGGCTAGGTTTGTATCGGTTACTGTTTATCAAGGGTCCATCTACTTCTGGCAAGGTGTGTATCAGTTTTTGTATATCAAGGGTCCATCTACTTCTGGCCAGGTGTGGATCAGTTACTGTACATCAAGGGTCCATCTACTTCTGGCTAGATGTGGCTTAGTTACTGTATACCAAGGGTCTATCTACTTCTGGCCAGGTGTGTATCAGTTACTGTATATCAAGGGTCTATCTACTTCTCGCTAGATGTGGCTTAGTTACTGTATACCAAGGGTCTATCTACTTCTGGCTAGATGTGGCTTAGTAACTGTATATTAAAGGTCTATCTTCTTCTAACTAGGTTTGTATCAGTTACTGTATATCAAGGGTCTATCTACTCCTGGCTAGGTGTGGATCAGTTACTGTATATCAAGGGTCTATCTACATCTGGCTAGGTGTTGATCAGTTACTGTATATTAAAGGTATATCTACTTCTGGCTAGGTGTGGATCAGTTACTGTATATTAAAGGTATATCTACTTCTAGCTAGGTGTGGATCAGTTACTGGATATCAAGGGTCTATCTACTTCTGGCTAGGTGTGGATCAGTTACTGTACATCAAGGGTCTATCTACTTCTGGCCAGGTGTGGATCAGTTACTGGATATCAAGGGTCTATCTACTTCTGGCCAGGTGTGGATCAGTTACTGGATATCAAGGGTCTATCTACTTCTGGCTAGGTGTGGATCAGCTACTGTTAATCAAGGGTCTATCTACTCCTGGCTAGGTGTGGATCAGTTACTGTATATCAAAGGGCCTATCTACTTGTGGCTAGGTGTGGATCAGTTACTGTACATCAAGGGTCTATCTACTTGTGGCTAGGTGTGGATCAGTTACTGTATACCAAGGGTCTATCTACATCTGGCTAGGTGTTGATCAGTTACTGTATATTAAAGGTATATCTACTTCTGGCTAGGTGTGGATCAGTTACTGTATATTAAAGGTATATCTACTTCTAGCTAGGTGTGGATCAGTTACTGTATATCAAGGGTCTATATCCTTCTGGCTAGGTGTGGATCAGTTACTGTACATCAAGGGTCTATCTACTTCTGGCCAGGTGTGGATCAGTTACTGGATATCAAGGGTCTATCTACTTCTGGCTAGGTGTGGATCAGCTACTGTTAATCAAGGGTCTATCTACTCCTGGCTAGGTGTGGATCAGTCACTGTATATCAAGGGCCTATCTACTTGTGGCTAGGTGTAGATCAGTTACTGTACATCAAGGGTCTATCTACTTGTGGCTAGGTGTGGATCAGTTACTGTATATTAAAGGTCTATCTACTTCTGGCTAGGTTTGTATCAGTTACTGTACATCAAGGGTCTATCTACTTCTGGCTCGGCTTGTATCAGTTACTGTATAGCAATGGCCTATATACTTCTGGCTAGGCTTGTATCAGTTACTGTACATCAAGGGTCTATCTACTTCTGGCTGGGCTTGTATCAGTTACTGTATATCAATGGCTTATATACTTCTGGCTAGGCTTGTATCAGTTACTGTACATCAAGGGTCTATCTACTTCTGGCTAGGCTTGTATCAGTTACTGTATATCAAGGATCTATCTACTTCTGGCTAGGTTTGTATCGGTTACTGTTTATCAAGGGTCTATCTACTTCTGGCTAGGTGTGTATCAGTTACTGTATATCAAGGGTCTATCTACTTCTGGCTGAGCTTGTTTCAGTTACTGTATATTAAGGGTATATCTACTTCTGGCTAGGTGTGTATCAGTAACTGTATATCAAGGGTCTATCTATTTCTGGCAAGGTGTGTATCAGTTACTGTATATTAAAGGTCTATCTACTTCTGGCTAGGTTTGTATCAGTTACTGTATATCAAGGGCCTATATACTTCTGGCTAGGCTTGTATCAGTTACTGTATATCAAGGGCCTATATACTTCTGGCTAGGCTTGTATCAGTTACTGTACATCAAGGGTCTATCTACTTCTGGCCAGGTTTAGATCAGTTAATGTATATCAAGGGTCTATCTACTTCTGGCTAGGCTTGTATCAGTTACTGTACATCAAGGGTCTATCTACTTCTGGCTAGGTTTGGATCAGTTACTGTATATCAAAGGTCTTTCTACTTCTGGCTACGTGTTGATCGGTTACTGTGTCTCAGTGTGGATCTATGTTTGGCTACACGTGTATCAATTACTTTATCGTGTGTGTATTAACCTCTGACTAGATGTGTATCAATTACTGTATCGTGTGTGTATCTACGTCTGGCAAGACGTGTATCAGTTACTGTATCAGGTGTTTGTATCTACGTCTGGTAAGACGTGTATCAGTTACTGTATCAGGTGTGTGTACAATTACTGTATCAGGTGTGTGTATCTACGTCTGGCAAGACGTGTATCAATTACTGTATCAGGTGTGTGTATCTACGTCTGGCAAGACGTGTATCAATTACTGTATCAGGTGTGTGTATCTACGTCTGGCAAGACGTGTATCAGTTACTGTATCGTGTGTGTATCTACGTCTGGTAAGACGTGTATCAGTTACTGTATCTTGTGTGTATCTACGTCTGGCAAGACGTGTATCAGTTACTGTATCAGGTGTGTGTATCTACGTCTGGCAAGACGTGTATCAGTTACTGTATCGTGTGTGTATCTACGTCTGGTAAGACGTGTATCAGTTACTGTATCTTGTGTGTATCTACGTCTGGTAAGACGTGTATCAGTTACTGTATCAGGTGCGTGTATCTACGTCTGGTAGGACGTGTATCAGTTACTGTATCAGGTGTGTGTATCTACGTCTGGCAAGACGTGTATCAGTTACTGTATAAGGTGTGTGTATCTACGTCTGGTAGGACGTGTATCAGTTACTGTATCAGGTGTGTGTATCTACGTCTGGCAAGACGTGTATCAGTTACTGTATCAGGTGTGTGTATCTACGTCTGACAAGACGTGTATCAATTACTGTATCAGGTGTGTGTATCTACGTCTGGCAAGACGTGTATCAATTACTGTATCTTGTGTGTATCTACGTCTGGCAAGACGTGTATCAGTTACTATATCGTGTGTGTATCTACGTCTGGTAAGACGTGTATCAGTTACTGTATCTTGTGTGTATCTACGTCTGGTAAGACGTGTATCAATTACTGTATCAGGTGTGTGTTTCTACGTCTGGCAAGACGTGTATCAATTACTGTATCAGGTGTGTGTATCTACGTCTGGTAAGACGTGTATCAGTTACTGTATCAGGTGTTTGTATCTACGTCTGGTAAGACGTGTATCAGTTACTGTATCAGGTGTGTGCATCTATGTCTAGTAGGACGTGTATCAATTACTGTATCAGGTGTGTGTACAATTACTGTATCAGGTGTGTGTATCTACGTCTGGCAAGACGTGTATCAATTACTGTATCAGGTGTGTGTATCTACGTCTGGCAAGACGTGTATCAATTACTGTATCAGGTGTGTGTATCTCCGTCTGGCAAGACGTGTATCAGTTACTGTATCGTGTGTATATCTACGTCTGGTAAGACGTGTATCAGTTACTGTATCTTGTGTGTATCTACGTCTGGCAAGACGTGTATCAGTTACTGTATCAGGTGTGTGTATCTACGTCTGGCAAGACGTGTATCAGTTACTGTATCGTGTGTGTATCTACGTCTGGTAAGACGTGTATCAGTTACTGTATCATGTGTGTATCTACGTCTGGTAAGACGTGTATCAATTACTGTATCTTGTGTGTATCTACGTCTGGTAAGACGTGTATCAGTTACTGTATCAAGTGCGTGTATCTACGTCTGGTAGGACGTGTATCAGTTACTGTATCAGGTGTGTGTATCTACGTCTGGCAAGACGTGTATCAGTTACTGTATAAGATGTGTGTATCTACGTCTGGTAGGACGTGTATCAGTTACTGTATCAGGTGTGTGTATCTACGTCTGGCAAGACGTGTATCAGTTACTGTATCAGGTGTGTGTATCTACGTCTGGCAAGACGTGTATCAATTACTGTATCAGGTGTGTGTATCTACGTCTGGCAAGACGTGTATCAGTTACTGTATCTTGTGTGTATCTACGTCTGGTAAGACGTGTATCAGTTACTGTATCTTGTGTGTATCTACGTCTGGTAAGACGTGTATCAATTACTGTATCTTGTGTGTATCTACGTCTGGCAAGACGTGTATCAGTTACTGTATCAGGTGTGTGTATCTACGTCTGGTAAGACGTGTATCAGTTACTGTATCAGGTGTGTGTATCTACGTCTGGCAGGACGTGTATCAGTTACTGTATCAGGTGTGTGTATCTACGTCTGGCAAGACGTGTATCAATTACTGTATCTTGTGTGTATCTAAGTCTGGTAAGACGTGTATCAGTTACTGTATCGTGTGTGTATCTACGTCTGGTAAGACGTGTATCAGTTACTGTATCTTGTGTGTATCTACGTCTGGCAAGACGTGTATCAGTTACTGTATCTTGTGTGTATCTACGTCTGGTAAGACGTGTATCAGTTACTGTATCTTGTGTGTATCTAAGTCTGGTAAGACGTGTATCAGTTACTGTATCTTGTGTGTATCTACGTCTGGCAAGACGTGTATCAGTTACTGTATCAGGTGTGTGTATCTACGTCTGGCAAGTCGTGTATCAATTACTGTATCTTGTTTGTATCTACGTCTGGTAAGACGTGTATCAGTTACTGTATCAGGTGTGTGTATCTACGTCTGGCAAGACGTGTATCAATTACTGTATCTTGTGTGTATCTACATCTGGTAAGACGTGTATCAGTTACTGTATCAGGTGTGTGTATCTACGTCTGGCAAGACGTGTATCAGTTACTGTATCAGGTGTGTGTATCTACGTCTGGCAAGACGTGTATCAATTACTTTATCAGGTGTGTGTATCTACGTCTTGCAAGACGTGTATCAGTTACTGTATCAGATGTGTGTATCTACGTCTGGCAAGACGTGTATCAGTTACTGTATCAGGTGTGTGCATCTACGTCTGGCCAGATGTGTATCAATTACTGTATCAGGTGTGTGTATCTACGTCTGGCAAGACGTGTATCAGTTACTGTATCAGGTGTGTGTATCTACGTCTGGCAAGACGTGTATCAATTACTGTATATTGTGTGTATCTACATCTGGTAGGACGTGTATCAGTTACTGTATCAGGTGTGTGTATCTACGTCTGGTAAGACGTGTATCAGATACTGTATATTGTGTGTGTATCTACGTCTGGTAAGACGTGTATCAATTACTGTATCAGGTGTTTGTATCTAAGTCTGGTAAGACGTGTATCAGTTACTGTATCGTGTGTGTGTATCTACGTCTGACAAGACGTGTATCAGTTACTGTATCTTGTGTGTGTATCTACGTCCTGCTCAGATGATGTCAGCTACTGTTTCATATTGATCTATCGACGTGTCGCTAGTCATGTATCAGTTACTGTATATGCGTCCATCTACGTCCCTCTAGATATGCCTATTGATCAGTTACGGTTTGTAAGTGTGGTTGTAAGTTGCCGTATGCACAAGCACCTTTGTCGTGAATGCTATGATCGGGTTTGCAGACATTTTCAAGTATGAATTCAAAAGTTGATACCCCAGTAAATACTTGATCATAGAGTACAAATGAAATCGGCTACTAACTCAAGATGTCATAAAGAGAGGATGGCGCAAAGATGAATACGGAGTGTTTGATTTATGAAGCATTGGCGATATATACTGAACCAAAGTAAAAACTTCACAATCCTAAAATTTTAACATTTTGACCAGTTATCATTGTGGGCCCTTATTGTGTATTTAAACAGTAATGGCCACGTATTGTCTTCAGATCAATCAATCGATCCAAATCATGTGCACAGCCCTATAGTGGCAAAAGTGTTTTTTCACGTGCAACTGGTCACGTGGCCATAATACCGCACGTGTTTTCAGCCATACTTGTTAGCAGTCATTAACACAAAAAGAAAAACAAAAGAAAACAAAAGTCTTTACGGCCATTTGTCATGCCACGCCTTTCAAATGTGCAACGTGAACGTGCCATCGGCATGTTGCAGACGGGAACGTCCGTAGCTGAAGTCGCAAGGACGATGGGTTGTAGTCGACGGACTGTTTATGATTTATGAGACGCCACTACAGCAAACGGGTACCACCGCTGATCGCCCTCGGCCAGGTCGACCACGTGTGACGTCACATGCAGAGGATCGTCAGAGTGCCTTACGTCACCTCCGTAACCGATTTTTGACGGCTACATCAACCAGAAATGAACTGTTTAGGGGTAGACTGAGTGCGCAAACTGTTCGAAACCGTCTGAGAACTGCTCACCTTCAAGCACGACGGCCATACTGCTGGCCGATTCTGACTCAATTACACAGACGTCAACGTCAATTGTGGGCACAGCGACACTAACGATGGACTCAGAGGAATTGGAATCAAGTCGTCTTCAGTGATAATCCCGATTTAATCTTCGATTTGCTGATGGTAGGGCGAGGGTGTGGAGGCGCCGCCATGAGCGTTACGCCCAGTGTTGTGTACAGGAAGTTGACAGATTTCGAGGCGGAAGTGTCATGGTGTGGGGTGCTTTCTGTGGTAATGCACGTTCCAGGCTTCTTGTCATCCGTGGCAACCTCAACGCTGCTGCTTACTGCGACCAGGTACTGGCACCAGAACTTCTGCCTTTTATGGCAGCACATGGACCCGGTTTGATCTTCCAACACGACAATGCCAGACCCCACACAGCAATTTTGACATGGACTGGCCGTCAAGCTCTCCCGACCTCAATCCCATCGAACACGGCTGGGATGCTCTTGGCAGAAGTCTGCGCACTCACAGAACCAACCACAGAATTTGCAAGATCTTGGCTCCATTTTGCAGCAACAATGGCGTCATCTTCCCAATCATGTGTTCACAAGCATCACAAGGTCCATGCGGAGGCGTTGTGTGGCAGTTGTAAAACGCACATGGTGGCCATACACGCTACTGAACTTGTGTGCCATCAGATTCTCGTGCTTGGGACTGTTGATTTAAACTGTTGATGTTATTAGGTGCTTGGAACAAATTATGGTTACCACCGTTCATTAAAATCCTTCTTTGGACATTAATGATTAAAAAAATTACCTTCTCTGATACATTTGTCCGTTGTATATCATATATGGGATAACTTTTAAAAATGTGAAGTTTTTAATTTGACTCAGTATATATTTGATACACAAGGTTAAAAAAGTAACGTGCAATATCGGGAACTCTGATAGTTATTTGAACTGTGGTACAACATGCGATTTACACATGGGTGTGCGTTTGCAAAAAGGTGAGCGTATCCTGACCCGCCAGTGGAACAAGTCACAAACACATGCAAAGTCAAGTCAATTGTTCGACCATTTTTATACTGCTCAAAATACATTAGTCTCTCTCTCTCTCTCTCTCTCTCTCTCTCTCTCTCTCTCTCTCTCTCTTTTTTTTTCTCTCTCTCTATCTCTCTCTCTCTCTCTCTCTCTCTCATGCGTAAAGATAGAAACAGTAGCTGCTCAATATCATTCATGTAATATTATTACTATTCTTGTAAGTGTACATTTTCTTAGTGTGTGTGTATATAAGCAACAAATGTATTATGATCAGGGTACATTTGTATCCCATCAGCCAGTGAGAATCAGGCCCCAACATATCTGCTAGTTTGCTGTATACATCAGTATTAAATGCATCATATATATTTTTTTAGCACAAAACCATGGAGAGTAGCCCGCACATTTCCTCGAAACCTTGGGCGGCCACGTAGCTTCAATATCTTAATTAGTTATATCACTGAACATTGGTCGATGTGTTTATTCAGTAAACAAAGATCTGGGCAGACAGAGGCTGTATTTTCTCCATCGAACACACGCTGTGCTGATCACAGCTGGTGACTTTCTAATCTCTGTTAGAATAATGCAGTTGTCGAGCCTATTGACCAGCTTCACTTGTCTGCCAGACAGGATTCGTTAAGACTTGATATCTTGTTGTCTCTTGCCTGCCCTCAACTTCATTAATCACAGGTTAAAGGACTGTCACCCCACTGACTCCTACATGGCCTATTGGCCTTAACATTGGTTGCAATTGAAGACCCTCTTTTTCCATATTTACTTGGGTTTATTTTCCGTAATGTTTACACAGCTCAAAAGAATCAGTTTACGAAGCTACACGCTATCCAAGACTTAGTGTTCTTATGCACAATAAAATACGAGCTATCAATTGGAATGATTTGAGTATGAAGTTTGTATTTTCCCCCTACCTGTTCCGAACAATCTTGGTAAATATAACTGATGATTTTATTTAAGTCAGGATTAGTTAATATCCTTCCAGTAATATGAGTCTACATGAAAATAACATGTTAACGCTGAAGTTTCATTCCACTGATTCACGGATGCACAAGATTGTTTGTTTGTTTGTTGTTTAACGCTGCACTCAGCAATATTCCAGCTATTTGACGGTGGTCTGTAAATATAAATAGACCCGTGAAGATCCGGGGTAGAATAGGTCTTCAGCAATACATGCTTGCCGTAAAAGGCGACTATGCTTGTCGTAAAAGGAGACTAACTGGATCGCGTGGTCAGGCTCACTGACGTGGTTGATGCATGTCATCGATCTCAATTGCGCGGATCGATGTTCATGATGTCAATCACTGGACTGCCTTGTCCAGACTCGATTATTTACAGACCGCCGTCATATAGCTGGAATATTGCTGAGTGCGGCGTTAAACAACAAACTAAGACAAAGAATGACATCATGAGACAGCAATAAGGTATGGTATCCTCTGGTTATTGTATTAGGCACATGTTTGCTTAGGCCAAAATACTTCAGTAACGACCCAAATGACTTAATTCTGAAAACCACAATGTCTCCTCTGTTGTCACTAACTCGGCTGATTGGTCAGTCAGAACTATCAAATATAAAACAAATAATTTAATAACAAACAATATGTGAATATATACATGCACATGCAAATTCTCTCATCTTCCTTGGTAACAAGACCCGTGAAGATCCGGGGTAGAATAGGTCTTCAGCAACCCATACTTGCCGTAAATGGCGACTATGCGTGTCGTAATATAAGAGGCGACTAACGAGATCGCGTGGTCAGACTCAGTGACTTGGTTGATGCATGTCCACGATCATAATTGCATGGATCGATGCTCATGATATTAACCACTGGATTGTATGGTCCAGAGTGCGGCGTTAAACAACAAACAAACAAACCAAATCAATACTGCATAAGAGTACTGTCTGCCATTGTATACATTACTGTATCTGCAGCTCGGTGTGACTAGGCGGTAGAGTATTAAAACTAATTATAAATATATGTCTGAAGGTAAACATGTTGGTTGGTTGGTTTGTTGATTAACGCCGCACTCAGCAATATTCCAGCTATATGATGGCGGTTTGTAAATAATCGAGTCTGGACCAGACAATCCAGTGATTGACATCAGGAGCATCGATCCACGCAATTGGGATCGATGACATGTATCAACCAAGTCAGCGAGCCTGACCACCCGATCCCGTTAGTCGCCTTTTACCTCAAGCATAGTCGCCTTTTACGGCAAGTATGGGTTGCTGATCAAGACCTATTCTACCCCGGAATCTTCACGGGTCAGGTAAAAATGTATAAATATATTTTCTCTTGACATGAAAATAATAGTGCACCTATGTAGCCATGTTGCGTTCCAGACACCATTCTTCTATGAATAATAAACCAAGAATAAACGCTTTAGTAGAACTTCTTGGACCCGTCCGGACTAATGCCGGTTGTATAATGCTTGGCCACTGAGGTACCTTTCCGACAACAAGTACTATCTTTTACGTCTTTTGGTAACGCGTGGCCCGGGGGTGGCACAACCGACCTTCTGCACTCCAGGCAGACACTCTTTCCACCAGACCGCGGTCCGGTCTATCATTATACGAAATTTCAAGGGCAGATTTAGTGTAGTTAAACGTGTTTCACCATTATCAAATATGATGTCATGGATTATTAATATTACTATATATATTACCCTTCCACGTGCCTGTATATATTATTAAACCCGTGAAGATCCGGAGTAGAATTGGTCTTCAGCAACCCATGCTTGCCGTAAAAGGCGACTTTGTTTTGTCGCAAGAGGTGACTAATGGGATCAGGTGGTCAGGCTCGCTGACTTGGTTGATGCACGCCATCGTATCCAAATTGCGTGCTCGTGATGTCAAGCACTGGATTGTCTGGTCCAGACGCGATTATGTACAGACCGCCATCATATAGCTTGAATATTGCTGAGTGCGGCGTTAAACAACAAACAAACAAACAAAAGCCTGTATATATTAAGTTGGGAATATGAGTGAAAGGTACACATACCAATACTCCATGTTATTGCGTTATACATGCAAATGAGCACACAAGAACAGAATCACAGAATCACGACGCAGGTGAGTTTACAGCAGATCTTCTATGGTAACTGTTATGGTAATTGTTATATCAAACTCATGCTTGGGATCTTGGGAAATTTAATCTCACTACCATCAAATCAAACATGTCGGAAGAGAAAAGTCGATCGTTGTGTGATACCATTTACGTTTGTAAGTGATCAATCACATACTCTTATTTGATAAAATCGTGCAACGCAAACATATTTAATGTACTTGATTATCTGCACATTGCATCATTTTGCTTTGATAAATAAATCTCAACGTTTTCCTTCAAAGCAATTCCAAAACAAGTTTAGGATAGAAACATATTTAGGCATCAAAATGCGTTTAAATTATCGGACAAGAACTAAACACTTTTTACAATGTAATTATCAATCATACATCTTCTCTTTGTTTGTTGCTTAACGCCGCACTTTAATGTCATCTTATAAATGTTGGCAGAGACTTTGATCTTGCCTCAAACCATGACATAAAGGATTTTGTGGGTTTGTATATTAGTCCATGACAGGTCATTTGTGTTTCCGAGTGTTTAGACAATTCCTTTCTTCATTGATCAGGTCTAGTTTGCATATGAAATCAATTACTCACGTCGACCCCAGAGGCAGTTTGTGACATTGTAGGTTTAGGCGTCCTAATTCCAGCCAATTAATCAATTTGATATTAACAGAATAATCGAAACGAATGTATCATTCTATAGCTACTTATTACACATATGTCATTTGAAGGGGGAATCAACAAAAACATATAGTTTCACAAAATTTTCGAGATGAATCGTCCCCAAAGACTGTGCCGTCACGGATTTCTCGTGATTGAAATATAAACAAATAAAATAAGCTCGTTCACTGCCAGCAAACTAAATTCCCTGAATGGCTGATGTGCGAAAACTGTGTAAATATCATTTGCACATTTAAAGATGGACTAGCAGAGTTGACCTGAACAAGAACGGATTATACCTTTTCCGCAGATGAAGAAGGATTTTCCTTCAGCCTTGAAACAACCTCCCAGTAATCCCTACACAACAGCTAGACGCGCTAATTAAAAAGATTCCTTATTGAGACATCTTGACCTGGCTGCCTTACTTGATGGAGGATTTTTAAGGCGGTTCATCTCCGCGTTGCTCACTTCCATGATGACATTAATCCCCTGTGAGCGAGCACACAAGGCGACAGACCCGACAAGTTTGAATGATTACAAGTCATAACGATCTAAATAATAACTCAGGGTTTATAGAAATGTTTCCATAGCTTTTAGTGAGATGATGTCGACATAAATCTTTTTTAAAATGTTGGTTCCGTTTATCAGCTGACATGAGTGTATTTTAGAACTTAAACGCCAGTTGAAGACCGTATCAAACGTCTGAGGCAGAATTCACTTGAAAGGTAATTTTGTGAAAATTTTCTTTGTATGTTTGTTGTTTTATGCCGCACCCAGCAATATTCCAGCTATATGACAGCAGTCTGTAAATAATCGAGTCTGGACCAGACAATCTAGTGATCGACATCATGAGCATCGATTCACGCAATTGGAATACGATGACATGCATCAACCAAGTCAGAGAGCCAGACCACCAAATCCCGTTAGTCGTCTCTTACGACAAGCATAGTCGCCTTTTACGGCAAGAATCGGTTGCTGAAGACCTATTTTACCCCGGATCATCACGGATCTTAACATCTTCTAGGTAGAGGAAGCGCCCACTACTAATATAAAGACAGAGATCATATTAAGAAAGAAAGAAAGAATCCAGCAATTAACAGAGACCAAGGCATCTACCTACTCAGTGTGTTATCCACTGTGCCATAATCACATCATAAACCACAATGGACATATTGATTGCCTCATTGCTTGTGTGACATCGGCTTTGTCATTTTTTTTGTTATCTTTGTACATTCATCCCACCTTGTCTTGTGTGAACATATTATGACCGATGAAGGAGCAAGAAGCGGCTCTGAAACGTCGTGACAAAGAATAAAAGAAGTTGCTATCCCTAAAATGTGTCATGTATTCACTTGTGATATTGTTATGGTGAAATACGATGTTACACATTTACTTATAAGGACATAGCCCTCTTTTAAGAATACAGTTCATGTACATTGTTGTTCCCCCGGATATTACCATACACGTGTCATTCTTTTGAAACTCGAGAAAAGCCATGGAATAAAAACTTGTGTTAGTATTCAACTGAATTGACTCTGAACAACATCCAACATTTAACAATTTGCTTATCATTGTATCGGTAACGGCGCCTTTTTCTATTCCAGCATATTCCGCGAGACTATGAATTCTCTTTGCAAACTCAAACTAGGTCTAAAACAACCTATTTGCCGACCTAAAATTAAAATTTATAACCTTGAACTGACTATCTAATATTATGAAGGTAGCGGATGTCGGGTCGATGATGATTTGTATGTTTATGGAAACACTTATATGAATCAATTCCTTTAAACAAACATATTTGTTCGTACCGCAACAGTATATATGTAGTCATTAGATAATAGGAAAAGGTTCAAGACATAACCCCGTACACATAAACATGTAAGGGATTTTACCAACACGTTGTTGCAACCTTTACACTATTCTCCCTATATAGTGCTAAATTAAAACCTAGCAAATCAATGCAGTGCGTCGATGAAGTCTGGGTTAACAAATACTCAGCGTACACGGGGCACTTCATTGGTCTAAGGTAAAGTAGATCTCCTCGTCATATGGTACTAATTACCTCGTGACGTCATTGACGTGGTTTCTGCACACTCACGACCCAATGCTGGCAACATAACGCAGTTACATTATCGAACCATTGAAATAAATGCTAATTATTCATTTGTCAATATGGTAATCTTCCATTTACCTATGACCGAACAATTAGGAGCGTATTAAACATAATATAAATCTAAACTGTGTCATACACGATGTTAAGTTTAATGAAATCTTTGAACAGCACTTACGATTATTTCACACATGAGAGTGAGTGAGTTAAGATTTATAGTCACATCGGCAATATTTCAGCCATATCGTGACTAAATCAAGTTGTACATTAATAATACATAAATATAGACATTAAAATCTGTCGACAAAGGACAGTAAAAACACAAGACTATCACAAATGTAGATTTAAAACTATCATATCATAATAAAATTCATAACAATTCATAACAGTACACAATAAAAATGGGCTATGGATCACGCCAGTAATTGAAGGTAGATCACCATACTAGGGACCATGGGGACTTATAGTACCTTTGCTACCTATTTGGACCCCAGCAGGATTTACACCATCCCTTCAGTCGCTGGCGATTGTATGCAAGTTTAGCCATTGATTAAAACTAACAAATATACTTCGATTAAAACCGATGTAAGAATAAATGTACTTTGAATGATGTGGTCTTACATATCCTCTCAGGGGGGGAAATACTTTTACGCTACTTCAACCCCCTTTGAGGATATAGCCGCGAACATCTAAGTTACATATTATACATTACCAATATAAAATATAGCTATTTACCCAATTCAAAATTTATCAAAAAGTTCAATTTCTTTTAAAAAGCTTATAATTGAATGAGAATTGATTCGATAAAAAGATCCATCATTGATGATGATTTGAAATATTTATCCCTTGTGATGGAAAAATCAACACAGTCAAGCAGGACATGCTTGACCGTGATTCTTTCATCACAAGGGATGCAGAACGGAGGATCTTCACCTCTAATAAAAATTCATGTGTATATCTTGAATGGCCAATACGACATCGTCGTAAAATGACCTCTTCAAATCTGGACTGACAACCCAAGTAGGTGTAACCAACAGTTGGTTTTATTTCATGTTATTTGTTAATATCTACTTGGGTGTCCCACTTCTTTTGCATCAGATCGTTGATGTAACATCTAATTACAGGTATATAATCACTGTATGGGATCAGAAGTGGTGTCACAGATTTGTTGAGCGCTGCCTTTGCATAAGCATCAGTCATTGTGTTCCCAGCAATTCCAACGTGGCTGGGTAACCAACAGAAAACGATGTCGTATTGGCCAGTAGCAAGATCATTATGTAATTTAACAATGTCGATTAAAAGTGGAAGCGTACATGACATATTTTTGATAGCCTGAAGACACGAAAGAGAGTCGGAAAATATTATGAACTGCTTATGCTTAGAATGATTTTGAATATATTTAAGAGCTGTTAAGATGGCATGCGATTCTGCAGTGAAAATTGAACTGTCATGTGGTAACCTGGACGAGATGGTTCTGGATCCAATGATAGTAGCGCTAGCAACTGCGTCACCACCCTTGGTTCCATCAGTAAATACAGATTTGTATGTGTCAAATTTATGTCGCAGTTGGTTGTATTCTTGTTGATAAATTAGTGGATTGGTTTGTGATTTCTTGAGTGTTGTAAAAGTCAGGTCTATCTCTGGCTTGATCAGTTGCCAAGGAGGCGAAGACAAAAGACAATAAGGAGAAATATTAGCAAGGTTTATAGATGCAGCAGAAATGGCAGGTTTTATTCTTATTCCAAGAGGGGGAATAAGAGAGGATTACTTCTTGTAAAGTTCTTCATAGAGGGGATTAAAAACGCAGTCGTATGCAGGATTAGATCGGTTTGAAGATAATTTAGTGATATACTGTAAAGATAATTTTATACGTCGGAGGTTAAGCGATGGCTCATCAGCCTCCACGGACATACTATGAATTTGAGAAGTTCTAAAGGCTCACAGGCAAAGCCTCAGGTCCTGATGATGAATAGAATCCAGTTTTTTCAAATTGCTTTTACATGCTCCACCATAGACGATGGAGCCGTAATCAAGTTCAGAGCGGATGAGGGCTCTGTACAGTTGGAGGAGGGTTTTCTGATCCCCTCCTCATTTTGCGTTTGAAACTACTTTTATTATATCAAGAGCCTTCAGGCATTTAGTTTTTAAATAATTTATGTGTGGCAGAAAGGTCAAGTGGTGGTCAAAAATAATACCAAGAAACTTGGCCTCTTTGACAACTTTGATAGGAGCACCATCCAAAACTAAGTCAGGGTCTTTATGCGGCTTATACTTTCTACAAAAATGAATACAGTTAGTTTTGGATCTGGAAAATTTAAAGCCATTTTCAAGACACCATTTATGGATTTTATTCAAACACAATTGCAGTTGCCTCTCAATCGTGTGCATGTTCTTACCACGACAAGAAACATTAAAGGCATCCACGAACAACGATCCATCAATTGAATTGTTTAAAACCTTTTATAAACTGTTAATTTTAATGCTAAACAAAGTAACAGACAAAATACTGCCTTGTGGAACACCCTGATCCTGATTATAATGATCAGACAGGGTAGAACCCACGCGGACTTGAAATTGTCTGTCAGTTAAAAACTTGGATATAAATTGAGGCAAACGACCTCGCAATCCAAAATCATGTAAATCTTTTAAAATACCGTGCTTCCATGTAGTGTCATATGCTTTTTCGAGATCGAAAAATATAGACACTGCATGTTGTTTGTTAACAATGGCATTCTTAACGAATGACTCCAATCGAACTAAATGGTCAATGGTACTGCGATTTTTACGAAATCCACATTGAATATTTGTGATTAAATTATTGGATTCTAAGTACCAAGTTAATCTATTATTGACCATGCGTTCCATGGTTTTGCAAACGCAGCTAGTCAATTAAATGGGTCGATAATTGGAAGGATCAGTATGATCACGTCAAGGCTTAGGTATGGGAACAATGATAGCTTCACGCCATGAAGAAGGAAATTCTCCTGACGTCCAGATTTTATCAAATATTATCAAAAGGGTTTCTAAACAGGATTGCGGTAAATGTTTTAAGAGTTGATAGTGTATATTATCAGACCCTGTAGCAGTATCATGAGCCTGCCCAAGTGCAGTAAGGAGCTCATGAATGGAAAAGACTTCATTGTAATCTTCCCCGTTATCTGATATAAAATGTAAAGGTTTCTTTTCCTGCAGCTTTTTGTATTTTTTAAATTGAGAGACATAATTAGACGAGGAAGAATGTTTAGCCAGAGTTTCACCAAGTTTATATGCAATATCTGATGTATCAGTAATAAGTGATCCCCATCTTTGAGATGGTGGATGCTTGATTTAGAACCCTTACCTTTTTTTTTTCTGAATCATGTTCCATACCGTGGACATAGGCGTCCGTGAATTTATCTTTGATACATAATTTTGCCAAGACGTTTGTTTTGTTTGAAGGTGCGCCGTGTTTTAGCATTTACAATTTTAAATTTATTGAGATTATGGACCATTGGATGGCGTCGGAAATATCGTTCAGCTTTTTTCCATGCCTTCCTTGCTTGATTGCAATCATTGTTGAACCATGGTTTATGTAAGTGAGGATTTGAGGAGGACTTCGGAATACATTCATCAGCTATTTTAGTAAGTTCATTAGAGAACAGTTGTATAGAGTCGGGAACATCGATAAAAACTTCAGGTTTTAGTTTGTTAGAACAAAGGACATCATATAATGCCCAGTTGGCTTTAGTAAAATTCCATCGTGAAGATGGAGGAACATCAGAAGGCATAACAGATTTTAAAATGGTAGGAAAATGGTCACTTCCACAGAGGTCATCGCGGACTGACCATTCAAACTCATTAAGTAAATTATAACGAACACAAAGTAAAAACAATATTCAATGTTACACGTACTGCAACAGCCTGAAGAGAGGTATTGAGAGGAACAGGACTATGGAGAATGCCCTGCCTCACCATAACAGAAGATCCTCGAGTTGCCTTTTCACCCGGTGGGGAAAAGCAATGGTAGGAATCATATTGTCGGAAAACGAAATTGTCTGTAGGTTTAAGGAACGTTTCTTGCAAGCAAAATACCGATGGTTTAAAATTTTGAATTAAGTGCTGAAGATCATTAAAATTGGTCCGAAGTCCTCTACAATTCCATTGTATTAAAGGGGGAGAGCAACTCGTGGAGGTTCAATTGGAGATCGCAAGCGGGGGGAAGGTCCTCTATGTTGTAGTGGCAGCGATGGAGTGACCTCCATGTCTAGAGGTTCAAAGGGGTTGTGAACCTCTAAGGGATCTATCATTGAAGCAGGTACCTCGATATGCTTAAGGCCCTTTGCTTCGCTTCTTTTTTGTTGTTTTCTTTCTTTTTTACTTGAACGAACATTTGTTGTTTGTTTAGACTGGGATTCTGGCACAGGTTCAGATTCTGGATCAGGGTCTGGAGAGAGGTCTGCTGGCTGAGACTGAGAGGTAGATGGTGTATCAGTCTGAGTTTCAGTTGTTGATACGGTCATCTCAAGTGGGACAGCTTTGTTTGTTGGTGTTCGACCCAGCTAATTGCTGTCTGACATGCACTATTTACCTTTTGGATAGAAGAAGAGACTGCGACAGAGTGTGGTTTCGAAAATGAATAAGTTGGAGCCTGGTCTGCTACCAATTTCTTGTCATAAGAGAAAGAAATATTATTGGCGTATTTGATTTTAACAATTTTTTATTCTCATTCAAATGTTGGAAATGACTTGGAATATGACATGTGGTCACCATTGCGGTTTGCACTCATGATGGCATTGGTGCAGTCGGTGTTCTCATGTTTACCACTACAGCGGGAGCAAATTGGAGAAGACGTACAAGACTTGGCTCCATGTCCAAAACGTTGACACTTGAAACAACGGAGGGGAGTTGGTATATACATGTACATATCCACCCCGATGCTAAAATATCCAGCTTTGATGTTTGTTGGAAGTTTCTGGTGAATCGTTTGACCGATGACACCCCTTGAGATTTCAGTTCCATCGAAATCTCCTCTTCAGACATGTCAGACAGACATTTAGCTCGATCATGAACAATGCCTCTGCATGAATTTAGTGACTTGTGTTCTGAGACAACTATCTCAGTATTTGCAAAATGATGTGCCTTGAGCAGATTTAGAGACTGTTGTCTCTTGGCACATTCTATTAGTAGAGAACCCGACCGTAAACGAGTGACGTTCTTAACATCACCACATATACTTTGAACTGCTTTTGAAACAACAAAAGGGTAAACGTTTATCTTGAGTGGCAGGCCATTAACACCTTCCACAACCAGAAATCGAGGCCATGAATCTACATTAGTAACACAAGTTTCATCATCAGAAGATGAAACTGTATCTGTGTCAACGTGCCTTCTCTTATCTTTGTAACGAGGACCAGTGATTTGTGGGGAAGCCATGGTGAAAGAAAACAGATTCGACAACCCAGCTCCCCACCCACCATGGAGTGTCAACAAGGACAGTGTTGCAGTGGAAGCCAACTACATACGCTAGGGCTACAGGGGTGCTATACTCAAGCAATACCAACACAGGTAGCTAATAATGTCAAACAGAATAAAAGTCAGGTTGGTTCTACCCTATACAATTATCTGAAGACAATCAGAACCTGGAGGTCAATAATGCCAGATTGGCCCATGAGCCACCGCCTTCTGGCATAGGACTCTAGGCAAAGTTGTTATATGTGCAGAATGCGATAATATACCATGTTTACTGCACGATATACTTATATAATCAAAATTGACATTGACCATGCACAGGGCACGGCATGACCAGCCGATTGATAACCGGGCCCATTCTACCACCCGTCTAAGTGAAGTAAGGGTTAAAGTGGTGTGTTGGGCGAAAGGAACACCTGTTCCTGGCTCCAATGCCCTCAACCACCAGAATCCCGTCCTCCACCGACACAGGGGCGCAACCAACGGCAAACAGGTTGCCCAATTTAGTCGCCTTTTACGACCAGCAATGGGGTGCTGTGGACATATTCTACTCCGGGTCCACACGAGGGAAGAGCTATTAGCGTTACCCAGCACTCACCACGGGGAGGTTGCTATTCACGAGTGCCTCACACATTAGAAAATACATGAAAACTAGGCAATATACACCTCCATCAAATATGTTCATAGTCACTTGAATGCTCGTATATTTCATGACTTGCGTAATGAATGCCAATTTCGCGGCCAATTGATACGTACATTTCAAACGTTAGTCATATGGACTTCGGATGACACATTCATTTCCTAACATGCGTTTATTTGGAAAATACTGTCTATTCGTGTGGTGTAAGTTGCATAACAACAGGTATGCGTGTGTATCTTCCATTCCAACATATCACAAGTTGGAACATCTTGCACCTTTCTGCCATACGTAAGACTATCCCTGAATTTATCTAGTCTGACGCTGGACCACCTCTATCTATCTGGGCAAGGTTATTACATCTATCTGGACATGGACGGGTCACCATGGAATCTATTTGGACACGGGCTGGGTCACCATTGAATCAATCATGGCAGAAAGCTAGATCATAACTGAATCTTCCTGGGCACAAGCTTGGCCACCATTGAATATCTGGGCACAAATCTAAACATCAGTGTCATGCACAAGCTCGGACAGCATCTTATGTATCTTGAAAAGGTAAGTGACCGCTGTCGACAGCACTAAGCCAATGACAAACGTATGGCGTGTAATCTGTGTTTGACAAACTGACTGTGAAAGGCCATTTCAACTGATGCATTACCCTCTATGGAGCATTGGAAATGTCAGAGGGCACTGATGCCAGCGATTAAGATTATAGCTGGTGAGCTGTATAAACATAATCAGTTCGTGGTTTGCGAGTTCTTTTGCAACATGATTTTATTTAAAATGTTTCTACATCCATGGTCACCATAAGGCTTTTACGTAAAATTATTAGACAAAAGATGGAGTGACGGCCACCGTCATTGAATTCACTCAACGTATTGTTTTTATGTCGATATGTTCAAGAATGTGTCACGTTGTTTAAGAAGCGAGCAACAACTCCGTAAATGGTTACAACCCTAATTTTTAAATGTAAAACTGTTGCTAATAATCTAATAGGTAATGGGTGTTCTTGAAGAAAGGAGAACAAAATATTTGTTTCTGAAAATGTGTATGGCATGAGCCGTCGTGAAGATTCCGGGTTAAGATTCAGCAACCCATGCTTGCCGTAAAAGGCGACTAAGCTTGTCGTAAGAGGCGATTAACGGGATCGGGTGGTCAGGCTCGCTGACTTGGTTGATGCATGTCATCGTATCCAAATTGTAGATCGATGCTCCTGATGTCAATCACTGGATTGTCTGGTCCAGACTCGATTATTTACAAACCGCCGTTATATCGCTGGGATATTGCTGGGTGCGGCGTAAAACAAGAAACACAAATTTCACCAAATTACCTTTCAAGTGAATTCTGCCTCAGACATTTGATACGGTCTTCCACTGGTGTTTAAGTTCTAAAATACACTCATGTCAGCTGATAAACGGAACCAACATTTCAAATAAGATTTATGTCGACATCATCTCACCAAAAGCTATGGAAACATTTCTATAACCCTGAGTTATTATTTAGATCGTTAAGACTTGTAATCATTCAAACTTGTGGGGTCTGTCGCCTTGTGTGCTCGCTCACAGGGGATTAATGTCATCATGGAAGTGAGCAACGCGGAGATGAACCGCCTTAAAAATCCTCCATCAAGTAAGGCAGCCAGGTCAAGATGTCTCAATAAGGAATCTTCTTAATTAGCGCGTCTAGGTGTTGTGTAGGGATTACTGGGAGGTTGTTTCAAGGCTGGAGGAAAATCCTCCTTCATCTGCGGAAAAGGTATAATCCGTTCTTGTTTAGGTCAACTCTGCTAGTCCATCTTTTAATGTGCAAATGATATTTACACAGTTTTCGCACATCTGCCATTCAGGGAATTTAGCTGGCTGGGAGTGAACGAGCTTATTTCATTTGTTTATATTTCGATAACGAGAAATCCGTGACGGCAGTCTTTGGGGACATTCATCCCGAAAATTTTGTGAAACTATATGTTTTTGTTGATTCCCCTTAAAATGACATATGTGTAATAAGTAGCTATAGAATGATTCATGATTCGTTTCGATTATTCTGTTAATATCAAATTGATTAATAGGCTTGAATTAGGACTCCTAAATCTACAATGTCACAAACTGCCTCTGGGGTCGACGTGAGATATTGATTTCATATGCAAACCAGACCTGATCAATGAAGAAAGGAATTGTCTCAACACTCGGAAATACAAATGACCTGTCGTGGACTAATATACAAACCCACAAAATCTCTTATGTCATGGTTTGAGGCAAGATCAAAGTCTCTGCCATCATTTATAAGATGACATTATAGATATAGACATACATTAAACTACGTTTATAACAAACACGCTTAAAACGAACTGACCGATATAATGAACTTATTTCTTAGTCCAAGTCATTTATTGTATATATGCTTATATATATGCTTATAATGAACTACGGTTATTACGACTAAAATTAGTTGACCCTTTGAGTTCGTTATAACCGTAGTTTACTGTATTACCAACCTCGGGTACAGAACGCCCGTCGTTTTGCGACACTGAGTGAAATACGGTGAGTTACGGTGACACTTGTTGTCATTATCAGTATTTCATCCAACAATTCGTTGTTCAGCTGCAAGACGGTGAGTAAACGGAACTGGCTATATCGGAATCGGCAGCGTTCTTTTGACGCCACCAAATATGACTGTGGTCAGGCTCATATAAAACTGTGTTACTGAGGGGTCAGTATCCATACACTGGGAATGTTATCCGTCACCAACCACGAAAAACTTCAAAGAGTGCAATGATTGTTCCATTCTACAGGGCCTATTGATAAAGCTCTTGCAGTCCACAATGGCCGTCGACCTGCCTGCTACCACTAGTGGCGCCAAGTTTTATGTACAGTGCAATTCAGTCTTACTGATAATTTTCAAGACCTACGACATCCCATTTCCTTGGCAACGATTATTCTTTTAACTTCAGTGTCAAGGGAAACACCCCGCCGTGATTGATGTAAACATGATCACGTTTAACTTCGGCGTGTATATTTGTTGATCATATGATGGGTGGGTTTCTCGGCAGGATAAAGCCAACGGATAAATACGACACCGTTGGGGTCATATGCGGATAGAAATGCAAATATCAAAGGTCAAGTAGGGACTACTTTCAGTGTTTATAAACAAACATGGCGTAGCCCTTGTCATTCGGCGATCGAGTCAGAATTAACCATCGAGAATCGGTAGAAACTACTGGGATAATTTCTATCATTATCAAAAGAATTGTCTAATATACTGAAAACCAGTGTCTCACTGTGACGTAGCTAAGGCATTTTACAAGTCTTGGCAACTTTGGAGAAATAATTTAGCGAGGGTACTAGCCAAACAGGATCACTTTCCGTATCTGTGCTTTTTCACAAATTATAACTGTTGGATTTGGCCGAACTATGTTCGAATTGTTACCTTTTTTTATTTTATCGCTGTGTGTACATCTGACTACACTTTGTAACGTTATGACAGGACAGGCCGGCTGTCAACAATGTCTGACTCTGGCCTTGACATTTCATTGAATGGGGTTAGAGTAGCTTCCCTTTGATAAAGGGCAGTTACTCTATTGGACAGACCGATGGATTGCCGCGAAAGACAAGTAAAACAATTTATGTAGGCAATTGTAGTTTTGCATATATGTAGTTACGCCACTGTATAAGAAAAGGTTTCTGTTGGAACTATATTGGCTACTGTCACCGTCCGACTGACACATCACTTACCCTGTGGCGTAATATATATATTAATGCGCACATTCCAGGAAAAATTGCAATGTTTGTGAGAGATGGAAAGCGATTTTCGAGCACAGAATTGAAGAATAAAATTATATGATAAAAGGGTTAACACGCTTGTGTGTTTGGGGATGGTTAATATCCTGTATTGGGAGTAAACTCTATGTATTCCTAATACAGGATATTAACTATCCCCAAACACACTCGCGTGAAAACCTCAATTTCTCAAATGTTTTCTTGGTATAATATGAAGTCGGTAAACATTCGCGTGTATGCATAATGGTTTATACTTCAACTTGCCTTTGCTCGATATTCATGGTTGTTGATTTCCTCAAATCAGATGATCGACCCTGTTGATAAATAACACTTATAAAATTTAAATTAAGTAAATGGCAATAAAGCAATGGTAGTAACAAAACAAAAACCTTTGCTGGTTAGGATAAAAGATGTGGTAAGATAAGCGCAACTACGACACTTTGGTGCCTAAACATCATTAAATTCACACAGCATTTGATATCGATGAATTTTATATATGTACGACTGTTGCACGCTTTTTGCAATTAGAAGTATTTCTCTAATCTGTGAAGATGAACAAATCTATGACCCAAGCTAACACTTTAAATGACGCGGGACATGAATGAGATAATCTCTAGATATTTTAATAATCATTATATTGTCATCTTTTGTAGATTAATCCTAACCCAACCTTGTATAAACATATCAACATGTGCATATAAATGTGTGTATATATACTTATATTATTACGCTTTCTCAGTATTCACCTGATGCAGGGGAACGAAGTGGCCCTGAAACGTATAAAAGAAGTTGTTATCCATACAAAGACGTCATGTATTCATGTTCTGCCAGCTTCAAAATGCTTATCAACGACGCTATATAGGTACAGCCTGCCTCCCAGAGATTTCTACCTGAATGCGCCCGGAACAATGTAGTTTCTGCCAAAGTTAGTAACAAAGCTATATACCGATAGAATAACGAAGGCGTCAAGTACTGGGGCGGAGTTTGGAATCTAAACACCTAAGGAAGTTCACTCCATATCAAGGTTACGATCACATCTGAAAATTACGAGCGCCGGCCTCAATCGAATCGGTTCCCAAGCAAACCATCAGAAATAGAGTAACAATATACCCTGCCAAATGAAAGTGTGGAATCTCATTTCCGCGATTCTGATGGCTGACGAGGAATAAAAATTGAATTGGTTCTTTTTGCAGAAAGGGTTTGCGACCCTGGACAACTTTGTCAAAAGGGATTTCCCGAATCTCGCGTCGGTGCACCAACTTCAAAAAACAATTAAACAAATGCAATGTATTAAAATAGTATCCAAGATAAAAATAATACGAGAGCCCCTGTTACCAACTATCATGAAATCAGTTACACAAACTGTTCAAGAAAAAATATTTTCAGAGCTCATGACACCTTGCAGTACATGTTTGCAATCATGAACTCATCCGAACAGCTTTCTGTTTCGTTGCTGGGTCAAACTGTTACGAGGTGATGTTCAAATTGAAAAGCATAGGATTACCAAGAAATCCGTATAAAAGGAACCAAATCAGTATGTAAGCCCACAAGATTGATGAATTATCAATAAGTTACCGGTGGTAGAATCATTTGCTGCCACTGACAATTACTACAAATATATTACAGTCAAGTCTCTTCCGCCACCAAAATTACTTACAACACACTTCCTCTCAGTTTGATTCATCAAACTTCACATGATCACTTACACATAACATATGATCAACTCGATCGTTCGTGAAAATCTGGAAAATAAACGTAAAGGTGCAGTCTCTAATGTACATCCGCAAGACATTATTGTATGAAATGGAGGCTCGCAATATTTAAAAAATCGAGTTTAACACACTTGATGCCTTGAATTCTGTTGCTACTTCCGTGTACCTTTGATTCGGTTCTCAACTTTACTTTTTTTTCACGGACTTGCAAAATCTTAAATTCTGTATAAATTCAGCACCTATTAAAACAAACGCAAACTACTCCAAATGACTTGACGTTAACTGTACTCTGGAATTTATACTGTCTACACATATGTTACTGTGTTTACAAATAAAAGGGACAAAAACAATAAAAGAGACAAAACCATTTTTATTATCATAAGGACCCGTGAAGATCCCGGGTAGATTAGGTCTTCAAGAACCCATGCGTGCCGTAAAAGGCGACTATGCTTGTCGTAGGAGGCGACTAACGGGATCGGGTGGTCACGCTCGCTGATGTATGTCATCGTATCCCATTTTAGTAGATCGATGCTCATGATGTCAATATCCCGGCTATATGACGGCGGTCTGTACATAATCGCGTCTGGACCAGACCGTCCAGTGATTGACATCATGAGCATCGATCCACGCAATTGGGATATGATGACATACATCAACCAAGTCAGCGAGCCGGACCACCAAATCCCGTTTGTCGATTGTCGATTGTACGTTTCAGAATATATCATGAGCACGTGTTTATGAATCACTATCAAATAGTGTTGACAGTCGGTGTTCACGAAAAGGTGAGCGTATCACAACACATTGACAAGGGCAAGTTCATTATTCACCTAAAAAAGAAAGGAAATATGTTTCAAGTCAAAATGTTTAAGTCGGACATCATATTTGTCACTGATGCATCAAATTTGGAAATGTCCTCCACATTTCTACCATAAAACTGTTTAATACTCCACTGAGGCCTTGAATGGTGTCACCTTGATCAAACAAATTCTGAGCAAGAGCCGTATGACGTTCTTTGCATTTTTGTTATGAAAGTTATGGAATGTAGACACCAAGGTCTGAGGCTGCAGAAATATGGCTTAACATAAAGGGAAAGTTGATTATTGGAAAGTTCAAGTCATCCCTCTTGTCATACAGTCTTGTGATGAGTGTATTGTCTCTTTGAATCTTTATGCAGAGATCTAAAGGAGAAACAGATGAGGCGGTGTCACTGGTCTCCTATTTTCCAGGACAATTGGGTAAATCAGTGGAAGGGAATATGCTATTTGTCCATCAGTGAACGATAGAAGATCATCGATATGCCTGAAGCTTAAGTTAGACTTCTTGGCCAAATTACTTTGTTTTGACTTTGCCAATCCGAACAACAATTCTTATTCATATGCATCAAGAAACAGACCATCAAGAAGGGGCCCCCATGTGGAGGATGCCAACTTCTTACCTACATGTCTTACCCCCAGTTTTACATGGATGTTATCGTTCAGGAACTACAGGATTTCATATGTTGTTTTCTCATGTTTTCTACCTATAATATTAATGTTATTTGAGGCCTTATCAGTGTGAACAACTGCACACTTTTCGTGTAGGGCAGTCAGGGACAGAATGATTTTTTTTTCCATTTCCGTTTCCTCCTCTGCAGCTTGTGCATTCCACCAGTGACAAAACATCACGCACTGACTGAACCCACTCTAAAAGATATTCAACAGGTTCATCCACCCCACCCTCCCCCATCCCTTGGGACCAGTGGTAGAATGTGTCCCCAGCACCTCATTGCTGGTCGAAAGGGGCAACCTGTTTGCCGTGGGTTGCGCCCTTGTGACGGATGAGGATGGGATTCTGACGGTTGAAGGCACTGGAGCCACAACACTTTTGCCCAACTTCAGATGGCATTTGCTTCTTTTTCGACTTGAACCTCTGAAGATAATATACCACGTTTTGTGACAAAAGCCCAATGGATCAAGCAATGAAGTTTTTCCTTAAGTTTGTCACGTGGGATAGTTGTGTACAAAGTTGAAAAAGCAAATGTTTTGACAGAAGATAACCTCATTCTTTTCTGAGTTTGTAAAATGTCAAGCAAATCCTTTGAGTTTTTGAGAATCCACATGGTATTAATTCCACTTGTCTCAAATACTTTCTTTGAATATAAAGAAAGTCCTTTCTAGATGGTAGTAAGGATTATCGTTGATCTTTGAGACGGGGATTTTGTGGTACATTTGCTGGACCCAGTAATATCGCTCTCTTTGTGCGAATTTTTACGGAGCTTTGGAATCCAGTACAAAAGAGGAAAGAGGAATGGACATGTATTCTGGTTTTAGAGTCAATACTTAAAATTACAGATTCATAGTTTTGTCAGATTTCTTCCTCAAATAACACACTGGCCTTTTCTGTGACATTATTTGATAAGTCACTTATACCAAGTTTGTTTGTCAAACAGTTAATGTAGTGATGCTTACATATAATGGTAATGTTATTTGAGGCCTTGTCAGTGTGAACAACTGCAAACTTTTCATGTAGGGCAGCCAGACTTTGGATGACAGCTTGCTGGGACAGAATGAGGTTTTATTCCATTTCTGTTTCCTCCTTTTCAGTTGTGCATTCTACCAGTGACGAAACATCACACACTGACATAACCCACTCTAAAAGATATTCAACAGGTTCACCCCCTCCCCCTTCCCCCTCCCCGTCTTAAAGAAAGTATACTTACCTTTTTACTTTTGAAATGACAGCTCTTCCCAATTCTATTGAAGCCAGATACTACAACATCGGAGTGGAGGGATATGAACCTGATCATCATTTGACGTTTTTACAACATATTAAGACATCTTATATCTGAAGACAAAATGCCTGAAGGCACTAGATTTGTTGAGTCTCAAATTCAAAGTGTCTGAGGGGGGGGGGATCAGATAACCCTAAGTCACTTATATAGATCACTAATGCGCTCTAAAATGGACTATCGCACTGTTGTTTGCTGGAGCGTGCAAGAGTAACGTAAGAAAACTAGATCCACCATCAAGCACTAAGACTCTGGTGCCTTTCGAACATCTCTAAGCCGAGACAGATGAACCGTCCTTAAAACAACGCCGTACTAAATTGTCTTTTCAATATCTTACTAAATTACGTTCAAATCCCTCCAATCCTGCTTATGATTGTCTTTAATCACTTCTATGAAGAACTGTCCCCAGAAACAAAAGCTGGATCCTCTACTTGGAATTCGGATCAAATCCCATCTTATTGCTGCCAATCTAGATCTGTATATCATCTATCCACACAGGCTCCTCCCTGGCAGTTGGTAAGACCAGAAGTAGACATTTCCCTGACTCGTTTTATAAAATCTGACACAAGTCAACTGGTATATCAACAGGAATATGTACAATTAAGAAACACTGACTGTCCAATCTTTACTGATGGGTCCAAGGACGGTGTCAAAGTAGCAAGTGCCACTCTTGATGGATCAAAAATTTAATCTCGAGTACCAGACAATAGCTCTATTTTCACTGCAGAGGCCAATGCAATCGTCGCAGACTTGGTGTATATATTCAACGTCAGTCTGCATGTAAACGGTTTATCATCTTTTTTTTATATTCTCTTCCTTGTCTTCAGGCACTGAACAATGCATCTTCGACTCATCCAAATATTTTAGATATTTTAAAACTATACAATGATCTTTCAACTACCCAATACGACATCGTCTTTTGTTGGTTGCCTAGTCATTTGGGTATAAAAGGTAACACAATGACCAATGCTGCAGCAAAAGCAGCACTCAAGAAATCTGTGACAGCACTTCTTAGACCATGTAGTGACTTTAAACCTGAAATTGGATGTTACATCAAAGAAGAGGGACACCCAAGTAGACAATAATAAACAATTATTAAATTAAACCCACTACTGGTTACACCTACTTAGGTTGTCACTCCATATTTGACGTGACTTCAAATGTAACTCAGTCACTCAACAGGTTCTTCTTCTGAAATGTCACTCTTTCCATATTGTTGATATCATTTTTTCTTCAGTACAATATTCGTAAAAGAATAATTGAAACTTTTTTTAGATTTAATGTGTACCGGAAAAGATATTTTTTTTATTCATGCACGCTATTGTGTAACTTTCACATCCTTTACTATCAACAGAACTAAACATGAGATACGTGAACTAGACATCTAACTTAACACCTCCCAAAGACAAACGATTTTATGTCTTGAGAATTTTAGGTAAAGGTAAGGCAGACAAGTTAAGGTATTCACCATCTGTTATGTACATTTAATAGAACATCAAGTCGCTATAAAGCTGAAATAATGCCGATGCGACGTAAAATTTTAACTCACTAATAGAAGTTTTCAGTTTTGCAGACGTTATTGAATATTTGCTTTCCCCGAAATTATTTCAGTATAAACTATTTATATAATATTCTAATTTTGAAGGAAATATGGATATGCACCGCGGATGATACCATGTGCCTCCATGACTAGCGAGCTTTCTGCATGTTCTATAAAATTGATAAAAACAAAACTTGACTGTGTGTGTCTTATTTCCGGGGCGGGGGGTAGGGGTAAAGCCGCAGGTCGTTATACAAAAAATAAATGCAATTCAAGATATAAGCAAAGGTGTTTCTACGTTTAGCGAGAATTAAAACTTTCATTACGCGAAAGGTCAACCAATCTTGTAAATGCAAGAATATTTTAAGTCCAGCCATTAAGATCAATTCCAACTGTCAACATTCCCTTTATTCCAATATTCCAGCAGTTCTGGTCTTTACTGTCTTCATGTCACAACATTTGAGATACAATCGAGCATGTCGTTTTCCTTTGAGCAAATGTTGCTTGATCAAGGTTACACCATTCAAGGCCTCCGTAAATCTTTAGACAATTTGACGCATCAGAGACAAAAATGATATCTGATGGATACAATTCCCCATTTTTATTGGTACCCTATGTTTCCGTGTTTTTCAGGAGACTATTTGACTTGCCTCTGCATGTATTTGTGGCGGGTGTCACAGGTAGGGGAGAATACCCTCGCCTTTTACACCTGGTACCATCGCTATTTGTTAGTGATTCATAAACAAATGCTCATGATACAGTCGGAATCGTACAATCAACTCTACGTTTAGCATATATGTTTTATGAACAAGGGTTTTGTCATTCTATTATAGGGGCGGTCGGGTAGCCTAGTGGTTAAAGCGTTCGCACGTCACGCCGAAGACCCGGGTTCGAATCCCGACATGGGTACAATGAGTGAAGCCCATTTCGCCGTGATATTGCTGGAATACTGCTAAAAGCGGCGTAAAACCAAACTCACTCACTCACTCATTCTATTATAATGATGATGATGTTCAGCTTACAAACGTCCCACCCACGGAATCACATAACCATCGCGGTGTATTAAACCTCTGATTAGCTCTTGTTTCTCACAGTTTGCAAATAGTTAATTTGGCACCAATTACGTCATAATCTAAGGGGGATAACTCAGGCCTGTTTAGCTCGGAAAACGAAGGCCCCATCACGGCATGACATTTTCACACTTATTGTGAGCTTCCTACTTTCACTGTGAGAAAAATGAGTGTACATTTTCAAACACTGATACTAACTAATTCTAAAATTGCGTTTTGTTTAAAATAAGAAAGAAAGTGATTTTTGCGTGTACGCTTCCCCTTTAAATATTATTTTAGAATTTTGCAATGCCCTTGCCTATTGTTTCATAGACGTTTGATCACAGAATATGTTACAAAGCGGTGTTACCGCCCTTGGTTTGAATACCCAAGCGGCAGGAATCTCAGAAAACAAACCTGAATGCCGTTATCCCCTTCATTTCACCTTGCTCAACGTAGAGCCGTTATTGTTGCTACGGGGGCGGTCGGGTAGCCTAGTGGTTAAAGCATTCGCTCGTCACGCCGAAGACCCGGGTTCGATTCCCGACATGAGTACAATGTGTGAAGCCCATTTCTGGTGTCCCCCGCCGTGATATTGCTGGAATATTGCTAAAAGCGGCGTAAAACCATACTCAGTCAGTCAGCCGTTATTGTTGCTACGTGAGATTCTGACGTTTGAAATACGTATTACAAGTTCTGTAGCAATCGTGTAACTGTAAACATGTGCAATAACAAGTATTGATGCAGAAGAGTTTGTATTCAAACATCACTTACAAGATGAACGATATTCTCTTTCAATGTTATGTCAGTCATAACCTTTGAGAATCATACGGCAGCATAGACAAAAAAAAATCAGTGATAAAATTTAGGTTGAACATGACTGAAGGATATGCATTTCTAAAATCGTTTTTCAAATCTTCTTCGCTCAGAAAGCTGCTTTCAGATTTTTACATCATTTCAACAAATAACAAACACCTGAACTGAATCTAATCCAAAGAAATCGTTTCTACTTTGTCGCCACGACGGATGGTTAACCTATTATCTACTGGGTTACTAATCCCACGGTTATTTTTCCAGTGTCTCTATTATGTTTCACCTCATAAATATCGAGTATACTCGGTTACATTAAAAACGCAACATGAGGATCCGACCAAGTTTTCGAAATTTACACGTTTGGCACATAGTTGTACACAACTTTCAGAACTAGGTGTCACTGACTTCACTGAGCCCTTGACCACTGATTGGGTCATATGTATGACCAGTTTGAATCCTGAGGCATGCCAGAACCGTTGAGGTTTATCATTGACACACCTCTGATGAACGTAATCTGGAACCGATGGCTTTTTCGAGCTTGAAATAACGTCGACACACACGGGCGTCTGGACGTGGTCGATCAGTGACGCTTTCTTTGGTGTTTTGCCGAGCACAAACTCTGGTGTACATATAAAATCGGTATTGCAACATGCCCTGATTCAGCTACTCCTGTATCTCTGATGTGGCAAGCGATGTTTCACATCTGCATTAATAGGGCGTGAGTTCTTGGACTGAACGAAGGATCGCTTTTTTTAAATGTCGTCCCTTCTTTCATTGATTGAAAGTGTTTGTATTGACGCATTGCCCAAAAATGGTCGGCGACTATGCCTATGAATTTCATATTTACTGATTAGAACTAGACATTCCTACGTTTTGCAATTTTGGCAATACAGAATCAACTTTACGGCATTATTAAGCCCCCAAATAACAAATACGTAATGATTCAGTCAAATATTTACACACATACTTTGCCTGGACAAAGATATATGTACACAAGAAATGCCAAAGGTCGCGACTTCCACAATTAATTCACTACAGACAGACAGACAATAAATAGTGTATCCTCTCTGGTATGTTAGACCCCTTCCCTAGTTCATTATTAATAACGGTGTGCATCGTGTTGGTTGTTTTGATTAGACCCCTTCCCTCGTGTTGTGCTCTTTCATTCTGGCGTAATATTTACATACATGATCAATAACGCAGTGTTGATGCCACAAAGATAAACGACTATCAGAGCTTTTCATCAAGTAAGACAAATTAGGCTGAAAAGCCGTTAGGCCCTTAAATGATCTGTATCCAAATAGAACGCAAAGGTTAACCCATATATCCGTACACACAGACAAAATTGTGAAATCAATAAACCACCACACAAGACATTACTAACAAGTCAAGCCGAAAAGGACTCGACTCGCAATCTTGTCGCCCTTATACAGTTACAGCCAGCCTTTTTAGAAACTGTCTCCTCCAAAAATGTCTTGAACGAACCAACCATGTTCGTGTACAAAACAAGGGTAGAAATATTTTTGTTCCAGTTCATAACGATTGTGGAAAGCTCAACCCACTGCTTTTGACTGCTGTTCAGCCAGCGCTTAATATTTTGTAACTACAGACTGTAGTAGTTTAGGTGTTTGCCGTCACTGACAATTACAACAACTATCTTAAAAACACTTTATATCACCACTAAAATTACTTGAACAACTATAGTTACTTTAGAAAGTTTGAATGAAGTGAAAAGTTTCTTCAAACTGAACAAAACGTTAATTTGACAACTATCTCTGTTTGATCAGGGAAGGGTGAGATAATATCATATCTAGATGTAAATTTACGGCTCAAAAGTGTTAAGCATATGAATAACCTTTTCCAAATCATCCAGAATTTCAGATGATAACGCCAAAATTAGGAATTGCACAGAATTCATCGAATCAACAGGAGTGAGTGAGTATGGTTTTTACGCCTCTTTTAGCAATATTCAAGCAATATATGGGCTTCACACATTGTACCCATGTGGGAATCGAACCCGGGTCTTCGGCGTGACGAACGAACGCTTTAACAACGAGACTACCCGACCGCCCAGAGTCAACAGGAAAGATAGTAGCTATAACATGTGTTTGCAAGTTTCCAGACCTGGAATGATATTTCGTTATTATATTCAAATGACACAACCGTTATTTGGGGGGGGGGGGGGCATGGCTGGCCCAGTTGTCTAAGGCGCCGCGATTCGCTGTGCAGTATTGCGTCCCTTGGCACGCCAGAAACCTATGATTGTGGGTTCGAATCCCGGTTTAAACCGATGATGTTTCTAGGTTTGTCAGCACCATACCCGTGCTCGTGGGTTTCACCGAAGTGGTAAACGTCTAAGACCTGCATCACTTCGAGCTTTCCTCCCACATTAAGCTGACACGCCGCGATATAACTGGAATACTGTTAGAAGCGGCGTTAAAACCCAACTCACTCACTCACGTTATTTTTGTTATCGACAGTCTGAACTTTGGACTCTTGTATCAATCACACACGGACCTTGGCACCTATTTCTCAAAAGTTCACCGCGGGTAGGTATTTGTCAGTGCCATACCCGTGATCGTGGGTTTTACTACACACGAATAAGACCTTCACCACTTTGGGCTTCCTCCCACGTACGCTGACACACCCTAATGTAATTGGAATACTGTTCAAAGTGGAGTTAGACTCACTCACTCACTAACTCACTCACTATTTACAACAGTTTCTACCGCCACTAAACTACTTACATATAACAATGAGTGTGGTGATGGGGTACGTATGGTATGTAGAGTCAGATTGGTCAATGAAGGGGTGAACGCGAAGTGTTTGACGTAGAGATGAAGAAATGGGGAGAAGCAATAGGTGTGGTCCACGAAGAAGTGGGGTTGCAATGGTCCATTTAGAGGAAATGGAAAGTTCTTCAAAAAATAAAGGGAAATATATGTGTTCCTGTATTACATGTATGTTCAACATTTATGGAATCTTTCATGTGAAGAAAATAAATATTATGATATTTTTGTTTTGTTACTTCATTTTAAATAAAAACCTTCACTGCTTTCGGGTTTCCCATTTTGCAGAAAGCAGGAATCATTTGTGATTTGTATGGAAAAAAATATTTCTTAAGTGCAATCGCTTTTGTAATAATACCCCGTTTAGATTTAGCCCAAATGCAGTAAATAAATTGAAGCAAATGAAACGAGATAGTGACTTAAGTGAAAGCACTTGGTTCTCTTTAGAAAATAACGTTGAGAAAACATCTACTTGTTCAGTCTGTCTGTTATTGATTATCATGGCGTGACAGCCTCCGTGGTGTAGTGGATGGAGCGTCTGTCCGGATAGCAGACGGTCTCTGGTTCCATCGGACGTTAAACTATGGTACTTGTTCCTATAGTACCTGGCGCTCGGTATTAAGGGGATAAAATAACAATGTATATCATTGGGAGAGCACTATGAAACCAGACTAGTACAAGCAGCCACAAACACGCACGCACGCACGCACGCACGCACGCACGCACGCACGCACGCACGCACACATGTGCATGCAATAATCTTGAACGCGACGGAAAATGTCATTTTACTTAATGATGATATATATTGTTACAACCCTTTAAAAGATGGTACTTGTCTTGCGCTCGGCTTTTAGAATGAGACAAGGACCGGTCAGCTCGGTGTTCTATAATAATGAGCCTGGGGTATTCATGTTAAACTGCAGCATGGTATATCAGTGAGATAGCACTATAAAACCGGCAAGTCTCAACGACTACGATCTGCCACACATACACGAGAAAATATGACTTGCAATGACGGAATGTCTTTATTTTACCTTTAATTTACCTTGATTACAAATGTAGTCTACTGCTTCGGCGGATTAACAATGTCATTTACTGACAACAATACTAATAGTTAATCCGTTTATAAACGTGTATATCTATTACTTATTCAGTTTCTTACTCTTGTCATGATGGAAACGCTCTTGCTAAAACTAGGTTTATGAACATGGGAAGATCATATGTATGTGATTCATAAATGTGCTCGGCAATAAGTGGCTAAAACAAGGACTGGTCGGCTCTGAGTCAGTATTATGTGTCTGAGTGGGGTGTTCATGTTAAACCTCGGCATGGTATCTCAGTGGGCTGGAAAAAAACACACGCGCACGCACGCACGCAGGCACGCACGCACGCACACACACAATATTCTTGAATTCACATCACCACACCAGTGCATAAAGGTTCAGCGTGACACAAATCTCTCCACAAGACAAGAGGAATATTCCAGCAGCTCCAGCCTTTGGTGTACTTTTCAGAACATTTGAGGTACAATCCAGCATGCTCTTTCTACGATGATTACAAAGGCCTTCATGCGACTGTCGCTCAATAATGTTTTATCAGGGTCACAACATTGGGAGCATCAATGCCTCAGTAAAGCTTACAAAAGGTGGACCGCCTCCGTGGTCTAGTGGTAGAGCGTCCGCCCGGAGAGCGGAAGGTCCGGGGTTCGATCCCCGGCCGCGTCATACCAAAAGACGTTAAAAGATGGTACTTGTTCTTACCCTGTCTGGCGTTCGGCATTAAGGGGCTAAAACAAGGACTGGTCAGCTCGGAGTCTATACTGTATCTGAGTGGGGTATTCATGTTAAACTGCGGCGTGTTATCTCAGTGGGCTAGCAATATGAGGGACAAGCTGATGGATTAATTTGTTGACATATCATTTTTTGGACAAATACTCGCTATTTTAGAAAAGTGAGTGAGTGAGTTGGTTTTAACGCCGCTTTTAACAGTATTCCAGTAATATCGCGGCGTGTCAGCTTAATGTGGGAGGAAAGCCCGAAGTGATGCAGGTCCCAGACGTTTACCACTTCAGTGAAACCCACGAGCACAGGTATGGTGCTGACAAACCTAGAAACATAATCGGGGCAAACCGGGATTCGAACCCACAATCATAGGTTTCTGGCGTGCCCAAGGGACGCAATTCTGCACAGCGAATCGCGGCGCCTTAGACGACTGGGTCACTCGTGCCCCCTATTTTAGAAAAGGATCAATTCATGAAGTTGGTGGTACAACAACTCAAAAGAAGCACGACGTTTTCTTTGAGAATATAAAGTGGTCAAGGAACATGCTATAGAAATGAAACCGTTCTCCAGTGCCAGTTCTGTAAATTCCGAAGATATTGTGCCAATATCTGACATGTGCGGCGGTGACGTTGAGTTAAACGTTGGCCCACGTAAAGTCGGCGGCAGTTGGTAGTGGCCCCTCGCAACCTACGTCTACCTGTTTGACCGCTGATAGGTCGGTTCGCAGGAACCTAACGTGACGGAGATGTGACGTCACCATGTACTCATCTTCTCTGTCTGATGTCCCTCGCGCTCGGCCGCATTTTGCATGATCATCTGCACTGATGTCGTTCCCGAAGCCTGTACATTGTGGAATGATGAACGCCATTGTGTTTGGCAATTCAATCAAGCTTCAATAAAACCAATTGCTCTCATACACATTTCCTGAATTAGATGGGGAATGTTTTTTTGTGTCAAAATAAAAATCAAACGTCAAAACCGACAGCTATTTTTTACACCAGATGTCAAATGAAGCGTTCGCAAGCCTTCTGCATGGTAATATGATTTTTTCGGGGCTATTATTGCAAGTTTGGTGGTGAATGCTTTCATGTGAAATACAATGGAATCTTATCGAATGAGAAATGTTATTCATTGGATAATTATACACTAATTTAGTTATATGATATCGCCCATCGAACATCTTCGCGTTTCTTTTGAAGTTTATTATACATGTAAATTCAATAATTAAGTAATACAATAATTGAATTCCGGTAATACCTGGTGATGGGGCCGGACGTACGGGAGAAGAATTCTTCTGACTAGGGATGTGGTATACACATACTCTATACTGAGTCTATGTAAACTCGCCCTGTTTATAAGTGAGTATGGTTTTACGCCGCTTTTAGCAATATTCCAGCAATATCACGGCGGGGGACACCAGAAATGGGCTTCACACATTGCACCCATGTCGGGAATCGAACCCGGGTCTTCGGCGTGACGAGCGAACGCTTTAACCACTAGGCTACCCGACCGCCCCCGCCCTGTTTGTGGCGTGGATGATGTACACTCTTCAAAAAAAAAGAAACGCACAGGTAGATTTTTAGTAAATTTATTGTACCTAATAAGGTCGATATATTTAATTTAATATCATAGATACAAATATGACATTTGGGGGCTCGAAAGTCACATGTTGTCGTTGTACAAAGATATTGAAAACTGTTCATTGTCATGTCACATAAGGCCACAAGGTAGCGTTGAACTCAATATCTTGTGTGACCGTCCCGGGCAGCAATCACGGCTCTGCATCTTCTCGGCACTGACTGGATAAGTGTACGAATTCTGTCCTGCGGAATTCCGCGCCATTCTGCTTGTAACGCGTTGGCCAGTTGTGGCAGTGTCTGCGGCGTGTTCTGACGTTGACGTACACGTCGATCGAGCTCATCCGAGAGGTGTTTGATTGGGTTGAGATCTGGAGATCTCGACGGCCAGGGCAAACCATTGATGTTGGCATTATGAAGGTAGTCTGCGTGACATGAGTTGTGTGCGCAGGAGCGATGTCCTGTTGAAACAGCACCCTCTGGAGGTCAATGATTGGAAGAAGGTGACGTGAAGAATTTGATTCATGTAGCGATTTGCTGTCAAATCTCCCTGAACCACAACCAAGTCAGATCTCGTGGTGTTGGATAAGGCCCCCCACACCATGACACTAACGCCATCGAAATTGTCGAATTCGCGTACACAATGTGTGGCAAAACGCTCGTTTCGTCGACGATAAACAAGTTTTCTTTCTCGCAGGTGAAGACGAAGTCGTGATTCATCGCTAAACCACACTCGTCTCCAGTTTCTCAAATCCCAAGGCTATAAGGTATGGAACCAACGCAAGCGTCGCTGTCGATGGATCTGTTACAAAACAGTGACGATAACTGGTCTTCTGGGTCGGATTCCAGCCTCGCGAAGATGGTCCTGACAGTCCAGGGATGCGTCCTGCAGTCTCCGTAGATGTGGCATTGACGTAGGTGGAACAGACGAATGTAGCGATCCTGTGCAGGGGTGGTAACTCTTGGTCGGTCGGTTCTCGGACGGTCTGCAGTGGAATTGAACTGTGTGTATCGGTCACGAATGTGGCAAATGGCGTTGCGGTGGACGTTGAAGTGGCGTGCAACAGAAGACTGCGATTCCCCTCTTTAGATACGTCCTATGGCGATGTTCCGATCGGCAGCGCTGAGTCTCGGCATTTTCGAACTTGAAAAATGTTGACAATTGAATGACAAATTATTGGCTTATGCTTGCCTTTTTATAGCCACTACCACGAGTTACGAATGCCATAAGTTGCACGTGCATTTTGCTTTACTGTTTTCCTCCATGAAATTTTTTAACAAATGTGATAACAATGCCGTTTACGACATTGCCAATCGAAAACGGCTGCGTTTTGACGCCCCGTTTGTCGAATATCAAGCCACCAACACTTTCCAATAACATATGTCCAATTTACATATCGGATTTTGTTAGTAGTCAGGTTCAATGAACTACACACTACCTGTGCGTTTCTTTTTTTGAAGAGAGTATATTCACCTTGGTATGTGGGAAACCGGATTAAAGTGTACAAATAGCATTAATCACTCGCGAAACTAGAGAAATATTTGTCACTCATTTCAGTCAAAAATACGATTTGGTCATTGTACAGGAAGAAATCATCATTTTGACATGAACAATCATATAATATTATTTATTTTTCAGAAAGACATCAGTGAAAATCAGTTTCCTGCTATGATAAAATTTGTATGAAACTAATCATAGTGGGGACTAATTAATTGTCCCACTGACGTAGTGATGTGACGGTATCGTGTATAGATGCTACCTTTCCACACCGTGGCTTACAGAAACCTCAACAAAATGACTGATTTGTTAACTCACATGATTTATTCGCCTGTGTACAAATGTTGCTCCTAATGATTTCCTGTTGCAGCCTCAAGTCGCCTCAGCAGAATGGGTCATATAGATTATCACTGACATTATTATGGCGTCTACGACATTTACAAATGCCAACATCTACATTGAATTAATGAGCCAGACTACCTTTTTGATATTATTGTTACTTTTTAATACATTCTACCCACAGATAGACACAGACATACACAAACACGTAGACACACGCGCTTGGGCATACACACAAAATCATATGTATAATTTATTAAAATTGCAATAACGTCTCCAAGCAAGTCACGTGTGTCTTCAGTCCCTGTGATGAAGCATCATCATCTCCCTTTTAAGACAAGTGCATCACCAATACCTCCGATTAAGTCATGTGTACCTCCATTCGCCCAATTAATTAAGACACGTGCACGGGATTGCCTAAAAGTCGGCCGAAGAAAAGTCGGTCTAACAAATGTTATATTTGTGATAACACTTTCTTGCTTAAGTCCAGATTCTGGTACTTTTTGGGGTTGAGTCCTATCCGGGATTCGAACCTACACAGCCAGTGTGAAGGCACCTCATCGCCAGAACATAATACCAAAAAATGAATTGCAGAATAATAAAACTAATATATCTCGGCAAATATATCTCAAATGTCACAACTGTCCACGTATGGTTTTGCTCAATTAATTGAGTTTGAATCAAAATGTATATTCCACAATGTAATAAAGTGATAATTATGACTACATACTAAGGTCATTTCCTCTTAGTGTCTTCACTATGTGTCACTGACCTCAGCATGTGAGGTGTGATGTCCTGGCTTACTTACTTACTTTGGAGATTTAACGTGCGCTTTCCGACTGATGCGTATTTCGCACACGGGCCCGGCCAGGCCATTTAATGTGTTTCCGAAAGGGGCGAAAGTTGTGTGTGCAACCCAAGAGGGGGCTTTAGGGGTTGCTTATATAGAATTTGGGAATTTTGAGATTTGGAATAGATGCCGATAGGGTTGGGGAGGAGAACTAAGGGAGCTGGGTATGGTGGATGTTTGTTTGTTTATGTGATTTTGATTTGGTAGATTATTGTGTTTTTAGATGCCTAAGGCCTTGAAGTTTTCTAGTTTATTTTGTGGGTTTAGTATTGCTTCTAGAGTGAGAACCTTGTTTAGATTGAGGGTGGTTTGTAATGCGGTTCGATGTGTTAGGTAGTGTGTGCAGTGGATGAGTGCGTGTTCTGGGGTTTCTAGTTGTTTGCAGTGTTGGCAGTTACCTGAAGTGGTTTTGGGGGGTTTTTTTAGGTGGTTATTTAGGTTGGTGTGTCCTGTTTGGAATTTACTCTGAGGATTTGTTTTGATGGATGGATAATTTTCGGTTTGGTTAGTGGTTTGCTCAGTACTTTTTTGATTTGGCTATTTGGTGATTTTTTGCTTGTTTACACTTTTATTTTCTGATTTTGAGATGGGTAAGTTTAAGCTTATTTCTGGGATTTTGAGGGATGGTTTAGCTGCTGAATCGGCGTTTTCATTACCGTATATTCCTACGTGGGCGGGTATCCACAAGAAGGTTATTTGGTTTTAGTTGGTTGTGTCGTATGGACTCCGAAACCTGTGTGTTTGGAGGTCGGACCTGAAGTTCCGTCCGTGTAAATGTGACACCAATTTGGCCAATTTTCGTGTATGTATGCTAGTGTGGTGGTTTTAGCTATGTTTGGGTCGGTTTGTTTATTTATTTGGCTAGCTAGTGTTGTGTCTATTTTGGGTATTTTAAGTTTAGGGGTGAAGATATTTGATTGTTTGCAGTTTTGTTTAAGATTTTTAATTTGGTGTTCATTTAGGTAGTTGGTTATACTTTGGGATATTTGGGTAAGTAAGGGTTGTTTACGAGCTAGAGCTTGGTTTTTGGGGCTGATGATTTGGTTTATCAAGTTTTGGATGAGAGGGTTTGATTGGGACGCGGCCCAGAAATTTAAGCTTAGCTGTTCCCTGCGTAGACGTAGTGGCATTTCTCCTGTTAAAGCCTGAAGTGAAGTGTAGGAGGTGCCATGTTGGGTGCGTGTAATTAGTTTGAGAGCCTGATATTGTATTGAGTCAAGTTTTTTAGATAGAGAGTTGTTTAGGGTGTTGTATATGGCGCAGCCGTAGTCTAGTTTTGATCTAATTAGTGATATGTAGAGAGAGAGGAGGGTATCTTTGGAGACTCCCCAGTTAGAGCCAGTTAGGCATCTTAGGGTGTTTAGGTCTTTACTGCATTTAGTTGTTAGGTTTTGGAGGTGAGCATCCCAGGTGAGATTTTCATCGAAAATAAGTCCTAAGAATTTGGTGTGTTTTTTAAATTTTATTGTTTGGTTGTTTAGCTGGAGGATTGGGGAGGCGGGTTTCATGTTTTTATGTTTGAATACTATTCGTGTTGTTTTTTCTGAGTTAAGGGAGAAGCCCCATTTGTCAGCCCATTGTTGTATTTTATTAAGAGATTTTTCGAGTAAATTTTGGGCCATTTTCATGCTTTTAGTGCGGATCCAGACGGCTCCATCATCCGCGAATTTTCATGTGTTTACTTTAGGGGATAGGCCCTCGAATAGATCGTTTATCATTATATTGAAGAGGGTGGGGCTGAGGATAATGCCCTGGGGAGTGCCATTTTCTAGGGGACATTGGTCCGATAGTGTTTGGTCTATACCCACGGTTATTTTACGATTGTTTAGGAAGTCCTGGATGAAGTTTATTATCTGACCTTTTGAGTCCTATTTTTTTAAGTTTTTGTATTAGCCCGTCGTGCCATACCATGTCGAAAGCTTTAGAGAAGTCTAAGAAGATGTCCTGGCAGGAAGTGACAGTGTTTTGACTACTTTTCTTACATTAATTAACTTTAGGGCCTCCTTAATTAACATTTACTCATTCATGTTAAACCAACACAAAATGTTTTTGGGGAGTGGACATATCACAGGGCTGACACGACACGTGTTAATAATTGTTAAAGCACTTCTTAAGTTACTAAAAACAATCTACATTCTTAACATAGACTCTATCATAAGTGTTTGGTCTGTGTTCGGGCCGACTTGGCCCGGGCTGTCAAAATCAACTTAAACCTCACTGATGTATCATCAAACGTGTTCGGTTCGGTCCGACTTGACTTTGTTCAGTCTGACTTTCAACATAAGCTTAAACCTCATAAACATATTTGATGATACATCTATGAGGTTTAAGTGCAACTTGATTTTGACAGCCCGGACCAATTCGGAGCAAACACATCAGGAAATACAGTAAACTTGCTTGACTTTAATGTACCAGTTTTCTTTCAAATTCGATGTACTGTGACTTTATAAACTGGTATATAGGTACTAGATACAATACTATTCTACAGATGTAAACACATTTGATGATTCTTGTGAAAATACAATTAAAAGTGCTTAACTTTTACGGACCAGTTTTCTTTAAGTGCGATGTACTGTGACATTAATAAAAATAAATAAAAGGCTTTAAATATTGCCCATATTGCCACACCACTCAGGGACATGCTCAAAGCGCTACATTATACAATAGTATATTGGTACATAATCACTAGTCTATTGATGTAACTACATTTGATGATACATCTGTGAGGTTTTAGATGTTTTTGACACCTCGGGCCAAGTCGGACCTAAAACAGACCAAACACTTCTGATAGAGACTATGTTCAGAATGTAGAGGGAAAAGGGCTTCACTTTGAGCATCGTGTTTGCTTTAAAATCCACGATCGGAGACGCTATAAAGTAGTATTTAGTTGGGGTGGTCGGGTAGCCTAGTGGTTAAAGCGTTCGCTCGTCACGCCGAAGACCCGGGTTCGATTCCCGACATGGGTACAATGTGTGAAGCCCATTTCTGGTGTTCCCCGCCGTGATATTGCTGGAATATTGCTAAAAGCGGCGTAAAAGCAAACTCACTCACTCACTCACTCACTAGTATTTAGTTAGATATAATACTCGATAGTTGTAAACAAATCTGATTATACATCTGTGAAATTTGAGATGTTTTCTTGAGAAAATACCGTAAAAGCGTCTGACTTTAACGGACCAGTTTTTTTTAAATGCGATGTGATGTGACATTATAAAGTGGTATGCAGATAGATTTAATACTAGTCTATAGATGTAAAAGTGGAACTGGTTTGTTGAACAAACCTTATTAAACAAGGTGTGCGTGTTAGGCACAATCATTTGACATAATGATTTTATTTTCTCGGGTAATAACATATATAAAGCTGAGGAATTTACGTTCTTTAATGATTGTATAGGATTTAGAGTCTCTTGTTGTGTAATTGCGGACCAGGCACGCTATGAGGTGCTGCTTGATCAACAGTACATCCTGTGTGGGTCCAAGGTCGTTTCCGTTCAAAGCTGAAACCTGACTCGAATATTTAAAATATTCGTTACGGTACAATATATCTGCAATATTTAAACTCATGTATTTAACGTACTTCCAAACCAATTACTACGGACACCCTACCGCCATGTCTTGTAGACAATGGACAAGGGTTTCGACCCACCTCTGTGACACGTAGACCTTGGCTAGAACTCTCGCCTACCCCTGTGTCATATCGATTCAGACCCGACATCTGTGTCGTGTCGATCAGTACCGTGTGTGTAAAGCTGTAGACGTTTTATTACATGAAATCAATTGAAACCACAACACTCAAAGCTGTCACGTCTGAATATTTCTTATTTCCCGAGCGCTCTACATATTTCCTACTAGCGCTGATTTCATCCCAGGAGTACGGGTTAAGAAACACGCCCTTGAGTAATGCCATGATGTGGTGAGCAGCTCACTTCATTTGGACAAAGTTTACTATTTGATAAAGTGGCAATTTGCAGAACACATGCAAAAAACAATGAATAATGATCCTTATTTATGTCGCAAAGACGTGATTGAAATTGTGTCATTAAGACAACACGCTATTGGCTGAATAGTATTGTATCTTGGCTTAGCTTGAAAAGGACAAACGGACCCTGGGCAAATTGTTTATTTCCGAATTGATTTAATGTTCATTTAAGCAGATCTGTCCTCATGCCCACGGGAAGGCAAACATCTTTCAACACAGGTAATAGGCTTAATGATCACAATTAATCCTGACTTTAACCGATGTGCACATGTGTGAGCTGGTGTCTCGGGCGTCTGGGCAAGGGGGAATTATCGTGTAATGGAATCATTGAAGCCAGGAATCTCTCACTTAACCCACTCGATGACCCGAGGCGTAACATTCCCACATATACAGTGCTGGTACTCTCGCTGGACTCAATGATCACCCTGCCTTGCATTTAATCCTCTCATCTGGCTTCACAAGACAAAATATTTCAATGCCGTTCAGCGATCTGTAGTGGTGAGTTGATGTGAGTGCGTAAAGATGTGGAGAATTGTGTTCCTTTGACGTGTCAGACACCTAACATCGTCGATTCGTCCTGATTTTTTTTGTTTCCAGGTTTTTCAGCATCATTACCGTACCCGTGATGTTCACCATCTAATGACTGAACCATTGCGGGATTTCTTCCCTTATAAGGCAGACACGCTGTGATATAACTGAAATCCTGTTCAAAGCGGCGTTGAAACTAACTCACTTACTCGCCCACACACTCGCCCACACACTCACCCACGCACCAAACCGCTCATTCACCCACCCATCCTCTCACTCACCCACCCTAGCCTACGAAGAGTATTGGTTTCTTGATAATGTTGATAAGCTAAGAATAACTGGAAAATGAAAAAAGAAACAATTGCCAAGAAATACACTGAACATTTCTTCAAAGTCTATGTGTTTACAGTATCCTTATCATTCTGTTCATTAGTGATTTCCCCAATATTGACATGACCTAGACATTGTTTGGACTTCCACTGATTCAGGAATTACACCAGTTTCACCAGTGTCTGCTTCCACAGTAAACAGAACCTTGTGTTTCGGCGTGATGCGTGGGTGTCGCGATCGAGACCACATGGCCACGTTACCATCCCAAATGCGATTGAATTTTCTGCAGATTGATTTCTCTATAGGAGCGTCCCAATGCTATCACACGCAAATAAAAAATATATAAAGACTTCCAATGTTATTAATATTTAGCTGAAAATACATAAATGGTTTATATGTTTATAAATGGTTTATATGTATTTTGAGGTACAGTATTGTAAGTTGTAATGAGTACAATGTTAATCGGAATTGCAACCATGTCACGATGGTACTGAACAAAACAATTTTGAAAGTCAGTATGTGGATTTGGGGCATGAAAAATTCAAATGTAGATTGTAAGCAGTACAGTTAGATATTTAGGTAGCAGTGATGACGTCCGTATCAAATATACACGGGTATGCACGAGGGCGTGTTATCATTTATATATGTGTATGCATGATGGCGTCAGTATCAAATATACACGGGTATGCATGATGGCGTCCGTATCAAATATACTCGGGTATGCATGGGTGCCTCTTATCATATATATACGGATATGCATGATGGCGTCCGTATCAAATATACACGGGTATGCATGACGGCCCCTGTATCAAATATACACAGGTATGCATGACGGCCTCTGTATCAAATATACACAGGTATGCATGACGGCCTATGTATCAAATATACACGGGTATGCATGACGGCCTCTGTATCAAATATACACGGGTATGCATGTCGGCCTATGTATCAAATATACACAGGTATGCATGACGGCCTCTGTATCAAATATACACAGGTATGCATGACGGTCTCTGTAGCAAATACACATGAGTATGTATGACGGCCTCTGTATCAAATATACACGGGTATGCATGACGGCCTCTGTATCAAATATACACGGGTATGCATGACGGTCATGAGATGCTCTAGTGACAAAGATTGCGTCTGTACCAGAAGAGATATTCAGGTATCCATGATCGATGTACAAAATGTAGCTGTATAAGAGATACACGAGCATTCATGATGGCGTCTGTATAAGAGATACACGAGCATTCATGATGGCGTCTGTATAAGAGATACACGAGCATTCATGATGGCGTCTGTATAAGAGATACACGAGCATTCATGAAGGCGTCTGTATAAGAGATACACGAGCAATCATGGTGGCGTCTGTATAAGAGATACACGAGCATTCATGATGGCGTCTGTATAAGAGATACACGAGCATTCATGATGGCGTCTGTATAAGAGATACACGAGCATTCATGATGGCGTCTGTATAAGAGATACACGACCATTCATGAAGGCGTCTGTATAAGAGATACACGAGCATTCATGATGGCGTCTGTAAAAGAGATACACGAGCATTCATGAAGGCGTCTGTATAAGAGATACACGACCATTCATGAAGGCGTCTGTATAAGAGATACACGAGCATTCATGAAGGCGTCTGTATAAGAGATACACGACCATTCATGAAGGCGTCTGTATAAGAGATACACGAGCATTCATGATGGCGTCTGTATAAGAGATACACGAACAATCATGATGGCGTCTGTATAAGAGATACACGAACATTCATGATGGCGTCTGTATAAGAGATACACGAGCATTCATGATGGCGTCTGTATAAGAGATACACGAGCATTCATGATGGCGTCTGTATAAGAGATACACGAACATTCATGATGGCGTCTGTATAAGAGATACACGAGCATTCATGATGGCGTCTGTATAAGAGATACACGAGCATGCATGAAGGCGTCTGTATAAGAGATACACGAGCAATCATGATAGCGTCTGTATAAGAGATACACGAGCATTCATGAAGGCGTCTGTATAAGAGATACACGAGCATTCATGATGGCGTCTGTATAAGAGATACACGAGCATTCATGAAGGCGTCTGTATAAGAGATACACGGGCATCCATTACGGCCGGATAAAAAATATCCGTTGCTGTCCGTTGTTGGTAAACTAGAAATGGATTATTTCATATGAATATGTGATCCGTACATATATTATATATGATCTAGATGCATGCGCCTACAATAGCATGACATATGCATCATTAGATCACGACAGCCACGTCATCTAAGAGAACGTATTACTACATGAATGAAACACTGTAATTATCATGAGCTTTACGAGAGCTCGTAAATGTTTACAACAGACGTCTATGTTGAAGAAGGGATATTACAACAACGCTGTCTGAATGGGTTGCCGCAGGCATGGAATAGGAGGACACATTTCAATCTACCACAAGCTCAGATCGTCTCCCCGACACTGTGGCTCGTGTCCGGCTGCTAATGCTACATAACTCTTATGATGGATGCTATTTCCTCTACTGGGTCGATACAGGAGACCAAGACGTCCACTACCTTGGTACTAATTAGGACACATTTTGGATGACGATATGATTGGGCTGATGGCCACAACGTATCGCAGGTGATGACGCCATATACAGCCACATAGTAGTATAGCACATATACACCTGGAACTTCTTAAGCAGCGCCCCTATTTTTATGAATGAGTCAAGTTACGTGGGGCCAACTGTAAAATGCGTTTGGGATAATAGTGTCCAGTGATGTTTGCTGCTTAACGGAGTCATCAATCATGAAGAAAGGGTTTGAGTTGGAATTGTTACATTTACTCCGAAATGTTGATACTTTGCAGAAAGACGGAATATTTACCCAAACAGTGAAAATTGGCATTGTTGCACGGTAAATACTGAACTGCTTCAAACCAGTCTGTATCAACGGGATCGTAAACAAATATCAGTCGATGCAAGTAACACAGTTCTCGTCAATACTTGGTGTAACCTCCTTGCACACGCAGGACTGCCGACAGATGCCCAGCTCCTCATTGCATGAATCAGATGTTGCACTTGACGTTAAGGTATTCTGACCCATTCCGCATGCGATGCTGCAACAATTCACGTAAAGGTTGGACAATTGGGTCTCTCTGTCGAACTTGAAGGCCTAGAATGTCCCGTAAATGTTCTCTTGGATTGTGATCTGGACTTCTTGCGACTGTAGTGTCTCGATGGTTATCTGTCGTAAGCATTCCAAAATAGCACGTGATCAGTGAGGTTCAGCATTTTCATCCATGAAGACAGGTCTTGAGGCCAACGCAAGATTATCAAAATGGGGGATAACTGCCGTCTCGAGGATGTCATGGTGATATTGAGGTCCGTTCAGATTACCATGCACAGGGATCGAGTCAAGTTTACGATTGAACGAGACTCCCATATCATTACCGATCCACCACTAAATGGATGGGTCTCTAGACTGTTTATGTGAAGTCATAGCTGTATTTGACTGCCTCAAGACACATGTTGGTTGGTTGGTTGGTTGGTTGGTTGGTTGTTTAACGCCGCACTCAGCAATATTCCAGCTATATGACGGCTGTCTGTAAAATAATCGAGTCTTGACCAGACAATCCAGTGATTGATATCATGAGCATCGATCCACGCAATTGGGATCGATGGCATGCATCAACCAAGTCAGCGAGCCTGACCACCCGATCCCGTTAGTCGCCTTTTACGACAAGCATAGTCACCTTTTACGTTAAGCATGGGTTGCTGAAGACCTATTTTACCCCGGAATCTTCACGGGTCTAAGACACATGTACGACCATCTACCATGTACAACAGAAACGTTTCATCAGAAAAATGGACTCTCCGCCATGATGAAATATTCCAGTTGATTAGATCATGTCAACGTACCGCCTTACGGGCTTGAGTTAACAAGGGACTTTGATTGGTCTTCTGGCTGTTTTGCAGTTGATTTCTGATGGTGCTGGCTGAAATCGCTCTGAGAGGTAGCTACTATGCCTTTAAAACTCTGTTGAAATATGTGTTCCTGCAATATTCACGACCAGGATGTGTTTTTAGACATTTCATGAATATTGTGCATAGTTTTATATTATTTTGCCATAGTAGAATTCATTTTATTCAGCCTGGAACAGAGATCGATATAAGATTTTCACAACTTTTCTCGAACTCACACTACTGACAAGACGTACATTAAGCATCACATTTTTCGATTGAATATTCGAACTTTTAGCATTTGATACAGGCCTTCACGTTTGAATGGCGTTCTTTCATCTTACACGAGAATGTATATAACTTTGTGTTGATTAATATCATATTAGGTAAAAAATCTGGGGGTGGGGGTGTAATTTACTTTTCGTTAAAAAGAACATTGTGCCGGCTTTCTAGATTTTTCATGTTTGCTGTCTTAATGACAAATCAGTTCAGCTGTTAGTAATTAACAGAATTGGTTTAACTTTTCTCTTCTGTCAAGAACTGTAATTGACTTTCAAGTTTCAGAAGGCGCAAATAATTGCTGTTTTTTACTTGAACCTTTCACGACGAAAAAGAATAAATTGCGATATTGATTTTTACCAAACATTTTACAAACTATTTACGGAGTGGTGATACAAGAGAAAATTCGCACCAGATGACCTACTGATTAGAACCTTGTCTGACCAATGACGACCGTTGTGTCAGGGTGCAAACACGGCTTCCCAAACCCCTTCTTATAAAGGTCAAGCAGACCATGGACATCCTGATGATTCCACGTCATGACATAAAGACCATGGACGCCAATAACATCAACTCTCAGTGTCATGTAGACCGTGGACGCCAATAACATCAACTCTCTGTGTCATGTAGACCACGGACGCCATTAACATCAACTCTCCGTGTCATGCAGACCTTGGACGCTAATAAATCCACACTCCGTGTCATGTAGACCGTGGATGCCATTAACATCAACTCTCCGTGTCATGTAGACCGTGGATGCCATTATATCCACACTCCGTGTCATGTAGACCGTGGACGCCAATAACATCAACTCTCCGTGTCATGCAGACCTGGGACGCTAATAAATCTACACTCCATGTCATGTAGACCGTGGACGCCAATAACATCAACTCTCCGTGTCATGCAGACCTTGGACGCTTATAAATCCACACTCCGTGTCATGTAGACCGTGGATGCCATTTACATCAACTCTCCGTGTCATGTAGACCGTGGACGCCAATAACATCAACTCTCCGTCTCATGCAGACCTTGGACGCTAATAAATCCACACTCCGTGTCATGTAGACCGTGGATGCCATTAACATCAACTCTCCGTGTCATGTAGACCGTAAACGCCAATAACATCAACTCTCCGTGTCATGCAGACCTTGGACGCTAAAAAATCCACGCTCCGTGTCATGTAGACCGTGGATGCCATTAACATCCACTCTCCGTGTCATGCAGACCTTGGACGCTAATAAATCCACGCTCCGTGTCATGTAGACCGTGGACGCCAATAATATCTACTCTCTGTGTCACGTAGATCGTGGACGCCTGTAGCATCCACACTCCGTGTCTCGTAGACCGTGGACGCCAATAACAACAACTCCCCGTGTCATGTAGACCGTGGACGCCAATAATATCTACTCTCTGTGTCACGTAGATCGTGGACGCTAATAACATCCACACTCCGTGTCATGTAGACCGTTGATGCCAATAACATCCACACACCGTGTCATGTAGATCGTGGACGCCTATAGCATCCACACTCCGTGTCTCGTAGACCGTGGATTCCATTAACATCAACTCTCTGTGTCATGCAGTACTTGGACGCTAAAAACATCCAAACTCCGTGTCATGTAGACCGTGGAAGCAAATAACATCAATTCTCTGTGTCATCAGGACCATGTATGCCTATAACACGAACTCCCTGTGTCATGAAGACGGTTGACGCCAATGTCACTCTATGTCACCGTATCATGAAGGTGAGGTGAGGTGAAATTGGGTTTAACGTCGCGTCCAAGATTATTGCACTTATATAGCGACGTGCATGCACGTGTGTGTGTGTGTGTGTGGCTGCTTGTACTAGACCGGACTGATGCCGATTTATAGTGCTAGCTCACTGAGATACCACGCCGCAGCTTAACATGAATACCCCACTCAGACACATACAGTATACTGACTCCGAGCCGACCAGTCCTTGCTTTAACCCTTAATGCCGAGCGCCGGACAAGGTAACAACAAGTACCATCTTTTAACGTCTTTTGGTATGACGCGGCCGGGGATCGAACCCCGGACCTTCCGCTCTCCGGGCGGACGCTCTACAAACTAGACAACGGAGGCGGTCTTCGTATCATGAAGACCATGGACGACAATATCATCCAGGCGCTATGTGGTGTGAATACCATACACACACAGGTTCACGTTGACCCGTAGTTCCTCATTATAAAGTAACCCATCAAGTATTTTAACATAAATACATACAAACAATCACGTCACACCAAAATTCTGTATTTTTCCAGCTGTTCAGTGTAGGCATGGACAGTGTCCTAAACGACTTAAGCTGTTTAGGGAAACTAACCACGTATGTGAGTCTCTCCCCGAAATAGATTGCATCACCTTATGTTTCAGCGACTTCATTTACACTTCAGTGGTCGACTTCACTCATCCTCGTAAAAGTGACAAATTGACTAGCTGTAAAGAACGCAAATATAATCGAAATTATGAGTAACCGCCTCCAGAAATGAAAAAGAATATTTGGGTTGAACTAGATTTCATGTTAGGAAGCTAGTCAATCAGAAATTGCTTCTGGTAATACTGTTATTTCCAAATTTGTTGATGTTTAGTTAACAAAACAGGACTGATGAACACACAAATCTGAACTACTATGATAATTGACTTACAAATCAGAACGAATCCTTATCTCAGATGAAGTGCTGGTGACTCTGGTGCCTGGGAAAGGTGGCGTTATCATGTAGTGGAAGCAGTAGGGCTGAACACAGATGCAAGGGTATGGATCTCTCACTGAACACAGTTGCATGGATGTGGATCTCTCACTTAACACAGTTGCATGGATGTGGATCTCTCACCGAACACAGTTGCATGGGTGTGGATCTCTCACTCAACACAGTTGCATGGGTGTGGATCTCTCACTCAACACAGTTGCATGGATGTGGATCTCTCACTCAACACAGTTGCATGGGTGTGGATCTCTCACTGAACACAGTTGCATGGGTGTGGATCTCTCACTCAACACAGTTGCATGGGTGTGGATCTCTCACTGAACACAGTTGCAATGGTGTGGATCTCTCACTGAACACAGTTGCATGGGTGTGGATCTCTCACTCAACACAGTTGCATGGACGTGGATCTCTCACTCAACACAGATGCATGGACGTGGATCTCTCACTCAACATAGTTGCATGGGTGTGGATCTCTCACTCAACACAGTTGTATGGATGTGGATCTCTCACCGAATACAGTTGCATGGGTGTGGATCTCTCACTCAACATGATTTCATGGATTTGGATCTCTCACTGAAGAAGGCTGCATTGGTGTTGATCCCTCACTGAACAAAGTTGCATGGGTGTGGATCTCTCACTGAACACAGCTGCATGGGTGTGGATCTCTCACTCAACACAGTTGCATGGATGTGGATCTCTCACTCAACACAGTTGCATGGGTGTGGATCTCTCACTGAACACAGTTGCATGGGTGTGGATCTCTCACTGAACACAGTTGCATGGGTGTGGATCTCTCACTGAACACAGTTGCATGGGTGTGGATCTCTCACTCAACACAGTTGCATGGATGTGGATCTCTCACTGAACACAGATGTATGGATGTGGATCTCTCACTCAACACAGTTGCATGTGTGTGGATCTCTCACTCAACACAGTTGTATGGATGTGGATCTCTCACCGAATACAGTTGCATGGGTGTGGATCTCCCACTCAACACAGATGCATTGGTGTTGATCCCTCACCAAACACAGTTGCATGGCTGTGGATCTCTCACTCAACATAGTTGCATGTGTGTGGATCTCTCACTCAACACAGTTGTATGGATGTGGATCTCTCACCGAATACAGTTGCATGGGTGTGGATCTCTCACTCAACATGATTTCATGGATTTGGATCTCTCACTGAAGAAGGCTGCATTGGTGTTGATCCCTCACCAAACACAGTTGCATGGACGTGGATCTCTCACTCAACATAGTTGTATGGATGTGGATCTCTCACCGAATACAGTTGCATGGGTGTGGATCTCTCACTCAACATGATTTCATGGATTTGGATCTCTCACTGAAGAAGGCTGCATTGGTGTTGATCCCTCACCAAACACAGTTGCATGGCTGTGGATCTCTAATTGAACACCCTTGTATGGACGTGGATCTCCCACTCAACATGAATTCATGGATATGGATCTCTCACTGAACACAGTTGCATGGATAAGAATCTCTCACTGAACACACTTGCATTGGTGTGGATATCTCAATGAACAAAGTTGCATGGATGTGGATCTCTAACCGAACACAGTTGCATGGATGTGGATCTCTCATTGAACACACTTGCATGGATGTGGATCATTCACTCAACATGATTTCATGGATGTGGATCTCTCACTGAACACAGTTGCATGGATGTGGATCTCTCACTGAACACACTTCCATGGATGTGGATCTCTCACTGAACACAGTTGCATGGGTGTGGATCTCTCACTGAACACAGTTGCATGGGTGTGGATCTCTCACTCAACATGATTTCATGGATTTGGATTTCTCACTGAAGACGATTTCATGGATGTGGATCTCTCACTCAACACAGTGTGTGTGTGTGTGTGTGTGTGTGTGTGTGTGTGTGTGTGTGTGTGTGTGTGTGTGTGTGTGTGTGTGTGTGTGTGTGTGTGTGTGTGTGTGTGTGTGTGTGTGTGTGTGTGTGTGTGTGTGTGTGTGGCTGCTCGTGGGCACTGTTTGTTGACCATGACAGTATCTACAACATATAAGTAGTAGTTATACCTCTGCATCCAGTGTCGGTCATCGGAATGTGACACGTACTAAAATCTGCCGAAATGACCAGTCGGCCCTCGTGACGTTCCACGAGTGACACCGCAGGGTGGTTCGAGTGACTTAAATTACACCACAAATATAATAAATACGTCAGAATTAATCGTTAGTTGTGTAATTACAGTCATACACTTTCAAAGAGGCTACGTACAACACATCGTTTAATAATGTTTTTCCCCAGAAGAATGGATTTTCACAAAAGAAGTAAAAGGGTTATTTGTTTTGCTTCACATTGTCAAGGGATATATGTCTCTCTTCGCATAACGTTCAATAACATTTCAACAATTTCTCAATGGGGAAAACTGTAAAGTGGAAATGATAAATAGAAGCCACCACTCTTTCCAAGACGTCTTTTTCAATACGGGACACATCAACTTCGCCATGTTAATCGGCATTTGCCTCGCTTGATATTGCTCATATAAAACAAGATTCGTGATTCATCCTCTATTTATTACTCATTTTTACACATGAAGAGGCACAACTTTGGATGTTATTAAACTTAGTTTGCGTTCTGCAGCAACGAAGCTGTCTATCACACGGATCACCGCTACAGTGTCAGGAAGCCGAACTTGTCAGTATGGCGTCAAATAATAACTGCCTCTGATAACTACGTGTGAGTCTGACTGTGACGTCATCAAATAATAACTACAGTAATACATATGACATAACAATCATACATGTCTTAATTATGTCAGCAGACCACGTAGATCGCTGTTAAGCCCCTGTTTCACTATCAAAAACTTTGATAAAAAATTATAAATTTATGTATTTAGTAAAGATTCATGTTGAGAAGGCAGTATTCGCGAACACAAAGGAATATAGGGTCCCGGGATTGCTTAGTGCCAACAATACTCTTTTCCAAGAGTTTCTGTGCCTGTGTCAACTATCTCAGAATTAAAGGTGTTGCGTCTTGAAAAATTAAAGTCTCACATGAATAGACAGGACACAAGAATTAGGTTTTTTTTGCAATCTGTTTTGATACGTTACAAAGTCCATCAAAGTGAAATGAAAAATAGGATCGGATTCTATTCCATCAAAGTCCATCAAAGACTCTGTCAAAGATTTTGACACTATGTTACACTATCAAAAATATGGTCAAATTATTGGATAGTGTAACGGGATCTATGTATATTTGACAGATTCGCCAATGTTAGGAAGACTTACATATCACTGATGCCTTAACATTATCTGATGGCAAGTTGTTCACATGGAAAAAACTAGCTGAGTCACTTTAATTCCCGCCGGCAATCAGAGACGGTTACTTACTCGACAAGCTAGAAGGGTGAATGTGTCCTATGGGTACTCAGAAGACTTCAGCTTACACGTCTATAGTGAAAGCAGACACTGGAGACTATCAAATGTTTCAATCGAGTCCTAGTGCTGCTCGAGAAATGATTACGGCAACGCGCATACCACTGACAGCATTGCTACCAAAGATGTAGAGAGCGCCTCAACGTGACAGCCCAATCCCAGGTAGGATAATAAGATAACATGGAGGATGAATAATCAGGGAAAGCTTAAGATGTAAAAGTTATTTCATGACCTACTCAATCAATCTATGGTTAATCACAATTCTAGATCTGGTCGTTAACTGGTTCATATATGAACGAAGAAGCCAGACACGATATATAACGGTTGACAGTCCCTGTCTAATTCAAAAGAGACAACGAGATGGTCGTCAGTTACAACAGAGATATAAAAAAACACAATTCCCCAACGTTGTCTTATTCAACACTGAGACAACGCCACCATGGACCACGACCGTGTCTCGTTCTCAATAGCGACCACGACATCGCCGTCCTGCGACTGTGTCTCGTGCAGCACAGAGACAACGGCAGCATCGACCAGGACTCTTATCTTATTCAACTCAGAGACCACGTCATCAAGGGTGTACCTCAGTGAACGTATCTGACACACCTGATCCTCCAAATAGATGATTAGGTCATAACTTACTCCTTACACTCGTACACTGAACTAATGTATCATGTCACTCAAAATGCTGACTTTGGAAAATAATTCACTCCACCTATCTGACAATGAATATGTCTTACATTGCACCATATCAGGGGGATATTGAGTATGTTATATATTTCGTTCTGCCATCGGGTAATTAATGATTCCACTCTTCTGCCTGTTGATCTATAGATTATACATCATATTTCACCTATTTCACCTGGTGCACTATAGGCTATATGTTTCGCTATACGTCAGTCCGATGATGTCTTTCTTATATTCTACTAGACTAAATCCGTCTGATTATGTCTGGGTAATATATCACCTGGTGCACTATTGCCTGCGTACTTCACTATACGTCTGTCAGATGATCTATGTCTTGTATTATATTAACAGTTGGGAATGACATCCAAGGTACATCTTACAAGTTTCCTTTGCCGATTGCACTGAGGGAAGTGACATTTTCGCCAGTTGTATGTACACACGTCATTCAGGTCGGATGTGGAAACAAAAGTCGGAGATTAACACACAAAAATAAATATTTGCATTACTTTCATATGCATGAGAAATTATATCTTTCTTAGATACGTTGTATTATATTCTGCCCTCTGTCATTAACCATGCTTGCACAAAAATATCTATGCGGTGCAGACTTTGGTGCGGGTAATGTTTTCTGGACTCGACATTCGACAGTAAAGCTATGGACATCAGTGAGTACACTCACCTCACTTATAGATGTTATTTATGCTTCCACTTACTGATCATGACTGATTGTATTATTGTCTTTCGTGATTGTAGATCCAAAATTCTGTTTCAATGTAAGTTATTAATTCTTCACTGATCTTGTGTGGTCATTTACCGACTTCACAATTTAGATTTCTGGGTTAAATGTTGCGTTATCATTCTCGTAACAGAAACTGGGGACGCGTCCACTGAATTAAAGTTGTGGGGAATTTCACATTTGTAGACAAACACAATTCAGCGCCAAATTTGCCAGTGTTCTGTCTTTCGACATTGCTTTATACAGCGCTATTGTGAAAACAGAAGCTGTATTATGGAGTTTGGGTATTTGTTGAGTCTCCAAGAGAGGAGAAAATCAGGGTTTAGCAGAAACCAGAGCTATTATAGCCTTGATGCTAAGCCTTCAATACAAAGAAATGAAATAAAAAAATGGAAATTAACGAAGAAAGAGGTGTGAGAAGTAAGCCCGAGTTCCATTAAATTACGTAAAAGAAATAATGCGTCTCCATTTTATCCAATTCCTTTGATGTGGCTCGAAATTTCAGATTAGTAGTGTTATATTTTATTGCATTTTGAAAAGGTGGCACCAAATTTAAAGGGCCAAAGAGCTTTGTCTGATGTTATCGCAGAGTGTATCAGAAAGCAAAGCTTTATAAACCTAGTCAGCACTATCAGTTGATGTTAGTTCAAATTATGACGAGGTCAAATCAGGTTATTTTGAAGGCATCTGATTCTGCAACTGAGGCATATAAGCAAAATAATACACAACAAAAGAGAAGTTGGCCAGCGAAAATGAGACTGTTTGACAGATGGTGTTTATCGAAAGGTTTTTTTAACATTTTCTGCAGCTAATATAGTTAGAAAATTTAGCTGTGTACACGTGTATACTGATATGATGACTTACACCAGGCTGCCACCAGGCAGATGATTACTCAGTTACTCATTAGGGTAATGCCAATATGGTTAGTCTTGGTAACTCTCCCAGTAATGGAAGGGTAATTTCAGGACAGGTCAATGGGGAAATTCAGGTCAGAAGAGGTCCCCTACTTCTCTTCGGACGGGTACTAATCCTAGGAAGTCGGATAGTAAATTTCATTGGTGATCAGGTAGTTTGTTCAGTTGATTCAAAACAGGATTCATGTTTGACGCGGTTAGATGTAGATATTGTCACAAACCAAAGCGGACAATCAGTTACTATTCTGAGGAACACAGGGCACTGTAGCTGTTATTAGTAGGGAGCATCCAGCCATTTTCAGAAGTGTTTTCTGTTAACTAGGATATTTCATTTACGGGTATAACTCGAGTTACAGATGCGCCTCTCCAATTTGATAATTTGGAGTCTCAATCAAAGTTGGTGGAAAGAACCTCACAATTCTAGCCACTGTCTTGCTTGTTGGTAATGACTACCAGGGTCCACGTCTTGGGCTGATCCACGTGTTGGCATTTAGCCAATCACTTCAAAGAGAACTGAATCATTTCGCGAAGAAGTTCCAGGTACATTGTCTTCATGTGATGTGTCTGTGACTACTTTCATGGATCTTTCTGCAAGATACATTTTCTTCAGATGAGAGTGTTTTTGGTTCGAGCAGTACTGATCATTTTCCGGTCACTTGCCCTAAATTCAGCTCATGTCTTCACGTGCTTAAAACACATCACATGCTTACCATTTTTGCAAACACCTAGTACATTCTTAATTTTCAGTGATCCATTCATATAACTGTCGTCACCATTTTGTCTTTTACACTCAATGGAATCGGTTTCAGCAGATAATCAATAACTGATTATTCTCGGGCATTGAACTTTTATATTTACCTGAACTTGGATAAAGTTACTGTTTGTGGACTCCACGAGTCGCGTCATAAACTCAGTAGCATTTATCAGTTATGCTGAGTCAACTACAGAAAAACATATTTGGACCAAAACAACTATGTTGAAAAACGAAACATGGTTCTTTAGTGATTCTCTTTGCTTGTAAGTAGCAGAATCTCTGCACTTGTACACAACAGAAGTAATTCAAAGTAAGCATATTGTTTCTAGTTTCAACAAAATCTGTAAATTCCCCATCGTGTCACTGAATTGTTTAACCAGACTCGCTATCACTAGATTATTCTTGGCGTTAATGATATATAGTCACTGGTTTGCGATTCTGAAATTCAAGTATTCGCTAGACGGGCACTATCTTCCAGTGGTGCTGCCAAAGTACGTGTTTGCTTCTAGTACAAAAATAATGTTTTGATGAGAAATTGGAGACCTCCAGAGGTTCAATCTGAAGATGAGTGGACAGATTTGCATGAGATTGTGGTTCCACACAGAGATTTTGTCAACAAGTGATGAGTGTGGCCCACAATACTCCTATGGCTGGTCATTTGGGTTTGAGCTGATCTCTTCTGGTCCTAGTTTGCGTCAGGATGTGTCACAGCTTTGAGAGACTTGTCAAGCCTTTCAGGTGGTAGGAAAACTCAATCATAATCAGAAACTCCCCTTGCCCCACATGAAGACCATATAAGCGTTTAAAGAGCCATTGATGTGGAACATTATTGATTGTCTTGGTCTCTTGCCTTAAACAAAGTCTGGTAATCAGTATTTGTTGACAATCATGTGCGCTTCAATCTGATTCCGAGAAGCCATTCAATGTAGGGACGTAACACCTCCGGGTATCTTTAAAGCATTGATCACGCTTTTTATGACTGGTCATATATGTACAAGAGCATTTAACTACTTTCCGAACTCGACTTCTCAGGGCAAATGAAGCAGTCAGGAAACATTTGAAGTCCATACAGGACAACACGAGAGCCAACATAAATGCCAAAGATCGAAATTTCAAGCCCTGGCAATAGGGTGTGGTGTTGTTACCAATCCCTTATTACCCTTTTGTAATCGATAAGCAAATCATTTAAAACTATATCGTCCAAACCCAGGAAGCGGAAAAAAACGTTTGTGTTATTTGAATATAAATGAAAATCATGACAGATCTGAAATTGTAGCATATTGTTGGATCTGTATCAGAAAAGTGTAGTTCTGAGTTTACACTTTGAGGATTTTGGTTGATAAGGCTAACCCTGGACTGAAACATTCCGAGGTGTTAAACAATCCTGATGTGAAATTAGCTCACCTTACGCCCAAACAACAGACACAGTTGTCAGATTAAATTCATGAGACGTACTGATTAAGATAATCATGACATATGTGTAGGTAAGTATTGCCCGTGAAACAACATCGCATATATCGCATGCATCACATGAACCCACTCAAGTTGAGCATCTCCGAAAAGCTGTCAAGTACATGCTGGAGAACGACAACATGGAAACAAGTGACAGTGACCGTGCATACTGGTACCCAGGTCTGACAACATTGACCGATGTTGAACCGACCTGAAACGGGTGAACTAGTTAACTTCAACTGATGACTTCGTCAAACTGAGTGCGCCAAGTAGATTTGTGCTTTTGCTGCATCAGCTGGACTTCATCAGTACAAGTCTATGCCATTTGGTTTTAAAAGGGCATGTGCCACCGTTTAACGTCACATAGGGCCTACAGGCCTTACATTGACGACATTATCAGCCATTCCATGGTGTGGGACAATAATTCGAAGAGAAACCATGCCTTCTTTTGAAAAGCTATCACAGGCAAAACTGTAAACCATGCACAATGTCAAGGTCAGATACAATCGATCAATACTAAAGTAGAAGCTTTTGAAAAGGTCCCATTTTCGACAAACAAAAAGGATTTTGTCAAAATATTTCTGATGAAGTGGCCTCCCTCTCTTATTTGTTGTCCAAAATGACAACATTTCTTTGGGATAACCACTACCAGGCGGCTTTTGAAGCAGTAAAACCATACTCATGAACTTTCCAGTCCTGAAAGCTCCTGAGTTTGAGAAAACATTTCAGCTTGCGATCGATGTAAGTTAAATTGGTGCTGATGATGTCACGTTACAGGAAGATGCAAACGGAATCGATCACCTTGTTTGTTACTTTAAATGTGACAAGCATCAGTTAATTACTTTTCAAGATCTGAAATAAGAAATTGATGAAGTGGAGTTTAATCGTCAATTGAAGCACACTAAAGCCAAAAAATGCGATTGTGGATGTAAAGTCAATTGACTGGATCAGTACACAATTACAGTTATCCTATAGCAGATATTCTGTATTTTATGTTCTTTTAATTGCGCATTATAGGTAACGTCATTTATCCAATAGTGGCTGGTCATATATATGTATATATATAGCACTCCTGGGCTGGCTATACACAACACTACATCCAAAAGACAATGACTGATCACATATAGCACTCCTCGGCTGGCTATACACAACACTACATAAAAAAGGCAATGACTGGTCACATATAGCACTCCTGGGCTGGCTATACACAACACTACATCCAAAAGGCAATGACTGGTCACATATAGCACTCCTGGGCTGGCTATACACAACACTACATCCAAAAGACAATGACTGGTCACATATAGCACTCCTCGGTTGGCTATACACAACACTGCATCCAAAAGACAATGACTGGTCACATATAGCACTCCTGGGCTGGCTATACACAACACTACATCCAAAAGACAATGACTGGTCACATATAGCACTCCTCGGTTGGCTATACACAACACTGCATCCAAAAGACAATGACTGGTCACATATAGCACTCCTGGGCTGGCTATACAGTACATCCAAAAGGCAATGACTGGTCACATATAGCACTCCTGGAATATATACAACACTACATCCAAAAATCTATGACTGGTCACATATAGCACTCCTCGGCTGGCTATACACAACACTACATCCAAAAATCTATGACTGGTCACATATAGCACTCCTGGGCTGGTAATACACAACACTACATCCAAAAGGCAATGACTGGTCACATATAGCACTCCTGGGCTGGCTATACACAACACTACATCCAAAAGGCAATGACTGGTCATATATAGCACTCCTGGGCTGTTTATTAGGTTACACCCAGCCGATACATAAGGAATCAATTATATAATCACGTAATATTTTAGCAGAACAAACAACATTGAAACAAGCTATTTTGGAATATATGGGAGAGTTAAGACAGGAGAGCATAATCTGGTAACAGTTCCCTTGTAGTCGTGATAATGGTAATAATTTGACTAGATACCTTATAAAACTGTGGATATAATTGGATCAAACTTAATCCAACAATACAGATGGCGCCATGAAAACCCATGGATGCACATATATGGATGCAGTTTTAACGTTGAAGGATACACCGTCCTCGTACCCAAACCAGGGCGTCGGGTCAACCTGAGACCCGCGTATTGTCTTGAAACCCATGTAGCATCAATATGAAGGAGATACATAATGGAATACTGCGTGGGACATTCTCACGATCTCGTCCTTTCGAAACAAGCTTAAAGTGACAATGCGAGAATGGGAGAAGAAGAGAATTTTCCTCAGATAATTCCATAACTACATATTACTTGTTTGCAGTTAGCAGCTGACTCACGTATGGTGTTGACAACAAGCTAGTGCGTCAGATGAGCACGAGGTGAGGTGAAATGGGATTTAACGTCGCGTCTAAGATTATTGCACTTATATAGCGACGTGCATGCACGTGTATGCGTGTGTGTTTGGCTGCTTGTACTGGTCCGGACTGATGCCGATTTATAGTCACTGTGCTAGCTCACTGAGATACCATGCCGCAGTTTAACATGAATACCCCACTCAGACACAGTATACTGACTCCGAGCCGACCAGTCCTTGTTTTAGCCCCCTAATGCCGAGCGCCAGACAAGGTAACAACAAGTACCATCTTTTAACGTCTTTTGGTATGACGCGGTCGGGGATCGAACCCCGGACCCGCCGGTCTCCGGGCGGACGCTCTACCATTAGACCACGGATGCGGTCCGATGAGCACGACTAAAGAGGCGTTCTCGTAATGGTACCTCAAAACAGCAGTCACACAGTGTTGGACATTGATACTTGAAATTAGAGGATAGCATATCTTATGTGAGTCTGTAACTTAAAGGATGATGACGTGCACTGCACACACGGGGTGTCAAGTACCGCTACAGGACCGTTTTAATTCCTAGAAATAAACTCAAAGACGTTGGAATAGTATTATGTCTCCAACGTGAGGTATGCTGAAAGAATGTGGATGGATATAGTCAGAATCGAACAACAGATGGATATAGTCAGAATCGAACAACAGACTTATTTTTTTTGTAAAGATTTCTTATGCACATGAAAGGGTTTTGTCGCTTTTATTAGATCACATGGAAAGAACAATGTCTAAAGGCACGGTAACGATCAACAGCCCATATGAAGAGTGTTCCTGTCATAAGCAAATGAGTCGAAGGCGTTCAGAGGCAAGTTCAGTTAGTAGCGAATGTGTCCCGCTTATTCATTGATGCAGGCCTCGCACCTGCGCCTCAGTGAGGCCACGGGATGGACAATCCGTATCTGAGAAAGGATACGCTGGAGTTCCTGCAAAGTTGTTAGGGATAGAGAACACGTGGCAAATGTGTTTCTTTTTCATACCAAACATGTGCGATAGACCGTGGGCTGTCGCAAGCCACCTTAACATTTTTTTAGTCAGACACCGCTGCACAACAGGTGGTGTGGCGTCATCGTGCAGCAATGTCACTCCAAGACCGTTCTCCCCGAAGTAAGGCTAAACGTTTCCAAAATCCCATCACGGTATCTGTCAGCATTCACATTTACATCAATCACCATCATCTGGGTCCTTCCGGTAGCCATTATTCGACTCCACATGGTAACGTCACCACCTCCAAAGAATACATACATGACGAAACGTACACCTCGACATCGGATCGGTGAAGAAGTGAAACATCATTGAAGAGGACCCTTCGCCTCTTACGTGCTGTCTATCGGAAGTGTTGTCTGAAGTCCACACTTCTTGAGTGTGCGAATTCAACAGAGTGGCCAGAAATACCACCAGTAAAAGGCAAATTGTTGAAGCAGCATTGGGATAAAGCCATGCCATGAGTTTTCTTCCGATTCCGACCCTTCTCCTGTCAATGATCTTTCTGATGATCCCTTGTATTTTTTGTTTATGTCATTCTAAAATCAAATCTGCGATTAGCCGATTGAGAAACAGAGGCCAATTAAACAATTTAACCAATCATATCCACAGAATCAACCTGATAAAATAATGACATTTCTTCTGTCACTGATTGTTCTTTGCATGACATTAACTGCTGCGTGTATGCTGCTGCTCGAACACTGGAGGAACTCCATACAGTTTCCAAAGACAGTGAACCACAAATGGGTTATAAATAAAATCATCAAAGGAGTGAGTGAGACAGTATGGTTTTAGCAATAGTCCAGCAATATCACGGCGGGGGAAGCCATAAATGGGTTTCACACATTGTACCAATGTCGGGAATCAAACCCGGGTCTTCGGCATAATGAGCGAACGTTTTAACCACTAGTCTACCCGACCGCCCCATCATCAAAAGAAAAACCGGTTCCAAATAAAACTAAATGAAACACGGAAAGCTGTGTCCTGGATAAACGTTTGCTTGACATTACGTTCCTCAGGGCAATCAATGTCAAAATGACGAAAATCAATTTGAAAAATACTGAAAACAAAGTATGAAACAAAAAAGAGAGGATTCTAAACCAAATTCATGATTCCTTGAAGGCAAAGTTAAAGATTTGGACAAAAAGAAAAAAGAAAGTGGGACAAGAAAAATAAGTTCATAAAACAAAAAAGACTGATGAAAAACAGTTTTACAGGCAATTAAATGCAACCAATGGCAATGATAAGAAAAGACCCACCATTGACTCCAGTGAAAGGTTTTGGAAACAGTTGTGGTCTATATCCGGCAACTGCAACCTCGAGGAACCATGGCTATAGGATTTACCCTAATAATGTACATGACAAAAGAAAGTCACCATTGTTGTGTTTCATTAAACCCGATTGCCCCAAAACGGTAATTAAAAAGTCCAAATCCAATATGACGCCAGGCACTGATGGTATTCAAAACCGGTTTTTGAAAGTGTTTCCTTGTGTCCAAACACCATGAATTCACTGTTTAATTTCGCTTGTGGGTACAGAGGATGTTCCGCCTTGGTTATGCAAAGGTCGAACAATACTGCCCCCAAAGAAAGGTGATATGACTGACCCTAAAAACTCCCGCCCTATTACTTGTCTGAATACACAGTACAAAATATTCACAGGGTGTCTTACAGATCTCGTGTCATCATACTACGCTTCCAATGACATTCTTTACATTGAACAGTAAGGAGCCAGAAAGAGATGTTGAAGTTGTAAGGATCAATTACTGGTTCAGAAAATTATCCTTGAAGAGGTAAAAACTTACCACCGTAACCTCTCAATGTGTTGGATAGACTCCAGAAAAGCTTATGATCCTGCACCTCACGAATTGATTTTGAAGTCACTGGAATGTATTGACCTCCACGAGCGACAACTTGTTTTACTCAAATCTTTAATGAATTGCTGGTCAACTCAACTTAAGCTGTATTCGCAGGGGCAGGAAGCCATTTCTATTAGAAGAGGAATATTTCAGGGTTATTCTTTGAGTCCTTCAAAAAATGAGTTTGCTTTTCTATTTGTCACTAAATCTTTTAAGCTTTTTCCTTAGCAAAAGAGGATAGACAATAGATCACACCGGTACCACCCTCGCTCTTCCCTCAATCGCTTATATTTACCAATTATAATGGGAGGGCGCGGTGTGATTAACGTGGAGGGTCTTCATGATAGAATTGTATTGTGCACTTTTGCACACAGTTATTTGTCTGATGATCCTCATTTGAAACATGTCAAAACTCATGATGAAAACAAGGCATTCCACGGTTTTCTTTAACGAGCCAAGCATGTGGGACATAATCTCAATATCAATGTTGATTTTGTTGATGGTTCTGTACTGCTGGACGGCACAGAAATGAGTGTCAACCAAGCGAAGTGCAATATCAAATTTGCCCAGACAGAACGACCACTGCATCGCGTTGATGTGGAGTGCGTTGAGAGGGTCAACGACCCTGCAGAATCCTTCGCTTGGATGAAGTCGGCTGGCCTGAAAAGTGAAACAGAAGGCTTTCTGCCGCTCAAGACCCGTCAATTCCCACTCGAAACCGTCTATGAGCGATTTTGCACCAAACAGTAAATATGAAATGTAGAATATGCAATGGTTGGTTGGTTTGTTGTTTTACGCCGCACTCAGCAATGTTCAAGCTATATGACGGCGGTCTGAAAATAATCGAGTCTGGACCAGACAATCAGGTGACTGACATCATGAACATCGATCCACGCAATTGGGATACGATGACATGTATCAACCAAGTCAGCGAGCCTGACCACCCGATCCCGTTAGTCGCCTCTTTTACGGTAATCAAGGGTTCTGAAGACCTATTCCACCCTAGATCTCCACGGGTTTGCACGGTTCAAAGCTATAATTCTTCAGTAAAAAGACACTATATGAAATTCATTTCTTGTAAATTCGTATTTTGAATTTTAAAGGTGCCAATTTTACTGTGACGCACATTTTAGACGATTTACGAACGTCACCGGCTAAGCTGGAAAATGCAATGACCCAGTTGCGGCTATGCTTCACACCTACTCAAAACAAAGTAGTTCAACTCATTGTTTATCACCGAGAGTTGCTTTTATTAATTCAACATCAGAAATGAGTTATTATTTCACCCGACCTTCACCTCAAAGAATTACAAAATGTGTACAACAATGCTGACATCACATCCGGCAATCGACTTTTACAAAATGACGTGTCCACAGACGTCAGTTCACGAAGGGACTTTCGTTGATTTAGGTATCTTACATAAATGTGCCATGTAAGTAATAAGAAGTTTTACAATCTGCGTATTGTTTTTTGTCTTTATGTGTTTCATTGTAACCAAGAGACAGTTAGAAATGCCGATAAATACCGTTGTCGTTTTGCGTGAATTTACGTCAGTAGTGCCGTCACGCAGTACGGAAACTTTGACAATTAATGCTGAATTTACCAAATCATTCAAATATATCTATTTGTAATTCCCTAATTCTTGCTACGATACTCTCCCTAAAGTATATTCTGGTTGGTTTGTTGTTTTACGCCGTACTCAGCAATATTCCAGCCATATAACGGCGGTCTGTAAATAATCGAGTCTGGACCAGACAATCCAGTGATTGACATCATTAACATCGATCCACGCAATTGTGACATGTATCAACCAAGTCAGCGAGCCTGACCACCCGATCCCGTTAGTCGCCTCTTACGACAAGCTTTGTCGCCTTTTACGGCAAGAATGGCTTGCTGAAGACCTATTCTATCCCGGATCTTCACGGGTCCCAAAGCATATTCTAACATTATTGTTGCATTGTATGCAACGGTTAGATAAAATGGATCTCTCAAAATTGGAGATAATGCTACTGTGTAAGATCTGAATTTTGATTTGTTTGCATTTCAAACAAGTGGCAGTTTTCCGAGCACAGCATTTGTTTTCACGCCTCATTTATTTCGCTTGATTTCATCTGGACAGCTTATATCACTTGATTCTATAATGTATAAGGAAATCAATGATGTATGTATCGCAGCTGAGTTATAATATACGTGACGGAAAAGGCATCTCATAACCGGCATACGTGAAACGTGATTTTGTAAAGACTGTCAAACATGGGTGGAAAGTTCACTTCGTCGTTCGTAGTTTCAAAAACATTCTGAAAGGTTCTTGGGTTTAAACTTCGATACACTGATAATGAAGACGAGATTTAAGTTTGGGCCAAAATTTGATACAAGAAGAACGGTGAGAAAATTTTAACAGACATGCTTAGAGAATGGTATAAAGGTCAACATGCGGTGACAGTTCCAATTAGGAACCCCCTGAAAACTCCCCCACACTTGGGGTGTAGCCCTGATAACTGTTAGGGTCTTAAAAGTAACCATAATATGAAACATGATGAAATTCTAAATAATATATGCTTATGTGCACTGCAGTAAATTGAAGCATGAATAGAAACCAACACCCCAGGCCAATAAAGCTACTGGGAGGTTGGGGGAAATTTATGTTATTAAAACAAACGGCTTGCGGCCATGCTAGATGCGTGAAAAGCGCCACCAAGTTACACACTGTACCTAAGGCAAGGGAGGCTACTCTAGTTTAAGAACAATTTTAGCTAACCACTAACATATTACATTAAACTTCGATACACTGATAAGGAGGAAGAGATATACAGTTTTGGCACATATTTAATACAAGGAGAAGGCTGGGAACATTTTAACACATATGCTTGGGGTATTATATAAAGGTCAGCGTGGTGGTGGTGACCGTACCAATTAGGAACCTCCTGAAAACTCCCCTAGCCCAGTAAAACAAGGGAGGGAGTAAGGACGTAATCCATGTGGTGTCTAACTACATAGGCGGAAGGCCAGTGTACTGGTGTAAAGCTAGAAGATTTTAAGAACCACTTCCTGCAGAACTCAGGACAAACTGAACAATGGCAATAAACGTTTTGTAAGTTAAAGCCGAACCTACATTGTCACACAAGAAAGGATGCGTCCTCGTATTCGAGGCGTGCATATGCGTAAGCTTTTCCACTGAATGTGCAGGTTTTGTCCACTTAAGCACAACCCTGAAACCAGTCTGGTAAGGTTCAACGTCTCCAACACAAAAATGCTTATTCACATTAAGCCCTGGACCATCATTACCTGGACGCAACATGCAAAAAAAACCAACCAAATATGAACCCAGACAATCATGCTAAACAAGTTCACATATCTAAATGTAAAGTGTCAACAAGTGTGAAGGGATTATCGGAGTAGCTGCGTGTTGAGCGTCACCCAATTGTCTTTTGCACATCTTGCACTTGCCAATCTGAAAGGGGATCTTGCAATTTATTGGCTTTGTGCAAGCTGGTCACAGCACACAAATACTGCCGCACAGTAGAATATTTAAATTTCTCAAAGTCCACCATGTACGCCACATACATCATTAGCATAACACTTGTTAAAGGGACAGGCTCAATACCCATTCTGCAACGAAAATCCATATAACAGCGAAACTGACATCTGTTGACTTCGTAGGCTCTCCCGAGCCTTTGCCAACCAGGCGTCTTGCTGTGTCTTGTAACTGTTGCTGTAGCCTTCCATCTCGAAGACACAAAAGGCCATGGACAATGAGTTAATAGAGCCTCCCCGTAAAGCTCCGATAACAACAAACTTGGCATATCTGGCAGAGCTAGTGAACAGGATCTTGTGTTAATAAGGACACTAAGAAACACAAGTTCTTCTGCTGGACCCTCGTCCTTTGTCCAGTTCGTATCGAATCCAAGCAATCTCAGAATCCTAATCACCTGGGTCAAAGCACACGCACAATCTTAAGCACTATCTGACACAATAAAAAATCATCTTAGTAGGCAATAACTGTAACTCCATACTTGACTTTATAATACGGAAAACAGAGGAACACAACCTCTAGAGAATCTGAGGGCTCTTGGCTGCCCAGAATGGCAACTTCCTGTCATACAAGTAAGTCGCATAATGACTGCCCTCAAACCGCCAACATGATCCTGTTAGGCCATAATTGTTTGAGTGTACATGTACCGAGCGATAAGCATGTTTCAAATCGACCTTTGCAAGGTGATTGCCTGGTTTTATAAGCTCTACTGCATGACGAAGGTTCCTATATAAGCATTCGCAGTCCACCTTAAAACTGTTCATACCATACTGCCATCATGAATGACTCACTTCCGAGTCCGGTTTTGGTATCGCCCCCAATGCGCTCACAACTTTTGGCTTTTTATCCGTCATAACATAGTTGCTACTTAGAATTTCTTTTTTAAATTGTTTTTCAGTTTGAACTGTATCGCTTATCTATGTTTTTGTCTGTACATCCACCATCTCGCCAATGTCTTCCACAAGCATGAACCCATTTTTTCACATTCAAAATATATTGTCTATCTGGATCATCCTGTGAAAGCAGTGATTCCAAAGCGACATAATTCAGGGATGCTGTGAATTGTGCTCTGTTGATTGCTGTTTTTCTACTCCCTTATGTCCTAGAGAGGGGAGGGGAGGGGGGTGTTCCTGCTCCACATCCTCCCTATAATTCTGGCAATATAATAGAATTGCCGGCCAGAAATATTTTTATGCTAGACGCCATATGTCCTGCACATACTTTAGGTAATCCATCACAGCTGTGGTATCTGCTTCCATGAAACTTATGTTGTTTTTCAAAACCCCTATGCTGTCATCTGTTTTTTTAACCTTTGTCGAGCAGAGCCACCAAAGTCCAGTCTCATTCCATCCGCCAATGTCACTGGCTTTATATCATTTTCTAGAGACCCCAGGGAATCTATCCACACATACTCTAGAATGTTTTGTTTTTTGCCTTTGTTCCCGCCCAAAGATAATGGTGCCGCGAGTGCGCCGCTGTTCTGCTGTGCTATCGGCATCGCTGACGGTCCGCCATCTTGGTCCCTGTACCGCCGTGTTTGATCGCGTGCTATCTGGCTGTGGAGTGCTGCCATTTCACTCTTCAGGTCTTCTCGCTTAGCTTTGAGGCGTAGGCGAGTCATTTCCTCCTTCAAACTTTGATATTCGCTCTCTGAGTCCGTCAACTCCCCACTTCTTGACTGTATCAAGCCCAGCGACTTTCCAGCCAAAGTTTAGCTCTTTGATCGTTTGACGAGTGGACTACTTACAGGCGATGAAACTTCACTCGGCTTCTGCAAAGTGTCCACAATTTCGGGCATCTTTGCCCTGCCCCTTGTCTTTTCGGTTTTACATCTATACATTCGGCCATGACTGCTCACACTTTCCTTGCATTTATGTTGTTAAAACAAACGGCTTGCGTCCATCCTAAATGCGTGAAAAGTGCCACCAAGTTACACACTATACCCAAGGCAAGGGATGCTACTCTAGTTTAAAACAAATTGTAGCTGACCACTAAATTATTTTTTATCAGCGATGTTACAGAATGATCGTTTCTGATTGACAGATACCTGTGATCACTTATTTGCTATTTTTGAAATTCAGTTCTCCGAGTAATGTCCGATATTTTGATTTCAAAATATACGCTAACAACGCCGTGAATGGTGGTTTAGTAATGTGTCAAAAAGATTTAGATGTTCCTAATTTTCAGAGGTCATTTTCAGTAATTTTCCTTTGCCTGAAATGATGATATCACAGACCAGGGAATTTCCATAACCATAACTACCTGTGTACAACACCATAACTACCTGTGTACATCACCATAACTACGTGTGTATAACACCATAACTACATGTGTACATCACCATAACTACGTGTGTACAACACCCTAACTGCCTGTGTACAACACCATAACTACCTGTGTACAACACCATAACTACATGTGTACAACACCATAACCACATGTGTACAACACCATAACTACATGTGTACAACACCATAACTACATGTGTACAACACCATAACTACCTGTGTATAACACCATAACTATGTGTGTACATCACCATAACTACATGTGTACAACACCATAACTACCTGTGTATAACACCATAGCTACGTGTGTACATCACCATAACTACGTGTGTACAACACCATAACTACCTGTGTACAACACCATAACTACATGTGTACAACATCATATTACATGTGTACAACACCATAACTACCTGTGTACAACACCATAACTACGTGTGTATAACACCATAACTACGTGTGTACATCACCATAACTACGTGTGTACAACACCATAACTACGTGTGTACAACACCATAACTACCTGTGTACAACACCTTAACTACATGTGTACAACACCTTAACTACGTGTGTACATCACCATAACTACATGTGTACATCACCATAACTACGTGTGTACATCACCATGCCCATAACTACGTGTGTACATCACCATAACTACATGTGTACATCACCATAACTACGTGTGTACATCACCATAACTACGTGTGTACATCACCATAACTACATGTGTATAACACCATAACTACCTGTGCACAACACCATAACTACATGTGTATAACACCATAACTACGTGTGTATAACACCATAACTACGTGTTTACAACACCATAACTACGTGTGTATAACACCTTAACTACGTGTTTACAACACCATAACTACGTGTGTACAACACCATAACTACCTGTGTACAACACCATAACTACCTGTGTACAACACCATAACTACATGTGTACAACACCATAACTACATGTGTACAACATCATAATTACATGTGTACAACACCATAACTACCTGTGTACAACACCATAACTACATGTGTATAACACCATAACTACGTGTGTATAACACCATAACTACATGTGTACATCACCATAACTACGTGTGTATAACACCATAACTACATGTGTACATCACCATAACTACGTGTGTATAACACCTTAACTACGTGTTTACAACACCATAACTACATGTGTACAACACCATAACTACATGTGTACAACATCATAATTACATGTGTACAACACCATAACTACCTGTGTATAACACCTTAACTACGTGTTTACAACACCATAACTACATGTGTACAACACCATAACTACGTGTGTACATCACCATAACTACATGTGTATAACACCATAACTACGTGTGTATAACACCATAACTACATGTGTACATCACCATAACTACATGTGTATAACACCTTAAGTACGTGTTTACAACACCATAACTACATGTGTACAACACCATAACTACGTGTGTACATCACCATAACTACGTGTGTACATCACCATAACTACGTGTGTATAACACCTTAACTACCTGTGTACAACACCATAACTACGTGTGTACATCACTATAACTACGTGTTTACATCACCATAACTACCTGTGTACATCACCATAACTACGTGTGTACATCACTATAACTACGTGTGTACATCACCATAACTACATGTGTACATCACCATAACTACGTGTGTATAACACCATAACTACATGTGTACATCACCATAACTACGTGTGTATAACACCTTAACTACGTGTGTACAACACCATAACTACCTGTGTACATCACTATAACTACGTGTGTACATCACCATAACTACGTGTGTACAACACCATAACTACCTGAGTACAACACCATAACTACATGTGTACAACACCATAAATGCCTGTGCACAAAACCATAACTACCTGTTGCTGCAACCTCTCCGACCACTATGTCATCGTAACCACAATGACACCCTGGTGAGTTGCTGCAACCTCTCCGACCACTATGTAATCGTAACCACAATGACGCCATGGTGAGTTGCTGCAACCTCTCCGACCACTATGTCATCGTAACCACAATGACGCCATGGTGAGTTGCTGCAACCTCTCCGACCACTATGTAATCGTAACCACAATGACACCATGGTGAGTTGCTGCAACCTCTCCGACCACTATGTAATCGTAACCACAATGACGCCCTCGTGCGTTTCTGCAACCTCTTCGACCACGATGTAATAGTAACTACAGTGACACCCTGGTGAGTTGCTGCAACCTCTCCGACCACTTTCTAATCGTTAACAACAATGATAGCTTCGAGGGATGCTGCAACCTCTGCGACCACTATGTAACCGTTAACCCCGTCAGACAAGTGTTAATGTTTGCATTTAATACACCAAAAGCGTCAATTCAGTGTAGTATAGCTTCATTCGTCACTTCGAGATTTCTGTATATGTTACACCCAATCAGTGCAAATGCCCATTGTGTGCATTGGGGAGGCCGTTTGCCCAATGCGTGAAATGAGCAATACAGCTTGTCTAATGCACGCAATGTGCTAACAATTATCTGCTCATTGCATGCAGTTGGCAATAGTTGTGAATGAAAAATAATATTCTCCAAATATGTCACAATATGGGCAACCAGTTTGCTCATTTCACGCAATGGGCAGGTAATTGTTTTGCCCAAAGCAGGCAATTGAAATTGGTCTTGTTTTGCATGTTTTATATTGTTTAAAGTAAATTCTATTATTAAGTGAATAAACTGTAAGTAATAACAACCAAACAAATATGTGATCTTAAGAAACATCATCTGGCATAACCTCAACAGGAGTGTCAATATCAGGCACGACATCTGTAGCATTAAGAGTGGATACCATAACAAGGGACACCCATCGGCACTTACACAGATTGGGTGCAACATATATGCTTCCTCGGCCCAGAATGAGTGAGTCACATTTATTGATCATGGTATGTCGCTTTTCGCCCGATACATGATGCATTTTGTCACTGCTGTGTGGAAATGCTCCGAACTCAATAAAAACTCCGAAAAAATGCCGTAAATATTTTCCATTCTATATTTGCCTTGTCTCCAAAATAATTGCTTGGAATGCGTTTCCTTTCTTAAAATATCCCTTTAAGCTCGCACCGTCTCTCTGATTACTTTGAAAATGGCAGTTTTATTCAACTTGGCGACTTCAAACCGGAAAAGGTTTAATCAGCTGTCAGCGCGTTTAATACTTCGACAGATATTGCATGTGATGTCACAGTTAACAGTCGGAATTGTAATGTTTGCGAGGGTTAAAAACAAGCACCTTATCGCAATTGAACTGGTTGTGCAACGATGGGGAGGTTTTATCCCACGTCAATAGCATTGCCGACAATAACGTTCTTGATATAAAGAAATATACTTTACGTACACGATAGTAGTTCTATAACGGAAAAAGGAGATGAAATTGTTAATAACGGTGTGAATTATAGGTGTCCATACAATATTTAACAATCCGGACCACTTCAGGTCTAGTGGACAGAGCGTCTGTTCGGAAAGCGGAAGGCCATTTGTCATACCAAAAGACGTTAAAAGATGGCACGTGTTGTTACCCTGCCTAAGGCTCGGCAGTAGGGGCAAAAACAAGGACTGCTCGGAGTCAGTAGACTGTGTCTGAGTGAGGCATTCATGTTAAACTGCGGTATAGTATCTCAGTGGGCTAGCTCTAAAAACTCGGCACTAGTCCGGACTATTACAAGCAGCTACACACCATTTAACAATCCAGTGTTTAACCATACACTTATACATGAAGTCTTTAACAATCCAGTGTCTGTCCTTACACGTGTACATGAACTTTTTAGCAATCCAGTGTCTGACCTCACACGTAGGCATGACGTCTTTTACAATCCTGTATCTAACCTCATATGTGTACATGAAGTCTTTAACAATCCTGTATCTAACCTCATATGTGTACATGAAGTCTTTAACAATCCAGTGTCTAACCTCATATGTGTACATGAAGTCTTTTACAATCCTGTATCTAACCTCATATGTGTACATGAAGTCTTTAACAATCCTGTATCTAACCTCATATGTGTACATGAAGTCTTTAACAATCCTGTATCTAACCTCATATGTGTACATGAAGTCTTTAACAATCCTGTATCTAACCTCATATGTGTACATGAAGTCTTTAACAATCCTGTATCTAACCTCATATGTGTACATGAAGTCTTTAACAATCCTGTATCTAACCTCATATGTGTACATGAAGTCTTTAACAATCCAGTGTCTGACCTTACACGTGGACATGAACTTTTTAACAATCCAGTGTGACCTCACACGTGGTAATGAAGTCTTTTACAATCCTGTATCTAACCTCATATGTGTACATGAAGTTTTTAACAATCCAGTTTCTGACCTTACACGTGACATGAAGTCTTTTACAATCCTGTATCAAACCTCATATGTGTACACGAAGCCTTTAACATGCACGTGTCTAACCTCACACGTATGCATGACACTGTGAAGGATTTTTTGTACAAGCAACCCGTTTTATTGTATAAGCAGAGTGCCCGACCAACCTACTTGTTACACGTAGAACCCGCTCCTACAGACTCTCCCTCAGGATATCTAATTGCATCTCCCCTCGGACATCAATAACGTTTATCCGAGAATACACATCATCTTGTCACCGGTTTGACAGCGCTCCTCCTGATTAGGACAGTGTATGGACACTTGGTGCCGTTCGTCCTTCAGTACAGTTGAACCATCACATCCGCATCGACGGATTTATCCCATAGAAACGCTCCCTCTGGTGCCCATGTCACGGGGAAACTGTTACCAGGGAAAATCACAGGATTTGCATGGACGAATTATTTGATTCAAAACGTCTCACTGAGCTTTGCATTCAAATTCGTGTATGTAAGCCGTTTTCCATGGACCTGAGTGGTAACACATTTATGGAGCCTTTCTTATATCATATCTGAGAGATGTTAATGATGTTGTCTTGTATAATCATAACGCTGTTTAAGTATATGAACATGTTTCAATGATTTATTCTCTGTTAACACATTTAGATTTACTACATAGTCTTTTGGCTCTACTGGTTTTGTCAGAATAAGATCGCTGCCGCCAAACTTTGGTTATTGAGCCACAAACTTTATCTCCTTAATAACCCTGTGGAATTCTTTTGAGACATTGATCAGTGATTTCAAGGGCCAAGATCACACTCAAGAGAACACAAGATGCATTTCCTCTTGGTCATTGAATTTTTTTCTACACGTTTTCTTTCAGATCCTCAAGTCATTCATATAGTGATCATAGGATTTGATGACACTTTTATAAATACAGAAGTCGGTCACTGTCATCTTCGTTGAATGAATGAGTACAATATTCTATATTTCTTTCTAAATTAGATATCCTCGTGGGGATAACATACTTGGGTTTTTTAAGCCGTATAACCCCCAGATATGTCATTGAATGACTTGGAACTATTGTTGATGGCCACGTACACTGTCAAGGTCATACACCCGTGGTACTTCGAAGATAACTGAAGACGTGCTTGCTGCAGTGGAATGAAATGTAAACTGCATGGCAAAAGAAAGTATACACTTGAACACTGGTAAATCAATTACTAACGGTATGAAAACAATGCGCAGAAACGCTGCAAACCTAAGGTAAAAAACTATCATCCCTGTACAAAGTACATTACCATAAAAAAACATTAATTGTCTGTTTCATTCATAGCCCGGCGCTTTGGTACATATCATTGTTAGGGTGAGGCATTGGAATAGTCATTGAAGGTCAAGGTCACAGAAAAAAAATTGTTTTTATTTCTGTAGGTAGTTCTGCCTCTTTACGTACTGAACCGACGCCCTGTGTTGGTGTGGCATGTTTCTGGGAAATTAAACTCATGTTTCCAGCTTGACATAATCAAGCATTTGGCCGACTTAAATTGAGGGTCTATTTCATTAACTTACGGTAGATAGAGACATGTTCGTAATACGTTAGTGCGTGGAACCTTCTTACCAGGATATCCAGAGGCATGATACATTTTGTTTTAAAGTCGGCCGATTTGTCTCATGCGCCGCAATGTCAGGAGCAGGGTCGGTCCTTTACATGTATGCATACCATCATCCTGTTGAGCTGCAAACGTCTCCTGGTTTCGATCATAGCAACGTGCGTATGACTAATGCAGTAAACGTCTCAGACCACCATCACTTCAGGCGTTCCCCACACATTAAGCTGACACTATAACTGAAAAAAGTCAAAGCGGTGTAAATCGCTCACTGTTGGAAAGTGGTGGGAAGTGATGGCATTAACCTGAAAGTGCATATAACTTTCTTATTAAGGTAGCTGGAGGCATCTTTCATGTCGTTTGTTGTTGCAGTGGGCAGTTTTCCCAAACCGAAGGTAATGGTATCAGACTGGAAATGCATGCGTTATTTAGTTATTTCTGGGGCCGGCATTGGCGGTTAAAGACTGATTCTGTTTTCGCAAACACTTGCAAAATGTTTTAAAATTGATTAATCTAATGTTAATGACATGTGAGAGTTTTTAGCCAAAAATAGTGTCAAACTAACACAGAGCCGCATACGGCGAAAGAGATCACGTTGGTTGTATCAGAACGGTGGAGAGCTCTAGTAGGATGCAACAGAGCGGAGGAGATCTCCAGTAGGATGCAACAGAGCGAGGCAGATCTCCAGTGGGATGCACCAGAGCGGAGGAGATCTCCAGTGGGATGTGACAGAGCGGAGGAGATCTCCAGTGGGATGCAACAGAGCGGAGGAGACCTCCAGTAGGATGTGACAGAGCGGAGGAGATCTCCAGTGGGATGCAACCGAGCGGAGGAGATCTCCAGTGGGATGCAACAGAGCGGAGGAGATCTCCATTTGGATGTGACAGAGCGGAGGAGACCTCCAGTAGGATGCAACAGAGCGGAGGAGATCTCCAGTAGGATGCAACAGAGCGGAGGAGATCTCCAGTAGGATGCAACAGAGCGGGGGAAATCTCCAGTGGGATGTAACAGAGCGGAGGAGAGCTCCAGTAGGATGCAACAGAGCGGCAGAGATGTCCATTAGGATGCCACAGAGCATTGGGAGCTCTAGTAGATATCATCAGAGCTGTAGATATGTCCATTAGGATGCCACAGAGCATTAGGGAGCTCCAGCAGATTTCATCAGAGCGGCAGAGATGTCCATTAGGATGCCACAGAGCATTGGGAGCTCCAGCAGATTTCATCAGAGCGGTAGATATGTCCATTAGGATGTCAAAGAGCATTAAGGAGCTCCAGTAGATTTCATCAGAACGGTAGATATGTCCATTAGGATGCCACAGAGCATTAGGGAGCTCCAGTAGATTTCATCACAGCGGTAGATATGTCCTTTAGGATCCCACAGAGCATTAGGGAGCTCAAACTAACACAGAGCCGCATACGGCGAAAGAGATCACGTTGGTTGTATCAGAACGGTGGAGAGATCTAGTAGGATGCAACAGAGCGGAGGAGATCCCCAGTAGGTTGCACCAGAGCGGAGGAGAGCTCAAGAAGATATCATCAGAGCGGTAGATATGTCCATTAGGATGGCAAAGAGCATTAGGGAGCTCCAGTAGATTTCATCAGAGCAGCAGAGATGTCCATTAGGATGCCACAGAGCCTTAGGGAGCTCCAGTAGATTTCATAAGAGCGGTAGATATGTCCATTAGAATGCCACAGAGCCTTAGGGAGCTCCAGCAGATTTTACCAGAGTGGCAGAGATGTCAATTAGGATGCCACAGAGCATTAGGGAGCTCCAGCAGATTTTACCAGAGTGGCAGAGATGTCAATTAGGATGCAGCAGAACGCTAGAGATCTCAATTAGGATGCCACAGAGCGGTAGAGAGCTCGAGTAGGATTCAGCAGAACAGTAGAAATCTCCAGTTGGTTCCAACAGAGCAACATACAGTTGCAGTTAAGCGGCAGAGAGCTACGGTTGGTTGCATCAGAGCGACAGAGAGCAGCAGAGAGTTCTGGTTGGTTGCATAAGAGCGACAGAGAGCGGCAGAGTGTTCCGATTGGATGCAGCAGAGTGACAGAGAGCTCATGAAGAATATGACTGATGGATGTTGTATCAATATTCAGGAACATTCTTTGAGTGGCATTTATGGGTTTGTGTGATGAACAAGGAAACGTTCGTGCCGTGATAGCTTTGTGATATAGGTGCTAGATTCAACACCGAAACGCCGCTTCAGTTGTTGTAAAGACGTTGTTTATCCATACTTACATGTCCTCGTTTAATGTTATGAATGCAAAATAATACACATGGAGCTACTCATGTCATTATATCACATAGACGTAAACATACCTGGTATCGGACGGGTTGAAAGTACTTGATCACTGCCTTGGTATTCAGCCGATGAAAGGGTATTTCTGTCATTTGTGGGAGATTTGTCATGTCTATTACATTGAGGTGTTAACCACCTGGACGCCCAGTGGTTCAAGGTGTCCAGAATTGAGTCCCTGAGCCATCCTTGTGTCTGTCGGTCGTGGGTTCGAGTCTCAGATTCTCTCCTTCTATAATGATTGGTCTGATTGAACTAAACAAGCTGTGGCGTGACCCGAACACTTCAAAGCTGTGACGTGACCCAAACACTGTTCACCGCGGCGTTAGACTCAATTAATTTACGCTCCATTTTCAACAAGAGACTACAATTACTCTATGTCGTTGTCGTGACCTGTGAGAGTGATAGATCTGTTTTGACAGCTTACATTGATCCAACAATACCTTGACGATTCTCTTCCCTGAGACAAATACCATTATTTTCATTAACAGGATTCTTACTTTTCTGAAAAGGCATCTGTAGATACGGACTGGCCACACGCACCAACGTCTGGCTTTCCGTGAGAGAAACCATCTGCCTCAGCAGGGAGGCCATTGATTCCCTGGGCTTCGCTTATAAAATCACAAAACAAATAATTGTGCACAGTAGATTCGGCAATACAGAAACATTGACCTTCATGACAAACTGTCTATGATGTGTAATATCACTTTTCGGGTGTAAAACTACCATACTTTATCGATGCAGGTTCGGCTGAAGCACGGAGTATGTAGTTTAGCTAAGGACGCTTCTATAGACATTGTTATTCACAGAGCAACCGCCTCGAATATACAACCGTTCGGGAACATGTGATATTTTAGTGTTAGTCGTTTGTGAATTATAGCTGATGGTGTACTACCATGATCGAATGAATGAACAGTGCGTAAATCGACCGAGAGGACATCAGCTGTCAGCCCTGACAATCAGCACATGGACATGATTGACATCATCGAACACATTCTATCGTATTACCCAGGAATTTCCTAGAATTACGGGCTTCCGGAGCTTCTTCTACAGTAGAGCTACCCGTATTATCAGGGTGTTGAAAACAAGGTCTATCATATTGTCAGGTACCAGGAACAGTTTTTTCATATTGCGAGGAAGCAGGAACAGTCTACTATATTGTCAGGAAGCAGGAACAGTGTACTATATTGTCAGGAACCAGGAACAGTCCATCATATTGTCAGGAAGCAGGAACATTTTTACATATTGCCAGGAAGCAGGAGCAGTCTATTATATTGTCAGGGACCAGGAACAGTTTATTATATTGTCAGGTACCAGGAACAGTCTATTGTATTGTCAGGTACCAGGAACACTCTATCATATTGTCAGGGAACAGGAACAGTCTATCATATTGTCAGGAAGCAGGAACAGTCTATCATATTTTCAGGTACCAGGAACAGTCTATTATATTGTCAGGAAGCAGGAACAGTCTATTATATTGTCAGGTACCAGTAACAGTCTATTTTATTGTCAGGTACCAGGAACAGTCTATTCATTGTCAGGTACCAGGAACATTCATCATATTGTCAGGCAGCAGGAACAGTCTATTATATTGTCAGGTATCAGGAACAGTCTATTATATTGTCAGGTACCAGGAACAGTCTATTGTATTGTCAGGTACCAGGAACAGTCTATCATATTGTCAGGGAACAGGAACAGTCTATTATATTGTCAGGTACCAGGAACAGTCTATCATATTGTCAGGTACCAGGAACAGTCTATCATATTGTCAGGTACCAGGAACAGTCTATTGTATTGCCAGGGACCTGGGACAGTCTATCATATTGTCAGGAAGCAGGAACAGTCTATCATATTATGAGGGACCAGGAACAGTCCATCATATTGTCAGGAAGCAGAAACAGTTTATCATATTGTCAAGAATCAGGAACAGTGAATCGGTTCCCTGATGTAATAATCAGCGCTCTCTATACATGTGAACTGACTTATCCAATGTACCTTGTATAATGGGCCGGTGGCCCCTTTACGGAATAAACTCATTCATCAGGAACAGTTTATCATATTGTCAGGAATCAGGAACAATCTGTTATACTGTCACGAGCCAGGTATTGTTGTCGCAAAATATTTAATATATACTCACAAGCAAAAGAAACGCAAGTCGAGTATGCAGTATACATCAGATGTTATTTATTTTCAACAGTAAAGACAAGAAATACTAATAGGGCCAGATTGACAAAAATTTGACTGAAGACAGTTTAATGGATTAAAAGGCAGATGACATAATTGTTGCTTTTTCAAATGTTAAGGGCTTACACAGTTTCGGGTCAATATCCAAAATGTCAGTCAATACCTGGTGTGACCACCATTAGCATTGATCACTGCCACACAACTCCTGTAGATTGAGTGGATCAGACGATTTGTGAAGGCCCTAGGGATCCTCCTGCACACATCCAGAGCAGCTGTGCGTAGTTCATCGGCAGTTGTAGGGACTGGGCGCACATTGTGCAGACGCCTTTGAACCTCATCCCACAAGTGTTCGATGGGGTTCAGATCAGGGCTGAGGGCTGGCCACGGTAGAACACGGATGTTGTGTTGTTGCAGAAAGGCCATGGTAGATCTGGCAACATGGGGATGAGCGTTGTCCTGCTGGAAAATGTGTTGTTGATGTTGTGCAAAAAATGGAACAACGTGGGGTCTGATCATTTGGTCGATATACCGCTGAGCAGTGACGCCGTGTCCCCGACCTTGACCAACATTCAGAAAGCATATGGGTCCAAGTCTCGCATTAAGTCCAATCCCTGCCCTGCCCATATCATGACGCTAGGTCCACCCCATGGATCCCTTTCCACAACGCTTCTGTCAGCGATATGATCACCTCGACGCCGCCAAATTCTGACTCTTCCGTCTGCATGGGAGACGAAAAAGCGACTTTCATCAGAGAAGATGACACTCCTCCACTCACGATGACGCCAATTGCGATGACCCTGTGCCCACTGAAGTCGTGCTTGTCGATGCCGTGGTTGGAAAACAGGACGACGTGCTGGTCGGCGACATCTGAGGTTGTTGGAACGGAGACGTCGGATCACAGTGTCCCGGCTAATGTGTCGATTATGTGTTCCTATGGTCTGTCGAGCACTTTCACTTGCAGTTAGGAACGGATGTCGCTGGTGTTGACGGGTAATCTGCCGATCTTGTCGAGGTGTGGTGACCCTAGGACGACCGCTCCGAGGAAGGTCATCTGTGGTCTGTGTAGCATTGTATCGATGCAGGAGACGGTAAATTGTGATTATGTAAACGTTGAAATGACGGGCAACATCTTGAACAGACTCTCCAGCTTCCAAACGACAGTAGCCTGGTTTCTCTGAATTTGAGTTAGGCGTCGCATTGTTGACAAAGGAGTGGTAGGTCCAAGAATCGGCCTCGGTTTTATACCTACTACAGTTCGTGACAGTTCGTACATTTTCGATTTCGCGAGAAATGGGTACATGATACCCACATATTCATTGAAATGGTACGTTTTGGCGATTCGTTTTTTATGTTGCGTTTTTACTCGGGGCTTCCAAAATGCAACCAAAAATATTAATAACACCATCAGGCTTCACTACATGCTAAAACTCGTATCAATTTATGGTTCTGTGTTTGTTACCTATTTGCTTAAAACCACTTGCGTTTCCTTTGCGTGTGAGTATATGTATCCAAATCAGATCCGTCTCAGACGAGGACAGTTCTATTGCTAATTTGATGTTTCGAATTTTCTGTTTTTCCTGTGATAAGTTTTACCAAATACATTTCACAGGGATTGTTTAACACAGACTTACTAGTACTTTTGGCATTGACAAGAACCAGTCACATACTATTGCACTGTCAGGCATGATTATTTAAAATTTAAAATGATTCAAATGGTTTGACTTAGGCCCTACTGACTGACAGACAGTAGCACTGACGACACATAATTACGTCATTTTCTTTTATATATTCTGTTGTCCCTGTTTTTTTCTGTACTTCAACATTATATCATGTACGTTAATGATTTTCTCTGTACAATTTATTTTATATTCTGTGCAACGGTTTTATATTCGTCAGCGTCATATGACTTTAATATATATTTTTATATTTACACAGATTAAAATACACATTTGACAAAACTCGAAGCTTAGTGCTACAAGTCATATAACAACACAATGTATGTAATTATGTAATTACATTTTGTGAGAATGAGTATTGATTCATATTTTGTGTACGGTCACGTCAATACATCAGACCTTGTCGTTAATCTTCAGCCACAGACGCAGGCGAGAAGGACCTTGCCCTACTGACTGACTTTTCCTGAGTGACGCGAGTGTTCCATCAGTATCGAGCAATGCTAAACAAGCAATGTGTTTGCTTTTTGTATTTCCATAAACCTTGATAAATGAGGCCATCCCGAATAGCTGACTCCTGTTTCCTGATTGGCTGATAGATAGAATTGGTTGGACATGTCTTACATTATTGTGCTGAACGGCGTGTAACATAATGATTCCCATTAGGCCACGCGAAGGTGAACTCAGAAATCGGTAGGTACACAGTGAGTGAGTGAGTATGGTTTTCTGCCACTTTTAGCAATATTCCAGCAATATCACGGCGGGGGACACCAGAAATGGGCTTCACACATTGTACCCATGTCGGGAATCGAACCCGGGTCTTCGGCGTGACGAACAAACGCTTTAACCACTAGGCTACCCGACCGCCCGGTAGGTTCAGAACTTAATTGTGAAATCAGTACACAACCACACAAGATCAATAAACAATGAATAAATTTTATTAAAATACATGGGAACATGTTTCACCAAAAAAAGCAGTAGAATGGGTTAAGTTGTGGCAGCAGGTGTAAACAGTAGACACTCTTAAGTCAGTGCTCTCAAATGCCCAGTATTTACCACAGTTGACTATCTTCAATGAGGTACCCGCTCCCTTCTTGAATCCAGGAAACAGACTGAGTGTAGAAAACGATAGGGATCCCGTCCGCATTGGTCAAGTAGAAAAGTCCCAAGTCAAGTCGTAGAAGTGAGGTCACGAACTGCTCTCGTTTCGCACTGATGTAGGTACAGCCAGCCGTCGTAGAAGTGAGGTCACGAACTGCCCTCGTCTCGCACTTATGTAGGTACAGCCAGCCGTCGTAGAGGTAAAGACTCGAACTGCCCTCGTCTCGCACTTATGAAGGTACAGCCAGCCGACGTAGAAGTAAGGGCCCGAACTGCCCTCGTCTCGCACTTATGTAGGTACAGCAAGCCGTCGTAGAAGTTAGGGATCAAACTGCCCTCGTCTCGCACTTATGTAGGTACAGCAAGCCGTCGTAGAAGTAAGGGCTCGAACTGCCCTCGTCTCGCACTTATGTAGGTACAGCCAGCCGTCGTAGAAGTTAGGGATCGAACTGCCCGTGTCTTGCCCATGTTGGTACAGCAAGCCGTCGTAGAAGTAAGGACTCGAACTGCCCTCGTCAGGCACGTATGTAGGTACAGCCAGCCGTCGTAGAAGTGAGGTCACGAACTGCCCTCGTCTCGCACTTATGTAGGTACAGCCAGCCGTCGTAGAGATAAAGACTCGAACTGCCCTCGTCTCGCACTTATGAAGGTACAGCCAGCCGACGTAGAAGTAAGGGCCCGAACTGCCCTCGTCTCGCACTTATGTAGGTACAGCAAGCCGTCGTAGAAGTTAGGGATCAAACTGCCCTCGTCTCGCACTTATGTAGGTACAGCCAGCCGTCGTAGAAGTAAGGGCTCGAACTGCCCTCGTCTCGCACTTATGTAGGTACAGCCAGCCGTCGTAGAAGTAAGGACTCGAACTGCCCTCGTCTCGCACTTATGTAGGTACAGCCAGCCGTCGTAGAAGTTAGGGATCGAACTGCCCGTGTCTTGCCCATGTTGGTACAGCAAGCCGTCGTAGAAGTAAGGACTCGAACTGCCCTCGTCAGGCACGTATGTAGGTACAGCCAGCCGTCGTAGAAGTAAAGACTCGAACTGCCCGTGTCTCGCCCATGTTGGTACAGCAAGCATTCTGGCGCCATAAACATGTATCAGTGCGTGAAGTCATCCCACAGATGTATTATAGTATTTGTAATAGTTCTGTTAAAAGTCTGCGGAGACATGGATTATTATGTTGGAAATTCATTCATTTCTACTTCCATGACGATTCATGTTTGGTCCATGTGTTTTTTAACATTGTCGTTATGCTGTCAGTTCTGTTTTTTAACGTCTAAGAAAACTTGTCACAATAAGGAAAGAGAAACATAAATAGCCTTCAACGATGATTCCACCGGGTTTCAACGGAGTTGATGAACTCAGTACGGGAGGTAACCGCAAATGCGGAAAAGCAATAGTACGACATATAAAAGTTAAAATAGTGAATGAAGAATGCATTCGAACGAGTGTTATGTTTTCTTCTAAATGTGTCTGTGTTGATATAAAATTCGGAATAACCTTTTTTTTCTATTTGTAATAGTTTTATTACATGTATATATGAACTATGGGTAATTGAAATATGGCCTTATGGATGCCTATGTCCACTATGCTTATCCACTATGTCTGGAGATGTATAGGCTCGTTGCTTACAGTATCCATTACTGGTTGGCCTGGTCAAGTCTCTGTTATGACCTCAAGTACAGACATTTAGATGAATACAAAATAATGATGGATGTAAACAACAACTGCTTTGGTATAGTTGGTATTTTATTTAATGCTGATATATATATATATACGAGAGAGTCCTTTTTGGTGTACTGATGCTTGGAGCGAGAGTTTTCTTTTACAAATTTCGAAATAATTCGTTTGAATATATTGATTAAATATTTTGGAAAATTTATTTTATTGTAAACATAATTTGACGAACAATAGTTTGCCGCCGTTTTGATGCATCGCGTCAAGACTTTTCTTGTCTGAATTATTCGGTACCTTGTCAGCTTGCGGACGGTGTTTACCTCCTCGTTCGTGTGGACATGGCGTCTTATCTCAAGTCAGAATGTCTGTCGTTGGAAGCCCTCACGGGACTGTGATATTGTATGGTCAATTTTCAAATGGCTTGGACTTTAAGGCAACTATCACAAAAAGGTATACTAAAATGTATAGCTTATATGGTTCTGTTTCAAGACAAAGTAAGTCATTTCTTCACGTCGCTATACAATCGCGTATGTTCTGTTTATTGACATACATTAACATCTAGCTTCACTGTTGGAAGATCAAAGACAAGATCTAACCCTGCTTGCAAACTAAGCACGGGACGAGATGATTGCGATGCATAGTTCAAGGACACAGAAACATTGCCGCAATGTAGCGTTAATCTGCTGTATAATGAGGGACTCCATTGGTGAGGTAATGGGGTTTAACTTCGCGTCCAAGGTTATTTCACGTATATAGCGACGTGTATGCACAGTGTAATACTCCATGCTACAGAACACACAGTGTGAGATCTCATGCAAGAGAACACACAGTGTGAGATCTCATGTAAGAGAACACACAGTGTGAGATCTCATGCAAGAGAACACACAGTGTGAGATCTCATGCAAGAGAACACACAGTGTGAGATCTCATGCTACAGAACACAGTGTGAGATCTCATGCAAGAGAACACACAGCGTCAGGTCTCATGCTACAGAACACTCAGTGTGGGATCTCATGCTTCATGCTACAGATCACACAGTGTGAGATCTCATGCTACAGAACACACAGTGTGAGATCTCATGCTACAGAACACACAGTGTGAGATCTCATGCTACAGAACACACAGTGTGATATCTCATGCAAGAGAACACAGTGTCAGATCTCATGCTACAGAACACACAGTGTGGGATCTCATGCTTCATGCTACAGAACACACAGTGTGAGATCTAATGCTACAGAACACACAGTGTGAGATCTCGTGCTACAGAACACACAGTGTGAGATTTCATGCTACAGAACACACAATGTAATGTCTGATGGTACAGAACACACAGTGTGAGATCTCATGATACAGAACACAGTGTGAGATCTCATGCTACAGAACACACAGTGTGAGATCTCATGATACAGAACAGAGTGTGAGATCTCATGGTACAGAACACACAGTGTGAGATGTCATGCTACAGAACACACAGTATGAGATTTTATGCTACAGAACACACAGTGTGAGATCTCATGCGACAGAACACACAGTGTGAGATTTCATGCAACAAAACACTCAGTGTGAGGTCTCATCCTACAGAACACACAATGTAATGTCTCATGATACAGAACACAGTGTGAGATCTCATGGTAGAGAACACACAGTGTGAGATCTCATGATACAGAACACAATGTGAGATCTCATGGTACAGAACAGGAAGGAACAAGATTTGCGACCGAGAATGAGATAATGGACCTTTTGGGTGAAAACTCACATTTTGACTACAGCATCTTCGGAACACAAAAATAAAATTCACCAGCTTCAATTCATATTTTTTACAGAGACACATGACATCCCACATGATGATCTTCACTGAAGTAAGTTGACGTCAAACGTCTTTAAGTTTTTTAGCATAATTGTATCCTAGCACGCATGAGGACCCCTTTCTCCCGGGGGATCGCATATACTGATTACAAGATAATTATGTTGATTGAAAGGAACACGATTGATTGATTGATTAATAGGAAAAGGGTACATTGAACACGACAGGGAACACGACATATTGGGTATGGTTCTGGTAAACCGAGATTCGAACCCACAAGCATACGTGTCTGGAATGCTGAAGGGTCGCAACTCTGCAAAGCGAATTGCGGCGACTTAGACGACGACGACGCCTCCAGTGCCCCTTGTGGATAACAACTTCTGGTTTATGGCATCAGCGACGTGTCGATGCGGATGTTAACCGTGGGTTTTTATGAGGTGAACAGTTGACTTGCCTTTGCGTGTGTTTGTTCCGGGTGCCTCCGATGATGCAGGATACGCTCACCTTTTCAAAATCGACCCTGCTTTTAGCAGAGGTTTATTGGAAGGGCTTTGTCGTTTTTAAAAGGAGGACTATGTTCGAAGATCTCGTGGCCATTTTCTGTTAAGTCTTGATGTTGTAATTAGCGACTGATGTCAAATTGAGACAATATACGTTCATGATTAAGTTCAAGGTGGAATTAAACCGTAACATTTTGAATTTGCAGACAAACAATTTGGATTTTGAATACTTTGAATCTTATGTGCAGCGACTGTCAAATAGCACGAGCCTAGTCCTCCTTTCATTTCGGTCAAACTGCTTTTATCTTTTATTTTCTTATACCTCAGTAAATGAGTGGAAATTGACTATGGACATCGCTTTGACACTTGAATCGACTTTCGAATATGTGACAGCAAATCTTCATTCCATATATTACAGGGGGCGGTCGGGTAGCCTAGTGGTTAAAGCGTTCGCTCGTCACGCCGAAGATCCGGGTTCGAATCCCGACATGGGTACAATGTGTGAAGCCCATTTCTGGTGTCCCCCGCCGTGATATTGCTGGAATATTGCTAAAAGCGGCGTAAAACCAAACTCACTCATTCACCCCATATATTACAGCATTCATTGCAGTGTTGATCTCCAGTCCCAACAGGGATTTTTTATTTACCCATCACGCAATTCATCATGTTGGTGGGATGGAGACATATGACGGTGTCAGATCCCTGACGTTGCTCTGAATGTAGATCTATGGGCAGCTCAGGAACCCCCACCCATGTGTAGGAACATGTTCCTAGGAACTGCCATTATGTGGGAACTTGTGATAGATCGGTGTACTGAACGGCAAAAACCTTTATTAGGATTTCTACAGAGCGCCTTGAGAGGAACCAATCGTATTAGACCAATGGGTGGATGCTAAACTTGATATAAGCAGAGGTGATTTATTTCACGTCGAACAGAACTATATACCAGTCAGCGTGTGACGTATTCAACATGATGAGGGGTAAATGGCACAAATAATACTGTTCATCAAATCAAACTATTGAAAATCACTGCGAGAAGTCAGTTTGCAGAAACCCCAAATTACATGTATATTAGCGTCATAACAAGCAACCACATTGCCTCTAGATAACAGACATTTCTTTACACCAGACGAAGTACAGGCACAAGGCAGAACCGTCTGGTATCGACTGAAAATATGTAATGGGAAATTGTAAGAGCTTTCACATCCAGGGGCAAGATGCATCAAATCTGCACCTCAATGACAATTGCTCTTAAACGAACCTGTCGGTATAAGATCTCCAGAATAGGTCACCGGTTCATGATGCTTGTGGGGAAGGGACGGCATAGTTCCAAAGCATCCTGTGCGTATCTGGGAGGGATCCCTTATGAACTGAGTGGCTATGTGTGTATTTAAGACATAAACGTCTAGTGGTCGTTGTTTATCGTACAATAAAACGCTGCAGGGAGAATAAACCAAGAAGGTCGCAGCCCTAAATGGTTCTTCACCTTTTAATGTTTTATTGAACGAGAAACAACGACCACGAGTCGTTTATTTCTTATATGGGGTATCAACATTATGTACAGCCCTTTTGACAATGTTGATAAAATGTCCAAGCCTTAAAAATATTTACCCACATTTTAATAACGATGACCCTCTGAATAGAACCCGATCTCGGAAATATCGGAGAAATCCATTTTACGAAGAGATGGTTTAAGTTCGGTATTTCCCGCATATTCTCACAATCCTATCGTCGATTATCTGTGCCTTTTCTCCTAATACCGTCATAGCTCTCCCAATTTTAAATCCGATCGTTCGGCTACTGCGTTTATCTGCGTAGCCTACCTGCATCTATGGGGAACAACTTACTAGACACTTCCCTATAAACAATTACGTCGTCCAATATATCACGTCATCAAGTTGCGAGCGCATATTCGAATTACCACAAATGTGATGTGATAGAACTAGTTTTTATCGTGAAATAAACCACGCTTCGTTCTTCATGGTTCTTTGCGATTTATCGCGTAGCTATCTTATATTTATCCACAACACATTAAACTCCTTTGTGGTGTTACCAATTATGCGATGTTTGGTCTTCAGGCAATGAATGATTGGGAGCTGAATGCCTTTTAATCCGATAACATTTGCATCTTGACTGATTGTATCTCTCTATATCTTATCACAATCGTAATACCACATGAAACAGAAACTCGTAGTTGTCTGAATCTCACAGTTGACTTCTGTGGTGTGACAGGAGGCTACTGTTTAAGCTATAGTTGTGAACCAATACATCAAAGAATAGGATAGGAATTGTGGAACCGATGGTTTTCAAACACGGGTGCTGAAAACTAAAATCATTCCACATTAGTTTCTTTCTAGAGTAGATATTCAGAGTGAGTGAGTATGGTTTTACGTCGCTTTTAGCAACAGTCCAGCAATATCACGGCGGGGGACACCAGAAATGGGCTTCACACATTGTATCCATGTCGGGGATCGAACCCGGGTCTTCACCGTGACGAGCAAACACTTTAACCACTAGGCTACTCGACCGCCCCAGATCTTCAGATCTAAAGTGTTTTGCGAACACCTGGTGTCATCACTGATTTTCAGTGTTCCATTTTATATAATTTTAACCGCTATTTTGCCTTTTACGCTCAATGGAATCTGTTTCAGTAGATATTCGAGAGAATCGAGGTTACTCTCTGGTCTTGGCGTTTTATATTTAATCATGTTTTAGGTCTGTCTAGTATGTATGCGTTGTTGTCCAATGTAGTCCAAAACCATACCGTTCCAAGCAGTGCTGGACATAGCTGCCTGTCTCTTTCCCCCATGGTCAGTCATGGATGGACAATAAGAGAACGAGCGCTTGTCAAATGGTAAACCTGCTTCGACATAGGCTCAATGTATAATCATTTGTAATGTGGAGTTTACTTGATAGAGGACGTATCCATTTGACTAGAGGCTGGTCGCATGACTGCGAAACTGGCGTTCTTTAGCATTAATGACGCATTTCGACGTTCATATGTTTGCCACGAAACTATCCTTGAATCGACGTAAACACTAGCGGATTACTTTCAGATCTTTTTAGAACACCCCGGGATATTCCCCCAACACGACTACAGAAGCTTTCATCATTTGATATTTGACTGCCTACCAGTGATAGAATATTCTCGCTACGACCCATCCTCGTGAACAAAACGGAGAAATACGCACCCAAACCATGCCTAGACTGACAGTGGCAGTCAACAACATTCTACAGAATTCTATTAACCTACTTCAATATCTGTTCGACATATGTTTATTTTCACCTTTGTATGGTCAGATGAATACTAACCTCTAATTGCAATAGGTTCATTGGCAACTTTGAAAATCGTGTCGGTCATTATGACGTCCTGTACTTGAAGTTGATCTTTTACTAACTACTGTCTGTCTGACTGACTGAGGTAGTTCTGAACAGACATTTCTCATCTGACGATGATATCATTTAAAAAACCAATTGTTGAACCAAGCTACAAAACGCGTTGCTGTAGAGCAATTTCAGCAAACATAGATGTGCGCCCTCGTTTTGAGGAAGTGTGTGGCTGTCAGTGTAAATATGAAGTCACACATACCAAATTGTGTATCCTTCGCGGTACAAAATAGAGACATATTTACAAGAATTGACTTTCACTTTGCATATCGTGTGAAGTATGAAGTGTGAACAGCATCTGTGCGGTAGGTTTAATGTCAAACAGTTCCCATACGAGACAGATGTCCAGATCAGTCATTATCCGCATGTTTAGTTTCTCATCTAGAACGTGGTTAATGTTCTGACATTGTGCTTCCACACTTTTAATAAAAGAAGTAACGTGCATCAAGCTTTGTGCATTTACATCAGCCATTGTTGATCGCGAAGAACGTCACTTGTTGGTCGTCTGGAAACATTCGTGAAGGATATAACGGTCTTAAAGTACATTATATTTATCAGCCGACTGCTTTTATTGATCAGCAATTTCCAGAGTCTGGATGGTAATTTCTAAAACTGCCGAAGAAGCGGTCGTTAGTTCCAATGGACTCTCCCTCTCGAAACTTTCAGATCGACATGGAGTACGCGTCCCGATCCGTCTGGCACCCAATAATACATCTCTTCTATAAGCTGAGCAGTCGTGTCGCTCTCCACTCAGCTTTCATGATATAGAACTAACCATTGGCATATTGTACTGAAGTGACTCCAAGTCCGAAATATGACTCGTTTCCATCTCCACAGATGTCCTTGTGTTGCACCCGACCAGTGTAGGTGACACAGCTCGCGGGGCAAACACGTAAACGAGTCTCACACTGTCTCTTCAAGGACGCCTACCTCTTCAGTGTCACACAATGTATCTACAAAAACTAGTACATCGTCAGTGTCACATACTTTATCTCCAAGAACGTCTACATCTTCAGTGTCAATCACTTTATCTCAAAGAACGGCTACTCCTTCAGTGTCAATCACTTTATCTTCAAGAACGGCTACTCCTTCAGTGTCAATCACTTTATCTTCAAGAACGGCTACTCCTTCAGTGTCAATCACTTTATCTTCAAGAACGGCTACTCCTTCAGTGCCAATCACTTTATCTTCAAGAACGGCTACTCCTTCAGTGCCAATCACTTTATCTTCAAGAACGGCTACTCCTTCAGTGTCAATCACTTTATCTTCAAGAACGGCTACTCCTTCAGTGTCAATCACTTTATCTTCAAGAACGGCTACTCCTTCAGTGTCACAACATTTGTCTTCAGCGTCGTATGGCCACAAATGATATACATTGTAGCTCATCAAATGTGTGACCGCTCCAGTTGAAGCATATTACATTGTATTGCTACAGTGTCTACAAAGTGGAAATGAGGTCGTTGTATCATAACACGTATAGTGTAAACAACGTGTGGTGTTGGTGAAAATGTAGCTGTAGTTGCTGCATGACACCACGAAAGGTGTAACAGCAGTTTATGACAGCAGGCAGTGGTGTAGAAACTGTTGTGTGACAATACGTAGTGGTGTATACTGCTGTATGACACATGCAGTGGTCTATAACTGTTGTATGATACACGTAGTGGTGTAGAAACTGTTGTGTGACAATACGTAGTGGTGTATACTGCTGTATGACACATGCAGTGGTCTATAACTGTTGTATGATACACTTAGTGGTGTAGAAACTGTTGTATGATGCACGTAGTGGTGTAGAAACTGTTGTGTGACAACACGTAGTGATGTATACTGCTGTATAACACATGCAGTGGTCTATAACTGTTGTATGATACACGTAGTGGTATAGAAACTGTTGTGTGACAACACGTAGTGGTGTATACTGCTGTATGACACATGCAGTGGTCTATAACTGTTGTGTGGCACACGTAGTGGTGTAGAAACTGTTGTGTGACAGCACGCAGTGGTGTACAACTGTTGTATGATGCACGTAGTGGTGTAGAAACTGTTGTGTGACAACACGTAGTGGTGTAGAAACTGTTGTACGACAACACGTTGTGGTGTAGAAACTGTTGCATGACAACACGTAGTGGTGTAGAAACTGTTGTACGACAACACGTTGTGGTGTAGAAACTGTTGTATGTCAACACGTAGTGGTGTAGAAACTGTTGTATGTCAACACGTTGTGGTGTAGAAACTGTTGTGTGTCAACACGTTGTGGTGTAGAAACTGTTGTATGTCAACACGTTGTGTTGTAGAAACTATTGTACGATAACACGTTGTGGTGTAGAAACTGTTGTACGACAACACGTTGTGGTGTAGAAACTGTTGTATGTCAACACGTTGTGGTGTAGAAACTGTTGTACGACAACACGTTGTGGTGTAGAAACTGTTGTATGCCAACACGTTGTGGTGTAGAAACTGTTGTATGACAACACGTTGTGGTGTAGAAACTGTTGTATGTCAACACGTAGTGGTGTAGAAACTGTTTTATGACAACACGTTGTGGTGTAGAAACTGTTGTACGACAACACGTTGTGGTGTAGAAACTGTTGTGTGTCAACACGTAGTGGTGTAGAAACTGTTGATTGACAACACGTTATGGTGTAGAAACTGTTGCTTGACAACGCATGGTTGCGTCGTCGTCGTTGTGTTACAACACGTAGTGGTGTAGATGTAGTGGTGTATGGCAATATGTTGGGGTAGATGTCGCTGTATGATCAGACACATGTGTGGCTCGTTGTACAATGTATGTCAGAGTATATAGGTGTGGAAGACTTTGCTTCTAGGACAATGTGACACTGTCAACCCATCACTTTAGTGGCAGTTAATGTCGCGGGACTTGATGTGTGATACTGTACATATTGTCTCCGCAGATGACAAATCAGTGATCGATCAGTATATCTCACTACAGGACAGGCTCTAGACCTATATCTCTTTAGAACGTTCCGGCACTGACAGTTGCCGGGCTGTAGCTGGGAGACGAGTGGCGAGATAGTCCTACTAAAACCGTCTCCCTAAATCGTGCACTCCCAGGCAAGTCGTGGCTGACTGCCACGTCGATCTGGGGGAGATCCTGCTGCGCCCAACGTTTAGCCCAGAAGGCCTGGTCACAAAGCCGGCGTAGCTGCTTTCATATTTCTATTTTGTAGCAGTTTAGACGTTGTAAAAGCAGAAATATATGTGTGAGAATGAGATTTTACGCGGCTTTCAGTAATATTATGTATTATCAAGGCAGGACAACAAGAACAATCACGCCAAGTTTTATAACCTCCCTATCGTGCTCATCCCTACCATCCTTCGTGTATCCGTACCCTACATGAATATATCCGCACATATACCCTGCACCGCTGTCTTTCACGCCACAACAGTATACCGCGACTCCTCTTGTCCACATCTACCCTCAACAGTTTTTCCCTTTCCCCGTCAACATCCACTAAGGACGGTTCTACCACTTCCTTGTCCACACCTACCCTGCAATGTTGTTCCCCTACCTCGTCAACATCTACCCCCGAAAGTTCTTTCCCTTCCTCATCCACATCTACTCCCGACAATTCTTTCCCTTCCTCATCCAAATCTACCTACAACAGTTCTTTCCCTTCCTTGTCAACATCTACCTACAACAGTTCTTTCCCTTCCTTGTCCACATCTACCCCCAACAGTTCTTTCCCTTCCTCATCCAAATCTACCCTCAGCAGTTCTTTCCCTTCCTCATCCACATCTACCCCCGACAGTTCTTTCCCTTCCTCATCCACATCTACCTACAACACTTCTTTCCCTTCCTCGTCCACATCTACCTACAACACTTCTTTCCCTTCCTCGTCCACATCTACCTACAACACTTCTTTCCCTTCCTTGTCCACATCTACCTACAACACTTCTTTCCCTTCCTCGTCCACATCTACCCCCGACTGTTCTTTCCCTTCCTCATCCACATCTACCTACAACAGTTCTTTCCCTTCCTCATCCACATCTACCTACAACAGTTCTTTCCCTTCCTTGTCCACATCTACCTATAACAGTTCTTTCCCTTCCTCGTCCACAAGTTCTTTCCCTTTCTCGTCCACATCTACCCTCAACAGCTCTTTGCCTTCCTTGTCCACATCTTCCCTCAACAGTTTTTCTCCTTCCCCGTCAACAATTTTTCCTTAAACAGGTCTACCCCTTCCCTGCCAATATCTACCCTCAACAGTTCTTCCCCTTCACCGTCCACCCCTACCCTCAAATCGTTCTACCCCTGCTCATCCATATCTACCTTAAGCACTTCTAACCCTTCCTCGTTCACATGTACCTTAACAGTTCTACCCCTGCTCGTCCACATATATCTGAAACAGTTCTACCCTTGCTCGTCAACATCTACCTTAAACAGTTCTACCCCTTCCCTGCCAACATCTACCCTCAACAGTTCTAACCCTTCCTCGTCCACATATATCTGAAACAGTTCTACCCCTGCTCGTCCACATATATCTGAAACAGTTCTATCCCTGCTCGTCCACTTCTACCTTAAACAGTTCTACCCCTTCCCTGCCAACATCTACCCTCAACAGTTCTAACCCCTGCTCGTCCACATATATCTGAAACAGTTCTACCCTTGCTCGTTCACATCTACCTTAAACAGTTCTACCCCTGCTCGTCAACATCTACCTTAAACAGTTTTACCCCTGCTCGTTCATGTCTACCTTAAACAGTTCTACCCCTGCTCGTCAACATCTACCTTAAACAGTTCTACCTCTGCTCGTCAACATCTACCTTAAACAGTTCTACCTCTGCTCGTCCACATCTACCTTAAACTGGTCTTCCCTTTCCTTGTAAACATCTACCCTCATCAGTGGTACCCCTACGCGTCCTCGTTCACCCCCTCCCCACACGATGCACACCCTCATCAATGGTACCCCTACGCGACCTCGTTCACCCCCTCCCCACACGATGCAGACCCTCATTGTACCTCCAGAGCTGGCAAACTCGTGTCAATGAGTCGGTATGTTCTAGATTTCTACGTGCAGTCTTATCGACAACTTAATGCTTCGTGTCAATAGCGACATGCACGTGGCTTAGCGTGTCTAGGAGTATCTATAACTCACTCTGGCGGGGCTCGGGGAACACATGCGTGCTGACGTACCCTGATCAAGGCACCCTGATCTAGGCCCAGTCGGTTGTTGAGTCACTGTTTCACTGCCTACGCACGGAGACCTTTGTTTGTCTTTGTGTTCAATTCAGCCTTTTCACTGGGTACAATTTTCAAACTATGTACAGTAATATTTCGGACTCTTATTAACATACCAGCAGTGTTGAAGGCCTGTACTGGCCGCGTACATGGCATGGCGTGAGGTAAGTGGACTTGCTGTTACGATGGCAGTTGTGAATTAATTGTGATCCCTGTCCTTCGTCCTTGGTAGAACAATGTAGCCCTTTACACTGAACTATCTGCATTACGAAATGTAAATGTCATGTGTTTTTGTATACGCAGCCACCTGCCAAGCATACTTCCGAGATGACAGCACGATTTTTGAGCAAATGTTGATTAAGTAGCAAAACACGATATCAAACATTTGTCGTTTCTCTTTGTGGTTAAACATAAAAAAAATAACTGATCTCGTTGCTAGGCAACTAATAGATTTCACGTAGTTGATCCTACCATATGGCATTTACCTGAGGTTTGAAACAAAGAATTCAAGTAGATGTCTGTTTCAATAATTCAAATGACTGCGATCCGAGTGATCGTGAATTGAGTTTAATGAGCTTAAATTGTCCATTGAAATCCCTGGATTTCTGAATGATTTCCTCAAACACCATCTGTGCAAATCTAAGAATTGAAAAATTTAGAAAGAACAATTTGTAGTGAACAGATATCAGTCTCTGGTGATGTAGTGTATCCAGTCTTGTGTGGAAGCCGTCTCTCTCTCTCTCTCTCTCTCTCTCTCTCTCTCTCTCTCTCTCTCTCTCTCCTCTCTCTCTCTCTCTCTCTCTCTCTCTCTCTCTCTCTCTCTCTCTCGCCAACACTTGTACTGATATTAACAACAAATCTCTTCCGAAACGACGAATGCTATACATCCTTACATCGCGTCTCGTACACCTGCCTATACACCATGTCTATCTTCTACGCCTGTGTATACAACGTGTCCGTCTCCAATACATTCATATAGGGATACACCTATAAGGGCCTATGTATATTTATATATGCTTACTTGCCTCGTGGAAAGGAATGTCGGTGGTTTGATCCCCTGGCCGCGTAAATCCTAACGTTAGATGATGAACCTGGCGCTTCTCTTGTCAGGAGCCCTGAAACCTTCATGCCCGGTTCATGCCTCACCATGTTCGCAACTCTCTCATGCGAGATGCCTTCTCTATTGGCTGTGTGGCGTGTGGTGAATTGCCGATCATCTACAATCATAGTTATCGTGTATTTGTTAAACATTTTTCTTGGTGCGGCAGTTGAAGGTCTTTCTGATCTTAGGTCACCTTCGAGACTCTGTCTTCCCCTCTTAAACTCTGCTGCCCACCTCTGAACAGTCACAGAGACAGGGGCATCATCCCCTAAAGTTGACACCATGTAAGCATGGATGGCCGTTGTAATGAGCCCTTTTAGTTGGAGATACTTGATGACAGCATGGTTGTCACTTTTGTCCATTTTCACCAACAGAGAATATTCAGTCACTTTGATGTCTAAGGATATATGCTGCCTGGTTGTGTGGTAGGTCCAAGTGCAACCCCTAAGCATGGAATGTATAATCATTATTGTATTTATTACATGCATACTGTTGAGGGTGTACGCATGCATCATTCGTAGTTCTGAGCATTTTTAGCCAACCCTCGCACCTACATAGAACCACATATACGTACCTATACTTTCAGTTAGTGAGTGAGTTAAATTTTACATCGCATCGGCAATATATACTTTCAGAATCTGAGACACCCGCATATACATATATATTCTGACCTGCGGTCATATAGCTGGAATATTGCGGCGTGCAACAAATAAAGAATATGCTGATAATCCTATTTATACCTATATATGTCTAAACTGGGCGCAAAAGAAAGTATAGGTCGAGTTCCATGATCGATAAACAAAAATAACAAGAAGAGGGTTTGTTGTTTATTATAATATAATCTAGGGAGGGGTAACAACTGATTGATCAACCACAGTTTGAATGAAATTGTGCAATCACAGGTAATGTAAGCTCAAGGTAAACACTGGAGGGGTAAGAAATTTCATTTTCAAAAGTTGTCTGAAATGTCACCAACAAATTGTAAGACACACTACAAGTTCATTGTCGACACAGTTGCCTTCAATAGCGTGTATGACCTCCAGCTGCCTCAATGCATGCTGTGATACGCCGCCTCATCGATGACGTCAGTCTTCTGATGACGTGGACTGGAATCCGTTGCCACTCGTCTCTCAGGGCCTGCTGCAATTCTTGTCTGTTGACGGGAGGCTGATGGCGTGCTCTAATCTGTCTGTCAAGATGGTCCCACAGATATTCAATAGGATTCATATCGGGTGAGTGGGCAGGCCAGGGCAAAACGTCAACGTTCTGCTGGTTTAGAAAGTCTCGAGTCAGACTTGCAGTACATGGCCTGGCATTGTCGTGTTGAAACAATGTCCCCTGCTGTTGGTTTTGTAAGAACGGAAGCACAACTGGCTGCAACACTTGGTCTCTGTACTGCACAGCGTTCAGGTTTCCCTGTCTGCCTGTACCGTTGAATCAGCCTGGCTACTATCAATGGTGTACAACCAAACCTTCTGGCAATTTGGACCTGTGTTGCCCCCATTTCGGCCATACCGATGGCTCCCTCCTCTCTCTCTCTCTCTCTCTCTCTCTCTCTCTCTCTCTCTCTCTCTCTCTCTCTCTCTCTCTCTCTCTCTCTCTCTCTCTCGCTCTCTCTCTCTCTCGTTTCGCCATTGTTTTGTCACCGCACGAGCGTTGTGCGTTTGGGTGAGGTGTTTTTTGGTACCTGTTCCTGGGCAGTCATATTCCCAATACCCACTTTCCACTAGTTATCGCTTTTTTTAGGAAAATTACAAATTGCCAACCTATACTTTCTTTTGCCGCTTAGTTTAGATATACTACATATATCTTGATATACCCAAATATGCATACATATACCTACATATACTGGTACACCTACATATACATATGTATATATACAAACATACTTGTACCTGTTGTATGTATACTCATTTTTTTCTTTCAGCTTTTTCAAGTTAAAAATAATTAGATCCACGAGAAGGAATCGGCGTTCAGCGAAGCGGTCGACATGCCAACAGCAGTGCCCCGCCCCTGGTCCACCCAGTATAAGGACACCTACAAGAGGAAGAATAATAGACGCGTGACCATCAAGGCCACGCCCATTACGTACCCACCCACTCCTCCAAGCAAGGTATGTCATGTGTTAGATGAAGACGTCGGTCTTTATTGTGCAAGTTATAAATCTCAGCAAAGTGCAACAACTTCGCAGATCTACGCAGTATATGTTTAACTGGATACAAGTTCGTACACATCATCTGTTGACTTAGAGACAGGGGCGTCATGTATACAGTGTTCACTTAGAGACAGGGACGTCATGTACTAGGAAACAGTGTTCACTTAGAGACAGGGACGTCATGTATACAGTGTTCACTTAGAGACAGGGACGTCATGTACTAGTATACAGTGTTCCCTTAGAGACAGGGACGTCATGTACTAGTATACAGTGTTCACTTAGAGACAGGGACGTCATGTACTAGTATACAGTGTTCACTTAGAGACAGGGACGTCATGTATTCAGTGTTCACTTAGAGACAGGGACGTCATGTATACAGTGTTCACTTAGAGACAGGGACGTCATGTATACAGTGTTCACTTAGAGACAGGGATGTCATGTATACAGTGTTCACTTAGAGACAGGGACGTCATGTATACATTTTTCACTTAGAGACAGGGACGTCATGTATACAGATACATCCATATGTTCACACAGAGACAGGGACGTCATGTATACGGTGTTCACTTAGAGACAGGGACGTCGTGTATACAGTGTTCACTCACAGACAGGAAAGTCATGTATACAGATACATCCATATGTTCACACAGATACAGGGACATCATGTATTCAGATGTACACATCTGTTCACTTAGAAACAGGGACGTCATGTATACAGATACATACATATGTTCACACAGAGACAGTGACGTCATGTATACAGGTGTCTGTCTGTCTGTCTGTCTCTCTCTCTCTCTCTCTCTCTCTCTTTCTCTCTCTCTCTCTCTCTCTCTCTCTCTCTCTCCTGACGCATGTATACAGTAACTTATACAGTGTTCACTTAGAGACAGGGAGGTCATGTATGCAGATGTACACATCTGTTCACTTAGAACATTCACATATTTTACTGCGCTTCACTCACTGTTGTAATGTAATGGTTACCTCCCATGCATTGTCAACCCCTGCCACAATTATATAACGCTCACATACAGATTTCACACATACTCTGAAATGAGGAAAACTATTTAAACCATATAATCAAAATAATAATATAAATATAAACAATTCGTTTATAGAATAGAATATTTCAACTCCCAGAACAGGCTAAGCTACCTCATACAGGGTACCTCTTACCGTAAGAGGCGACGAACGGGTAGCCTAGTGGTTAAAGCGTTCGCACGTCACGCCGAAGACTCGGGTTCGATTCCCGACATGGGTACAATGTGTGAAGCCCATTTCTGGTGTCCCCCGCCGTGATATTGCTGGAATATTGCTAAAAGCGGCGTAAAACCTCACTCACTCACTCACTTACCGTAAGAGGCGATGAAGAGGATAGTGTGGTCAGGTTCCCTGACTTGGTTAGGGGGGGCCCTTGGTTGGCGCATGTCATTGTATCCCAATTTCGTGGATCCGTGCTCACCGCCATCATATAGCTTGAATATTGCTGAGTGTGACGTTAAAGAACAAACAAACAAACAAAACCTCTTACCGCTTACCTCATACTTGATACCCGTTACCGAGTACCCAATAAGGAATACCTCATACTGGGTATACCATACCGAAGACTGTATACCCCATACCAGTTATCTCATATACCTCTTACTAGGTACTATATATTGGGTATCTCACACCCGGTAACTCACACCGTGTATATCGTCCCGGATACCCCACACCGGGTACCTCATCCGTGTTCTAAGAGCATTGGTTGGTAAGGGTGTATGTCCGGAATGGCTTATCATGTGCAATTGTGCATCTGGGGAATGGCTTCCAGGCACTGGGTTATCTGATCCAAACCTCAGTGATATGTTTCTGTGTCAACAAACACTCACACACCCACATACACCCACACACACACACATTCTCAATCTCACACTCTCAAGTGGGGGCACGGGTGGTCCAGTCGTCTAAGGCGCCGCGATTCGCTGTGCAGAGTTGCGTCCCTCGGGCACGCCAGAAAACCTATGATTGTGGGTTCGAATCCCGTTCGCCCCGATTATGTTTCTAGGTTTGTCAGCACCATACCCGTGCTCGTGGGTTTCACCGAAGTGGTAAACGTCTGAGACATGCATCACTTCGGGCTTTCCTCCCACATTAATCTGACACGCCGCGATATAACTGGAATATTGTTAAAGGCGGCGTTAAACCAACTCACTGACTCACTCACACTCTCAAGCACTCACTCACACACTCACTCACTCACTCACTCACTTGCTTGTTGCAGTGTTCAGCGGGTGACCGGGTGTCCCTCCTTCAAGCCAGGAGGTCAGCGGAACATCATTTCAAGGCAGATGTGCCCAAGGCAGTTTATCCTGAACAAGGTGAGTCGACTTGATGGTTACCACACAGATAGCTGGGTTGGTGAGTTGTGCGGTATGTCTACCGTCTTCATGTAACGCCTTGTCTCATCGGTGGTGAATCGATAGTGACCGATCTTGATAAAACCGATTACGCATCAACTGGTCTACTGTCTTTAAACATATCACAAGATACGCCTCTGGTTGCCGGAAAAGCCGACCGACTGACTGACATGGCGTTATAGAACGTGGTGTGGTTAAATAAATGGCGTCATATGATGTTGTATGGTATATTAAATGGCGTGATATAACGTGATATGGTATAATATATGGCGTGATATAACGTGATATGTATATTAAATGGCGTCATGTATATTACGTGGTATATTATAATATATGGCGTGATATAACGTGATATGTATATTAAATGGCGTTATATATAAATACGTTGTATTGTATGATATATGGCGTGATATAAAGTTATATGTTTATTAAAAGGCGTCATATATATAACGTGGTATAGTATTATAAATGGCGTGATATAACGTTATATGTATATTAAATGGCGCCATATACATGTATATAACGTGGTATAGTATTATAAATGGCTTGATATAACGTGATATGTATAATTATTAAATGACATTATATATTAAACGTGGTATAGTATTATATATGGCGTGATATAACCTGATTTAGTATAATAAATGGCGTAATATAAAGGTGACACGGTCTAACATTTTCCGATTAACAACTGCCCAATTGCACTTAGACCGAGATTGGTCTCGTAAAAGGCTTTCTTGAAGAGATAGGTCTTAAGTATATTTTTTTTAAATTTGGCAGATTTTCTGCTTCTCGGATTTCTTATATCAGATTGTTCTGTAGCATGCTGAAATCACCTCTCGTCATACATGTATGTTTTGTTACGAGACTTTGGTACTGCTAGAAGATGTTGATCTTTTGATCGGAGAGAAAGTATAGGCTTGTATTACACTATCAGTTCCTGTCAATATGCAGGAGCCAAGCCATGCATTGCCTTGTAAACCAGAGTGAGCAGTTTAAATTGCACTGTGTTGGACTGGGAGGTTTGTGTGGGTCAGTCACTATTGGAGTGATGTGTTCTCACTTGGGTGTACTTGTCAGAATTCTTGTAACTGTATTCTGAACACGCTGTAGTTTTTCGGCATCCTTCCTTGGTAGGCCCTGAGGTATTAACAATAATCCAATTTTAATGTACTTGTAGAATGTAATATTGTGTACTTATATGGTGTGACATAAAGTGGTATTGATACAAAAATGCGTGATACAACGTTTTATACATGTATAAATTTTATCTGTGTTTTCATTGGTTGAGAAAGGGTCACATGACATTTAAACACTGTTTTGCCCTGAGTCCCACACTGTTCGGCAGCGATCAAAAATGGAATTGCCCTGCGTGATTAAGCCAATGGACTCAAAGGAAAGAAATATTTTCAGTCCATCAGACCTCGGCCGCAGGACTCGTGATAAAACATGATATTGCCCTCACAAATGGTCAATAATTGATAAGTATGGTATATTAAAAAGCGTGATATATCGTTGAACTGTGTGAAATACCGCCGTATGGTATAATAAATGGCGTTATATAATGTGGTACGGTGCACTTAATGGCGTAATATAACGTGGTCTTGTGTACGAAATAGCGTGATATACTAGTAACGTGGTATCGTATACTAAAAGGTATGATACAACATGTTATAGTATAATAAATGGCGTGATATAGTGGTATTGTAAACTAAATGCCGGGATATAAAGTGGTTCTTTATAGTGAAACGCGTGATACAAGGTAGCATGGTGTATAAATGATTTAATACAACGTGGTATGCTAAATGGCGTTGACCGTCTCCGTGGTCTAGTGGTAGAGCGTCCGCCCGGAGAGCGGAAGGTCCGAGGTTCGATCCCCGACCGCATCATACCAAAAGACGTTAAAAGATGGTACTTGTTGTTACCCTGTCTGGCGCTCGGCATTAAGGGGCTAAAACAAGGACTGGTCGGCTCGGAGTCAGTATACTGTGTCTGAGTGGGATATTCATGTTAAACTGCAGCATGGTATCTCAGTGAGCTAGCACTATAAATCGGCACTCGTGCCCCTCCCAATGGCCATTTTTGCGACCGGGTACCGTCTTAGCGCAAACAGGAATACATGTACCTAAAACAATTGTCAACTCGTTGCGTAATGGTTCACATTTATTTCCCCATATATTATATATATTTCAGATGCAATTTAAAGCACACCGGGACATGCGGAATTATACAGTATACATTTAACTGTGTCATGGGTACATTTTAGATACAAGACGTGTAAAATCAAAAATTATTTCTGAGGCATTCTTTGACGAAGACCGTGACATTATGCGCGCATTCTGATTGGTTTGTCGTATTTTCGCACAAAACATTCATCGATAGGGGGACGAGTCTTCTTGCAGGTTACGGAAAGGGGCGAGTGGTGACGAATGAGGACATCTAATTAGGGGTCACGTCAGAACGACCTTTCATCCGACCAATCAGAGCTTCGCTTACCAGATCATGAATGTGACAGTCGGAATGTGATTTCTAATCATGTAACCTCGAAAACTTTAACACGGGGTATTCCGAACGATAGTTACGGGGTAAACGACTGAATCCATACAATCTTGACCATCAATTAGCCATTCCAGAATGTTCTTTTGTTCAGGTTTCAATTTTTTTATCGAGAACTTGTCAAAATATGTTTCGAAGCGCAGTCGCCAATTTGAAATTAATGCCGTAAAGCACGAGAAAGCTGCCTTCTGATTGGCTAATGTAGACTTCTTGTCAGCCATTCCATTGGTCGGTCAAAGTTCGAGCAAGGTCGGTCTGACGTGAGCGGTAATGGGATGTCTTTGTTTTGCGGTAGCGAGAACTAAGATCTGATTTTAATGAGATTGCGTTGTATGCTTTAATAAATGGCGTGATGTAACTTTGTATGGTATCATAAATGACGTTATAGAACGTTTTATTATGCCTCAAAGTGTGATTGACCAATCAGACAGCATATGAGCCCGTATACACCATCAGTAAAATTCCAGGATGGTTGATACTGACCTAATATGAGACCGTACACCGTCAGTAACAGCCATCATGGATTTTCCAACACCCACCCTACATATTTCGTTTGAAAATTCTGCTAAATTCCTTATCCGAAACTGCTTTTTGTTTTCTACATTATTAATTGTGATGATGTTGAAGGACATTTTTATTTTTTAATCTCGGTCGTGACTTTATAGATAAAGATTATAGTTAAAAATTTCAACAAGGTTAGGCCTCTAAGGTTTGAAGAGTAGTCTCCCTTTGACCCTTAACGTCAACAGTTGTAAGTGTCAAGTTTTTATTTCGACATGCCAATAAAGATACCAGACAGTGAAAAAATTTCGGCATAACAAAATATTTATGGTATAGAAAACTAAATGATGCGATATACCGTGGTACAGTAAATGACGTGATATAACGAGGTATACTAAATGGCGTGATATAACGAGGTGTACGAAATGGCGTGATATTACGAGGTATACTAAATGACGTGACATAACGAGGTATACTAAATGGCGTGATATAACGAGGTCACTAAATGGTTTATATGACGTGACATTATAAATGGCGTGATATGAAAGGTTGTGACAAGGTTTGAGTGTAGTTATCAAAGTATTAACTTTCTGTTCCCATATGTATATTGCCAACATGAGGACAGGGAGAGTGAATCAGATGAGCTAACTCAATGTGGCATTTGATCCTGAGCGAAAAGCAAGTGCGAGGCCATACACGTTCAGGTTTAATTACTGTTGCGGATATAAGTGCATTTCAGTCTGTAAAAACTGTACCGTCTTAAAGTCCTAATCGTGTAAATATTAATACACGTATAATTTAAGATTTTTGGTCTTCTGTTTTTATCATTAATCTCTGACGTCACAAGCGGGCGTGCATTGCTGTACAATCTTGAGTGCATAACAGTTACTCCAGATCACCTGACGGTAATAAATACTGTAGATTTCTCAAACGCATAAACCCATTAAGCTTTCAGCGTTCATAACTTCAGGTGATTAAGTATTACATATTAAAACTTCTCTGGTAAAATTGTCAATACAGTAGACTACGGTTATAACGAACTCGAGGGGACCACTAATTTTAGTTCGTAATAACCGTAGTTCGTTATAAGCATATATACAACAAATGGTCGGGAGTAAAAATAAGTTCGTTATATCCGTCATTTCGTTATAAGCGTGTTCGTTATAAACGACTGTATAGTATGTTATAGTTTACTGTATTGAATTAAACGCCTCTTTGAACAGTCAGGAATTACATGTTGATCATTGTATAATAGCGATTACAACTGCTCAGGTGACCAACCACTAAACCAATTGTCAATTTTCCAAATATGTTATTTTGTTAGTTTGCATTTCGTTTTGATATATACAGCAGCATGCAAGAGACATCGATTGTAGGAAGGTACTTATTTGAACTGTTATATTTTAACGAGAAAGCCCTTAGTGCTGTCCTATTGCTATACTGTGGGTTATTTTACTTCTACACCTTGGTGAAGAAACAATTCTAGAACTGCCAAATGTTCAAATCATGCATTTATACTACTGAAAAGAAGTTAAGGACAATCCGATTCTTTCCTATTACCACAGTTAATCAAGTTAAGGATATATGGATTATAATAATATGTAGGTGTTCATTGGTATTCTTGAAGTTGCATGGTAAATACATATGAATACATGCATTCCAGCTTGATAACGGTGTGCGACTCTACTCCTAAACATCGCTAATGCATTAAAACAGAAGTTGATATCCATTAAGTTCCTTCTTTGAGAGGCATTTAGAAGTTGGAGTACTAAGTGAGGATAAGAATTCATGGATGAACAACTTCTTATTTACAATTAGGAGCGACGTTTCGGTGTAGATTCTTCACTTGCTTGATAAAGGTATTAGAACCTACACAGAAACGTCGCTCCTTATTGTAATAAAGAAGTTGTTCATCCATAAATTCTTATCTACGGTGGCCCATAAGGGACATGGAGTCTGTTTTTCAATATTTTGATATTTCACTTCCTGTTATCGTAACCTTTTGCAAATTAACACGATTTGTCATATAAATATGTGATAAATCATGTATAAAGAAGATATTGAATCGCTGAAAAGTGAAGCGAAAATGTCAAAAACTAAAATGAAAATGTCAAAAACAAAAACGAAGAGGTCAAAAATAATATTTCTACGGCGGTGGAAATAGTTTTCTGTATTTTCATTTCAGTTTTTGACACTTTCGCTTTTGTTTTTGACATTTTCGTTTTTGTTTTTGACATTTTCATTTTAGTTTTTGACATTTTCGATTCACATTTCAACGATTCAATAGCTACTTGAAAGTAAATTTTCGATGTTTTCGGTTGTTTTTATACATGATTTATCACATATTTGTGTGAAAAATTGTGTTAATTTGCCAAAGGTTACGATGAAAGAAAGTGAAATATCATGTCCCTTATGGGCCACCGTACTTATCCTTACATATCCATAAAGTTGTACGTTTTCTTATAGTCAATGACATGACAGATGTAACTACTGTATGAAGAATCGGATGGTTCTTAACTTCTCTTGAGTAGAAGTTTGGACATGTAGTTTGGACATGCTCTGCCACAAAATACAAACGCAGACCCAACACGTTTAGGGTATAAAGAGGTTCCGATCTCTAAAGGCGTTCGAACTAGGGACAAGGATGGTAATTAGATTCGTATACCGACGTCATTGAAGGAACCGATAAGTAAAATCAGACTTTTGCTTCAATCATTAATTAGATTATTATGTACTAATGTATGTGTTTGTTTGTTAAACGTCGAACTCAGCATTGTTCCAGCTATTTAGATATGTCCACGCACAGCTTAGTCTTAGCGTATGTATTAGTTTTGGATGTTTCTTACTTTCTGTGGAGGTTTCAAACGATTTAATCACGACTGCTTACCTCATTACATGCATAGCGCAATCGTAGGCGATAAGCTGTTGGGTTAAGAGGATTCCTGTGGGATTTGTCTACACCTTAATCAAACTGTTCTACACCCCATCATCAATCGCATGGCTACATTGCCGTTATCAACGGTTGTCTCCCCCTAGGTATTACCTGGACACACGTCGAATCGTGTAGCCAATAGTGATGAAAAGGCAGTGGAGGATTAATGAGCTGATCACGTGACCTACACTGCCCGAGTCAGTGAGGCGATGGGTGGAAATAACGCCCCGCATCAAGATATAGGCACTACAAGACCGTATATCAGATTCAGCGGAGCGTATACACCTTTATCTGTTCGTAATCACAGACAGTGGTACCGACAACAGGTGACCCAGGTTTAACCAGACACGACTAGAAATTAAAAATAACGGTTCACAGTTGGAATGATTGAATGAAAACAAATCGCTCTATCTGTATTTGGGGTTGAAAGGCAGTCAGCTGCGGGGATATTTAATTGCACGAGGTGCGGGGCTCTAGTATAGATAAGCAGTGGAGGTAGACGTATTAGTGTATAAACCCCCGGCCGCCGACCTGTAGTGCACCCGTCAGATCTACCAGTGTCCACGTCGCCACGTTGTTCATGCCGCAGTGAGCGAGTGACAATAGGTGACATGATGAGGGTGTGGCCGGTTTCTACCCCCCAGCGTTCCAACAGAAGATCGATACTCAAGCCGAAGTTCCCCGACACGTACTACCCCACCGACGACGAGGAAGGTGAGTTGCGCTGCCACAGTCCATGGTCAAGAGTCAGTTTAGCCTTGTGGTAGAAGTGTTCACTCGTCTAGCCGAAGTTCCGGTTTCGACTCACAGATGAGTGAAATGTGTCCTTATATTGTGTGGCTGCTTGAACTAGTCCGGACTGATGCCGAATCATAGTGCTAGCTCACTGAGATACCATGCTGCAGTTTAACATGAATACCCCACTCAGACACAGTATACTGACTCCGAGCCGACCAGTCCTTGTTTTAGCCCCTTAATGCCGAGCGCCAGACAGGGCAACAACAAGTACCATCTTTTAATATCTTTTGGTATGACGCGGTCGGGGATCGAACCCCGGGCCTTCCGCTCTCCTGGCGGATGCTCTACCACTAGACCACGGAGGCGGTCCAAGTGTCATTTGAACTTGTCGAGACGGATGTGTCTTGTGAACTGGTCGAGATAGAGGTGTCTTGTAGACTGATCGAAACAGAGGTGTTTTGCTGAAGTGGTTAAGGTGTTTTAGTCAAGTAGTTTGAGGCGTTTTGGTGTATTGGTTGCGATAGAGGTGTTTTGGAGAAGTGGTTGGATTAGAGGTGGGTTTTTTTGCGAAGTGGTGGAGATAGAGATGTTTTTGTAAAGTTGCGATAGAGGTGTTTTTGTGAAGTGTTTGCGATAGATGTGTTTTGGTGAAGTGGTTGCGATAGAGGTGTTTTTGTGAAGTGGTTGCGATAGAGGTGTTTTTGTGGAGTGGTTGCGATAGAGGTGGTTTGGTGAAGTGGTTGCGATAGAAGTGCCTTGGTGGAGTGGTTTGGAAAGAGGGGTTTTGGTGGAGTGGTTGGGAAAGAGGTGTCTTGGTGGAGTGGCGCAATTGTTACTAGTGTTAACAGTGAAGACAGCTATTTTTTATCACGACACGTCGGGATTAGAGCATTGCGAGCTTGCCATCACGGGTGGATGACTGCCAGACCGCCAGATTAAGGTTTACTTTGAACGCAGTCAACTTATCACACGGCTTATTAACCCTTTTGTCCTAACATGCCTCTAAAAGTGGTGTGAATTTGACCTACTTATGGAAAACACAGGATATGGCATGAACATTTTCAAAGACGAAATATCCACATATGCAGCAATTAACTGAGAATGAACTTCGAAGTTTGTAATGTCCAAACAGTCAACAATACAAGGAGAAGCAATTGTTAAAGGTCTTGTTGTTCAACTAGTAAACAATACAAGGAGAAGCAATTGTTAAAGGTCTTGTTGTTCAACTAGTAAACAATACAAGGAGAAGCAATTGTTAAAGGTCTTGTTGTTCAACTAGTAAACAATACAAGGAGAAGCAATTGTTAAAGGTCTTGTTGTTCAACTAGTAAACAATACAAGGAGAAGCAATTGTTAAAGGTCTTGTTGTTCAACTAGTAAACAATACAAGGAGAAGCAATTGTTAAAGGTCTTGTTGTTCAACTAGTAAACAATACAAAGAGAAGCAATTGTTAAAGGTCTTGTTGTTCAACTAGTAAACAATACGATTATATGCAACGATGGGGTACCTAGCTGTCCAACCAATCAACAATACAATAATACACAACGATGGAGCGTCTAGCAGTTTATTGAAAACCTATTGATTTCAGGCGATGAAACAACGGTTTGTCAGCCGTCGAGGATATGGCATGACACTAATTAGGGGGTGAAGTGAAATTGCATATTGTATCATACATCTTCCAACCAGCGGTGATTTAGTATAGGACCTACACGAACATTGCTAGTTAAGTCCTAGATATGTTCTTGCCGTGAATCACGATTAGTGTACAACATGGACGTGCATTACTGATTCGACACAATATATTTTTGCAATGAATAAAATAGTATATGGTTGAAGAAACTGGCCGGGCTCTATGTTGATGTGACCCACATAACTCCAGGGTATATGCATAGCAGTGTACCCTAAAACAGTATTGATTGCCCCATTGTGCAGTCAATTACCTGGGAAGTGTACATATTCCTGAATGGCTGTATACAAAACGTGGAAGCGCGCGTCGGACGGCGTCAACAGACACCTACTGTTCATAGAGTCGGCAGAGTGTCAGATATGGTACGCTGAATACAGAGACGGTCTCTTATATCCACCAAACACTGTGCTTGTCAACATGTGCCTTGTGTACATATACTATTCTATTGACAATACAACAGAGAAATCTGTACCGCGTCATTGAGTCCTATGCAATATTACACAGAGGCGGGGAGACAGGTCGTAGGCAAGTGCGTTTCTAAGAGGGAGTTATGTCACGGCCGGCTATTTAACTCCTCCCTGCTGTGTCGGGCTCACAGTGGACTGGCTTGCCTGACTGGAAGGTGAGACATACATCGATACTGTTGATTCTAGCTGATAGCTGCAAGGGTAACTCTACCCTGTATACATATGTGTATACATAGATATTCAGTATTTGAAATTTTAAAACTCAATTTACTGTTGTTTTTATCAAAGTGTACCAAGGCTGGTATGAACGAACGTTTCGATCACATCTGTCGATTATGAAAATGAATCTTAACATACATCTTCATGTCCGTTGTATTTATACATAAAATGGTGGTTGTACACTAATGTATGCGCGTGTCTCTTTGACATGAATATGGGTTTATTAAGAGGTACCCATAATGTATGCACGTGGGTGTATGAAGTTGCTAGTGATTTTGTTTAGGGTTAGCACCCTTCGCGCGTGAATATATAAGATTGCTAATGAGTTTAATATGAATTAAATACGTTTAATATTTAATTAATGAGGCCTAATACCCATAATGTTTATATTGGTTCTTGGGTTTATTAAGGGGTAGAATATGTCACGTATGCACGTGGGAGTCTATCATGGCTCATGTGTTTATTAATGTGCAGTACCCTTACTGTTTTCACGTAGTTATCTGAAATGACTACCGTATTATGTATATGAAGGGGTGGCACCCTCACTGTATGCACGAAGGCGTTTAACACAGCTAATGGGTTGTATGGGGTATTAAGTACACACACCACTGTGTTTGGTAGGTATCAGATCGTTATCTGTGTAAGCACATATAGCACCATTGTAGATAGTATCGCATACTTTTGTGTTCTTACAAATAACCGTTCACCTGCCCCATTAAATAATGTCAATGTCTAAGAGTTAGTCCGAGTTTGCGATCCCTCTACCACTTCATGAAGGGTAAAACAGGCTAGCAGTACAAACATTATTCGCTTTTCTTAACGAATATCTTTAGTCCTGTCATACTGTATAAGTACAGGCGTGAAGTCATAAGCCTTAATCAGTGCTAATATGCACACATCATTTCATAAGTTATTTATACACTTAACCATTGTATAAACATTGTATGAAATGTTCTGTGTTAGTTTAAAGTGCTACAAGCTTCTCATTATCAACTGTAGTTGCGTTATAACCAGAGATTGGACCCTTCTAAAGCATCGACGTAAGACCTGGGTTTATACTTAATTATCATGTAGTACATGTGTTATCAACTTTTCATATGTACGTGCACTGCTGCAGTCCCCGCCATGTTCCGCTCGATCTGTGTGCCCCAGTCACTAAGTCGTTCACTCAATAATCAATTAATCTGCTTAGTCGTTTAATCCGTGGTTACTAAGCCAGGGACACAGGGGGGCATATACTTGGGCCTGGTGGTCAGAGTACCACCTCTTGTGGGAAACTATTGTGTGGCGAGTCCACGTGTCCCCAGTTCCCTACAATATTCACCACTCTGTATCCAGCTCCCTACACTATTCACCACTCTGTATCCAGCTCCCTACACTATTCACCACTCTGTATCCAGCTCCCTACACTATTCACCACTCTGTATCCAGCTCCCTACACTATTCACCACTCTGTATCCAGCTCCCTACAATATTCACCACTCTGTATCCAGCTCCCTACAATATTCACCACTCTGTATCCAGCTCCCTTCAATATTCACCACTCTGTATCCAGCTCCCTACAATATTCACCAGTCTGTATCCAGCTCCCTACAATATTCACCACTCTGTATCCAGCTCCCTACAATATTCACCACTCTTTATCCAGCTCCCTACAATATTCACCAGTCTGTATCCAGCTCCCTACAATATTCACCACTCTGTATCCAGTTCCCTACACTATTCACCACTCTGTATCCAGCTCCCTACAATATTCACCAGTCTGTATCCAGCTCCCTACAATATTCACCACTCTGTAGCCAGCTCCCTACAATATTCACCACTCTGTAGCCAGCTCCCTACACTATTCACCACTCTGTATCCAGCTCCCTACAATATTCACCACTCTGTAGCCAGCTCCCTACAATATTCACCAGTCTGTATCCAGCTCCCTACAATATTCATCAGTCTGTATCCAATTCCCTACAATATTCACCAGTCTGTGTGCAGTTCCTACAATATTCACCAGTCTGTATCCAATTCCCTACAATATTCACCAGTCTGTGTCCAGTTCCTACAATATTCACCAGTCTGTATCCAATTCCCTACAATATTCACCAGTCCGTGTCCAATTCCCTACAATATTCACCAGTCTGTGTCCAGTTCCCTACAATATTCACCAGTCCGTATCCAATTCCCTACAATATTCACCAGTCCGTATCCAATTCCCTACAATATTCAATAGTCTGTGTCCAGTTCCTACAATATTCACCAGTCCGTATCCAACTCCCTACAATATTCACCAGTCTGTAGCCAGTTCCTACAATATTCACCGGTCTGTAGCCAGTTTCTACAATATTCACCAGTCTGTAGCCAGTTTCCACCACTGTGTTGGCCGTGTCTGATGATGTGGCATCGGACCCCGACGGTGTGAAGTGTTGCTGGTGCTAAGAACCATCGGTATCGGTAGCCCTGACTTACTGACGCAAAACAGCCGTAATATGTCCTGCCTACGGCGTAAAACAACATTTTTCTTCTCGTGTAATCAAGGACTGCCAAGGCTTCTTCTCATTTGTTGTTTGGAGTAGGTGTTAGGAGCAAGTATCCACGTCACTTGATGCAGTCTCGGATGCTGTTGATAACGGCATCAAACCCAACTCACTCTCTCCCTCACTCACCCCCGAACATAATTGCAGTATTGCATTGGTCATGATTTACAGAAAATAACGAACAATTAATGTGCCCCTGTTGAAGCTGGTCGGCACCGAGTGGGTCGGACCGGCGAGACCCTGGTCTCCATGGGGATTATCTCACGGCAACCTTTTTTTCACACGCATGTCACAGAAGGTGTTGTTTGGAAGAGAATGATTTTTTAATGTAATTAGACACCTAGATTTCATGACAAACAACATTACCCGCTCGTGTGTCAGTACGTCATGGGCTGTGTGTGCCCGTCCACCGCTGTAGATAGACCGTGCGTTGAGACAACTATGAGTTGATATCGGTAGCAACAGCGCCGGTGGGAGCTCCACACAGACTCTACAATGATTACTGAGAACATCCGCCATATTTATCGGAAACCTAGTCAGATAGCCCTCTCTTAAAGAGTATGTTTTATTTCTGAGTCAATAACTATCTGAGTTCTATTGAAAGAGTGTCATCTTACTTGGTATAGACACGCGACAGTCAGGGAAGGCTACATTGGGTGAGCGTCACTAGGGCGATTAAGGGCTAAAGACTCCCTTCCACAAAGCGATCGTAGCGCTACGAACGTCGTAAGTCTACGTTAAAGTATGGGAGCTACGATCACTATAGCGCTACAATCGCTTTGTGGCACTGGACCCTTGTGTTGGTCACCGTAGGTAGCGTGGGAACAGTCGTGAGATTACTCCTCAACAAGTATCGTGTCTTCCTCAGATTCACCTGTTTTTCATCATTGGAGTGAATGGCCCGAGCGTAGACCAGTTGACGCCAGCTCTCATCCTCCTCACCGCCCCTACACTAGCATCGGCATCCACCGCGTCCCCACCCCCTACCTAGCAGTACCAGGCGACATCGAAGACAGACCCGAAACTGTTCACCCTGGGTATGCGTTTGGCGGTCAAGAGGTGAGCTATGCATGTATTCAAGCGTGCAAGTTGAAGTGGGAGGAAAGTTCGAAGTGATGCTAGTCTTAGACGGTTTACCACTTGGAGACACCAATGACGACGGATATGGTGCTACCAAACCTAGAAACATAATCAGGGCGACCCGGGATTCGAACCCACGATCAACGGTTTCTGTTATGTCTAAGGGACGTAACTCTGCATAGCGAATTGCGGAGCCTTATATGATTGGGCCACCCGTGTCCCCCTTATATATTGTCGCGATGTTTATGTTTGTGACATACATAAATCCTTGTTATCTCGAGGTCCTAGGAACTAGCGGTAATATGTCGAGTAATCCGTATTTCGAGACGTGCGGAGTATCGTTAATAAGACTATTTGTCGGGACCATGGTGTAACTTCGTCGAAAATAATATATCGGATTAAAGCAAATTCACTATAATTGGTATAATTTATATGTTAATGTTATAGGCAGATAGGGGAAATAGTCACGTTATCAGTAAAAGGTCATTCAATGACATTTACAAGTTGCATCGTTTTATTGCGGTTTTATTATAGTCTTGTTTATTATCTGCATGTCAACTTCTTTAAAATATGTCAAACACGCATCCGTGTACCCTAGCATTTAGAGAGACATGTACCCACCTCATAATGGTAGGTTCGAATCCTGGCTCGCCCCGGTTATGTTTCTAGGTTTGTTAGTACCATACCCATGCTCGTGGGTTTCACCAAAATGCTTATGGTCTAAGACATTCGTCACTTCGGGCTTTCCTCCCACATTAAGCTGACACGCCATGTTAGAACTGGAATACTGTTCAAAGCGGCGTTAAATCCAACTCGCTCACTCATAAACCCCTAATCTATTTCACTGATGCACTCAGGAGTTATAATATTGGATGCCAAGACAAATAAAGTGTTATGCCGGATGCCTATATTGAGGGGTGGCCTGGGATGGCACCCTCAGTAACTGTCGAGTAGATGTCAGGCAGCACTGACCCTATGTCCTATTTCCTGCAGGTACTAGAGAAAGGATCCCCACTGACGTATGTGCCTGAGCTGAACTCCTGGGTCACCAACGCCTCCACAGACTACGGTGAGTCAGTAGGGAAATCCATCCACGCAGACAGATGGCATCAGGTGTGGAGGGGGCAGTAGGCAATAATTATGCTGTAGATTTGTTTTCCATAATAGGTCAGGATACTATTGCAAAAAGCTGAATTAGCCGTGGCCCTTGGGAGCTAGCGTAGGGGTACTATTACGAAGGCTGTCACTGGCCTTGTGTGGCCTTGCGTTGGGCCTTGGGTTTGTATCGGGCCTGGTGTGTCTCTTGGGTTTGGCCTTTTGTATGATATGCAGCTTACATATCCCACGTTTTCTTGACGCGGAAACAACACTCAGGTTTGTATCATCCAAACCGTGCTTCCACGGGAGATATTCCTTGTTGATGCCAAATTACAGTCCAGCTCGGCAGTATCTGGCCTGCCTTCATCCCGTTGGACAAAGACCATTAAAACCTTTTTGACGCCAAATACAAGTCGTGATTAATTTGTAACCGTGGATCATTAAGTAGAGGTGTTATCAATCACTTGGAACTACCTGGGTCACTCGGCCTGATGGGAAGTGTAGGGTATTGATCCCTGCCCCCGGAGACCGTCCTGGCAACGGCCTGGGTCAGATGCAGCCATTAGCTGGTACCGGGAGGAGATATAATATATATATACAGTAAGGGTATATGTTAGATCATGTTGGGAGGTGTTATCCTGATTGTGTATTTATATCTAAGATAAGGTTAGACTTGAAGAAACATAAAACTTTGACTTCGTTGAACTTTGGAGGTAACTCTTGGTCACAATCTTCTGTTTTTCAGAGAAGACTTCTGCCTGTACAGTGAGCAAGACGATGAACCGTGGAATGTCCTCGTACCAGCGCTCCCGGAGTATGTCCCCGATGAGGACCCGACCCTATTTCGGCCGCGCCCTGACCCAGACGGATGGGCTGTACTACCCCCAACCGGAGAACCTCTACGGTCAGACGTGGAACCCCTACAGCAGCGGCTTCAACCACGGGGAGAACGTCTCCGGCATGGCCAGACACCTGGAAGGGTAAGGCACCTGTGTGTTGGGTGGGTGGGGTGGGGTGGGGGAGTGGGGGGGTGGGGGGTGGGGGTGGACTAACACTGATGGAGCATAGTGAGTAGTAACATAAGATCTCTACACAGAGGTGAGGCACTTTGGTGGAGGCTTAAGGCCTGCAACTGGAGGGGTAAGGCACCTACTTCGGTGAGGGACGGGGGAAGTGGTCAAGGTCTACACCGTTGCTGTACACACAGATACCGGAAGGGGTAACATAAGAACGATACACCTGTACCTGCTTGATCGTTTCACCTGATACAGGTGATACACAGATTTCAGGTCCCGTTGCTACTTGTCATTCAAACGATACACTATAAACGAGTTCAGGATCTGCTCCATATGTACCATGTGATACACAGATTTCAGGTCCCGTTGCTACTTGTCATTCAAACGATACACTATAAACGAGTTCAGGATCTGCTCCATATGTACCATGTGATACACAGATTTCAGGTCCCGTTGCTACTTGTCATTCAAACGATACACTATAAACGAGTTCAGGATCTGCTCCATATGTACCATGTGATACACAGATTTCAGGTCCCGTTGCTACTTGTCATTCAAACGATACACTATAAACGAGTTTAGGACCTGCTCCATATGTACCATGTGATACACAGATTTCAGGTCCCGTTGCTACTTGTCATTCAAACGATACACTATAAACGAGTTCAGGATCTGCTCCATATGTACCATGTGATACACAGATTTCAGGTCCCGTTGCTACTTGTCATTCAAACGATACACTATAAACGAGTTCAGGATCTGCTCCATATGTACCATGTGATACACAGATTTCAGGTCCCGTTGCTACTTGTCATTCAAACGATACACTATAAACGAGTTCAGGATCTGCTCCATATGTACCATGTGATACACAGATTTCAGGTCCCGTTGCTACTTGTCATTCAAACGATACACTATAAACGAGTTCAGGATCTGCTCCATATGTACCATGTGATACAGAAATTTCAGGTCCCGTTGCTACTTGTCATTCAAACGATACACTATAAACGAGTTCAGGATCTGCTCCATATGTACCATGTGATACACAGATTTCAGGTCCCGTTGCTACTTGTCATTCAAACGATACACTATAAACGAGTTCAGGATCTGCTCCATATGTACCATGTGATACAGAGATTTCAGGTCCCGTTGCTACTTGTCATTCAAACGATACACGATACACGAGTTCAGGACCTGCTCCATATGTACCATGTGAAACACAGATTTCAGGACCCGTTGCTACTTTGTAGGTATCATGTCATTCAAACGATACACGATACACGAGTTCAGGACCTGCTCCATATGTACCCTGTGATACACAGATTTCAGGACCCGTTGCTACTTTGTAGGTATCATGTCATTCAAACGATACACGATACACGAGTTCAGGACCTGCTCCATATGTACCATGTGATACACAGATTTCAGGACCCGTTGCTACTTGTCATTCAAACGATACACGAGTTTAGGACCTGCCCCATATGTACCATGTGATACAAAGATTTCAGGACCCGTTGCTACTTGTCATTCAAACGATACACGAGTTCAGGACCTGCCCCATGTGTACCATGTGATACAAAGATTTCAGGACCCGTTGCTACTTGTCATTCAAACGATACACGAATTCAGGACCTGCTCCATATGTACCATGTGATACACAGATTTCAGGACCTTTACGTTCTCCATGTTTCAGCGCCACGCCCATGGCTAACTACACCATGTATCCCCAGTCCGCCAGGGAATCCAGACCCATGGGCCGCTACAGACGCAGAGCATCCTTCAGCAAGGACTACGTCCATGATCTCAGCTGCTTCCAGGTACGGCGACCTTGTGCAGTCAATACATCCTTCAATCAATTAAATATTATCTTATTCCTATCAATCAATACGTCGTGTTCCCTATCGTGTTCAATATAAAATGTTCCTATTAATCAATACGTCGTGTTCCCTATCGTGTTCAATATAAAATGTTCCTATTAATCAATCAATAGTGTACCTTTCAGTCAACATAATTATCTTTTAATCAATATATCTTGTTCCTTTCGGGTGCTTGTGAATTGTAGTTTTGTGTTCCGAAGATGCTGTAGTTTTAAAATATAATGTTAAGTCCAAATGTGATTTATCACTCATAAAGTCCCTTATCTCATGATCGGTCGGAAATCTTGTTCCTTTCGGGGGCACGGATGGTCCAGTGGTTCAAGGCGCCACAATTCGCTGTGCAGAGTTGCGTCCCTTGGGCACGTGGGAAACCTATGATCGTGGGTTGCTAGGCTTCCCCGATTATGTTACTAGGTTTATCAGCACCATACCCGTGCATTGGGTTTCGCCAAAGTGGTAAACTTCTGAGACCTGCATCACTTCAAGCATTCCTTCCACAACAAGTTTAGTATTGTTTCCTTGTCAACAAAAAGTGGGATATGTAAGCCGCATATCATACGAAAGGCCCAACCCCAGACGATAAACCAGGCCCAATACAAAACCCAACTTACTCACTCACACAAGTGAGAGTACAATACCGTTTGTGCCGAGACTATGCACATTTACAAATATAAACGTGAATATGCAAGGGAGAGAAAAGTCGGAAGTGAAGAGTACTGCTGTAATACGTGTATCCTGAAGACGTTTATCATGATATGATCAAGGGGGGCACTAACATCGTATTCACAGCAGGGGCTATATCGGAATGCATCCACTGCTGTCTAGGTCGGTGGGGTAGCCAAGTGCTTGAAGCATGAGATCGTCGCACAGAACGTCCTTGGTCTAGAGTCAATGTGTTAATCCCAGGTCTGGCGACCCCGACGTGATATTGCACGAGTAGTAATAAAACCTGCATAAAAACAGTCACTCGCAAATCTCTGTCAAACTAAACAATGTACATGTCTTGAGGACGTTCCAATCTAAATGTTTCTAAATGATTCCTTGGCCAATCATTTGGGTGAAAGAATAATATTTATTTTTTTCTTGACATTTAACCATTCCCTTCCAGTCGACACAGCCAATGGTGACCGGTCACTTCATCATCCACCCGGACTGGGTGTCCGAGCGAATGACCCCCCGGAGAAAGCAAACCAAGAAGAACCAGTTACAGTATTAGCCCCGCCCAATCAGCAACACCCGGTTCTCCACGCCCAGCATAGGGGGCGGGCCAACCTCGGTGTTCAAGAGTTGTGATATCACGCCTAGTCTACAACCATGCGAATCTAATTTATTTTTAACCGAGGAAATAAATAATTACTTCTGAAAAAACACTGTTTTTTATAACAATATCTGAGCTTTGTAATTCATCCAGTGTATCCATGCTTGCACCAGCATCACCTGGCCTATATACTCCCGCTGTTATCGATCTATAACATTACCAACTGACTTTGCTCAAGGGTTTCATAGCTATAGCACTGTCATCGCCCGGCCTCAGCTCCACTGCACGGCTGCCCGCTCATTCTGCCAACACGGATATCTAGGGTGTACAATGGAAGAAGTCTGTTCTAATGAGTTTACTAGTATAACACATTAAAATGGTAAGAGTCAAGAGAAGTTTAAGTTTAAACTGGACGATATTCTTCAAAGGACGGAGAAGATTTTGTATCATATGTGCTTTTTTCTATAAGAACTTGCCAAAACGAAAACTCCCTGCTATTGAGACGCACAGTCACATGTAATCCGAGAATAGGGCGTTCAGAAGAAGAAGGTCCTCCAGATAAAGGCGATCAGAGACATGGCGCCCTTTTGACAAAGACGTTCAGAAACAAATTAGCACAGTGGCACAATGTCAATCCAAACGTGTTACTATTAACTGCGTCACTCCCATATACTCGAGGGATAATCTGGGATTTTGTTGACGTTACACCTGCTGCACACTAGATCCTCCTGAGGGCAGGGTGGGTGGGCACCATTTCCTGTTGTCACACTTCACTTTGTTGTTTCCTGTGTCTGAGATGTCAGAGTTTACTGTCAGTATTACTATATTTGCCTCTACAGTATTGCATGAATATTTGTTGGTGTTTTTTGTACAAATTACCAATTTGTGATAAATGAACTTTCTTGCATGAAAATAACAAATTGTTATAATTTTTTATTCATTCTTTTTTAATATCAATAAAATGTAATTAGCACAATAGAGGTATTGTTTTTTATCCATCGATTGTCTATCTTTGAGAAATCAAAGTCAGACCATATATGGTAGGACTGCCGAACTTGCCTTGACGGAAACATGATGATGGTTTATCCCGTGTTGCTGTCCTGGTTGGAATATTAATTAACGAAGTTGTCTGTTGATTGCCAGTGTTGTTAAGATTGGCTAACCTTGTGGTTAAGATGTTGGCTCGTCTCATGGAAAACCCGGGTTGAAATGTCAAGGTGACATGTTTGGTGTGCCAGCACCTTCTGTCTGGAACATCAAGGTGTCATGTTTGGTGTGCCAGCACCTTCTGTCTGGAACATCAAGGTGTCATGTTTGGTGTGCCAGCATCTTCTGTCTGGAACAGCAAGGTGTCATGTTTGGTGTGCCAGCACCTTCTGTCTAGAACATCAAGGTGTCATGTTTGGTGTGCCAGCACCTTCTGCCTGAAACATCAAGGTGTCATGTTTGGTGTACCAGAATCTTCTGTCTGGAACATCAAGCTGACATGTTTGGTGTGCCAGCACCTTCTGTCTGGAACATCAAGGTGTCATGTTTGGTGTGCCAGCATCTTCTGTCTGGAACATCAAGGTGTCATGTTTGGTGTGCCAGCACCTTCTGTCTGGAACATCAAGGTGTCATGTTTGGTGTGCCAGCACCTTCTGTCTGGAACATCAAGGTGTCATGTTTGGTGTACCAGCACCTTCTGTCTGGAACATCAAGGTGTCATGTTTGGTGTGCCAGCACCTTCTGTCTGGAACATCAAGGTGTCGTGTTTGGTGTGCCAGAGCCTTCTGTCTGGAACATCAAGGTGCCAGGTTTGATGTGCCAGAGCCTTCTGAATGGAACGCCATGGATGCTGTTTTTCGTGTGTCAGCACTTTCTGACAGGTATGCGGAGGCGATGTGTTTGGAATTATAGATATATTGAAATGTCCCCAGTGCCTCTAGACTCAGTGTTCGCATACCTACATTGCAGGGACTAGAGTCATCAGACCCTGTAATAACATTTTACAAACTATTTTCATCATTTCTCTTTGTGAAAAAAGAGCCACATGGCCACACTTGAAGCAAAGGGTATAAAGAAGTTGCAGCAAAGTCAATACACTACACACAGAGACATGCATAACTCACTAGAGGACCAAACTTTCATTGTTTTCATGTCACCGTGGTACTTTAGCAGCCACATTGGTGCAAGGGGGTCACAGGTTGTACCAAGTCTCACAATACAACGACAGCAGAATATGACATGATACTGAGAGTATGGCACATGAAATTTTCAATATGTCGGCAATTAACAGCAAGTACAGAAGCTTGGTCCAAAATCATATTTTATGACAGAACCAGAGAAATTGACAACAAATGACATTGACAAAAAGGCAAAGCTCAGACTTCTGTGAGCATGTTTTGGAGACACCATTGCTAGGATGATATTCCAGAGTTTCGCCGAGATGTTGAACATGTTGTACATAAAGATGAATGGGGGTTTGCAAAGATTTGTAAAGCTGGATGATACCATCAAAACATCCCAAAACATCTTATAGTATCCAGCTTTGCATAGACTAACTACATCTCACATTTCTTAATGATACAAGCAGAACGTCCGAGTGAAGGGGAAGATGACAGATAAGCTGCCGTCACTGCGTAAAATATGCAAAATACATCACCATTACCGAACTAATTGTGAGAAGCTTGCGCACAAATTCGCATGAAAACCTTCAAAACCTCAGTAGTATAACACTTGAATTTCCCAATGTAGCCTTTTCAAATTGCGTACGTTTATTTATTTACATACCATTATTTACTGCTTGAATGTTGGCATCTCACGAACTCGTTTGTTGTGAAACAGATATGTTGGTGTTCTGTTTGTTGTTTAACGCCGCACTCAACAATATTCCAGCTATATAATAAGCTATATAATAATCGAGAATGGACCAGACAATCCACTGATTGACATCATGAGCATCGATCTACGCATTTGAGATAGGATGACATGCATCAACCATGTCAGCGAGTCTGACCACCCGATCCCGAAAGTCACTCTTACGGAAAGCATGGGTTGCCGAAGACCTATCCTACCCCGTACCTTCACGTTTTTAAGTAGCCATGTACAATGTATTTCCCTGTTTATGCGACACATAAACACACTTGGGGCAATACACGAATAGACACAAATTAGATGTAATCTGAAACATCATTTTAAGCAGAATGCGCCATATATTGCAGCTGAGATTGTTGTTAGTTGACTTGCAGTGACTGTCAGTGGCGGAAAATGATTGAAGCTCTACTAAAATGTTGCCTGCTGTCGGCGGCAACGAGTGACTGGAATTTAGAGTTTTCAGGTGGCTGACCAAGGCCGTAGTGAACTTTGTGTGTGTGTGTGTGTGTGGGGGGGGGGGGGGGGGGGGGGGGGGAATAAACTGTTTTCTATAAAATAAAAAAAACACCCCTCCCCCGGCGGCTGGCTACGGCACTGCTGACAATATCCATATATGAGCGGACCCTTTTAACCTGAGTTGCGTCTTATTTACTTTCCAAGTACGGATTGGAACAAGCGCTTATCCAGATTATGAATTACAACCCTCTTTCTAGACTTACACTTAATAAAGTAAAAACCATGTGACTTATTGCTGCTGCCACTTATTTGAACCACTGAAATCCATTTTTATTGGAAACACGAAACTTTGTTTGATATAATTTGTCGATCTATTATTAATCTCGTGTCGTCATTTACTGATTTCACAACTTATTTTTGTACGAACCGATTTCTTGGTTAACTTTTGTGTTGCAATTTAGAAACCACCGCGTAACAGCAACTGAGGCTCATTCGGGATCTGAATAAAATGTGTTGAAAATTCTACATTGTTCAAAGCTACTTTTGCAAGTGTTCGTTGCCCTCATTGCCTAACAAGTGATTATTGTGTAATCAGTATCTGTAATGTTGGGGTCACGGTCACATTTCAGTTCCGTAGCCCGGGTGTCGGGGCAGTTGCCTCCCCCCCTTGATTTTTTTTTATTATAGCAAACAGTTTTATTTGAAATCATGAAAAAACAAGTTGGGGACAAGTGATACTTGTACAGGGTTTTGAAGAAATCAGATTTCTAGATTAGCCTTTCAATTTTGAGATCACATCTAACAAATGTTGGAGTAAAAATACACATTAAACTGGACCCAAGGCAGTAAAAACATATTTAATACCAAAAAAAACCAATCAATACTCAATGGTGTATTATAACTTGTGAGTAAATACTTGCACTCATAGGCCCAAAAACTTATCTAGAGGACATCCTAACATGGCTGCCACGGCAGCTAAATGCATGATCAATGCATTCAGACACAGCATTTTTTTATCATATATTCAATTTCAGCTTCATTGGTCATGAATTGTGGTTTCAAAGATGCTGTACAAGTTTAGAATACAGACTCCAGTTCCTCCACTAAATAATCGAGCCTGGACCAGACAATCCTGTGACTGACATCATGGTCATCGAGCTATGCATTTGGGATACAATGACATGCATAAACCTAGTCAGTGGGTCTGCCCACCCATAAGTCGACTCTTAGGACAAGTATAGGTTGCTTAAGACCAATTCTAACATGGATCTTGACAGGTAGAAAAGAGATCGATTGGTGACGACAGACAATACCGATTGTCATGACCTGCTAAACTAACAAATCATTGTAACATAAAGGATTTTCTGAAAAAAACATATTTGTCTCATCCTTCCTCAGATCAAAATGGACGGTCCATAACCAAACATGTGAATATTGGGGTGCTACAGAGAAGTAGAATTCTCACTTGCATTTAGTAAAGAAGTGTTGTTTTACAGAGTAGACAGCAATATTTCAGCTATAGCACACTACGTCCTGGAAATAATGTGTCTGAGACAGGGAAACAAATGTTTGACAGCATGAACATCGATCTACACCACTGGGTATCCACGACAACAATCAGCCAGCATACCACCGACTCTTACAAAAAGTATCATGAATATGATGTAATGGGGGGATAGTCTGCTCTGGATCTCCTGCTGCGGTACACAGAGGGGCCACTATGTTTATGTACTCAGCATGTGGCAATGTTGTTGTTTGTTTGTTGTTTAATGCCGCACTCAGCAATATTCCAGCTATATGACGGCGGTCTGTAAATAATCAACTCTGGACTTAACAATCCAGTGATTGACATCATGAGCATCGATCTACGTAATTGGGATATGATGACATGCATGGACCAAGTCAGTGAGCCTGGCTTCTCAATCTGTTAGTTGCCTCTTACGACAAGCAGAGTCGCCTCGTAGGCAAGCAAGGGTAGCTGAAGACCAATTCTACCCCGCGTCTTCACGGGTCACATGTAGCAATGATTACCATTACCACTATCAGCTAATGTCTGGCAGATGAAAACACCGCAGTCATATAGCTGGATTATTGCTGAATGTGGCATTAAACAACAAAAACAAACAAACAGACAAACAAACAGAATGAAACCCCCGAACAACAATGCACAAGTACCAGTATTTTATTCAATTTTGTATAAATTAAAAGCAACAAGAATAACACATATCACAAAACTATGTTATAAAGATATCACTCTGTTGACTCTCTTGCCCATGGCTTTCAATGAAGTGAGACAAAAGCTTCAGAGGGGGGATAGAGGATGCTCTGCATCACATATAGGCACTGGTGGAGTGGCACCTTCACCCTCCTGATAACACCACAAGGGAATGGTCTAAATCATACATTAATTCCAACAGGAATGACTCTACCATGTATATGAAACATAACATGCTTTACATAATTCTATTCCAGCAAGAAACTGCTCTCTAGATACAGTAAACTATGGTTGTAGCAAACACAGCTACAACAAACTTACAGATATAAAGAACTGTTTTTGAGTCCATTTGCTGTATATATGCTTATAACGAAGTACTGTTATAACGAACTAAAATTGGTGGTCCCTTTGAGTTTGTTGTAACCGTAGTTTACTGTATATGAAATATTGTATGTGATGAATCTTCCTTCCTTCCAAAAGGTCAGAGCACAGTGACAGTTAGTTAATACAGTGTTTGCAAAATACTTTTCTTCTTGCCTGAAACCATCTCTTGGAATCCCTTTGTAAGGGATTTTATTAAATTTATGGACTATTTTGAACTGACCTTTGTAGACTCAAAGACATTTGACAAGACTAGTGGTTAAAGATGTATACTGCTGTTATGAATGTCAAAACTACTCAACACCCACTCAGAGGGATAACCTGCCTGACACTTTAAGACAGCAAGATTTGTCTCCCCTTCCACGAAACCCCCTGTCACCTGTTCATCCACTGCTGACCCTACAATACCAACATCATCCAGGTAGACCAGACATACAGGAGAAAGAAAACTGAAAGTGTCAAACTATCAAAATAAAAATACATGTGGTAAATAACAGAGGTAAATGCTACAAAAGGATTATGCACAAAAAGGTAATTTACTGCCTGAGATATGACAAGGATGACAACCCTCCCGCCCATACAAACAGGCACTAGAAGGACATGCTGGATGCTTTACAAACATTTCCCATTTATTATATCACAACAAACAAGGCCTGCACACAGTCGCCATCTTGTTTGTGTGGCCCAACACACAAACACAGCCCTGGAGCTCAACAGTCATGCTGACATTGATGGACAACATTTCAACTCCACATAGCAAAAGGAAATTATGAGACCTTCAAACTCCTACACTTAACAAGTTAATACCATTGGCAGAATACAAAAAATGATGAAACAGGGGAAGCTCTTGGGCAAGTACTGTTGATAGGTGTTACCATGGTTACTGCTACAAAGGCCCTGGTTGCATCTTAAACATTAGGCTTTATGATTGACAAACTTATGTTTTTAAATGATTGACATTTGATGAACACAGTTTGAGATAAATGACAGAACATTGGTCCACATCGCTCTCCTCCAACTACCAGATGCCAGCCACAGTCACGCAGTAGGCTATATCTTCTGCAGTATTCGGTTCTGTTTGATCTTGGCCTGTCTCTCCTCCATTTGTGTCTGAACTTTGTCAGGAAGTCCTGGTTCCGTAAAGTAGTCTACAAATGAAGTACACACATCATAAAGGGGACTACATATAAAGTACATACACACATCATCAGGGGTCTACACATTTCTAACATTTCTATTTGGACGGAAATATAAATGTTATTTCGCCATGTTTTCACCACAAATGCTGCAACTGTTCAGGGCAGTCTCAAAGAGCAGAGGTCTTTTTGACAAAACTGCTAAGAAGATGCTGCATACAGGGTTGTTGACTGTCATTACTGCTTGTTCAACTTATATCAACCAACTGTGACCAGATATGACAATGTACCCAGTCAAGTGCTGATTTAAGGTCAGGGGGCACGGGTGGCCTAGTCGTCTAAGGCGCCGCGATTCGCTGTGCAGAGTTGCGTCCCTTGGGCACGCCAGAAACCTATGATTGTGGGTTCGAATCCCGGTTCTCCCCAATTATGTTTCTAGGTTTGTCAGCACCATACCCGTGCTCGTGGGTTTCACTGAAGTGGTAAACGTCTGAGACCTGCATCACTTCGGGATTTCCTCCCACATTAAGCTGACACGCCGTGATATAATTGGAATACTGTTAAAAGCGCCGTTAAACCCAACTCACTCACTGATTTAAGGTCATGGTTTACAGTATGTACAGTGACACCAGCATGACCTGTTAAAAATGTGTCAGTGTATAAATGAGAGCAAGGGACACTCACAAGGGATGCATTTTTCACATTAATTTCGTTATATAAAAACTAAAGAGTGTGTGTTTCCGACACTGAGTCACATGCACACTCATCTCCCTTTCATTTATAGCTTTAGCCATTGGATCTCAGGGTCAGTTGTGTTTTAGATTTCTCTCCTCTCAACTGTTTCCTTCACTCTTTACATCTCTCACCTGCAGCAAATTCCCGGATATTGTCAGGCCTCTTCTTCAGAACATCACTAGAAACAAAGAATCAGATCTAGCATTTATTAACACGATACATTCACTGGGAACACCTTCACTACAGTCAACTGTGACAAATGATTTGAGTATGTTCTTTATATCAGGATAAATTCAGACATTCAGTTGTAAAACTTAGGAACATTCTGTTTTTGTTTCATTGGGAGATGGATAAATCTCGCGAGAGAGAGAACATGATAATGCAACAGCTACGAAAGTCTTAAGTCCAGGAGTATAGTTTAACATCACCAAATGTACCTATCAATAGTTCAATGAAGTGTCTTAACTTAATCACTGCAGCGAGTGAGTGAATGTTGTGTTATGCTACAGTTAATAATATCTATCTTTGCCACATGGCCTATAATGAATCAGCTCAAGCCAACCACTTATTGGTTGACAGCAGGAGGAACAATCCACACAATCAGGACATGTTATCACAGACACCATGAACACTATGTGATAAGCATGCATAACCATGGAAACATGGGACTTATGCTTTCTCAGAAATATGCATGGGGGAATCAATGCACTGACAGTGAAGATCATGAAGCTGTGACATTGAAGCAGGATAACGTCCTTACCCCAGGAAGCCAGCTAGCAGGCACTCAACCTCCGGGTGGTCGCGCAGATACTTCTCATTTGCCATCCTTGTCTGCACCTGCACAAAAAACAATTTATGTTTTAACTGTATTTATGTCCAGTAATACAGACTTCCCTCCCAAAGCATTGAATAATTGTAGAACTCCTTTGAACAGAACAAAGCACCAGTAATGACAATAGGCCTATATGGGAAAATATTTTGTTTTTGGACAAAGAAACAGATCGTAGTCAACAAATGGTCAAAAGGGCCACACCTCGAAACAGCCACAAACACATTGTTCACGATATAAAAGTAAACATTTCACATGTTTTATAGCTTTATGTATTTCAAAACAAATATCTTTGAGAGCAGATTAGGCATCATCATCATCATTTGTGCAGCACTAAGACTGTTCCATTTTAGATTTAATTTAAGTCATCACTGTGACAAAAAAAACATTCAGATTCAAATGGATAGCAATTCAACTGGACTAAGATGTCCGTCTTTGTTGAGACTTCAAGTTGTCTTTAAAAAAACAAACCACTCAACTAGGAATAGCTAAACAATCAATCAACTTTCCATGCCAAATTAAACAAGTTTACTAACATCATGTACATATCAAAACACTCAGTTGCGAACAAGTAATAAAACATACAACTGTATGGATAACAACTTCTGGTGTATTACATATAGCAACATTTCAATGTAGATTCTTACACCGTTATCAAACTGGAGTGGCTCAAGCAATTGCAAACAGTTTTGGTACATGTTGGTACAATTAGCAGGCATGATGAGCCTTTTCAAAGTATGTATTACAAAAGTCAATAATGATCAAAGGTCAATCAACACAGTTTTTAGGCAGCGTTAGAAATTGGCACTAGTCCCGTAGTCCTTGCCAAACTGCCCAATAGTTAAGGTATCATAAGGACTAGTAGAAATTTGCCATTTTTAAGGGTTTTGCTATATGTTATCATTATAAGGACTAGTGGACTAAATATGTTAGTTTCTACCCCTGTTTAAGTATACTTAAATCCTTTGGATTAATGAAATAAATACAGCAAACAAACAGAAAACAACACTATTTCTTCATGTTATCATTTTGACTGTTAAATGTGGTTGTTTTGACTTTCTCATGTTGTCATTATAACTTCGGTTTGCGACCATTTTGACTTTTTGATTTAACCATATTGACTATGCTGTCTTAGATTCTTTTGACATTTGGCCCATTTGACATATTCCCAAAGAACGTACCTTCTGACAATGCTGTTGAAATTATACCAGTGCTTCAATTAAAACCTTGTTTGAAGCCAGAGTATAGTATTTATAGTAACATTTATCTGTGTACGCTTTGTTCTAAGATCGTCTAACACTATTCCATATTCACATTTTGATCTCTGACAATGACATCGATGCAGAGCTTTTCATTTCAGAATTAACACGAATAAACAAAATATCGAGAACTGGTCGGTGACCAGTACTCATACATGTCATTGCAATAAATACATTTGTCTGGACAATTATGCTTAATTATTTCAACAAACATGTAAAGGGGACCTTCGCAACCAACGAATTTGGCAGCTTTGTTTTGATCGAAAACCGAACATTTTCTGAAAATCAACACGCTTATTCATTTCACTGAATAAAACGTTATTTCTATCAATACATAACCTTAAACTTGTTTAGTCTCTCCTGTTGCTCTGCGCTGAGGGCACCAAGATCCGAATTTTTACCCAAATCGTACGGTTCCATTCCGTGTGGTGCATTATGTTTTGGTTGGTCCGCCATTTTGAAATATTCCTTGACGATGAGTTCCAAACTCCTTCGCAGTGCCTGACTACTAGTCAGCGTAGTGGGAACGACACCTGGCGGCGCTGCAGTGGGTCCGCAAGCTTATAAACAGTGCTCTTTTTGGAGCGCCTCCTAACGGCGCTGCAAAGAAGCTTTGCCGTGTTTGCCGTAACAAGCAGCCTCAAGCTCAAGACATTAACTATTTATGAAATCGTAGCTTAGGTTGACATGGTGGGATAGAGTTCTATATAGATCTATGTCACGACGTTTCAGAGATACGTATTGCCAATTCGTCGTTCACCCGAACATTCGCCTGATGAAGGAACAAGAAGTATACCCCTGAAACGCAGTGACAAAGAATAAAAGAAGTTATCCATAAAATGTTATCCATATATGATATGTCTTAGATCTTCGTATCCGTGAAACTGTGGTTGCCGCAAATAGATTCGATGCAAATGACATAGGCTTCATACAAGTAATGACCTCAAATAAAAATACTTCCTTCAACACTGACCCCAAATTCCTTGTTTGACTTTATTGCCGTAAATTTAAGCTGAGCGCAGAAAGGATCACGTTACATGTTTACAACGCGCATTAGCATAACTTAAAGAATGCTTTGGAACTAGGGAAAAGATTGCCTAGATATTGAATGTCTGTACAGACTACCCTTTTGTTGGGCAAGACCGGTTTGGCCAGAAAATGCGGAAGAGAGTCGTTAAGAAGCTTTTGTAAAACACTAGACAACACGTTACTGTTTGATATTTATGTATGTATTATACTGTATCGGGATACATTACGTACTGTGTGAATATTTCAAACAGTTAATATGTAATATACCGAAGCGTTGCTATTTGGAATAAAACCGAAACGCCGAACTTAAGTGACCGCGAGTACAATGACATAAACTTGATTTTACCGCATTCCCAGAAAAAAGGATCATATACCATATTTCCCGTAAAAGACGCATCGGAATGTATTGGTACGGACTGTATTTCTTCACCGTATGGGGTTTGCAAATCGTTATCATTCATTTAATTTGTTGCACTATAACCGGCATCAATTAGGGATCCGGTCTCTATTCGGCAAATGTTACGATGCCTGCGTCTATCAGAGGAAATACGGTATAATAATTTCAATTCGCGAGCGTGCGAATCAAGGTTTACTTGCAGAGTATAACACAATGTCATGGTTGGATGGAAGCGAGATCAAAACTTATACGACATAAACGATGAAGTATAGGAACGCTGATATGAAACAATATATGAACGAACGGGTGCCTTTACCATTGTGTATAGCATTTTCCATGCACCCACCCCAACTAAGTGGCATTTTTCCATGACCCACCTCCCCATATAGTTGTGATACATTTTGAGGACCCCAACACGTCTTTTGGTGTGACGCGGCCAGGGGATCGCCCTTCCGTTCTCCGGGCAGACGCTCTTTCCATACCCGTGAAGATTCGAAGTAGAATGCATGTCATAAGAAGCGACTAATGGGATCGGGTGTTTCGGCTCGCTGACTTGGTTGATGCGCGTCATCGATCCCACTTGCGTCGATCGATGCTGATGATGTCAGTAACTAGATTGTCTGGTCCAGACTCGATTATTTACAGACCGCTGAATATTGCTGAGTGCGGCGTTAACAAACAAAGAAACAAACTGCATGCAGCGGCATGCTTGTGACCTGAATGTTGTTGTGTCCCAGTGACGTTGATAAGAGCTCCTGCTATAACAAGACTGCCTGTCCAGAATCGACATTACCGACTGCTTCTACCAACAACGCAAACACGTTCCGGTCATGTGAGCGTATGTCATCCGTCCGCCCACACTGAGAAAAAAGCCTAGTAAATTCTACTAACTTAATTAGTAACAGCGACCAGAAGGTTAGTAAACAGCGAATTTAGTAAAAATTTACTTATGAAATTAGTATAATTCACCACTTAAACCACACTGTGAAAAATGTGTTGAGAATGTAAACACATACAAGATATGTTTGGGAATGTGTTTCAATCCTAAACGGTATGAAATTAGCCATCGCCTCACAGACTAAACACCACCTAAACAGAATTATGACATGATACAAATTGGGGCAGAGCACGCATAGTCATTGACCTGACATTATATGATACACTACGGTACATACGCAGAATGACATCATATAATGTCAAGTCAATGTCTGTGTGCCCTCTGTACCGTAGTGTATCATGTCATAATGCCAAGTTAATATCCGATAATTTTTAAGACATTCAGTCTTCGTTAGTCCTCGTTTTAGAAATACCACTGTTTGGACTATCGGAATTGGAAACACAAGCTCGGAAAGTTACCTGTTTACGAATTTGCTAAAATATTAAGTCTTCTTCTGACACTGTGGTTTATGTCTTTGGTTATTTTCAGTAATATGACAGCTACATGGCAATATTGAGACTGACCCAGACAGATCAGTGGATGATATTAGGAGCAACGTCTCAAGCCGTTACGTTAGATGACAACCAGCCAACCCAGTCAAAGGGCCTGTCTACCTGATCATATTTAGACATATTTAATGGAAGAGGTGGGGTGAGGTGAAATGGGGTTAACGTCGTGTCCAAGATTATTGCACTTTTTCAGCGACATGCATGCACGTGTGTGTGTGTGTGTTTGTGTGTGACTGCTTGTACTAGTCCGGACTGATGCCGATTTATAGTGCTTACCCACTGAGATACTGAATGAAACGATGACACAGCAAAAGAGCGGGTCTTCAAAATGTACCACAACTATATGGGGGGGTCATGGAAAAATGCCACATGTACTTGGGGAGGGTGCATGAAAAATGCTATATACAATGGTACAATCCTAAGACGAATACCGAGCGCCAGGCAGGGTAACAACACGTACCATCTTTTAATTTCTTTTGGTGTGCCGCGGCCGGGGATCGAACCACCAACTTTCCGCTCCCCTGACAGGTGCTCTATCCCGTAGACAACGGACGCTGACCTATGGAGATATAATAGCCACAGACGCACCCACGCACACACACACGCACACACACGAACACACAGAACCTACACTCGCCTCGTCTCTCGCCATTGCCAAACACGAGATTAAGTCCGCCGCCATAATGAATTATATTTATGCAGTGCTCATAACGGTTGTGGTATTGATCGCACAGACATAAATACCAAATCCACTTCATAAAGAACCCGTCAACGTGGTAGATTTTCCTTGACGACGCCAGAGCTATAGCGTTCAGTGTTGCTCCCTCTGTTTTAATTACCCGACATGGCGATGGCGTTGCCTAGTAGCTAAAGTCGTGGCGGAAGTTCGATTCCCCACATGGAATTATCCCCACAAGCCCATTTTCAGTGCCAACCCGCCGAGACATGGCTTGAATGTTGACATTTGAGTCAATTCATACTCAACATCAACATTTCACGGTCGTTTGAATATAGCTTGACGAAACCATCATTATATATACGGCATCTTGTTATAAAACCCCATATGTATTGTAGTTACCTTCACAAACGCCGTTCAGTGACATATTGGAGGTATCATATGGACATCTTAATACCAAAGATTCAAAGCAATTTATCGTTGGTTGGTTGTTTTATTGTTTAACGCCGCACTCAGCAATATTCCAGCTATATGACGGCGGTCTGTAAATAATCGAGTCTAGACCAGCCAATCCAGTGATTGATATCGTGAGCATCGACCCACGTAATTGGGATCAATGACATGCATCAACCAAGTCAGCGAGCCCGATCACCCGATCCCGTTAGTCGCCTCTTACGACAAGCATAGTCGCCTTTAGCAATTTATCGAAAAGTACACTAAATTATTATTTCTATTGAAAGTTGCACATGTAAACAGTATCATAGCGAATATCTGTTAAGATATGACACAGACAGATACAATAGTAAGGTATATATATATATATATAGAGAGAGAGAGAGATAGAGATAGACGGGCGATGAACGTTTGTTGTGAAACTTTCACATTTAAATATCAGTTTGGGTTTATAACCTATGAATGGGCATTTGTAATTAAAATAATGGTTTTCATGATAGTATGTGATTAACGTCCACGAGACACTATACAAATCAATAAGCGGAAATAAATAAATGTTTCCTCCACGAAACATTAACTAAATATTCATATTTTGTTGATATTATAGGAATCTAAAAAGAATTAATCATCGTTCGGTCCACTAATAGTCGCACAATGTCAAAAAGAAAAGAGTAAAACTATACAAATAATTGTATGCTGACATTTTGATTTTCCAATAATAGATTACTTGACGTTCGACAGTCATCCCACGACCACCCCTCCTACACTTAGAGACTGTCGCGTGTTTACAGGTGAGATGAACTCATGACTGTGCATGTAAATCTCACCTCCCTTTCAATAAATGTTTAACCAGAATATACACTCACACTCACGATACATGACGCGACACATGTGCTTTAACGTATTTAGATCTTCATTTTTCTACGTAAATGACTTAACGCGATACATGACTCGACACATGTGCGTTAAGGTATTTAGATCTTCATTTATCTACGTAAATGACTTAACGCGAAAACACACATATATAGTTGCGGTGTGTATGATAATATCAACAGTGACGTCACGCCTCGTGTTGGCTTAAGAGTATTGTTACTATATTTAGCCTTGCCAGCGATCCGTCCCAGCTGCCCTGCCCACTTCGATCATCTAAACTTTACTTTCAGTGCAGAAGTAAACATGGACAGACCGCCCGTAGGAGACGTTGACGATCTGGCCACTTTAGCCAAACTTGACGAGCAAATTCTATTGGGAGAACTACGTGAAAGATACAGGAGAGGCCGAATATACGTGAGTTGAAAGCTGTTGTGTTCGTCTTTAGACATTTGCGAGCCGCCAAGTCATTGACTGGAACGGGTAGCATTCTGGTTGCCCCGCGTACACTAAGTCTTGTGCTGGGGCGTCGTCTTATCAAGTGTCCTGTACATATTGACGGGCGAGCTGATAGCAGAACATAGTGCTCGTGTTAGACACGTAACCGTAATTATCAAGAAATGTCGTTTATCGTATGCTGTGTGTACATTGTTCTAATAAGTCAACACATGATATTTATTATTATACGTCATTGATATGACAGATACGGTTGACACGTTATCCCCCAACTAGGAAGTATATTCAGGTCGGCGTGGTAGAAGAAGTGGTTATAACGTTTCATGAGGTTTGACGCATACAGTGATCTCGGTGTATTGTCTGCGATATGGGTCAGTGGGGAAAAATATGGTAATGCACCAGACAAAGTTCATGTATGTACAATGTATTAATCATACTTCTTCTTTACTGTTGAATAAATACTGATTCTTATCATGCTTATAGCTCTGTACAATATGTTCATACTTTAACAATAAAAAAGTTATAATCTTGTGAAAGTTTTTTTTGAAGGTCATTTTGTTTTGATATATAAAAGACAAATTCCATCTAAAGCAGAAAATATCAGATAGAAGTGAGAGTTTGTATGGGGGCAATCTTGGTGATACATGGATATTTTTGTGAGGGTGAGTTTGACAACTGGCATGACATATCTGGAAGGTTGATGGGGTCATACTGCAGGGGGGTTGTATATGTCATCATTATCAAGCCTCACTGTCGCCCTGTCCTGGTGATGATTGATGGTTGTCTCAAACAAAGCTAGTTGTCACATGTCACTGTTAACTTGCCTTTGTTTACCTGGTTGCACTCTGTGGAAAGCACAACATTGTATATACATTATTAAGTTAAATATGAATTTAGTGTTTTGAATATTACAAATATTTAAAAATATATTTGTATATGTGTTTAAAAAAAGAAAAGATTAATGATGAATACATAGAGGTTATCACGCGAGTGTGTTTGGGGATGGTAAATATCCTGCATTAGGAATAAACATTGTATTTAGCGAGCCTTGGCAAGCTAAATACATAGTGTTTATTCCTAATACAGGATATTTACCATCCCCAAACACACAAGCGTGATAACCTCTTTATCATATAATGTTATTCTTTAATTCTGTGCTTCAAAATCAATTTCCCTCTCTCACATACATTACCGAAACGTTGCGAGTTTTCCTGGAATGCGCGCATTAATATTCATTACGTCACAGGGTAAGTGATGTGTCAGTCGTACAGTGACAGCAGGCATTATAGTTCCAACTGAAATCTGTTTTCTTATACAGTGGCGAAGCAGCATACAACACGCAAAACAACAATTGTTTTTATTTGCCTTTCGCGGCAATCCATCGGTCTGTCCGCTAGAGTAACTGCCCTTTGTCAAAGGGAAGCTATTCTAACCCTAGTCTATGAGACGTCACGGCCACGGTCAGACGTTGTTGACAGCCGGTCTGTCCTGTCATAACGTTAAGAAGTGTAGTCAGATGTACACACAGCGACAAACCGAAACAAGGTAACAATTCAAACATATTTCGGCCAAATCCAACTATTTTAATTTGTGGAGAAGGTTTCAAGCGGCAGAGATCTACAAGCACAGATATGGCTACTGATCCCGCTTGGCTAGGCCTCGTGCTCTCGCAAAATTGTTTCGAAATTTATATCTCTAAAGTTGCCAAAACTTATAAAATGCATTCGCTACGTCACAGTTAGACACTGATTTTCTGTATATTAGACTGTTCTTTTGATAATGATAGCAATTATCCCTGTAGTTTATCCATTTTCCCGATGGTTAATTCTGACTCGATCGCCGAATGACGAGGGCGACGCCATGTTTGTTTATAAACAGTGAAAGTAGTCCCTACTTGACCTTTGATATTTGCATCTCTATCCGCATATGACCCCAACGGATATCGTTTTTATCCGTTGGCTTTATCCTGCCGAGAAACTTACTCATTATATGATAAATGAATATATTTGTAATTACATTAACGGTTACAAAGAACACCAGTTAAGTGAAATAAAGGCACTAAGCAACACAACATTACAGGAATGCCCCAATGTATATACACACCTAACACCAGGAATACCCCAGACACCAGGAATACCCCTGACACCAGGAGTACCCAAGTGTTTATACCCCTGACACCAGGAATACCCCAGACACAAGGAATACCCCTGACACCATGAATACCCCAGTGTATATACCCCTGTCACCAGTAATACCCCTGACCCCAGAAGTGCCCAAGTGTTTATACACACCTAGCACCAGGAATACATCAGACACCAGGAATACACCAGTGTCCCCTGACACCAGGAGTACCCCAGTGTATATACCCCTGACACCAGGAATACCTTGGACACCAGGAATACCCCAGTGTATATACCCCTGACACCAGGAATACCCAAGTGTATATACCCCTGACACCAGGAATACCTTGGACACCAGGAATACCTTGGACACCAGGAATACCCCAGTGTATATACCTCTGTGTTTATACCCCTGACACTAGGAATACCCCTGTGCATATATTCCTGACACCAGGAATACCTTGGACACCAGGAATACCACAGTGTATATACCCCTGACACCAGGAATACTTTGGACACCAGGAATACCCCAGTGTATATACCCCTGACACCAGGAATACCTTGGACACCAGGAATACCCCAGTGTATATACCCCTGACACCAGTAATACCCAAGTGTATATACCCCTGACACCAGGAATACCCCAGTGTATATACCCCTGACACCAGTAATACCCAAGTGTATATACCCCTGACACCAGGAATACCCCAGTGTATATACCCCTGACACCAGTAATACCCAAGTGTATATACCCCTGACACCAGGAATACCCCAGTGTATATACCCCTGACACCAGGAATACCCCAGTATATATACCCCTGACACCAGGAATACCCCAGTGTATATACCCCTGACACCAGAAATACCCAAGTATGTATACCCCTGACACCAGGAATACCAAAGTGTATAAACCCCTGACACCAGGAATACCCCAGTATATATACCCCTGACACCAGGAATACCCAAGTGTATATACCCCTGACACCAGAAATACCCAAGTATATATACCCCTGACACCAGGAATACCAAAGTGTATATACCCCTGACACCAGGAATATCCCAGTATATATACACCTGACTCCAGGAATACCCCAGCATATATACCCCTGACACCAGGAACACCCCAGTGTATATACCCCTGACACCAGGAATACCCCAGTGTATATACCCCTTACACCAGGAACACCCCAGTGTATATACCCCTGACACCAGGAATACCCCAGTGTATATACCCCTGACACCAGGAATATCCCAGTATATATACACCTGACTCCAGGAATACCCCAGTGTATATACCCATGACACCAGGAACACCCAAGTGTATATACCCCTGACACCAGGAATACCCCAGTGTATATACCCCTTACACCAGGAATACCCCAGTGTATATACCCCTGACACCAGATATACCCCAGTGTATATACCCCTGACACCAGGAACACCCCAGTGTATATACCCCTGACACCAGGAATATCCCAGTGTATATACTCCTGACACCAGGAATACCCCAGTGTATATACCCCTGACACCAGGAATACCCCAGTGTATATACCCCTGACACCAGGAATACATCGGACACCAGGAATACCCCAGTGTTTATACTCCTGACACCAGGAATACCTCTGACACCAGGAATACCCCAGTGTATATAACCCTGACACCAGGAATACCCCAGTGTAAATACCCCTGACACCAGGAATACCCCAGTGTATATGCCCCAGGATGAGATGGGGACAGGGTCACCAAATCGGGGTCGTGTACATACCGGTAGCCTTGTCCACAGTGTAGTTGACAAAAGATCAAACAATGTCAATGTTGTTTTTATTTCAGACGTATGTTGGAGATATCCTGATAGCAGTCAACCCATACAAGGATATTGGGATTTATGGCAAAAATGTGAGTGTTGACCTTTCTGTAATCTATCTATGATATAATGTTACTCAAGACCACAGACAGAAATGTCATGACCAATGTACTGGCTGAATTTAATTTAGCCTGTCTTATGTGCTCATATTAGTCATACAAAACTGTGCACAATCAGAACGTTTGTATTGTCAGGATTTCACAGATCCAGGGGCTCTGCCATAACTAAATGGACATTACTCCCTTTGGGTTCCAACTACATGTAAATCCCGTTGTTTCTCAAACTAGCTATTCATCATTGCTCATTTCTTTTTCTCAAATTTTCACTTAGTTTTCTAATAATTACACCATGTTTTGGCCCTATTCTATATTGTTCTCTTCTGACCTGCATGTTTTCACAATATTTGTGATCTTACATGAACAAGTTTAGTAATACCAGATTTAGGACTTGGATACTAAACGGTAATATGAAAGAGCTAATTATGATTGAGATGCATGAACTATTCGATGTAATTGATGTACAACCCATGGCCTACAGGTTGGGTCAGATGTCCGATGTCTCCGTTTGATGTTCCAGCTCGCTGCCTCCCTTTCATTATCATCAGGGGTGGTGGGGTAGCATAGTGGTTTAAGTGTTTGCTTGTCACACCAAAGGCCGGGTTTGATTCCCCACATGGGTACAATGTGTGAAGCCCATTCTGGTGTCCCCCACCGTGATAGTGATAGAATATTGCTAAAACAGCGTAAAACCATACTCACTCACTCACTCACTCAGTATCACCATATCATTGTTACTGTGTCACTGTCATTGTGTCACTATTGTGACATTGTGTCACTGTATTTTTCTCACTATCGTTGTGTCCCTGTCATTGTCATTGTGTTACAGTCATTGTTTCACTGTCATTGTGTCACTATTGTGACACTGTGTCACTGTATTTTTCTTACCGCCATAATGTGTCACTGTGTCAGTCATTGTGACACTGTGTTACTGTATCATTGTGTCACTGTCATTGTATCACTATCATGACATTGTGTCACTGTATTATTATCCCCCGCCATGAAGTGGAAGGTGGATATAGGAATGGGTCCTTCTGTCCATTATGTTTCGTTTCCGGAGCAAAACGCAAAAACCATGAGAGATATTTTAACCCACCTTGGCACATAGATAGGTCTTGTGGTGAACTGTTGCCTTTTGATAGTTTGGGATTTTTGAATTTTTTTTTTTTTTTCGAGTTTTTTCCATGGCAATGGCTTTGAAAATGGTGGTAGTGCTCAATTCTGGAGCAGATCTTGTTCTCACTGATGCTGTGTCATGGTGTAACTGTGATCACTGTATCATTGTGTCATAGTATTACTATTATTGTGTCACTGTATCATTGTGTCTCTGTCGTATCATTGTGTCACTGTCTTGTCGCTGTATCACTGTGACATCATTATGTCAGTGTAATGTAAATGTGTCACTGTGCTCACTGCATCATGCATCAATGTGTCATTGCAGGAGGCCAAGAAGTACAGAGGAGGCAAGAAGAGCAACAACCCACCCCACATCTTTGCCATTGCTGATGCTACCTACCAATCGCTGTTGGGTCAGGGAGGTCGTCTACCGAGCAACCAGTGCATCCTCATCAGCGGGGAGAGTGGGGCAGGGAAGACCGAGAGCACGAAGCTCATCATTAAACAGCTGATCAGTCTGTGCGGGGGCAACGTCCAGTCATCCACTGCCCAGCTGGAGCAGCAGATTCTACAGGTACCCACCAAGACTAGAGCATCTTCCTCTTACTGAATACAGTCTCACAATACCTCACACAATCCAACAAACAAAATGCAATACACACAAAATTTAACATTTTTATTAGGGCTGCAACGATACAGGAAGGTCACGACACGATAAATATCTCGAAATTCTGGTCACGATACAATACGTATCTCGATACGCAACGATAAAAAAAAGAGTACTCCAGCATTTATTAAATTTCAAGGCTTCAAGCATGTCAGGCTTTGACCTTTCATGTTTTTGGAACAGTCAAAAATATTTTATAATAACAAGACTACATGTTAAGTGGAACTTTCTCTCACTTTCCGTCAAAACATGTCAAATTTCAAAACAGTCAAAGTTCAAACACCAGAAAATAATCAATGCACTTCACAGTCTGAATACTTTAACTTCAGGTTCTTTTTCAGAAAAAAAAATATCAACCTTGTCAAGGGAAAGTGATACCCTCTCTTAACAGAGTTGGAGTCGTAGGGGGTAGATGACCAACACAACAGTACATGTTCTGCCTACCTAACACGATCTACGATGTACGCTTCAGAGTTTGACAAAGGATTAAAATAATAGTTGTTTATGATTCATAGTGTAAAAAAACATATTTATCGAGTGTTATGCGCAAGTGTTATTACTGTTAAATTACAAACATAAGTCCAGATATACATTGAACACGTTTTTATAATCAGATAGTATAATAATTGGATTGAATTGCGTACTTGAGTTTGTATTTATTGACTAGTATTTCCAGTGTTCCCTGCTCGCGCTGTTAATGTTTTCTTTTGTGATTGGGAAAAACATCGTGTAAGTAAAGAAACTTGCGCTTTTTAAAATGTAAGTAAGTTTTGGGAGCCATGTGTTACTGTGCTCAATAAACAGAGCTAGTGCTATATTGAAGGATGCAATACAAGAGAACATTGTACTAAGATGTGCATTCCGTATCGTGGCGTATCGATAAATAGACCAATGTGTATCGTGTATCGTTGGTCAAGTATCGCGATGCATTGGAATATCGGTAGATCGTTTCACCCTTAATTTTTATACAGCTTCAGTCCAACCAAGACCAGGTATAACTATCAGTTGTGTCTTTGGATTATGGTTTGGTTCATCCAAATGTTTATCTGGCATCAATTTTAGTCCTTTTTTTTAATTCTTCAATTTTTTTTCAATTTTTCAGCTTCAAGACAGGTTCATAATAACTGTAAAGAAAGTCAATGTATTTCTTGTCATTCAATAACAACCCGACATGCGTTTTTCTGGGTTTTTTTAACTACTGACTATTTCAATGGAACACGCTAAACACATGACTTGTTATTCTATTTCTGTATTTACATGATTAATGGTTTTGAAAAAAACACTATATTTTATGTTCCAACTTATAAAAAAATATAACCACACCTCTATGACTTAATCTACCAAATTTGAAAGCATCTACAATCTGTGTCATTTCGGGCTGACACACTGTGATATAGCTGAAATACTGTACAAAGCGGTATTAAGCCTCACTCACTCACTCACTCACTCACTCACTCACTCACTCACTCACTCACTCACTCACTCACTCACTCACTCACTCACTCACTCACTCACTCACTCACTCACTCACTCACTCACTCACTCACTCACTCACTCACTCACTCACTCACTCACTCACTCACTCACTCACTCACTCACTCACTCACTCACTCACTCACTCACTCACTCACTCACTCACTCACTCACTCACTCACTCACTCACTCACTCACTCACTCACTCACTCACTCACTCACTCACTCACTCACTCACTCACTCACTCACTCACTCACTCACTCACTCACTCACTCACTCACTCACTCACTCACTCACTCACTCACTCACTCACTCACTCACTCACTCACTCACTCACTCACTCACTCACTCACTCACTCACTCACTCACTCACTCACTCACTCACTCACTCACTCACTCACTCACTCACTCACTCACTCACTCACTCACTCACTCACTCACTCACTCACTCACTCACTCACTCACTCACTCACTCACTCACTCACTCACTCACTCACTCACTCACTCACTCACTCACTCACTCACTCACTCACTCACTCACTCACTCACTCACTCACTCACTCACTCACTCACTCACTCACTGAGTATTTGTGATGCCCTGTTCTTGCTGACCACCAGGTGAACCCACTGCTGGAGGCATTCGGCAATGCCCAGACCAACATGAACGACAACTCCAGTCGCTTTGGCAAGTACATCCAGCTCAAGTTCAGGAAAGGCCTTGGTGAGTCTTGTCATGTTGCCTGTGATACAACATGCATTCTATTATTATATTTGAGTGTTTTTTAGATTCAAACCAACTACTGACCTGTGTGTCTCTATGTCTTGACACTGATCCTAATGTCTTAGGGAAGCCTTAGGATGATATACTGACCTGTGTGTGTCTATGTCTGGCACTGAATCTAATGTCTTAGGGAAGCCTTAGGATGATATACTGACCTGTGTGTGTATATGTCTGGCACTGAATCTAATGTCTTAGGGAAGCCTTAGGATGATATACTGACCTGTGTGTGTCCATGTCTGGCACTGAATCTAATGTCTTAGGGAAGCCTTAGGATGATATACTGACCTGTGTGTGTCTATGTCTGGCACTGAATCTAATGTCTTAGGGAAGCCTTAGGATGATATACTGACCTGTGTGTTTCTATGTCTTACACTGAGTCTTGTCTCAGGGAAGCCTAAGATTGATATACTGATATACTGACCTGTGTGTGTCATACTAACCTCCATTCCTCCGGCCAGTGATGGGTGCCAAGATCTCAGAGTACCTGCTGGAGAAGTCGCGGGTCGTACGGCAGAGTCCGGGGGAGGAGAACTTCCACATCTTTCACTACTTGTTTGCCGGACTCTCCCCTGAACAGCAGGACAAATTCGTTCTCAGGGACGTGGCCAAGTTCAGGTAGGTCAGGATAATGTCACCAGGGTGAAGGTCATAGGATCAATGCCATGATGCATACCAGTTGAGCATGAATTTGAATTAATTCCTTTTACCTTTTTATGTTATATAGTTCTTGTTTTGAGTAGTCTGTGGTTCTTAAGCTGTGGCCGTACTTCAAAAAGAATTACGTTGATAATATGGCTTTACACTTCACATATCAGGAATTCTGGAAATTAATGCAATATGCCATTGATGTAATGAAAGTCAGCTGGTTCATGATAAATAAACGGATTAGAATGAAGGCAGTATTCTCCCTTGGGCTATTTTTGTGTGTAGTTGAGAATATGGTCTTGTTTACCAAATAGGGAATATATCCTGTCTGACCTTATTTACCACCTAAAGAATATACCCTGTCTGATCTTACTTACCAACTGGAGAATTTACCCTGTCAGACTTTACTTACCAGCTAGAGAATAACCTGATGTCATTCTTCCAGGTATCTGTCCAATGGTGCAAAGGTGCTGCAAAAGAAGGGTGGCATTTTGAAGGGGAGATACGAGGAACTGTGTAATGCCATGGATCTGGTCGGCTTCACAGATGAGGTACGATAAGTTGACATTTGACAAGAGTTGTCACTGAAAACATTAGAATAAACAATATACCGTATTTGACATATTATATGCCCTGCTCCAATAAACGCCCCCGACCAACTTCTAAACCAATCTGAAAGTAATTGTTATAAGCAGTCCCTACAAAGGCTGAAAATGTAATGACCGACTCTATTTTCTTGTTTATATAAAAGTATTTTTTTTCATAAAACCAAAGCGCTGATTTGGGTATTTTATTGTTCAGTAACTATTATCGAAAAGTTTTAGTTTCATTGACGTTTGAACTGTTTGTTCACCACCTCTCACTCTCTGAAAATATATGCTGTTGTTTATGGCATAAGCACCCCAATATGTCAATTTCCTCAGAACACAAAGCAGTTATTACAATGATTACGGTACATACAACTTTGGAGTTAGGTCAAGACTTTTCTGTGTGTTTCAGGAACAACTAGAAGTGTTCACTGTGATAGCCAGCGTGCTGCACCTTGGTAACATCCGGTTTGACTCCAATGAGCAGGATGCAGCAGTCCTCATGGACCCCAATGGAGCTGTGAAAGTGGCATCAGTAAGTTTGTGTGCAACACGAAGATCGCATTAGCCAGAGATAGGGACAAGTCCTCATCTTGAACATAGCAGGGGAATGGGGATCTAGTTTTCTAAAAGAGGCACTATTTGCTCTCCACGGTTGCATGATCACAAAATCCCAGGTTCACCTGATTTGTTTGGCAGCACCATTCTAAGTGGTAAATGTCTAATTCTTGCATCACTTCAGGCTTTCTTAAGCAACATTAAGCTGACACACATGGAAATGAAATACTGTTCAAAGGGTCTCTCAACCCAACTCACTCTTTGAAGTATACAGATGAGCAGAGATTTGCAGGATAACGGATGTGATGTTTGTGTAGATGCTGTTGCAAGTGGACCCGGAGGAGGTGGAGGCATGTCTGACATCCATGGTGACGGTCATCAAGGGGGAGTATGTGAAGCAGCTCTACAGTAAACAGCAGGCAGAGGGTGAGTTGCACCGTGGATGGGGACAGGGGATGGGGGAAGTGACTGGGGGATGGGGTGAGTGAGGGGGAAGAGGTGAGTGACGGGGGAAGGGGATGAGTGAGGGGGATGGGGTGAGTGAGGGGGGATGGGGGAAGTGACTGGGGGAAGGGGTGAGTGAGGGGGGCGGGGTGAGTGATGGGGGATGGGGTGAGTGATGGGGGAAGAGGTGAGTGACGGGGGAAGGGGATGAGTGAGGGGGATGGGGTGAGTGACACTGAGATGGGGTGAGTGACAGGGATGGGGTGAGTGAAATTGGATGGGGTGAGTGACAGGGATGTGGTGAGTGACAATGGGATGGGGTGAGTGACAGGGATGGGGTGAGTGAAATGGGATGGTATGAGTGACAATGGGATGGGGTGAGTGACAGGGATGGGGTGAGTTAAATGGGATGGGATTAGTGACAATGGGATGGGGTGAGTGACACTGAGATGGGGTGAGTAAATGGGATGGGATGAGTGACAATGGGATGGGGTGAGTGACAGGGATGGGTGAGTGAAATGGGATGGGGTGAGTGACAATGTGATGAGTGAGGGGGATGGGGTGAGTGAGGTGAGATGGGGATGGGGAATGGGGTGAACAACAAGAGGATGGTGATTCAAGGATTGGATGGTTGATTTGGTTCGATAACTGTAAGCATGTGTAAGGATGGCGCTAGTGACTGAGAATTGTCAGGTGACTTTGTGGATGGGATTTGTGACTGTGGGGATGTAAAGGGCTGCAGCACATCCCCATCTATCCATGCCTTACAGCTGTGTTCTCTGTTGTCAGATGCCAGGGATGCCATGGCCAAGACACTCTATGGACGTCTGTTTGGCTGGATAGTCAACAAGATCAACTGTTTGCTTGCACCAGAGGAAGACATTCCACCTGATGAAGTCCGGGAGATTGGTAAGTTTTCTAGAACAATGCAGTGTGTGAGTATATTGTGTAATACTTATAATAAGCTTACTATAAGTCTTAGACAAATATCTGAACTGAAAGTTGAGATATAATATTGTGTGTTCATTTCAGGGATTCTGGACATATTTGGGTTTGAGCATTTTGAGCTAAACAGTTTTGAGCAGGCATGTATCAACCTAGCCAATGAGCAGCTGCAGTTCTTCTTCAATGAGGTAACTCCTTCCACTGTAGTTCAGTCTCTAATGCCTGTTGTCTGTTCCCCATTTGTCTCTCTCGTGTCTGTTCCTAATTGTCTGTCTTTTGTCTGTCCCCTTTTTGTCTGTCTGTTGTCTGTCTTCAATTTGTCTCTCTCATGTCTGTTCCTAATTGTCTGTCTGGTGATTGTCCCCAAGTGTGTCTGTTGTCTGTTCCAGCTGTTGTCTGTCCATTGATATGTTTGTCTTTCTTTGTCTGTCCGTTATCTGTGTCTGTTATCTCTTCCGAATAATCTGCATGTTGCCTGTCCTCCATTGTCTCTTTCTGTCTGTCCTCCATTTTGTGTCTGTTCGCTGTCCCCTATTGTCCGTCTTTTTGTATGTCCTCCTTTGTCTGTCTGTTCTGTCCCCTATTGTCCAACTGTTCTCTGTCCCCCATTGTCCATCTTTTTGTACGTCCTCCTTTGTCTGTCTGTTCTGTCTCCTATTGTCCTTCTGTTCTCTGTCCCCCATTGTCCGTCTTTTTGTATGTCCTCCTTTGTCTGTCTGTTCTGTCCCCTATTGTCTGTCTGTTCTCTGTCCCCCATTGTCCGTCTTTTTGTATGTCCTCCTTTGTCTGTCTGTTCTGTCCCCTATTGTCTGTCTTTTTGTACGTCCTCCTTTGTCTGTCGCTTCTGTCCCCTATTGTCCTTCTGTTCTCTGTCCCCCATTGTCCGTCTTTTTGTACGTCCTCCTTTGTCTGTTTGTTCTGTATCCTATTGTCCGTCTGTTCTCTGTCCCCAATTGTCCGTCTTTTTGTATGTCCTCCTTTGTCCGTCTGTTCTGTCCCCTATTGTCCTTCTGTTCTCTGTCCCCCATTGTCCATCTTTTTGTATGTCCTCCTTTGTCTGTCTGTTCTGTCCCCTATTGTCCGTCTGTTCTCTGTCCCCCATTGTCTGTCTTTTTGTATGCCCTCCTTTGTCTGTCTGTTCTGTCTCCTATAGTCCATCTGTCCTCTGTCCACTAGAAGCCTGTCTGTTGTCTGTCTACTAATAGGCAGTGTGTTGTCTGTCCACTAAAAGACTCTCTGTTGTCTTACCACAGCACATCTTCAAAATGGAGCAAGAGGAATACATTAGAGAAGGCATTGACTGGAAGGAGATCAAGTTTGTGGACAACAAGCCCCTTCTGGTATGTACACAGATGTACATAGATCAGTCAGGAACTTACATGTCTTTCAATGAGTTATTGATTTAGCTAGAAATGCCTTTTATTAAATCTGAAAAACTTGTATTTCAGGATATGTTTCTGACAAAGCCTATAGGACTCCTGGCTCTCTTGGACGAAGAAAGCATGTTCCCCAAGGTAACTCTTGAGCCCAAGTTTACGTGACAATCCAACCCAGTATAGACATTTCAGTTGTTTATTCAAGGAATGTGAGGAGTCCATCAGCCCAATACACATATGTGCTGAAGACATGTCATATTGGAGAGGGTTCTACATACTATGTTAATTCAATCTACATTGTCTCAAGAACATAACTGTGTAACTGTTGAGAAGTGGTATTTCTACACTGTTGTGGATTAGGAATTAGCAGTTCAGATATCTCTTCAGTTAGTGGTTTTCAAATTGTAAACCACTTGACCTGTTCTAGTTTCACTTTGGACATGTGTATGTGGCACATCAAGGAAACACGCTAGGAGTGAAGCCGCCCAACTACTTCTCAGTGTCACAATGATATATTGCCCTACTTGTCCTCTCAGCTCTACAGCTACATGAATAGAAAGCCTGATTGATAGGGAAGGGAATTCAAAGGGCCTGGGTTTTTGGAAAAAAAATAACCTGTTCCCGAAAATGCAGGAAACAAGCAATTTTTCCTTGGGTTTTACAAAATTAACAACGCGTGTGGTCTAGACTTTGATTAATGAATAATTTGCATACTCGTATATGCAAGGGGCCGACGTATGGTTCTCAGTAGGAAGTGACAACTTGGAGACGATGGCTTCGGGTATATACAGTTTTACTTTATACATGTAGATATATACATACAAAAGACACTATGTGCCAGGTCAGCACATAAGGGTAGTGGTTGTTGTCTAGGTGCCCCGGAGCACCCAGCCTAACCCTAGCTAGGCTAAGGGTAAGACCTTTCTTTTCTTCTTCTTCTATCTCTCTGGACCAAGGCTTATACAGCCAAGGTCACCTAACATTTGGTAAGTAATAAATATAAATATAAACAGTAATTCACCAGTGACATACTTGCACATCTCGTTCAGGATGGCAGACAGTTGATGTACACAAAAATGGGGATTAACAATTAGGGTTAGCATCTTATAAATAACAGCAATTAAGTGTTTCAAGGCATATAGATGTCATGGCTCCAGGGTAACGAGCCTTTGCAATTAAATGTTCTTCAGACAATGGGTGTCGTAAATCAGTCACTATGACAAAATGACGAATTCGTTTACTGGAAATGCTGGGTGATATATTTTGGAAAAGAAACTATGTGGTCCCAAACAGAAATCCCAACTTCTGCATTAAAAATAACATGTGAACATTTTAATGAAATACTGAAAAAGGCACATGTAAACAATTACTTACTCACTGTCTCTCTGACAGGCCACTGACCAGACATATGTAGAGAAGATTACATCGCACTTCAAGAAGAACCAGTACTTTGGGGCATCACAGCAGACTCGGAGTGTCAACTTCTCTGTCAACCACTATGCTGGCAAGGTGAGATAACTCTGTCAGCCACTATGCTGGCAAGGTGAGATAACTCTGTCAACCACTGTGCTGGCAAGGTGAGATAACTCTTCCAACCACTATGCTGGCAAGGTGAGATAACTCTTTCAACCGCTATACTGGCAAGGTGAAATAACCTTGTCAACCACTATGCTGACAAGGTGAAATTACTCTGTCAACCACTATGCTGACCAGGTGAGATAATTCTTTCAACCACTATGCTGACAAGGTGAGATAACTCTTCCAACCACTATGCTGGCACGGTGAGATAACTCTTCCAACCACTATGCTGGCAAGGTGAGATAACTCTTCCAACCGCTATGCTGGCAAGGTGAGATAACTCTTTCAACCACTATGCTGGCAAGGTGAGATAACTCTTCCAACCACTATGCTGGCACGGTGTGATGTCACTCACAATACTCTTTCTATCTCCTCAGTACAATGATGACATGTTTTGGTTGCTGTATGTTGATGTAGGTGGAGTATGATGCTACCCGGTGGTTGGAGAAGAACCGAGACACACTGCCATCTGGCATCATGGAGATCCTCACATCCAGCAACACATCACTGGTCAAGACCATCTTCAGAGGTAAGCAGTTAATGATGTTTGGACTCTGTAAGAGTGTGGTTAATCTACCTAATCTATAATGGAAATATTTAATAAATGTGTTTAGTTCATGACAGACAATCATCCATGTCAAACACTGTGTGCTGCCCCAGCTGTTCTGTCAAGCTTAAATGTATGGTGACCTTGTAATATATCAAAATTGAAAATCTGCCATCTTATCTTCTCCAGCTCAGATCACCAGGACTGGCAGCTTGTCTCTACAAGGACGGACGTTGAGGAAGTCATCCAGGGTGAGATGATATCACTTGCACATCTTAATCAAGGGACACTCAGATACCTGACTTGACCTGTATATGTGGACATGAATCAAGGACAATCACACCCGTGTCTTAACCTTTGTAGGTGTGGAGAAGATATGAATCATTGAAACCTGTATCTGTTTGGGTCTCTTCCCACAAGAAAGAGTGATCACCTTTATATGAGTGGAATAAGGTTAAAATCTGTGTTTATCACCGTACCACTCCTTCTCTGTACACCAGTATATTGAGCAGGATAGCTGTAGATGCATGCCTTTATCAGTATGTGTCATAGACCTGTGTATCATATGCCTATCAATGATATGAGGTATTTTGCATGTGCCATAGAGCCAACATGTAGACGGTCATATCACAGGGGGTGCAGTTAACAGACCCGTATTAAACCCTCTGCCGGGCTGATATGGCTTGTTGGTGCATTTTGAATAGGCAAAATTTGAGTTAGGTCCCATACTGCGTTGTCTGTTTGTCACCTCAGCTAGTTTCCAAGAGACACTGTTTTCCAAACAAGGTGAAAATGTATCACATTCACTTGCAATTTACAATTTGATAATATTGCATGTGATAAAAGCTGATATCTGGTTTTGGGGTTGATGTGGGGTATGATATAAAAACTGACATATAGTGACCTCCAAGTATTTTGAAATGTCCCTTGACATGAAATGACATTTGTAACATATTGAATCTCATCAAGACATTAAATCCTTTTTGACAAGCTAGACATATAGATAGTATTATAAAGCCACTGAAAATTCACAAGCAGGACATATTGATAGGGTTCCTATTATAAAGTCAACTTGTTTCCAGTTGAGGAAAGTAAATCCTGACAAGATCCGAGCCAAGCGGAAGGTGACAGTGGGAGCACAGTTCAAGGTAAGCAGCATACCGTATTCGACGTAATAAGCGCCCCGCTCTAATAAGCGCCCAGGGCGATATTTGCTAATATATTGGCTAGTGAACAATCCCAATTAGCACTCCTTCCGATTGATCAACGTACACAAGACTTATTTATTCGCGTATAATACGCACGCGTGTGTTATATGCATTCTTAATTATGGGCAATTAAATTCTGGAAAAATGTATCTGTCCCATATAAACATTTCAGTGTGTCAGCAGAAACCATGAAATTTATCTTTCAACTCTCTTTTTTCACCAGAATAATATTCTAATAAGAGCCCCCTATCCTAATTTTGAGAGCGCCCTGGGCGCTTATTAAGTCGAATACGGTAACTACTGGTCGGATATTGAGGTGGGCGATGAGGAGATTGTGTTGAGTAAGTTACACCTCATCAAAAGCATGTTAGAAGACCCTCACCAAATACTTGACGTTTTTGTATGACCTTCTCCTTTAATTAATATATCTTGTTAAGCTTTAAAACAGCAAATATGTTGTTTGCAATGTTGGTAGAACATACAACTTTTGGATAGTTGCACAGACTTGTTTTTGAGATGTAAGGAGTTGGAAATATTTTGGGTTTGGTCTTCTCAAAGATCTATAATGGCACTGATGAAATAGTTGTGACACTCAGGACAGAGACAAGCGATTCCTGTCATCACCATGGTACAAGTGATTGTATTTGAGACCATTGTAGCTCATTCCTGATTCCTACTGTGACATGGCCGTGTTATGGGAGCAGGATAATGTCAACGACTGAAACACAGGTATTCAACATGGTTGTCTCATTCTGCTGCAGACCTCCCTGAACATCCTGATGGAGCGGATGCAGTCAGCCACACCGGTGTTTGTCCGCTGTCTCAAACCCAACCATGTCAAGAAGCCTGAGATGTTCATGGATGAATACATTCTGGCCCAGGTAGGCAGACATGACCGTTATAACATGTTACTATTGTGGTACACGACATGGCCCAGGTAGGCAGACATGACCGTTATAACATGTTACTATTGTGGTACATGACATGGCCCAGGTAGGCAGACATGACAGTTATAACATGTAACTATTGTGTTACATCATGGCCTAGGTAGGCAGACATGATAGTTATAACATGTTACTATTGTGGTACATGACATGGCCCAGGTAGGCAGACATGACAGTTATAACATGTAACTATTGTGTTACATCATGGCCCAGGTAGGCAGACATGACAGTTATAACATGTTACTATTGTGGTACATGACATGGCCCAGGTAGGCAGACATGACAGTTATAACATGTAACTATTGTGTTACATCATGGCCTAGGTAGGCAGACATGACAGTTATAACATGTAACTATTGTGGTACATCATGGCCGAGGTAGGCAGACATGACAGTTATAACATGTAACTATTGTGGTACATCATGGCCGAGGTAGGCAGACATGACAGTTATAACATGTTACTATTGTGGTACATCATGGCCGAGGTATGCATACACTAGGGCTGGGACAGGGAACTCGGGTACTTGGGTCGGGTGGGTCCCGAGTAGGACCCGGGTACCAACCAGGACATACCCCGACCCATGGTTTGTCACATGACAAAAACTCACTATAGCTAAGTTTTTCACTACAAGTCGCTAATACATGCAGTCATGCCCCGCTTATACGGACTTCAGATATCCGGAAACCTCAGTTCCCGGATGATTATCATTCAAAACGAAATAATTACTATATAAATTTACCCGTATATACGGAAATTCAGTTTCCGGAACCGGATGGTCATTTTCATACACAAAACACTGAAATGCACATAAAATTGTCTCACTTACCCCGACAATACACTTCCGCTGGTGGTAATCCTTTGATTCGTGAGAAGTCAATTAACCAAGTGACACTGAGTTACGTTTGATACGAGCTTGTTTATTGTACATGTAATCCCATTCGATAAATATGGCGTCTGTGGAGGTCAGAGGTCAAAGTTGTTACTTCAAACTGAGTATGGCCTGTCGACCAGCTAAACGTAAGCGACACGCAGTTACAGCACGAGAAAAAAGGGAAATTTGTCTGTTTAAAGAAAAACACCCGTCAGCAAGTTTAGAAACCATCAGTAAGCATTATGGCACTGAATTTGGACATACCATAGGAAAATCGACAATTGGTGACATTTTAAAAGACAAACAGAAGTGGCTAAATCTCCCGGAAAATTCACATGACCAATCAGGATCCCGTGTAGCAAAACACCAGAAGCTGGAAGATGCATTATATCTTTGGTTGTGTGACATGACAAGTCGTAATGTGCCCGTTAATGATTTCTGAGAAGTATTACGAGAACACAGGCGATCTGGACAATTTGGAATTATTGTTTAAAATTCAAACCTCAAAATGTGGTAAAGTTCAAACTTCCATGACAGATTTTTTAAAACGTGTATGTCTTGAATAAAGATTGAGTGGATGTATCTGTTTGCTCTGTCATCTGTCATGAGTTGCATAATTAAAGGGAAGTAACTCAGTTATGGAGCATGGAGTGTTGTAGCAATGCATGTGTTGTGGCGATGCATGTGTTGTGGCGATGCATGTGTTGTGCATGTAGTGGTGATGCATGTGTTTTAGCGATGCATGTGTTGTAGTGATGCATGTGTGTGCATGTGTTGTAGCAATGCATGTGTTGTGCATGTAGTGGTGATGTTGTGTTGTGGCGATGCATGTGTTGTGCATGTGTTGTAGCAATGCATGTGTTGTGCATGTGTTGTAGCGATGCATGTGTTGTAGTTATGCATGTGTTGTGCATGTAGTGGTGATGCATGTGTTTTAGCAATGCATGTGTTGTAGTGATGCATGTGTGTGCATGTGTTGTAGCAATGCATGTGTTGTGCATGTAGTGGTGATGTTGTGTTGTGGCGATGCATGTGTTGTGCATGTGTTGTAGCAATGCATGTGTTGTGCATGTGTTGTAGCAATGCATGTGTTGTGCATGTAGTGGTGATGTTGTGTTGTGGCGATGCATGTGTTGTAGCGATGCATGTGTTGTGCATGTGTTGTAGCGATGCATGTGTTGTGCATGTAGTGGTGATGTTGTGTTGTGGCGATGCATGTGTTGTAGCAATGCATGTGTTGTGCATGTAGTGGTGATGCATGTGTTGTAGCGATGCATGTGTGTGCATGTGTTGTAGCAATGCATGTGTTGTGCATGTGTTGTAGCGATGCATGTGTTGTAGCGATGCATGTGTTGTAGCAATGCATGTGTTGTGCATGTAGTGGTGATGTTGTGTTGTGGCGATGCATGTGTTGTAGCAATGCATGTGTTGTGCATGTAGTGGTGATGTTGTGTTGTGGCGATGCATGTGTTGTAGCAATGCATGTGTTGTGCATGTAGTGGTGATGTTGTGTTGTGGCGATGCATGTGTTGTAGCAATGCATGTGTTGTGCATGTAGTGGTGATGCATGTGTTGTAGCGATGCATGTGTTGTAGCGATGCATGTGTTGTGCATGTAGTGGTGATGTTGTGTTGTGGCGATGCATGTGTTGTAGCAATGCATGTGTTGTGCATGTAGTGGTGATGCATGTGTTGTAGCGATGCATGTGTTGTAGTGATGTATGTGTGTGCATGTGTTGTAGCAATGCATGTGTTGTGCATGTGTTGTAGCAATGCATGTGTTGTAGTGATGCATGTGTGTGCATGTGTTGTGCATGTAGTGGTGATGCATTTGCTGTGCATGTTGTAGCTGCTGTACACTGGCATGTTGGAGACAACAAAGATCCGCCGGGAGGGCTTTGCAGTGAGACCTTTGTTCCAGGACTTTGTTGACAAGTATGCTTCTACCTCTTTCTCATGACAACGTTTAGTGTATATATTTTATCTCTTTCCTTTTTCCTGTATACCATTGTAATATATTTAATGAACAAATGCATATGACAGATTAGAGTGGATGTTTTCAATGACAGGAGTCAGTACAGTTAACCCTTGCGTTTATAGGTACAAGATTCTGCTGTGTCAGCACAAACTGAAGGGGTCCTCTGACAACTGCAAGAAGATTCTCAAGGCTAGCGGCCTCAGTGGCTGGCACATTGGGTCAGTACACATGTACTCACAGCTAACTTTCCTCTAAACCTGAATATTTCGCAACTCTCAGCAAGTACGAGATCATCCAGCTCACACAAGAACCTTTCTGGCCATTGTATTGTATGGAGATTATTTTCCATGCCATGTTGGTTAAGACCTCCTCTGTGGTCTAGTGGTAGACTGTCCAGAGTTTGATCCCTGGACGCATCATACCAAAAGACGTTCAAAGATGGGACTTGTTGTTACCCTGTCTGGCACTCGGCATTAAGGGGCTAAAACAAGGACTGGTCTGCTCGGAGTTTCAGTATACTGTGTCTTAGTGTGGTATTCATGTTAAACTGCGGCATGGTATCTCAGTGTGCTAGCACTATAACTCAGCATCAGTCTGGACTAGTACAAGCAGCCGCAAACACATGCATGCATGTCGCTTTATAAATGCAATAATCTTGGATGTTAAACCCCATTTTACCTCACCCCCATCTTGGTTAATAAACACTGTATTTGTTGTGTTTGTAGTATTGGAGGGTAAATTCATTGCTAAATTCACTGTGTTTAAGTCCCTTTTAGTGCTGAACAGGCAGCTAGTGTTGTATCATCTCCAGGGAACTGGCAATGCATCAGAGCTCCAGATAAGCTGCGTATCTGCGTAAAATACGCATCAGAAATGCAGAAATACGCAGTAAAATAAAATCCAAGCGTATCAAATACGCAACGAACATTACAGATACGCTACAAAAATAAAACTTGTGCGTATCATCAAAATATTGTGAAGTAACCCTGCATATTCGATTAGCTAATCAGCAACTTATTTTGAAATTATAAACGGGCATTCAGTCAACCTTGCCCAACTCCACGATGACAGTTACATCATGATCATTTGCCATCACACTTTCTTGTGGAAGTATCATGGTATTTTTGAGTCCTATAAAGCTCTCGAACCCACACGACACCAGTTTGCAGGGACTAGATGAATAGTGTTTTTAAATATTTAACTTAAATACCCACATGTGTAAAAACTAGTGGGTAACAGAAATTTGATATACCCAGATAGAATTACTGATACCCAATGATTTTAAAATGCATGGGTAAAATACCCACAACACCAAAAGCTTGCTGATTCTTTGACCAAGGTAACGTTTAGCATGCTTGTATTGTGCCGGGCAATATAGGAGTGGACAGATTATTGTTATTACTATTGATACACTTGTTGCGTGAGACTTGCGTTATGAGTAGCCCTTTATGGAAGCACCTGAATGAGACTGGATATTAATTTGTTCAGGAAAACAAAGGTGTTCCTAAAGTACTGGCACATTGAACAGCTGGCCGACATCCTGGAACGCATTGGAAAGTCAGCACGGGTGCTGCAGAAACGTGAGCAGAACACCTTGGGGAACTTCTGTATATGTGTTGTGGTTTGATGTTCTTCTAAATATGACCGCCTCCGTGGTCTAGTGGTAGAGCATCTGCCCATAGAGCGGAAGGTCCGGGGTTCGATCCCCGACCGTATCATATCAAAAGACGTTAAAAGATGGTACTTGTTGTTACCCTGTCTGGGTAAAACAAGGACTGGTCGGCTCGGAGTCAGTATACTGTGTCTGAGTGGGGTATTCATGTTAAACTGCGGCATGGTATCTCAGTGAGCTAGCACTATAAATCGGCATCAGTCCGGACTAGAACAAGCAGCCACACAAACACACACACGTACATGCACGTCGCTATATAAGTGCAATAATCTTGGACGCGACTTTAAACCCCATTTCACCTCACCTCACCTTCTTCTAAATATACACTGTACAGGCACAGAGGTCTAAGGTGTTATTTGTTATAATTGGCATAATTTTGCGAAGCTCATCTGTTCGACATAGCCTGAGTTGTTTCGAACTTCAGTAGCATACATTGTTATAAAGGCACCGCCATTTAATCTCTGCATAGCCAAATATTATTAGTATTGTGAATGAAACAGGATTGAAGGAGAATCTCCTCATAATTGTATGTATATCAGGAAAAGGTTGCAGAAAAATACTCAGAAGATATGAAATGACTATCTCTCACCGGTCAAGTCTTCAACTGTGCTTCAACCTGTTGTCTCAATATTATGATTGTATGTCTACAGTTGCACGAGGGTTTGTTGCACGTCGTCGTGTTGCTCGTCTACGTCAGGCGGCGGTTGAGCAGCGCCATCTGGTGGAGGGACTTCTGCAGCAGATCGAGCAGCTTTGTGTGACCTGCAGCCTTAATCACGACCGCATCAGGCAGGAGGATGTCAAGAAGCCAAAAGGTTGGTGTGGAGTATGATTCTGTATTAACGAAGGTGTGCAGTATGATTCTGTATTAACGAAGGTGTGGAGTATGATTCTGTATGAACGAAGGTGTGGAGTATGATTCTGTATTAACGAAGGTGTGGAGTATGATTCTGTATTAACGAAGGTGTGCAGTATGATTCTGTATTAACGAAGGTGTGGAGTATGATTCTGTATTAACGAAGGTGTGCAGTATGATTCTGTATTAACGAAGGTGTGGAGTATGATTCTGTATTAACGAAGGTGTGCAGTATGATTCTGTATTAAAGAAGGTGTGCAGTATGATTCTGTATTAAAGAAGGTGTGCAGTATGATTCTGTATTAAAGAAGGTGTGCAGTATGATTCTGTATTAACGAAGGTGTGGAGTATGATTCTGTATTAAAGAAGGTGTGGAGTATGATTCTGTATTAAAGAAGGTGTGCAGTATGATTCTGTATTAACGAAGGTGTGGAGTATGATTCTGTATTAACGAAGGTGTGGAGTATGATTCTGTATTAACGAAGGTGTGGAGTATGATTCTGTATTAACGAAGGTGTGGAGTGATTCTGTATTAACGAAGGTGTGGAGTATGATTCTGTATTAAAGAAGGTGTGCAGTATGATTCTGTATTAACGAAGGTATGGAGTATGATTCTGTATTAACGAAGGTGTGGAATATGATTCTGTTACAAGGAAGTATCATTTTGTTGTTGGTTGTTGGTGTAGAATATGATTCTGTATTAAAAAAGGCATGGAGTATGATTCTGTTATAAGGTAGTATGATTCTGTTATGAGGTAGATGTGAAATATGATTCTGTTACAAGGCAGTATGATTCTGTAATAAGATTGGTAATAAGTTCCTACCGGTTGTTATCCTCTGCATGAAATCAGCTTTATCATCAGCTCGTTAACAATTTTGGTCTTTTCTGCTAAATATTTTGACCAAGAGATAAAGTCACAAGATGCTCCTATGACCTTGACATTTGTGTTTCAGACAAGAATAAGACAGATCAACTTCAGCCACCTGCTGTGCCACTTCACTCTCCAACTGGCTCCATCACCAGCTACCTCAAGCCACAGGCCCACACAGTGTCATGCGGGACAGGGGTAGGTCGATATAGGGCTACCTCAAGCCACAGGCCCACACAGTGTCATGTGGAACAGGGGTAGGTCGACATAGGGCTACCTCAAGCCAGAGGCCCACACAGTGTCATGTGGAACAGGGGTAGGTCGAGTAGGGCTACCTCAAGCCACAGGCCCACACAGTGTCATGTGGAACAGGGGTAGGTCGATATAGGGCTACCTCAAGCCACAGGCCCACACAGTGTCATGTGGAACAGGGGTAGGTCGAGTAGGGCTACCTCAAGCCACAGGCCCACACAGTGTCATGTGGAACAGGGGTAGGTTGATATAGGGCTACCTCAAGCCACAGGCCCACACAGTGTCATGTGGAACAGGGGTAGGTCGATGTAGGGCTACCTCAAGCCAGAGGCCCACACAGTGTCATGTGGGACAGGGGTAGGTCGATGTAGGGCTACCTCAAGCCACAGGCCAACACAGTGTCATGTGGAACAGGGGTAGGTCAAGTAGGGCTACCTCAAGCCACAGACACACACAGTGTCATGCGGGACAGGGGTAGGTGGAGTAGGGCTACCTCAAGCCACAGACACACACAGTGTCATGCGGGACAGGGGTAGGTCGAGTAGGGCTACCTCCAGCCACAGGCCCACACAGTGTCATGTCGGAGGGGTAGGTCAAGTCAGGCTACCTCAAGCCACAGGCCCACACAGTGTCATGCAGGACAGGGGTAAGTCAGGGAGGAGAGTGAAAGGGTGGATGGGTGACTGGTGGGTCAAGTGTAGGCCAAGTGCATGGGGTGGACAGATGGAAGGGTATATTGGAGTATTGGCCATAGGAAAAGTGGATGGACAGATTTGGTAGGAAGAAAAGGTTACATGCAAGGATTTATCTAGGCCATGCCAGTTATCTGCACCAAGTCTCCAACACAGCTTTGTTTGGTATAATCTAGAGTAGATCTGTTGAAACCAAGAGTAGATCTGTTGGAACGAAGAATAAATCTGTTAAACCAAGAGTAGATCTGTTGAAACCAAGAGTATATCTGTTGAAACCAAAAGTAGATCTGGTGAAACCAAGAGTAAATATGTTGAAACCAAGAGTAGATCTGTTGAAACCAAGAGTAGATCTGGTGAAACGAAGAGTAAATCTGTTGAAACCAAGAGTAGATCTGGTGAAACCAAGAGTAGATCTGTTGAAACCAAGAGTTGATCTGTTGAAACCAAGAGTAGATCTGGTGAAACCAAGAGTTAATCTGTTGAAAGTGAGAGTAGACCTTCTGAAAGTGAGAGTAGACCTGTTGAAAGCAAGAGTAGATCTGTTGAACCCAAAGAATAGATCTGTTGAAACCAAGATTAGATCTGCTAAAACCAAGAGTATATGTTCTGAAATAAAGAGTAGATGTAGTAAAACTAAGCACATATCTACAGGCTGGTCAATTCATTTCCAGATGGATGATGATGACGATGATGCTGACGATGAAGTCATGGAGGATGACTTCAAAGCTGATGCCTCTAATCGCAACAAGTTTGGTGCCCCTGGGCGGAAGGCAACAACCATTTGGTTCCAGTCCACCCAGACAGAGAACGTCGTGGAGCCACAGTCGGGGAAGTTCGCCCAGTGGTTTCACGGCATCATATCCAGGAAGTAAGGCTTGTGCTATCACTCACACTTGAAGGGGGATTTCTTTGATCAAAACCAACTTTTCTCTGCTAACTCAAGACAATCCCCTCATGATACGATGTCTCAGTGTCACACATGACACTATTCTTGCTAGCATCAGGACCTCAGTGGGAAGTGGCCACCATGGAGCCAACTGCCACTGTTCACCTTCAAACAATGTGCCCCAAATTCACCCTGACTCTAGGTTGTAGCATCAATACCTGTGTGGACCTGCATCATTTTGGGCTTTCCTCCCACTTGAAACACTATACAAAGCATCATTAAACCATACTCACTCCTTGCCACATAATCTGCTTTCCTGGTAAGGCTAAAAAAAATAATAATCTTGGTTCTGAGGCACCGCCTCCATCATCATAATGTCTGCTGCATGTTTCGTTTTTATTTCCATTTTCAAGAAAAATAAAAAGTCCTTATACTTAAAAACAATGCAATCAAATATAGCACGCAGTTACTTCCTTTTACATGCGCACTGCTTTACTGCACATCTTGTGTTATGGTCATGGCAGCAATAGGAATTTGTATGCTTGTTTATTTAGGGAGGCCCTTTCCTAGGTTGATGGTACACAACTATTTATTTGGTTACATAGTAGTTTGAACAAGCAAAAAAAAAACACCGCCCGACCATGATATATTTTCAAAAGTCATTGCCTAAGAACCAATTCTTTTATTTTTTTAAGCCTAACATAATCTGTGTTGATGTACCGTTTCAGTAAGGTGTCATATTTCTTTCACAGGCAGTCAGAGGTTTTGTTGAAAGGGATGCCAGTTGGCTGTTACCTCATCCGAGTCAGTGAGAGCCGGTTCGGCTACACCCTGTCATTCAGGTGAGCTTCTAACATACTTGTGTGTACCTGTAACCATGGTTATGCTGACTGTGTTTCATATTGCAAGTAACCTGGTAACAAGTTGTCTGAATGTGACAGCATGACTGATATGGTCCATGGTAAAACTGTGTGGTCCAGGCACTAGGGCATTCTTCCCGCTGCCCTCACTCTCTTCACGTAAGGGGGCGGTCGGGTAGCCTAGTGGTTAAACTGTTCGCTCGTCACGCCGAAGACCTGGGTTAGATTCCTGACATGGGTACAATGTGTGAAGCCCATTGCTGGTGTCCTCTGATGTGATATTACTGAAATGTTGCTAAAAGCGGCGTAAAACCACATAAGAAGCATGGGTAGCCCAGTCGTCTACGGCGTCGCAATTCGCTGTGCAGAGTTGCATCCCCTGGGCTTCAGAAACCTTAATGGTCAAATAATCCCTGGTTATTTTTCTAGGTTTGTCAGCACCATACCCATGGTAGTGTGATAGAGGGCATCAAAATGGTAAAAGTCTAAGACCTGCCTCACTTTGGTCTTTCCTCTGACATCAAGCTGATATGCTTTGATATTACTTAGAATACTGTTAAAAGCAAAGTTAAACCCAACTCACTCACTCTTCAAATCAAGATGGTACTGGCTACAAGTGAAATCAGTAACATATTGTTTGTTGACAGAGCGGAAGACAGGTCACGCCACTATATGATTGACCAGATAAGAAATGGAAAGTTTATCATTCTTGGAGAAAGCAAAGTTCATCGGTCACTCCATGACATAATCGAGTACCATAAAACAGTGAGTACTCTTTGCCCAACAACTATTGTACATGTACATGGAAAGATGTGTGCAAGTTTGTCCTGACTGGAATTGTTACCATTATTGGCAGGAACTACATGTCTGTGTGACATTGTTTTGCATGTACACCCCATCATGTGATTTGACAGTTGCGTGAATGTGTGATAGGGGCCATGTAATTTGATGCTAGTTTAATTGGGTGTATGTAATGTATGATTGTAGTGTGACAGAGGGCCATGTGATAAGATGTTAGTTTGATGGAGGACATGTGATATGATGGTAGTGTGAAGGAGGACATGTGATAAGATGGTAGTGTGATTGAGGGCCATTTGATATGATGGTAGTGTGATAGTTGGCCATGTAATATGATGGTACTGTGATGGAGGGCAATGTGATAAGATGGTAGTGTGATGGAGGGACATATGATAAGATGGTAGTGTGATGGAGGGCCATGTGATATGATGGTAGTGTGATAGTGGGCCATGTGATAAGATGGTACTGTGATGGAGGACATGTGATAAGATGATAGTCTGATGGAGGGCATGTGATAATATGGTAGTGTATGGAGGGCCATGTGATAAGATGTTAGTTTGATGGAGGACATGTGATATGATGGTAGTGTGATGGAGGACATGTGATAAGATGGTAGTGTGATGGAGGGCCATTTGATATGATGGTAGTGTGATAGTTGGCCATGTAATATGATGGTAGTGTGATGGAGGGCAATGTGATAAGATGGTAGTGTGATGGAGGGCCATGTGATATGGTGGCAGTGTGATGGAGGGCCATGTGATATGATGGTACTGTGATGGAGGGCAAAGTAGTATGATGGTAGTGTGATGGAGGGCCATGTGATAAGATGGTAGTGTGATGGAGGGCCATGTGATATGATGATGACGGAGGCCCATATTAAACCCTGCTCATATATTGCAGCATCACATCTCCAACTGGAAGGGGCTTCTGACAGAACCATGCGGACAGGTGATTATTAAGGACGAGAACCAGTCCATTTAAAGAAATCAACAAACTTTATTATTTTCTTGTTACTTGATGTTCTGACAATGTTTCAAATTATATGGGTTGTTTCTGCATATTTTGTTTGTTTGCTTATTCAGTACTTTGAAGGTAATGTGAGACATTATATGAATTTCACTTTTGAAAATTAAGACTGCTCAAATCTAGTGAATGTTGCCAGTACCACAACAAACTAATGTCAGGATGGATTTACATGGCTAAGTTGCCATGGCAACAGATTATGAGTTTGTTCATCACTTTCCTGAACCTAAGATAGTGTACAGTGTCCTCCCTATCAGTAATTTATCATCTTCTAAAAAGATACGCATCCTTGTTGATAACATAGCTACTGATGAGTTGTTATATGCTGATATTGCTGATATATCTTGTCAGCTGAGAGAATGCAATGTGTGGAACAAGTATCCATTACTTCTTTTATCAGTTGCCTGTACTTCCATCCTTCCTTTCATGGGGGCACGGGTGGACCTGTCGTATAAGGTGCCACATTTCGCTGTGGAAGGTTGCATCCCTTGGGCATCCCTTAGAATGTGTTCTATTCTATAAAAATGATGTAAACACTTGCTTTCTTGTGATACATCTATCTGAGAGCGTTCAGTGCATGGATGCTGACTTCGTCAACATGCATTTCATTACTGAAAACTTACTAAAAGTATCGATTAAAACAAACTTGAAAGGAAACTATGGAGTAACATGCCTACCAAACAGATGATAATTGAGGCCTTATGTTAGTTTTTAGTTGGTTTAGGGGACCTACCGACAAGAAATATACCCTGAAATTAAAAAGAAAAGCATCGTTTTGACAATTAGGTGAAATGAAAAAACCCACACAAGATCACTTATGTTCAAATGAAATGTTGAATAATATGTATAAGAATCTTTATTGATTTTTTAAAAATTATCTTTCGGTGCTGTTTCGTAATCATAATTCTGTTATGTAATGACCTACCCGTTTGTTTTCCATTAATTATTAGTAGCAGTACCGGGGTACTTACCTGGTAGTTTAAACCATTTTTATTTAATTTACCTACATTGAATTTATGCATACATGAGATATGTGTTTTATTTGTATAGATAATAACATTAAGAACAAATATTGTTTCAACAAACTAAGAAGACTTTTTTTATATTTTTTGACAAAACAGCTGGTTTAGCTAATCCTAATAATATGCTTGTAAGGCAACTAATGGGATCGGGTGGTCAGGCTCTCTGACTTGGCTGATGCATGTCATTGTATCCCATTTGCGTAGATCGATGCTCATGATATCAGTCACTGGATTGTCTGGTCCAGACGTGATTATTTACAGACCGCCGTCATATAGCTGGAATATTGCTGAGTGGCGTTAAACATCAAACAAACAAACAAACAAACAAACACTCAAGTTTTATGTCATCGTAAAGGTGAGCTTCAGTACCTGTGGTACTCTGGTTATGCTATACTAAATGTTGTGTTCCCTCCCATCTTACCCACCTCCCCATCCATTCCCCCCTCTAGCTCTCCCCCTCCAACCCTGATTATGCTGTTTTACAGAGCGGTGACTGTGACTACATGGACCTCGTCGACGAGTCCAGCCGCATGTACTTCATCCTTGACCCTTCAGCCAGCACATCAGGGACATCGGTAGGTACTCTGTCAGTCACACTCCACTGGTGTCCGTCTTGAGCACTCAATAACTGATTGTAATAAATTTATCCTTACATACATTGCATATATTAATAGAGCCTAGCATTGGATACATATAGATTAATACACAAGTGTCCGTCAGATACCATTTATCTTACGAGTTGTTTCAAAATGTATCTACCGTATTCGACGTAATAAGCGCCCCACTCTAATAAGCGCCCACGGCGATATTTGCTAATATATTGGCTAGTGAACAATCCCAATTAGCATCCCTTCCGATTGATCAATGTACACAAGACTTATTTATTCGCGTATATAATACGCACTCGTGTGTTATATGCACCTTTAATTATGGGCAATTAATCATAAACATTACTGTCAGACAGCATAATTTTATAAACCACAAAATTTATCTTTCAACTCTGTTTTTTTTAACCAAAATAATATTCTAATAATAGCCCCCATTTCTAATTTTGAGAGAGACCTGGGCGCTTATTACGTCGAATACGGTAATTAACGTTGAAAGTGAGTTAGATAAGCTTTGACAAAATAAGTTGTAAGTGAGATAAATGGTATCTGAAAGGCACAACTACAGTAATCTGTTTATTACACACTCTAAAATCTCATTCTCATGATTGCAGTGGCGCATTAATACATAATATAACGGTTATGAGTGACGTCATCCACTCATAAATAATGTGACGCTACACGAAAAGGTTTTCGCCATGTCTCTGGGTTATCAAGGTGACGATGATAATGAAAGTTAGATAAGATCAAAGAACGTGCTGGAGTTAATAAATTCTCACCTAAAATATGTACAACGCTTACTCCCGTATGACATCACTCCTGGTGACCTGCTTTTACAAAATAGCATGCTCACTCACCAGACAACAGTACGCAGGATTTTTGGTTAATTGATAAATGTGTCATGTCAGCAATCAGAAACAATCAGACAATCTGTGTACTATTAGTTGGTTTTATGTTTCCTTTGTAACAAAGAGAATTACCGTATTCGACGTAATAAACGCCCAGGGCGCTCTCAAAATTACAAATAGGGGATTCTTATTAGAATAACATTTTGGTGGAAAAAAAACAGAGTTGAAAGATCGTAAATTTTGTGGTTGATGCTGACAGTCTGAAATAATACAAAAGAAAAGTCTTTGCGTATTATACACGACATATATATTTTTCCAGACTTAACTGCCCATAATTAAGGGTGCATATAACACACGAGTGTGTATTATACACGAATAAATAAGTCTTGTGCACATTAATCAATCGGAAGGGGTGCTAATGGGGATTGTTCACTAGCCAATATATTAGCAAATATCGCCGTGGGTGCTTATTAGAGCGGGGCGCTTATTACGGCAGTTACTAGTGTCTTCGTTGTGTGTGACATGGCGTCAGTCGTGGTGTCACAAGGACGGAGACTTTTACGATTTCTGTTGAATTTACCTGATCATTGTAATGTATATATAATTTTAATACAATATATTTGTGATACGTACGATACTCTTCCCATGAGAATTCTCGAATATGTGAGCCAATCTGTGCAACAATTAGACGAGTGGATCTCTCAATATAAGTGAAAATTCTACAGTGTGTAAAATCTGAATTTTGTTTTGTTTACATTACAAACAAGTAGAGTTTTCCAAGCACAGCGTTCGTTTTAACACCTAATCTATTTTACTTGATTTCATCTAGATAATTTGTATTGGTGACAAAAGACCAATTGTCGTTTGATTCTAAAATGTATGAGGAATTCATGGATGTATGTATTGCATCTGAGTTTGTAATATACATGATCTAATGGGAGCCTCATAACCGGCATAAGTGAAACGTGATTATATCCAATATGGCGGAAAGTACACTTCGGTGTTCATGTTTTTGAAATTTAATTCTTTGAATAAATATCTAATGTATTTCTAAACATACATCAAATAACGCTGTGAATGGTGATTTTGTAATGTATCAAAAATGGCGAAATTTCCGATATACCTCATTTTCAGAGGTCATTTTGTTTTGCCTAAAATGACAGTGGATATATCACAGAACAGGAAATTGCCCACAGAGTTCAAAACTGTGAAGTGGATGTTAAGCTTAAGATTATGATATGCAGAGACAGAGTGGCGCCTCAAGCCCGGGACTCCCTCCTCGGAATTACACAGTACAGCGAGAGTCAGGGCAGTCAAGAATGGCAGGGAGACCCCTCCCCCAGGTGCCCCCACAGGTGCCCCCCCAGTCCTACCAGAGGCTCATTCAGAACCAGGTACGTTGACATCTCCCTCAATACACTCCAGCTCTACTTCAGATATTAACAGGGATTGCCCCGTGAAGATCGAGGTTAGAGTTGGTCTTCAGCATCCCATGCTTGTCATAATGTGCAGCTCACAGGATCAAGTGGTCAGGCTAGCTGACTTGGTTGATGCATGTCACTGTATCCCACTTGCCTAGATTGATGCTCATGATGTTAGTCACTGGATTGCCTGGTCCAGACTTGATTATTTACAGACCGTTGTCATGTAGCTGGAATATTGCTGAGTGTGGCATTTAACAACAAACAAATAGGGAGTCAGTTGGTCATTAAGTTGTTATACATTTGTGACTTGAGCAAGATTAGAACTATTTGTAATGATCAACAGAAGCCGATTAAACTAAACCTCCATTGTCTATACTACTCACGCCATATTAACGAGGGAGCGTCATGTTGATACAATGTATTCAATTTTAGTATACACCTAAATTGTATCTCTTTATTATTCCATGGTTTTGCACTAGATTTTCTTGTAAAATAGGCCAGGCTTTTTTTATTTTTAGGATTACGGATTTTTCAGCCCAAAGTCCAGGGTTAGAGGAGGGGAAAAAAAATAAAATAAAGCCAGATGAATTTTTTAAAATGCAGAACCCCTCTGGCATACTTTATGAACATATTCTGTGCTCAAAAGGCCGCCATTTGTGACGATAAGGCTCCTTGTAACAATTAAAATTCTACCACTTACAACATGGACAATTGTCAAGGGAGGCTATTCATGTTTGGCTTTGAGATCAACAAAGATCAATTATGTATCTCTTTACTAGTTTACAACGGTAAATTCATATGTTTTTTACTAAAAGGTGATGATAACATTTAAAATAATTTAACTGACTACGGAAATGGAAATCTGATATATTTTTTTAATTTTCTCAAAAATTAGAGTTGGCGGGTCCGTATTCCGAAAAATATACAACGCCTGGCCTTATATATGTACTTATTTTAGTTCTCTTGCAGCATGAATACAAAGAAAGTTCTATTTTGAGTCATAAGGGCTCATGACGCAAGCTTTGTAAATTGATTGTTACCTCCTGAATACATTACACAGTACTGTCTCACGGCATGAGATGTAATAATTACTCAGAACCATGATATACCATATTGTTACCCTACTTTGAGAATACAATATTGTGAAGTTACCCCCAAATACTTGATACAATAGAGTACTTGATACAGTACTGTACATTGAGGTTATTGGCCAAATGTACATTCGTATCATAAATATATATCAGGATATACACTGTATTATATGAGCCTGTGTTGATACTTGATACAATGTTATTACTTGATGTAATATTGTACTGTTGACCCTCTAGTACATGATACAATGTTGTTTCATTACTTCCCAGTACGATGATACAATGTTGTATGGTTACCCCCTTGTACTTGATACAACATTGTATTGTTATCCCGTAGTACATGACAGAAAAAAATGCGGGGAGGAATAGGTCTTCAGCAACCTATGCTTGCCATAAAAGACGACTATGCTTGTTCTAAGAGGCGACTGAAGGGATTGGGTGGTCAGGCTAGCTGACATGGTCAGTGTATCCCAATTGCGTGGATAGATGCTCATGATGTCAATCACTGGATTGTCTGGTCCAGACTCGATTATTTACAGACTTCTGTGATATAGCTGGAATATTGCTGAGTGCAGCATTAAACAACAAACAAACAAACAAACCTGACAGAAAAGGGTATGCAATGCTCTCCTTACTTTTAGCAGGAACATTTGGGAGAGTGAGAGGTGAGGAGATATTCCAGACTCATTTAGTGCCACTATAAACTTTGCTAACATCATCCTTCAGGCTGAACAATGCTAATTCACAAAGGGACTCTAACAGCTTCATCTCACAACAAACATTCACAACACTCAGTATTTCAAATGACTGTTCCCTGTGACGACTGCAGGTTAGAATAGGACCCCAGCAACCTGTGCTTCTTGTAAGAGGTGCCGAATGGATCAGGCGGTCCGGCACTACATCTTGGTTGTGAACCCGGTTAGAATAGGTCCCCGGCAACATGTGCTTGTCTCCCTGTGGGAACTGGGTTAGAATAGGTCCCAGGGATCTTGTGCTTGTCTCCCTGTGGAAACTGGGTTAAAATAGGTGCTTAGCAACTTGTGCTTGTCTCCCTGTGGGAACTGGGTTGGAATAGGTCCCTAGCAACTTGTGCTTGTCTCCCTGTGGGAACTGGGTTAGAATAGGTCCCGGGCAACTTGTGCTTGTCTCCCTGTTGGAACTGGGTTGGAATAGGACCCTAGCAACTTGTGCTTGTCTCCCTGTGGGAACTGGGTTGGAAAAGGTCCCTGGCCAGCAACTTTTGCTTGTCTCCCTGTGGGAAACTGTGTTAGAATAGGTCCCCAGCAACTTGTGCTTGTCTGCCTGTGGAAACTGGGTTGGAATAGGTCCCTAGCAACTTGTGCTTGTCTCCCTGTGGGAACTGGGTTGGAATAGGCCCCTAGCAACTTGTGCTTGTCTCCCTGTGGAAACTGGGTTAGAATAGGTCCCCAGCAGCCTGTGCTTGTCTCCCTGTGGAAACTGGGTTAGAATAGGTCCCCAGGATCTTGTGCTTGTCTCCCTGAGGGAAAATGGGTTAGAATAGGTCCCCAGCAGCATGTGCTTGTCTCCCTGTGGGAACTGGGTTAGAATAGGTCCCCAGAAACTTTTGCTTCTCTCCCTGTGGGAAACTGGGTTAGAATAGGTCCCCAGAAACTTGTGCTTGTCTCCCTGTGGGAAACTGGGTTAGAATAGGTCCTCAGCAGCATGTGCTTGTCTCCCTGTGGAAACTGGGTTAGAATAGGTCCCCAGCAGCATGTGATTGTCTGCCTGTGGAAATTGGGTTAGAATAGGTCCCCAGCAGCCTGTGCTTGTCTCCCTGTGGGAAACTGGGTTAGAATAGGTCCCTAGCAGCCTGTGCTTGTCTCCCTGTGGTAACTGGGTTAGAATAGGTCCCTTGCAACTTGTGCTTGTCTCCCTGTGGGAAACTGGGTTAGAATAGGTCCCTAGCAACTTGTGCTTGTCTCCCTGTGGGAACTGGGTTAGAATAGGTCCCTTGCAACATGTGCTTGTCTCCCTGTGGGAAACTGGGTTGGAATAGGTCCCCGGCAACTTGTGCTTGTCTCCCTGTGGGAAACTGGGTTGGAATAGGTCCCTAACAACTTGTGCTTGTCTCCCTGTGGGACACTGGGTTAGAATAGGTTCCCGGCCAGCAACTTGTGCTTGTCTCCCTGTGGGAAACTGAGGTTAGAATAGGTCCCAAGCAACTTTTGCTTGTCTCCCTGTGGGAACTGGGTTAGAATAGGTCCCCAGAAACTTGTGCTTGTCTGCCTGTGGGACACTGGGTTAGAATAGGTCCCCAGCAACATGTGCTTGTCTCCCTATAGGAAACTGGGTTGGAATAGATCCCCAGCAACTTGTGCTTGTCTCCCTGTGGTAAACTTGGTTAGAATAGGTCCCCAGCAGCCTGTGCTTGTGTCACTGTGGGAACTGGGATAGAATAGGTCCCCAGCAGCCTGTGCTTGTCTCCCTGTGGGAAAATGGGTTAGAATAGGTCCCCAGCAGCCTGTGCTTGTCTCCCTGTGGGAAACTGGGATAGAATAGGTCCCCAGCAACCTGCGCTTTTCTCCCTGTGGGAAACTGTGTTAGAATAGGTCCCCAGCAGCCTGTGCTTGTGTCACTGTGGGAAAATGGGTTAGAATAGGTCCCCAGCAGCATGTGCTTGTCTCCCTGTGGGAACTGGGATAGAATAGGTCCCCAGCAGCCTGTGCTTGTCTCCCTGTGGGAAAATGGGTTAGAATAGGTCCCCAGCAGCCTGTGCTTGTCTCCCTGTGGGAAACTGGGTTAGAATAGGTCCCCAGCAACCTGCGCTAATCTCCCTGTGGGAAACTGGGATAGAATAGGTCCCCTGCAACTTGTGCTTGTCTCCCTGTGGGAAACTGGATTGGAATAGGTCCCCCGCAACTTGTGCTTGTCTCCCTGTGGGAAACTGGATTAGAATAGGTCCCCAGTAACTTGTGCTTGTCTCCCTGTGGGAAACTGGGTTAGAATAGGTCCCCAGCAGCATGTGCTTGTCTCCCTGTGGGAAACTGGGTTAGAATAGGTCCCCCGCAACTTGTGCTTGTGTCCCTGTGGCAAACTGAATTAGAATAGGTCCCCTAGGTTTTAGTGTTAGTAGTGTTAGTGTAAGTAGGCTTTTACTTTTATAATGAACTAATTTATGAAGAAATATCATAGATATAATCATTCATGTTATGAGCCCTTAATTACCTAACTCATTAGTAGCAATGTTGTAAAATACCGCTGACATGTGACAATATAAAATATGGCACCCACACTTGCTGACATGTGACAATATAAAATAAGGCATCCACAGCTGCTGACATGTGACAATGTGAAATAAGGCATCCACACCTGCTGACATGTGACAATGTAAAATAAGGCATCCACACCTTCTGACATGTGACAATGTTGTAAATTAAAGTACACACACCTGCTGACATGTGACAATGTAAAATAAGGCATCCACACCTGCTGACATGTGACAATGTAAAATAAGGCATCTACACCTGCACATGCTCACATATCTAACCTGTACTTATAATCACCATGATACACGTTATTAGAACACTTTAGTCTTTTATAAGCATTACTCTCTGAAACTAACAACATACATAGCCAATTTTGTTCTCAGTTATTTAAATTGCAATAGTTTAGGACAACGCATAATGTATGCATATGTTTCAGAGGAGATGAAAATGTAGATGTGTGAGTTAATTGTAGCTTGTCATCAGACTGCCATTCCACATGTTTACATGGATAAAACTGTTGTTGTGTTGTTGTTATACCATGTGCTGGTTAAGGTAGGTTACTAGTGGTAGCCTTGCATCTCCTGCCAAACATGCCATTATTGTGTCTGTTTCCATGGTTACAGGTGGTCTGACTAAATACTGTTTCCATGGTTACGTGTGATCTGACTAAATAGTTCCCATGGTTACAGGTAGTCTGACAAAGCGCTGTTTCCATGGTTACAGGTGGTCTGAGGAAACGCTGTTTCCATGGTTACAGGTGGGCTGAGGAAACACTGTTCCCATGGTTACAGGTGGTCTGACAAAACACTGTTTCTGTATGCAGGAAGAGCAGCACAAGTACAACCCTCTACAGCAGACCTCGGGGTCACGGGTACGACTTTCGACCACCAGGAACAGACTTCACTAGCAGCAGGACATCCTCTCTCTTTCCATCCTGCAGATATACTGCTAACACCCCATATGCCTAGGATTTATACAGATATACTGATATCACCCCCATATGCCTCGGATTTATACAGATATACTGATATCACCTCATATCCATCGGACTCTACATCATTATGCTTGATAACATCTGATACAAAGTTGTACTGATATAAAGGTTCTACTTATATTTCATATTCATCATCAATCAAATATTCTGATGCAGCATTAAACAACAACTCGAGTGACTCACTCACTCTGTATGTATAGTTAACCACTACCCCACTGCTTTGTTTGGTCCAGATTGGATTGATTACAAAGCCTTCTTGACAAAGCTGGAATTGTGGCCTCACATTCAGTTACTAGAATCCATCAACTTAAATTTTTTTCAAAACTGATCTGGTGTAGTATTGTACAGTACGCTGCAGAGCTAAGCTCCCTCCAACAGAGCTGGAACTCTGATACAGCATGGAATCTCTTTCATTCATGCACAATAGCAGTTGGTTTTGTCAAGCTGCCATTTAATTGCATTGCCGCATGTACAATAACTGTATTCAATAGATTGATCAAGGATTTTTAAAAAGGGGAAGAACAAAACATATGGACGGAATTAAGTTGAATTATAACTCTGGATCTGTCATTGTCTGTATTATAGATGTACTATGTGAATCCCTGTACTTACTTGATTTCACAATCCCCCTTTACCACATTTGTGCTTTATATCTGTTTCGTTAAAATATTTAAATGTTTAAATGTTTGTTTCCTTGTTACATGTTTTCAACCCAGAGATGGCTTCCATAAAATATATATCCTAGCAGACAATAATACAATAAAGGATAAATAATAAATGATTTTGATTTTAATTTTTGCTGCCATGTCAGGGTTTAGAGAAGACCTCTTGCTGGTCACAGAGGCACCATAATGGATTGGTGGTCAGGCTCGTGATTTAGATGATTGCGTGTCATAGTACCTGATGGCTGAATGGTTGCTCATGACATCAACCACTGGTTTGTCTGGTCCAGAATCTATTATTTACAGGCTGCCATCATATTTTGATTTTAATTATTGCTAGTCTTTTTTCTAATTCTAGATCAGGCTGCCATTTCAGGGTTAAGAGAAGACCAGAAACCTATGCTGGTCACAGAGGCAACATAATGGATTGGCGGTCAGGCTCGTTATTTAGATGATTGCGTGTCGTGGTACCTGATGGCTGAATTGTTGCTCATGACATCAACCACTGGTTTGTCTGGTCCAGAATCAATTATTTACAGGCTGCCATCATATTACTGGAATGTAAGGGTATTAAACAGCAAACAAACAATCAATTACAACTTTTACTGACAGACGATTTCATGACAATAGATGCTTCTTTTTATCAAACATACATAGAGATTTAATAAGCGTGCTATCAGTTGTTTTTTGTTTGAAAATAGAGAATGGAGAATATCGAATTTGAAATCCATGTCAAGTTAGTGCCCAATTATTGATGTGTTTGTTTGTTTGTTTGATTGTTGTTTGTTACCCCAACTCCCTTGAGAACATTAACACATCCATATAACCATATCAGAGTCTGGGCCAGACAAGCCAGTGATTGACATCATTAGCATTGATCCACATAGCTGTGATAAGATGACATGCAATCAACCAAGTCAGGGAGCCTTGCCACCGAATCCATTTAGTTGGCTCTTAGGAAGGGTACCGTATTCGACGTAATAAGCACCCAGGGCGCTTTCAAAATAAGAAATAAGGGGCTCGTTTTGATCGTTTCTTCTGACAGCCTGAAATTATACAAAAGAAAATTCTGTTTGTATTATACACGACAGATATAATTTACAGAATTTAATTGCCCGTAATTAAGGATGCATATAACACAAGTGCGTATTATACACGAATAAATGTACACGAATTGTGTACATTGATCAGTCGGAAGGGTGCTATTTTCGATTGTTCACTAGCCAATATATTGGCAAATATCGCCATGGGCGCTTATTATAGCGGGGCGCTTATTACTTCGAATACGGTATGTCATGGATATGACAATATCGCATGGTAATGGGCAGAGACAAGTTCAGCATTTTGTGTCCCTTTTCCATGTACATACTTCTATACATTATACATACATATACACACATACCATATAGAGAGAGAACGTGTATGTGCCAGACTGTTTGAATCTGTTCCCGTTTTCCTGGTAAAAATCTGTTTTTTACCTGTAAAATTAGGCATGGACCGGTAATTCATGTGGTTGCCAGTCCCTGTGGACCGGGAAATAAAGTATCGTATAATCTTTGTTGTTGACAAAAACATTGGCAATATTCATATAAGTATATTTTTTAACGAAGCCATCATGTTTGTTACCATCAGGGTTTCTACTTGTCTATTCATAGTGCAATGAAATAACATTTTGCTTTCCTTCAAGGTTAAATATATATATTTGTAGCGACTTAGTCTCAAAATATTTAGAATTAAAAGAGAAAATTGTGACTGAACTTTGTGTGAATGACTAGAGATCTAACTAAGTTACTTTGGAGATGACGTCATTGCAATGCAGTGTTTAATTTGTTGAAAGTTGGGACTGACAAATATTGGAATGCACTGGTAATTTTTGGAGTTGCCAGTCTACTAGGACTGGTAGTTTCAAAAGCCAGCAGTTACACTGGATATATGAAGATGTTTTATTATTATTTAATTGGTTACCACAAGCACACGATTTTGAGAATTTCCTAATGCGAAGCCTGTCAACTAATTTAGTCATGAAAAAATGCAAAGTGTCGGAATGGAAGTTACACTTTGATTTCCATTGCAATAAAACACTTTCTTTGATTTCACTTTTTCTTTATTTCATCTGACCAACAATACCTTAAGAAACCAACTATTTCTAAAACATGTTTTTAAGCTTGTACCGCTTACCATGTTTAGGTGAAAAAGTTTACAAACCAAGGAATTAAAAAAAGCGCAAGTGAATGTATGTGTATGTGCTAAGATTTGATGTGATTATAAATCATTTTCTAATGAATTGATTACAATATTTCATATGCCATGTAAAAACTAACACTGTGCTCAAACATTCCATCATTCATGTATTGGCAGATTAAACATGAAAAATAAATATTAACTTCATCAATTTCTTTTTTGTCTTGTTTGTAGAACAGATAAAACAGTTTCAATGATGTGCAGATGTGATATTGCTGTAGAAAAGTGAGCTCACTGGACAATGATGCAGAGTAGGCTGTGACAGCTGTCTGGAGTATTCAAGCATTTGGGCCCCGTTCCTCAAAGCGATCTTAGCCCTAAGGTGATCGTAAGTCCCATACTTTAACATAGGCTTACGATCATTGTAGCGCTAAGATCGCTTTGAGCAACAGGGCCCAGGACCTAGCCTCAGTGGGGTATCAGTTGGGCAGGAAATGTTAGAATACATTACTTTCCTTGATTAACTTACGTATCATGCAAAACTGGCTCCCACAGGAGATATGGTTTGAAATTGCATCACAATGCTTTGCAGACTAACGTGAGCTCATTGGTTACCATGACGTCACAATCAAATGACATCACTAATGGCTCTGCTACTGAAGCTGTTAGCAGCACTTTTCACACTTAGACACTGCATATTACTGTCTACAAAGGGAAAAAGTTGGAAGAATGATGTTGGATGATAAATTGAATCTCCCCCTTTTGATATCAAATATATCCACACGAGTCAATAAAAGTTTAAAACTCCAAGGCTTGTTTATCAAAAGACATGTGGGTGATATTCTTTATTTATATACACACATGGATGTAAAAATATCTTTATTTTCTATCATTAACATATAATTGCAGTTATAGAGCTAGTGTTGTGAAACAAGATGTCAACAATGATAAAGTGGGGCGCTACAACTGAGCATTGACTGATGCAGCAGGACGCCATTACGTCAGCAGTGCCATAATGATGTAAAAATGATGTCTGAATTACATCAGCAATCGTGTCTGTGTCAACAATGGTGTCTGCATTGCTTCAACAAGGGTGTCTGTTTAATGTCAACAATGGCATCTGCATTACGTCAACAAGAGTCTACGTCAACAAGGATGTCATCATTGGCTAAAAAAAATACTAGTCTTGGTTCTCAAGCATCGACCGCATCATCAGTCTGCCACACATTTTGTTTTTATTTCCATTTTTTCATTTAAGGTACAAAAATCCTTATACTTAATACAATGCGATCTAATATAGCAAACAGTAATCCCTTTACATGTGCCTTGCTTTACTGCACATCTCGTTTATGTAGGGAGGCCCTTTCCCATTCTTCAAAAAAAGAAACTCACAGGTAGATTTTTAGTAAATTTATTGTACCTAATAAACTCGATATATTTGATTTAATATCATAGATAGGAATATGAAATTTTGGAGCCCGATAGTCACATGTTGTCGTTGTACAAAGGCATTGAAAAATGTTTATTGTCATGTCACATAAGGCCACAAGGTTTCGCTGAACTCAGTATTTCGTGTGACCGTCCTAGGCAGCAATCACGGCTCTGCATCTCCTCGGTACTGACTGGATAAGTGTACGAATACTGTCCTGCGGAATTCTGCGCCTCTCTGCTTGTAACGCGTTGGCCAGTTGTGGAAGTGTCTGCAGCGTGTTCGGACTTTGGTGTTCAAGTTCATCCCAGAGGAATTTGATTGGGTTGAGATCTGGAGATCTCGATGGCCAGGGCAAATTGTTGATGTTGGCATTATGTAGGTGGTCTACCGTGACACGAGCTGTGTGCGATGGAGCGTTGTACTGTTGAAACAGCTCCCTCTGGTGGTGAATGATTAGAAGAAGGTGAGGTTGAAGACACACCATGACACAACCACCACCGAAATTGTCGAATTCACCTACACAATGTGGGGCAAAACGCTCATTTCGACAACGATTAACACGTTGTCTTCCATCTCGCCGGTGAAGAAGAAATCGTGATTCATCGCTAAACGACACTCGTCTCCAGTTCGACGGATGTATTACAAAACGGGGACGGATTCCAGCCTCGCGAAGATGGTTCCTGACAGTCTGGTCCGATATCCTCCTCAAACCAGGGATGCGTCCTGCAGTCTCCGTAGCTGTGGCATTGCGATGACGTAGATGGAACAGTCGAATGCAGCGATCCTGTGCAGGGGTGGTAACTCTTGGTCGGCCGGTTCTCAATAATTGAACTGTGTGTATCGGCAGAGACCATATAATAGAGGGACGGCCCTCCCCAACAGTTTATCATAAACCATCAGCGCTACGGTCTGGCATGTAACTGATACACCCCGACACCCTGCTGTTAACCTCCCTGTACCGCTGCAGATGCGCAATAGATGCGCAGACATTCACGACTGACCATTCTGGTAACCACGTAAACAATATTATATAATATCCGGGGTAAGAGTGAATTCCCTTATCCGCGATTTCTCCGACTACGACCAGCGACAATCCAATAAAAGGACGTCTCTTAGCGGATTACAAAGGAGTTTGTACTCCAAGCTAGCAACACCTCTCCAGCCTACGAAGCAACCCAAGCCATCCAGCCACCAAGCCAACCTCACCCAGCAAAGCCTCCCAAGCCAGCACAGTTCCACTGATAGCCAGCCCAAGAGCAACACATCGGTAATTATCACAACACACCCATACAATCTAGGTTAAAACCACTCACACACAAGCCCACTTAAAACACCAAACCCTCAAACCCTCTAGTTACTACCAAAACACACCCTTTCAAACTTAGGCCAAAGGTAACTCACCCCAAGCCCACTTAAAACACCAACTCTCCAAAATCTCCTAGCTAAACAAACTAACTCACCAGCCAAAACCCAAATAGCGTAGAAGCCAGCCAAACACTACTCACCCAGTCACCCACTCTACACACAAAGCCCCCTCTTAAGCCCAGCTCACTCTCCTCCCCCAAACCAAAACCTACAAACCTACAACAGCTACACTACCACAGACATGACCGACACACGCATTATCACCCAGGCAGACATCCACTGCACAGACACACCCACACCATCGGAGGCCCACAACACCTCCGATCGGACACCTGAAACCCTCATCCCGCACGAATTCGGAAAGCAAACCAGTCGCTTCTCCCACCAAAACTCCGGATTCGCCTGCAACCACAACAAACCCAAAGAAACGGAAGATAAATGCTTCAAACACAACACCTGCATCACCTTCCACCCCCGCATCTATAGTCACCTTCGCCCTCTACTTCTGCGCGGCTGGCCCCATAAACATCCTAAGTAAGGTACTCTCCGCCAATAAAGTAGGATCATTCTTTAAAAAACAACAAATACTCTTCGATAAAATCAGGGAAGCCCACAAAGGATTTCAGATCATCTTTCCGGACCAACAATCACTTAACGCAGCCAAAAAAATAACGGAAATATTTCAATACACAGTAACCCACCAAACCCCAAACTGGCAACTATACACTAGAGGAGTAATTAGAGTAAACCCTAGAGAGTCAGAGGAGGACCTAGAATTCTACAGTAACGAAGCAAATCTAAACACAGGCTCCTTCCCCCAACCTAAAATAACCAGCACTAAAAGAATTACATCAAATAGGAACGGTAGAATAACCAACACGCCGATAGTCATCATAAACTTCCAAAAATCAGAAACGTATCCAGAAGCCCCTAAACACATCTCCTTCGGAGCGTCATCTAAATTAGAAGTTAAACCCTATATCAAACAAGTCAAACAGTGCACAAACTGCCTCCAATACAATCACACCGCTAACGGATGTAAATATCAAAAAACTAAATGTAGAAACTGCGCTCAACCTCAATGTCTAGGGCCATGCGCCCCCTGGTGCATTCACTGCAAAACAAACACCCACTCCTCACTATCCAACAAATGCCCCCACAAACACACACTCACCCAACAGGCCAACCGACACATAAACATCGACTCGGCCAAACTACAAACACGAAAACTGACACAGCATCCAAGAACACCCCTACTACCCACACCACAACCAAACAACCAACCACACCTACAGAGCCCGTACGACGGCGTCCTCATGCCAACACCACAAGCATCAGCCACAAACACCCAAACCCAACACTACCCGCCAACATTCGCCACACCCAAACCAGTCGCCGCATCCACACCCGCACCTAAACCAAAACTCACTAAACCTACCATATCTCACCCCAACACCATACAATCTACAGCCACCAGGGCAACAACAACCACACACGAGCAAGCAACACACGAAAAACTAAACATTACTAAACCCATTGAAATACCCAGTACACCTACTCCAACACAACCAAACACCCACACAACTCCCATGGATAGTGAGGAAACCAATCTAATTAACCTAGATGACTCCCAAACCACAACTGATCAAAACATAAATGATAAAACATTTTCAGCCCCCAAAACCCTGAAAAATCGCAAACGCAAACCCCAAACTCAACCTGAACCCGAAACTTTAACCACCAAACTAAATAGCTTCACACTCCTACTAGTATACATGCTTAAAGAAATCAAACCAGACCTTAAAGCCACTAACCTACACCAGGTAGCACATAGACTAAATCTAACTACCCAAACCTACCAAGAATTCTACGATAGTTACAACCTAGCAATCGCAGGACTATAAACCAAAAACCAAACCAAAATCGTAATCTCCAAACACTAAAAGCCCACATAATGACAGGCCTAAATATCTTTCAGTGGAATGCGGCCGGGCTTAACTCCCACAGCCACGAATTAAAAGCTAGATTTAAACTAAAACAAGGACCACACATAGCGTGCATCCAGGAAACTAAATTCTCCAATAAATCCAAATTTCACCTACCAAACTACAACATAGTCAGACATGATCGACCCAAAACCAAAATAATAAGAGCATCAGGTGGCCTACTAATACTAATTAGAGAAGACATAAGCTACGAGGAAATCAAAATAAACACCCCAAACCTAGAAGCCAATGGTATCCAAATCACCCTTAAAAACCAAAAAATAAACATCATAAACATCTACCACTGGCAACAACAGAAAATCCAACCGGAGGATCTAAACATACTCACAAAGATAGGCAACAAATCTACCATCTTTCTAGGAGACTTCAACGCCCACCACCCTTCCTGGGGCACGGGAGATAAACTAGATAATCACGGCAAACTAATATCAGAATGGATAGAAACAAATAATTTAGTACTACTAAATAACAACCAACCTACCAGATACGACAAAAACAATAAAAACATGTCGGCTATCGACCTAACCATATGTACAGCAGACTTAGCTCAAAGTACCCAATGGGAAGTTCACGACGCCCCCCTAGGAAGTGATCACTTCCCCATAAACATAACCATAGGAAACACTAACGTCCCAAATCAATCCGAAAGTTCAGAACCTAAATTTAACTACAACCAGGCTAACTGGGATAAATTCCAAGACATATGCAACCAAGCTAACCTAGTAGAACTAGAAAATAGTGACCCAGAAATATATTGCCAAAACCTAACGGACTTCATAATAAACGCAGCCAAAAGCGCAATCCCCTTTAAAAAACCCAATAAATCGGGTAGGCCCTCTGTACCCTGGTGGAACGAGGAAATAGAACTAACTAGACAAAAACGTAAAACAGCCTTCAACAAAGCCAAACGCGACCATAACCACATACCAGTAGCTCACCAACTAAACCACCAGGTACAAAACCTAGTTAAAATAGCAAAAACTAGAGACTGGAAAAAATTCTGTGAGGGATTAAACAACCGTACAGACGCCAGAACGGTCTGGCGTAAAATCCACGCCGTTAGAGGCCTAAAACGTCACCAAAAGACACCTAACATAAATAACTCAACAACCCCTAGCGAAAAAGCAGACAACCTAGCAAACCACTTTTCGGCCACAAGCAGTAATAACAATTTCAGTGACAAATTCCAACTAAAACTTAAAACAGAAACCAAACCTAGCCAAGACCCAAATAATGACGCCCTAGAAATAAATCAGCCGTACACAATAGAAGAACTCAATTATGTACTCCAAAATAGGAAAAAGGGAACAGCCCCAGGACTAGACCTAACCTCCTACCAAATATTAAAAAAACTCCCCCCTAAATTACTCCAGACACTACTCAAACTATATAACCTAATCTACATAAAAGGCCATGTACCAACCCCCTGGAAAGAGGCGCTAATCATACCTATTCCCAAACCCGGTAAACCAACCAACCAAGCTAACTCTTATAGACCAATCTCTCTTACTTCCAACCTTTGCAAAGTAATGGAATCCATGGCCAAAAATAGACTTCAACACTATCTATCTCAAAATAACATAATAAACTCAGATCAAAGCGGTTTCACTCCTGGCCGCTCCACCCTAGATAACCTCGCTCGTCTCGAACAGGATATTAAAACCGGTCAACTAAACAAACAATACACAACAGGCATCTTTCTGGACTTCTCTAAAGCCTTTGATATGGTATGGCATAACGGATTAATCCAAAAACTTAAAAAAATAGGACTTAAAGGTCAAATCGTAAACTACATCCAAAGCTTCCTCCAAAACCGCAAAATTACAGTGGGTATAGACCAGGCCTTGTCAGAGCAGTGTCCCCTGGAAAACGGCACCCCTCAAGGCAGCATTCTTAGCCCCACACTTTTTAACATAATGATAAACGACCTATTTGATGGCTTATCCCCCAAAATAAACACCTCAAAATTTGCGGATGACGGAGCCCTATGGATCCGCTCCAAAAGTATCTTAACATCTCAGGACTTACTACAAAAATCCCTAAACAAAATACAAAACTGGGCAGACAAATGGGGCTTCTCCCTAAACTCCGAAAAAACGACAGGAATAGTATTCAAACACAAAAATATGAGACGGGCCTCCCCTCTCCTCAAACTAAACAATAAACCAATCATATTTCAAAAGCAAACTAAATTCCTAGGTCTAATCTTCGACGAGCATCTCTCCTGGGATGCTCACGTCCAAAACCTAACCACCAGATGTAGCAAAGATCTAAACACACTAAGATGCCTAACCGGCTCCAACTGGGGAGCCTCTAAAGATACCCTCCTCAGCCTCTACACATCCCTAATCAGATCTAAACTAGACTACGGCTGTGCCATATACGATACCCTAAACGAAACCCTAACCAAAAAACTAGATTCAATACAATATCAAGCCCTCAAACTAGTAACACGTACTCAACATGGCACCTCCCTCACATCACTTCAGGCCCTTACAGGAGAAATGCCACTAAATTTACGTAGACAACACTTAACACTAAACTTCTGGGCAGCATCTCAATCAAACCCCCTTCTCCAAAACATGCTAAACCAAAACATACGTCCCCAAAACCAGGCACTAACTAGAAAACACCCTCTACTCACCCCAATATCCCAACGAATAATAAACTACCATAACGAACACCAAATAGGAAACCAACAACAAAACTGCAAACAATCAAACGTATTCACCCCAAAACTTAAAATCCCCAAAATAGACACATCCCTAGCCAACACAATAAACAAACAAACCGACCCAAACCTAGCTAAAAGCACATCACTAGCTTACATCCATCATAAATGGCCAAATTGGTGTCACATATACACAGACGGATCCGCTGATCCGATCACAAATCACACAGGTTTCGGAGTCCATATAGCCCAACCAGTCAAAAATACTCAATCCTTCCGACTCCCAAACAACCAATCTATATTCACCGCAGAGCTCATGGGTATCGCCACGGCGCTCCACAGCCATCACACCAAAAACCAAAAAAAAATCTTAATACTCTCAGACTCACTAAGCGGACTTCAGGCCCTCCAAAACAAAAACACCAAAAACCGCCCCAAATTAATAAACCAAATTCTCAAAAGCGTAAACAAACTAACAGAGGCAGGCAAAAACATACAACTTATCTGGATACCAGCTCACGTAGGAATTTACGGGAATGAAAACGCAGACAGAGCCGCAAAACAATCCCTAAAAATACCAGACATAAGCCTTAAGCTACCAATATCTAAAGCAGAAATCAAAAGTATAAACAAACGTAAAATCACCCAAAAATGGCATAACCTCTATCAAAACACAAAAACCCAAATCCTAAAAACCCTCAAAAAACCCCTCACCAAACCAAAAATCCTCCATCCCTCCAAAAAAATCGATAGAATAATCACCAAACTCCAAACAGGACACACCAAACTAAATAACCACCTTCTAAAACTAAAAAAACACGCAAACGGGAAGTGCCCACACTGCACTCACCCAGAAACAATAGACCACGTACTACTACATTGCACCCACTACCGCACACAACGTACAACATTACAAACCAACCTAAATCCAAATAACGCTCTTACCTTAGAAGCAATCCTTAACCCCCAAAATAAAATAGAAAACTTCAAAGCCCTAGGCATTTACCTAACCAAAACAGAACTAATTAACCGTATTTAAAACTTCACTAAACCACCAACACTAAACATCCAAAAAACATCAACTCACCCCCACACACTCCCTTAGTCCCAACCACTCCCCCAAGGCATGTATTCCAAATCTCAAAATTTCAAAACTTTATATAAGCAACCACTAAACCCCCCTCCTTGGTTGCACTCCTCTCGCTACCACTTTTATACCACTAAATGGCCCGGCCGGGCCCGTGTGCGAAATACGCTCCAGTCGGAAAGCGCACGTAAAATCTCCTAATATAAGTAAGTAAGTAAGTAAGGATTACAAAGATTTTTTTAATGATATCTCTCATAAGCACATGTCAGTTGGCTGCAAATTATTTGCTGAACATGTGTGTCTTCCGTGTCTTCTTTATTTCAATTTACATTCGCCACAGCCATGGACGACTTCATTCACTTGGACGATTTCGTCTTGGACCTAGATATGCCACTTGAAGAATTCCCTCTCTTCGACCAGGGGTTGGTTTCGGATGACTCTTGGTCTAAATAGAATGACAGTGATGTTACCGCTACCAAGCCGTTGGTAAATACCTCCCAAAAAGATTCACTCAAAGAAAAAGATAGGAAATGAAAATATGACGTATGTCCACAAGCGTAAGTTTTCGAGGGCGTATGAAGAAAAAGCCGTTCCGATATCAAAAGTATTTTATAACGTATTCTATTTGTTTTAAAAATCAGTTAAAATATCTAATTTTTATGCTGCAATTGTTAACTATTATAAATAAACAAATATACCAAATCTACTACGAACGCCACAGAAAACTACGATCCGGTAAACTGCACAGGAACTCAGGAAGTGTAAATAAAACTCATCCAGAAGCAGGGAAAACACTTGTAACATATCACCATATTCCCGATGTTCACAAAATATATCTCCATATTAACTTCATATCTTATAATAAGTCCAGACTAGATTTACTTGCAAAAATGCATGATCACCGACTGGTGTAAATGCTTTACTATTAGCCAGAAAAAAAATGACGCCATATTAATGTTTTTATTTCATGTAAATTCGCTACTATTTTATAATGCTAATAGTTCCAATGAATTAGAAATACACATTAAACTACGAGCGTTGTTAAATGAGTTTTCGATGTGTCCGACAATGGGCTTCGAAAGAATCAAAAGTTATTGGTTAATGCTAGTTTGGGGCTAGCAGTGATAATGGGGTTTGCTGGAGCGAGGTAAGTTTTTTTTCAAAGGGAGGCTACTGTTAAATTCCAAATATTCCGATATTACCCGATTAGATTGATATTTCAGCATACAAATAATTAGGTATTTCAGGTATAACAATATAGCTTCAACGAGCATGGTACCAGATATGTACTAGTATATCGTAAACTGTAGTAACGTTTGTTGTTTTCAAAATTCTTTCATCATAGTTTTCTATATCTGATCAATGATAAACAAACTTTAAACTCTAACCTGGAACAAAGCATGCAACTACACATGTATTACTATTAAAACAAAACAAAACATCACAAACTCTGACATATGTAAATGTATTTTTCACAGAAAAGGACAATAGACCATCTATATATTTTACTGAATGACACCTTCGACCTTGTTGTCTGGAACTTCTCTCCCGACGAGTGCCGATATAATCCTTCTTCTTTCTTGGCATTTACAAAGCAAATGATAATTTTATTATACAAATATTTCATGTAACGGATTTTTATTTTTGTATGATGTTTTCATTGTTGTGTAAATACACGAAGTAAGTAGTACCTTCATCATATTTACATTATTATGATTGGGTTTAGGCCAATATAATTTTGCTTATAATCAATATTTACACGGCATAAAAACAATAATCGATAAAATGTAGTCATGATTTATACAGACAAAACCTACAGAAGATAACAAATATGTAGTATTGTAGTATGTAGTATATGCGCGATATGTGATTAGGCCTAACTGAAACAAAGTTAAACTTACGAAGAAATGGCGAAAGCAATGGTAAAAAAAATACGCGTTTTACAAAAACAATTCTAATATCATACAATATAAGTCACTTTGTAGAATGTTTCACAGGATATATGCGGATGATAATCACAGACAAAATGCATGTTATGTCGTCTGCTATATGGTAATTTAACTTAAAATATGTGACGTAAAATATGGCCTTGCGCCAAAAATCATACCAAAAAAACTACCGATCGTACCTAAATAACGTTGGTACCAAGCCATAGGGGAAATCGTGATGAATGTAAAACTATTAAATTCAGGACCGATAATAGGAACACATTCGTCTGAAAGCATGCGAAAATTAAGAGTTGTGGTGTAATTATTTCGGGAAAATTCAGATTTAGTCCCATTTCTGGAGTCAAAATCTGAAATTTCGGATCCGCCCTAAATTTGTTAATGGCACTAAGCCAATTTTTAACATATCTCCTTTTTATACACCTAGGTAACCAAGGACTTTCATTGCGAATTAGAGGCCGTTATTGAAAATCCAAATCTGCACTTTTGCCGATTTTACATGTGCGCCATTTTGTTCTCTCGGACAAAGACAAAGCGTGATCACAGTCATCAAATACAGTGACAACGACATGCTTTAGGGCACCAACAAATCTCAGTTGTAATGTTAACAATGTTAAGAAATATATGAGTGTAATTATGTATTGTGAAATATATCTTTTGCATGGGAAAAAAAGGCAACAACGATGACTGCAGTGAACGCGTTTCTGCTCGCTTCCGGACAGGCTGCGCAGTACAAGCCGTAGCACTGATGGTTTCGCGCATAGGCTAGAGGGCCGTCCCTCTATTATATGGTCTCTGGTATCGGTCAGAAAGGCGGCAAATGGTGCTGTGGTGGACGTTGAAGTGGCGTGCAACAAAAGACTGCGACTCCCTTCTTTGGATACGTCCTATGGCGATGTTCCGATCGGCAGCGCTGAGTCCCGGCATTTTCGAACTTGAAAATGTTGACAATTGAATGACAAATTATTGGCTTGTACTTGCCTTTTTATAGCCCCTAACACGAGTTACGAATGCCATAACTTGCACGTGCATTTTGCTTTACTGTTTTCCTCCATGACATTTTTTAACAAGTGTGAAAACAATGCCATTAAAGGGGCACTGATCTAACCCAATTCCCCGGACTGGTTGTTGCCTTTGTTATTGTTTTTTCCCCCGTGAGTACCCGGATGATACGCAACGCAACTGAGCGTGACCAGAGACTGGGCTACCGTCTGCAAGGACAGCTAAATACACTTGGAGGCCGGAGGCAATATTTGTTTTACGAATTTTTGCATAAACACTGATTGGTTAACTGTGATCTATAAGGATTTCGACAAAGGGGGCATGTAAATTAATTTCTTCAGCCTAAACAAACAGACAAAAAGAAAGGCGGAGCTCAGCGGATTTGGAAATACCCCAGATGGTTATACATGTAGTTTAATACTACAAAAAAATATCTATGCAGTGAAAGCATTTTCGGATTTCGGATTGCGTCGATAATACGACTACTACTCCCTTGTTGTCATCCACGTTTTCTGGTATAACCCTACACTTGTGTATTTGTCGTCATTCACTTGATGCTCAGTTAATGAATTTATTACAGGTACAATTAGTTGTAGCACCACTTAGATTACCTGACAAAGGTTCCCATTTTGCATTTATTGTGTCTGGGGTAATTATTCAATCTAAATCAAGGTTTGAAGTTAGGTGAAATGTGTGTTATGTAATATGCACGTGGCAGACCAGCAAGAGGTGAATGATCAATTGATTTACTTTTTTTTGTAAATCAACGGATCGTTCCAAGTCATCAAAGGATTAACAGAAAATACGTTGATTGATTAATTACTGTTATCTTGCACAGTGGATATGTCAAAAGTGAGTGTTTACATGTCTAGGTTTACTAAAACAAAGGGAATACACTCATTTCATGGCGTGAAGTGCCGATGTAAAAACAACATACTTTGTTCAAAGGGTTAACTGATAATACGTTCATTGATTGATCATTGTTATCTATCACTCAATGGATTTTTTAGGAACCGTGGACGTTATGAAAATAGTTGTCACGTGGGCTTTCTCAGCCGACCCTTAGACTTGACACCTATGTGAACGCCTGACACAATCCAAGTGATCAGTTGAGTAACGAACACGGGTTATAATATCCCGAAACGATATATATCTTTTAAAATATTTGATTGTTACAGAGACACGTGACATCGAATAAGTTTCTTTGTACAGCTGAAGGACGAGTGGGATATTGTTCCTTTGTGTGGATATTCACGGATACATTCCTCGAACTAGGAAGCTCCTAAAATTTATACACATACATTTGGAAGGTTGCAATTATGGTATTTGCATTTTGTTTTCCTTCATTTGAACCGATTCGTTCTTGTTTCTCAACGTCTTGGTTGGGAAATTCTTCAATGCACGATAGACGTTGTTTTCACAGGTCTTTTCCTTTGTAAGCGTGTATATATTACCGTCAATTTGTAAATGTGATTCTCTCAGGCAATTTATAAAATGTGTAAATATTTCAGTCATTTTGACTAAAACATCTGTCCAGATTGATTAAGATGATCAAAAGGGCCTACAAACATCACAACAGATTATTATGTAGGATTAGAAGCCAAACAACATAGAAATGTACTTTTCAACGTATCATTTTCAGTCTCTTGGTGGTGACATTAAACATAATAATGTTTGGAATTCGTTAACATAATAATACAAATGGAAATGTTTTTTAGTCACTTTTAATAAATTTGAAAATGTTACACATTTTGACAGTAAAAAAATATACACACTATAAAAAAGCAATGCTCAGGTGAAATATTTACTTTGTGTTGCAAGTCAAAATAGTGTAAACGAAAATCGCAAAATTACCAAGCAAGTGACTTCGTCACCATTACCGATGCTACCCACAAATATACCTACATTTCCTTATTATCTCGAAAACTGTATTTCATTTTGTTGATCAATGTGACCATACGCCCTTATTACTACCCATGAAAGTGACTGATGCGCTTACGAATTGCGCAGCAGAGGTCGCGAACTAGTCTAGATTTTTGCTATACATCCGGGTACTCACTGGGAAACAATAACAAAGGCAACAACCAGTCCCGGGGAATTGCGTTAGATCAGTGCCCCTTTTAGAAAATTGTCAATGGCTGCGTTTTGACGCACCATTCGTCGAATATCAGACCACCAACATTTTCCAATAACATATATCCAATTTATATACCGGATGTTTTATGTAGTCAGGTTCAATGAACTACATACTACCTGTGCGTTTCTTTTTTTGAAGAGTGTACTGGTTTGAACATGCAAAAAGAAAAAACACTGCGCGCTCACACTATATTTCCAAAAGTCTTTGCCTGAGAACCATTTATTTTAGCCTGTTAATGCCAAGCGCCAGCAGGGTAACAAATAACATATTTTAGTGTCTTTATATGACCCGGTGAGGGGATCAAACCACCGACTTCCCAGTCTCTTGTCTACCACTTTATCCATTACACCACATAGTCAAAGGCAATATGATGTGTGTGGGTGCTAAAAATGCTAAATTAGATGACATGAAATTAGACAAGCGACCAATTACGACATGGGGAAAAACACTAGGTTTCACGAGTTTTAGTCTATACTACAAATTGTACAAATTTGGATATGGTTATAACATGTAGACATGCCAAAACGTTTTAAAGCTGTTTTACCCACTGGTGAATGTAAAAGATAAGTTTATTCAGAAATGGCATGGTTCACTGTCAACTTCTTGAAAATCCAAGTACTTCACTAAATATTAAATTCAACTTTATCACTGAGCGTTGATAAGTTATCTCTCATATGTAAATTTACTCAAGTTAAGGAAAGTTATTTCACTATTTTGTACGTTCTAGCATATATGATCTTTTTTCATTGAAAATAGCAGATATGAATGTACTTTATGGGAGCAAAGACTTTAAAAATGTATATATTATGTAAAATTAGCTTAACTGAAGAAGAATATCACGTTATATGTTTGTCCAATTTACATTGTCTAAGAGCCAATATATACACGACTGTTCTACCTGAACCCGAATGTAAATAAATGTTTTTTTATTAGGCCATAAAAAAATGAAAGAATTGGTTCTCAATCAATGGCTTTTGAAAATAGTGCGGGAGGGTGGTGGGTTTTCTTTTTGGGGGGTTGTTCAGACTGGTATGTTACCAAATAAAAAGTTGTGTGCAATCAACCTGGGAAAGGGCCTCCCAACATAAGTGTATTCTAAGTGGAGTAAAATAAAGTATGCGACTGCCAGTGTGTGCATAATATACTAGTATAGCAAAGAATGAGCTTGGACTTTATTTGACAATGCTAAGACAGGCTATCGGACAATAGAAGTGTTCATTGTGTATCTTGACCTCCGTGGTCTAATGGTAGAGCGTCCGCCCGGAGAGCGGATGGTCCGGGGTTCCATCCCCGGCCGCGTCATACCAAAAGACGTTAAACGATGGTACTTGTTGTTGTCCTGTCTGGCGCTAGGCGTTAAGGGTCTAAAACAAGGACTGGTCGGCTCGGAGTCAGTATACTGTGTCTGAGTGGGGTATTCATGTTAAACTGCGGCATGGTATCTCAGTGTGCTAGCACTATAAATCGGCATCAGTCCGGACTAGTACACAACACACACGCACGCACGCACGCACGCACGCACGCACGCACGCACACACACACACACACACACACACACACACATGCTCTCTCCATCCTAGCATTCATTCACCTGATGAAGGAGTAATTAATTAAATGGATACTCCGAGCGTTGTGTTCCTCATAATATAAAGAAGTTGACATCCATAATTTTTCTCTCTTATCATGAAAATTTCATAATATTTTCAAACTTTTGGTAAATGTTTTCATTGACAGATTATATTTCCAGTTGGTCAAAATGTTACCTTAATATCATAAATCGAGATATATCGCGTTCTGTTTTAGAGACACTCTACCATAACACATTTGAAGTAGTATAAGATTCAGAGTTACTCCCCCTCGTGGGCCAAGCTCCCATGCAGCGCGAGAAACTTTCGTTATCATCCCGGTATCATGGTATAGAGAGCCCCGCAAACTGGCTATCACTGTGAGGAGATTGGTTTCAATCATGCTGTCGAATGTTGTCAAGCGAAGCGTCAGCCAGTTCGGTGTTTTCGTGAGGCAGATGAGCAAAGTGAATAATTCCTTGTCGGCGACACAGGATGGACAGAAAAATAGAATACTATGGATTGACCTGGAGGTGTGTTGAAGTCCAGGTTCTGGGATAAAATAGTTGTCATCAAACCGAAAGTAGGCCCTACACTAAAAAAAAGAAAACTTCCATGAAGCGGTACACACCATTTAATCACTTGAACTCGATGTTAGCGTGCACAGCGTAATATATTCGTATAGAAAATAAATCAAACCCATATGTATAGAGGGGTGATTTTTTACACTTGCTCATCCACAACAGTATGTGCTATGGATTTCGGGATATATACGGGGTTGTGCATTATTGGAAAATAGCTCAAATAAGTTTTAGAATTGTAATTTGGGGAAGAAATGACAGACAGATAGTTGGCTATGACAGAAATGAATAAGGCTGTGTATTGACCTGGATTTTGTAACGCAATATATTGCCATACTTTAACCTGTATTGCGATACGTATTGAAAGATATTGCCAATTTACATTTTCATGAGTTAATCAGTTATAACTTATACCCTGTATTTATGTCAGATACCATCAAGCTACTTCCCAGCGCTTGATATCTTTGTTATATTGTACTGTTGGTATGGAGAGGTCCGCGGGCGGGCTATCGCTGTGAGGAGCTTGATAGTCACGATGCGTACACACTAATTGATAAAAAGATCGTCAGAGGCAAGTTGTACTTAAGGTTAGGGTTAGGTTCCCGATTAGTGGCTATTAGATTACCCCAAACTTCACCTTAGCCCTTGGGTCTCCTTTATGATTACCGTATTCGACGTAATAAGCGCCCCGCTCTAATAAGCGCCCACGGCGGTATTTGCTAATATATTGGCTAGTGAACAATCCCAATCAGCACCCCTTCCGATTGATCAATGTTCACAAGACTTATTAATTCGCGTACAATACGCACTCGTGTGTTATTTGCACCCTTGATTATGGAGATTAAATTCTAGAAAAATATATCTTTCGTACATAAACATTTCAGGCTGTCAGCATAAACCACGAAATGTATCTTTCAACTCATTTTTTTTTCACCAAAATAATATTCTAATAAGAGCCCCCTATTTCTAGTTTTGAGAGCGCCCTGGGCGCTTATTACGTCGATTACGGTTTTTAGGGTTAGGTACCCGTTTAGTGGCTATGATTGATTCTATAGCTGCTCCTAATATTCTTCACACAAAAACGTCGAGAGAAAAAAAGGATGAAATGGTTGAGTGTCGAATATTTTGGCTATTGGAAACTGTCCTGGAACATTCACACAAGCCTCTTTCACCTGCTACATTTATTCAGTACTGATTCAAAAGCAAACTCACCCTTGTGTCGTCACTAGTCATGCTCATGCCTCCCTCGTTCCGCACAATTATCCACATTATCCTTACAGTGTTCCCTACCGCACTTTACTGTCACAAACACCACCTGACAAATTATTAAATCCCATGTCATTCATGCATACCCGTGAGTTCGACATCTGATGCCTGATGCCAAGAGCCGTTTTCAGTTCTTGCCATATTGACTCATTCCTCACCACTCAATATCTTGTAGATTACGGAATGGGACGAGTATGCCAAATGGCATTGGGATCACTCGTGTACGTAGACTAAAGTCACAGGACACCATACCTACCCGTAACATTCGGAAGTGTCCATCACCTATTCAACCCTTTTCATTCAGTTCCGTAACGGAGTAGGCATGACAATGTAAATTTGAACTTAGTAAAATTTATAAATATTGATCTGCGAGTTTGTTATTATGGAATAGTAGTTACATCGTCCTGTAAGTAGCTATAATTAACCAGTACATCCCAGTGTAAATGGACATGGAGGTGTACACTTAGGACATATGCCTTCTACAGGGTAATAAATTTACATCACCACCAGGAGATGGGTTGACTTAATTGTTTGTTTGCATTGCTCTAAATGTATTGTCTCACTTGCTGTAGTTAGTATTTTGCAACCATCCCAGACGTTGGGACAACATTGGTAAGTTATTATTTACGTTGGGCCAATGATATTTTTTGGACTTACGTTGATAGCCAACGTTGGCCGAAAGTGGATGGCCAATGTTGGCCCAATGTTAGATTAACGTCTGTTTTATTCATTCACCTCCCAGGCAGCCTGAAATGTTTGTACCAATCTAGTTAAGACATCAGGTAACAAGCAATACATTCTGCAAGCTGAATTCACTTTAAACTCTATCCATGAAACACAAGTCCATGAAATGCACTAGCTTGGTTCAGGGTAATGTTATTAGTTACATGTACAATTAGGTTATTTAATATTTATTTTCCAAAACATCTTTCAAGGCTATGTGCAAATTGTTCACAAATGTTTCTATGCAATTAAAAGGTGTTTTTTTTTATATTTTCCCAATAGTTAGCAACTTATCCATCCACAATAAGCCTTGCACAAATTGAAACATTTACATTTTCTTGGCCTCACCCCATACATTCACCATTGAGAGCAAGACTGAGACAAGCAGAATAGTCTATGCATCTGATGTCCTGTGATCCATTTCCTTGATCCATTAGTCATGTTTTCTGTCCAAAATGTATGCCTCAGATACATGTACTGTGGATATTGTAGAAACTGCAAATCTCTATATTTATATTTAACTGCACATATTAAATTATTTATAAATGCCTACTGACAAAGACTGAGAAAGAACTACTTTTCTATAAATAAAAGCTTACGCAGTGATGCGACCATCAAATCAGTGATTGAATCTGATTTGATACCTCTGATTGACCAATCAGGATGGAGTAATTTCTAACTCATGGCAGAATGTAGCTTCTTGATGCTGTTGGACCAGGCAAATTTACATATTCTCCAAAGGCGTGTTTAGATTGGCCTTTATCATATCAGAGAAAAAGCAATATCTGTAAATCTGATTGTGTGTTTGCATTGTTTCTGAATTGAAAAAAACATAACTTCTGCATTCCCTGCTAGAGTGGGAGTGCCCAGGAGTGTTAAGGGTTCCACTGACTAGATAATGCACGTGATTAAGAGAATGTTTGTTTTTCAGATGACAGGGTTGAATGTAAAAACAGATCAGATCCTAGAGATTGCCTGTCTTGTCACGGATGCACAGCTCAACATTGTTGCAGAGGTGGGATACAAATACTGAAACATGTGGGATACAAATACTGAAACATGAAGTAAATGCATGTGAAATGAATGACACATGTACATACGTCTTGTAAAATTCCTTTGTGTGTGTGTAAGCAGCAGTAATTTAGTTCAATATGATTTCATTCAGTTCTAAAGTTGATGTAGATTGAAAATCACATTTGTAGTAAATATTCCAAGTGTTCAGTATCGCAGAACATCATCAGAATGATTCAATATTACCATAAGACACTAATATTGGTGAAAGTTTGTTTGTTTTGTTTGTTTTGTTTGTTTGTTGTTTAACGCCGCACTCAGCAATATTCCAGCTATATGACGGCAGTCTGTAAATTATCGAGTCTGTACCAGACAATCCAGTGATTGATATCTTGAGCATTGATCCACGCAATTGAAATACGATGACATACATCAGCGAGCCTGACCACCCGATCCCGTTACTCGCCTCTTACGACAAGCATAGTCGCCTTTTACAGCAAGGATGGGTTGCTGAAGACCTATTCTACCCCGAATCTTCATGGGTCTGGTGAAAGTAGTTTCGGTAATTTTAACAATACATGATGATTGTTCCACTTTATCCAGTCGTTTAATGCAGCATCTACCTTGAGGTCATTTCAACGTATTGTTGCAAAGCATTAATGTATATATAATTACTGTAAATCGCTGTGTATAAAGCGACCCCACGTATAAGACAACCCCCCCCTGTATACGCCTTTAAAATCGGCCTCAAATCCTATACTCCCTGTATAAGGCGACCTGGAATGAAGCACATCACAAGTGCGCACACAAACCTTATATTAGCAATAAAAATATGTTTACCCTTATTGTTTTTTCTACGATGATTGGTCACGTGTGTAACTCCAGCACAGGTCGCCATTTTGTGTTTACACAGCACGACACCAAATTAGTAATGTAGATACAATTAAAGTTGATATCTTCAGTTTTTCATTACATCACAGACACTTTTATGTTATTCTTCCTACATATATTGCCTGTTTTCCACTTAAACTTTCTTCACTAAAAACAGCTCAGGACTCTGGGCGTGATCCTAAATTCCTCCTAGCTCATAGGTTATTCTATAAATAAGTCATAATGGTATTTATAGTTAGTTGACAACATGGTGATGTAAGGAACTAGTTTCCTAGATAACAGTATTCATGGTATTGCAATGATTGCTTGAACTGTTGTTGTTCAGGGCCCGAGCCTGGTCATCCATCATCCTGACTCTGCCCTGGATGCCATGGACGACTGGTGCACACAGCATCATGGGAAGGTATTAACTCCTGACCACAAGTGCAACACATATAAAAATACACTAAAGATTTTAGCTTGTAAAGCAAATATGTCAGCTCTGTCCTTGGGGTTAGATACCAGTGCTGCGTCAAGGCCACTACTGGACCATGAGAGGAATCATGTGGGAACGTCACTTTTTAAGGGACTCGATTTGACTATGTAGGTTTATAAAAAAATGGCCTTAATGTGCTCATTATTGTGACTTGTTGTTTGAACAACATTTTTTCAGTTGGTAAAAAAAACTAGCATTGATCTAACTCAAGCACTTACTGGGTGGTCGGATAGCCCAGTGGTTGAAGCGTTGACTTGAATACAGGTTCAATTCCCTACTTGGGTATAATGTGTTAGGCTCTATATTGCTACCAGCAGCACAAATCTGTTTTCACTCTCACTGACGCAACCAATCATACAAAACCCCCACTATAAATAAGCCTCTGTTTCAGTCTGGTTTGACAGAAGCTGTGAAGAAGAGTAAGATCACGTTGCCTAACGCTGAAGAGGAAGTTCTGCAGTTTGCCACAACGCACACGCTCCCTGGGGTGTGTCCTTTAGGGGGCAACTCTGTACATGCTGACAAGGTGTTTCTGACCAAGTACATGCCACGGCTTGCCAACCACCTGCACTATCGCATCATAGATGTGAGCACAGTGAAGGAACTCTGCAGGTAGCAGCACCATCCTGTAACGTATAACATCCAGTGGTGGGCGTTATGGGGAAAGTGTCCCCTGTGTTGGGTGTTATGGGGAAAGTGTCCCCTGTGGTGGGTGTTATGGTGAAAGTGTCCCCTGTAGTGGTTGTTGCAGCACTATCTTGTTACGTGTGGCATCCTGTGGTGGGCGTTATGGGGAAAGTGTCCCCTGTGGTGGGTGTTATGGGGAAAGTGTCCCCTGTGGTGGGTGTTATGGGGAAAGTGTCCCCTGTGTTAGGTGTTGTGGCGAAAGTGTCCCCTGTGGTGGGTGTTAGCTACATATGACAGAGTGAAACACTGTTTAACTACATTCAAACTTTTGACTTGTGGCTAGTGAATAACAAGCAATTTGTTTGGATGATGGCTTCTCAGTTTACAGTTTGCTGATGCAAGCACCTTTATCAAAGCAACATCTGCCCAGCAACATTGTATACAAGGAAGTTGTCCTCCATACAAATTGCTCGTAATAACCTCACCCAACTTCTACTATGTACTAGAGTATTATTGTGAGTCAACTAAAGTGGGGTCCCATGGCCACAACAATCTGAGTATGACAGTTGTTGTGAGTCGGTGTTGAAACAGAATGGGGCAGTTATCAGTCTGAAGCACCGGGTTTGACTCCACATGTACATGTGAGGTCTCTTCTTGGTGTTCCCCATCCCGATATGGCTGGAATATTGCTATATCAAGTAACACTCCGCAGAAACGAACTCACTCATGTTATGGACTGTTGCCATGTCTGAATGTGATGGGGGGCGGTCGGGTAGCCTAGTGGTTAAAGCGTTCGCTCGTCACGCCGAAGACCCGGGTTCGATTCCCGACATGGGTACAATGTGTGAAGCCCATTTCTGGTGTCCCTTGCCGTGATATTGCTAGAATATTGCTAAAAGCGGCGTAAAACCGTACTCACTCACTCACTCTGAATGTGATGGCCATCTATGACATATCAACTCAGTCCTCCACCCAACAAGGGTAGCCGTGAGTGAGTGAGTGTTGTTTTACACTGCTTTTAGCAGTATTCCAGCAATATTATGGCGTGAGACACCAGAAATGGGCTTCACACTTTGTACCCATGTTGGGAATCGAACCGGGGTTTTCGTCGTGATGAGCGAACACTTTAACCACTAGGCTACCTGTTGGCCATCTGTGACATGTCCACTTACTCCTCCCTCCAGGTTGGGTAGCAGGTCCCTGTTGTGTAGCTGTTGTGTGGTTGTAGTGCTGACCATGGTTTTAATGACTTGCATAATGTAAAGAGAAATATGTTTGCAGGAGGTGGTACCCTGAGAAATATGAAGCAGCACCCAGGAAGAAGCTTTGCCACAGGTTTGTAAACATCTGTCATGACTATTCTGTGTTCTTCCCTGGCTTTCTATCAGGAGAGACAGTTTGTTTGATACATGTTGATGGATGGGGGACATTTGGTTTGATTCTCTGGTAATGTTTATGTCACATAAGTGGTGAAAACCATTGATGATTGTTTGGCCTCATCAAGTGGTTAGTTCCATGTCTGTTTGGCATCACGTGGCACTCGTTAAGCTGAAACACTGTTGTATCACTGAATTACCGACAGCTGTTGTATATCTGAATAACTGACAGCTGTTGCATAACTGAGTTACAGACAGCTGTTGTATAACTGAATTACTGACAGCTGTTGCATAACTGAATTACAGACAGCAGTTGTATAACTGAATAACTGACAGCAGTTGCATGACTGAAATACTGACAGCTGTTGTATATCCGGATTACTGACAGTTGTATAACTGAATTACTGACAGTTGTATAACTGAATTACAGACAGCAGTTGTATAACTGAATTACAGACAGCTGTTGTATAACTGAATAAATGACAGCAGTTGTCTAACTGAATTACTGACAGTTGTCTAACTGAATTACTGACAGCTGTTGTATAACTGAATTACTGACAGCTGTTGTATAACTGAATTACTGACAGTTGTTGTATAACTGAATTACTGACAGCTGTTGTATAACTGAATAACTGACAGCAGTTGTATAACTGAATTACAGACAGCTGTTGTATAACTGAATTACAGACAGTTGTTGTATAACTGAATAACTGACAGCAGTTGTCTAACTGAATTACTGACAGTTGTATAACTGAAATACTGACAGCTGTTGTATAACTGAATTACAGACAGCTGTTGTATAACTGAATTTTTGACAGCTGTTGTGTAACTTAATTACAGACAGCAGCTGCATAACTGATTTACTGACAGCTGTTGTATAACTGAATTACTGGCAGGTTGTTTACTATTACAGATTTTCTGACAGGGGGTCTATGCAATAGAATTAATATTCAAAGTTGTGTAAAAGCCACACTCACTGCCTCAACAGTGACCAAATATAACATGATATTCATGAATTATCCATTTTTATATTTGATTTTACTCTCATGCTGATAGTATTTCATTTGTCAAGTACTTATGTTTTTCACAACAATGCTGCTCTATTCCTGTGAATAAATTGTTTGGGTTGTTTCAGAGCGCTGGATGACATCAAGGAAAGCATCGAGGAACTCAAGTATTACCGCAGCACCATATTCCGCTCCTAAAACATTCACACAGGATTGACATGTACTGAGTGGTGAATGTGAGGGATGTGGACATTCCTGGTCTTTGCTGAACATTCTTAGGATGTAGAATCTGTAACACATTCCTTTCTTACAAGGCTATACTTAACCTAGAGCCGGTCATATAAAGTCATGCAGGTGCAGGGAGGGCGTGGGTGGCCCAGTCGTCTAAGGCACCGCGATTCGCTGTGCAGAGTTGCGTCTTGGGCACGCCAGAAACCTATGATTGTGGGTTCGAATCCTGGTTTGCCCCGATTATTTTTCTAGGTTTGTCAGCACCATACCAGTGCTCGTGGGTTTCACCGAAGTGGTCAACGTCTGAGAACTGCATGACTTCAGGCTTACCTCCCACATTAAGCTGACACGCCGCGATATAACTGGAATACTGTTAAAAGCGGTGTTAAACCCAACTCACTCACTCATTGCTGCAGGGGGCAGCCAATGGCCTCATCCCCCTAAACTTGCTCTGTGACTTGTGCCAGGACCCATTGCATTGTAGACATTGTCTGTTGCTGCTTCATATGTGTTTATGGGGCTGGTATTAAAGCCTGCGTCAATGTCTGTGCTTTCCCCCATTATACTGTTGCCAGGCTGGGTCTATTTTGTGGTACATGGCGGCATCCCAGTAATGCTAACTGTTTTCTCCCAAACATCTGAATTTATGTTATGGGTCTTTGTTTGTTGTCCGTCAGTCCATCCATCCATTATCTCTGAAGCTTAAAATCTCTTCTTCACGAAATCTACTGACTGTATCAATATCATTTTCAAATGACATGTTCTCTGTGGGCTACAGCTACAGCTACAGCAATTGTGTTGATCGATGCTCATGATGTCAATCACTGGATTGTCTGGTCCAGACTCGATTATTTACAGACTGCCGTCATATAGCTGGAATATTGTTGAGTGTGGAGTTAAACAACAAACAAACAAACAAACAAACAAACAGAAGCTACAGAAAAGTAAACTTTTCATTTTCAAAAGTTCAAAATGGTCTCCTCAACAGACGTTAAGGGTCAAAGGGAGACTACTCTTCAAACCTCAGAGGCTAAACCATGTTTATAATTTTAACTTTATACAATCTTCATTAAAGTCATGAACGTGATCCAATAAAACATTAACATCCTTGCACATCAAAATTACTGATATAAAAACACAAAACAGTGTCGAATAACACATTTCTGTACCAGAATTGTCATGTGAAATATGTGAGGTGGGTGTTGGAAAATCCAAAATGGCTGTTACTGACGGTATAATTATAGAAGTAAGAACCATCTTTTTTACGGATGATATAAGGGCTCATATGGGGTTAGTAGTTCTGCTCTCTGATTGGTCAAACTCACTTTGAGGCATAATAAAATCTCATATGCAGCAACTATGTGGTTTTTGGAATAATATATCATAGCTTTTTTGGCATCTTTAGATATTTTATCAGGCTACAACCTTTGACTTTCACGTACAATATTTATACTGCTTCTGCATTTTCAGCATCTTTACCTCATATTCTTATTGAGGGAGGTGGAACCTTAATCGAAGACAGAAACAGATGACATATCTGAAATGTTTTGCTAAGTAACTGTGCAGGTAAATAAATATTGCAATTAAGTCGCTGCTGAAAAAGTTCTTTCATAGTCACTGTCACCTCATTATAAGGCGATGATGGAAACTTCCAACCTACTTACATTGTGCATGTAGTGTCATTAATTCATAGATAAAGGATACACTGAATGTTGGTGATTACATTGTTGTATTTTACGACTTAGAAGACGTTACGTAAAATGTTTTGTCTCAATCACTATGAATAGTGTGAAGCAAGCACCTGTTGCCCATAAAACTGTTGATGATAACTGAAAGTTCAGTATATGGAAGTTATCTGTGCCTGTAGCAGTGACAGGGTGGGTAGCCTAGTGGTTAAAGCGTGTCACCGAAGACACGGGTTTGATTCCCGACATAGGTAAAATGTGTGAAACCTATTTCTGGTGTGCCCTGCCGGGATATTGCTGGAATATTGCTAAAAGGGGCGTAAATCCATACTCACTCACTCACTGTAGCAGTGACCTACGTCAGTGCATGTGATGTCATGTCACATGACACCAGACAGTGTGAAATGTACATTTACTCGTTTCACATACACACAAGAAAATGTCTGAATGACACTGCCTTTCAAATAAAAGATATGCATCACATGAACTGACCCAGGTTGTGTTTTAACCTTTTAACCACAAAAGCAATACAGATAGCTCGGACGACAGAATTTTCCCATGATCATTCACAATTCTGAAATTACATATCTGGCTAGGCTAAAACAAACAATAGTCTTGGTTATCAGGCACCGCCCACATCGTCATAAAGTTTCCCGCATGTTTCGTTTTTGTTTCCATTTTTAAAAAAGAAAAAAAAATCCATAAAATTTCTAAGTCCAACGGGAGTCAAATTCTGTATTCCTGTATTTTGCTCATCAAGGAATACATTTATGTAGGGAGGCTCTTTCCCAGATTGATTGAACACATTTGTTTATTCGGTTATACAACTGTTTATTTGGTTACATTCTAGTTTGAACAACCAAAAATACTCAAAAAAACACTGCCCATCCACACTATATTTTCTAAAGCCATTGCCTGAGAACCGATTCTTTCATTTTTTAAGCCTTATGTACAAGTATTTCTAAGTTCCTTACCATATTTGAAGAGTTAGAGGGTAGAACTTAACTAAATTGTACAAACACCCACACAAAATTACCTTCCTTCCTTCCTATGAGTTACACCAAACTAACAAATAATGCAGATTTTGTCAAATAATGTATGTCTAAATATACATTTTATGATGATCATTAAGTTATTCAAATATGACTGACTATCATAATTTTCATGTTCCTGTATGCATAATAAGTCAACCTTTAAGTCGACTAATATTAATTGCCTGATAGCTTCAGTGGAATTTCAGTTCAACTTGACTACCAGTATTGAAAATAATGCATGACATAAAATTATCAAGCATATCAGCTTTCTAATTATAAGATCAACCAGTAACTGATGTATAATGGATGAATTTACATTAAAATCATGCCAGTGTTAAAAAATACGATTCCACTGAACTCACAGGACACGGGTAATAATAATGACTCGAATGGAATTGTTTATGATACCTCCACATCAGAATGAGATCTGATTGGTTCATGTGATCTTGATAAAATACAGTGTATCCCGCCTTGGAGGGGAATAAAAAATTTTGCGGGAGAATAAATCTCTTATACCCCAACACGAACAAAACAGCTGTAGTTTATGGCCCCTCATGGATGACTAACATACCACTCTGTAACGACCTTGTTGACATGTCATCTTTGACGTCTTTATCCATACTGCATCTCACTTTCAGGACTATGGGTTGGAAGTTTCATTGGAAGTTTGAGGCAACCTACAGGTATGCAGGTCGTTTGAGGCAACCTACAGGTATGCTGGTCGTTTGAGGCAACCTACAGGTATGCAGGCTGTCTGAGGCAACCTACAGGTATGCAGGTCGTTTGAGGCAACCTACAGGTATACTGGTCATTTGAGGCAACCTACAGGTAGGCTGGTCATTGAGGCAACCTACAGGTATGCTGGTCGTTTGAGGCAACCTACAGGTATGCAGGTTGTTTGAGGCAACCTACAGGTATGCAGGTTGTTTGAGGCAACCTACAGGTATGCAGGTCGTTTGAGGCAACCTACAGGTATGCTGGTCATTTGAGGCAACCTACAGGTATGCTGGTCGTTTGAGGCAACCTACAGGTATGCTGGTCGTTTGAGGCAACCTACAGGTATGCTGGTCGTTTGAGGCAACCTACAGGTATGCTGGTCGTTTGAAGCAACCTACAGGTATGCTGGTCATTTGAGGCAACCTACATGGGTGGTGAGTCTTGGTTACAAAGTATTGTTTGATAGCTTGTCATTGTACCCAATCAGCGTGCATCATTGCATATATCAATCAATGAATTGTCTGCCCCAGACTCTGTTATTTACATGCAGAAACCATTTTGCTGGAATATTGCTAAGTGTGGGGTTAAATAACGAACAAATCAACAAAGTTTTCAGGTATGCAAGTGGGAAGCTGTGTTCATCGCTGATTGTTCATGAAAGTGATTCTCGTGAATGCAATGCCCGAGATCCTACTCATCAAGTGTTCCAGTTCTTGGATGATGAGCCTTGGTTTGTCTGAATGATGCCCGTGGCTTTCAGGAAATTGGTAATGGTAATCTTGGCCTTTTCTCACATAAGCTGATGTATCCTGAAATATCCTGAAAATACTGTTCAGTCAAAACTCACTGATACTGTTCAGTCAAAACTCACTGATACTGTTCAGCTAAAACTTACTGATACTGTTCAGTCAAAACTTACTGATACTGTTCAGTCAAAACTCACTGATACTGTTCAGTCAAAACTCACTGATACTGTTCAGTTAAAACTCACTGATACTGTTCAGCTAAAACTTACTGATACTGTTCAGTCAAAGCTCACTGATACTGTTCAGTTGAAACTCACTGATACTGTTCAGTCAAAACTCACTGATACTGTTCAGTCAAAACTCACTGACCCTGTTCAGTCAAAACTCACTGATACTGTTCAGTCAAAACTCACTGATACTGTTCAGTCAAAACTCACTGATACTGTTCAGTCAAAACTCACTGATACTGTTCAGTTAAAACTCACTGATACTGTTCAGTCAAAACTCACTGATACTGTTCATTCACTTTGGGCTAAATATGCAATTTTTGTAAACAAAAACTCAAATCTAATGGGGCGTAAAGTTTATTGAGTATTATGTTATGGTACTTACATTTCCGGTAGTTGGCACACGTTTATTGGAGAATACCCACATAAATAAATACACGTATTGGAAGATACTGGCAAGATGGCATTGATAAAACAGACCTGTACATCGTTCTACCATAAGCATTAAATAGTGTATTATGTTTTTAGCGTTTATGGAGGTGTACACATAAAAAACGTGCATACTGCGTAAATAAGCACAAAAACATTGAGGTCAATTTTTATAAATATATCAATAATACCCAGGTAAAAGCGTCACAGACTGCTTATTCACTCATTAACACAAAAAAAACACCGGTTGACTAGAGAAAAGAATCTGTGACATCAGCAACCCAAGCCCTGCCCATTATACTTTCAGCCAATCAGGAAATAGCAGCCCATAAATGGGCATGGAAAAATTGTTTTCTTGATTAATGGAAAAATAAAAATAAAATAAATTGCTTGCTTAGCCAATCAAATGCCATGGAATTACTTGCAATTTTCAATACAATAACAACACTTCACAATCTTACATCAGATCACAACAAGCATGCCCCAGATCGGACCTGTCAAATCTTTTTTGACATATTGAATAAATTGATGCTTAATAACTTGCATCACCTCGACTGGTTCAGTGTACAGTTCACACTGGGGTGTTGATACAGACGTGCAGGAACACACATCACAGCATTAATACTAGGGCTGGGACGGGTAATTGAGTAGGACCTGGGTACCCACAGGACTACCTGGAGCCGTGGTTAGTCATGTGATATGATCATACTAGTCATATATCGGACATTTTCTACCAATCTCTTGAGAGGTGGAATGGGGTTTAACGTCGCGTCCAAGATTATTGCACTAATAAAGCGACGTGCATGTACGTGTGTGTGTTTGTGTGGCTGCTTGTACTAGTCCGGACTGATGCCGATTTATAGTGCTAGCTCACTGAGATACCATGCCGCAGTTTTACAGTCATGAATACCCCAATCAGACACAGTATACCGACTCCGAGCCAACCAGTCCTTGTTTTAGCCCCTTAATGCCGAGCACCAGACAGGGTAACAACAAGTACCATCTTTTAACGTCTTTTGGTATGACGCGATCGGGGATCGAACTCCGGACCTTCCGCTCTTCGGGCGGACGCTCTACCACTAGACAACGGAGGCGGTCCCATCTCTTGAGACCTACAGCGGGTACCTAGATAGGGTAGGGTAATAAGGGTGTTGGGTACCCGGATAGTAAATTTGGACTTGTTTGTCCCAGCCCTAATCAATACATGCACTGGTCCTACTGACCTCACTACTTTGGTGGATGAATTCTTCTCAAGCATTTTACACTTCTTTCTTTCACAGACCTAACTGGCTTGTGGCAGTATATATATGTTCTGTCACCTTTATGATGTAAATACAGACACAGACACAAAATAATCTGAAGAATATCTGTTGAGCTGACAGCCAGTTATAACTTCCCTGTAAATCAACAACCATTTTGGTTTCAGTAAAAGAATGTGGTATTTTGGAATGTTTGTTTGTTGTTTAACGCCAATCTCAGCAATACTCCAGCTATATGACGGCGGTCTGCAAATAGTCGAGTCTGGACCAGACAATCCAGTGATTGACATCATGAGCATCGATCCATGCAATTGGGATACGAAGACACGCATCAACCAAGTCAGTGAGCCTGGCCACCCGATCCCGTTAGTCGCCTCTTACAACAAGCATGGGTTGCTGAAGACCTATTCTAACCCGGATCTTCTTGGGTCATTTTCGAATGTACTTTATCCAATATGACAACATCTAATCAAGTTACTATCAGACAAGTAAACACATCAAAGTTATGCTCACTGTTACATATCAATATCTCCAGCACAACAGGACAGAGTTGTACAACTTACTCTCAGAAAAATAATGTGATTGTGCTACATTATTACCCTGATCAATAGATTAGTGTGCACTCCTTTTTCATTTTCTACTCCCTGGGGAGTATACAAATCAAACTGCCTTTGAGGTGCTGGAAAGTTAAGAGTCACATCCTACCAGGTACCAAATCCTCGAAACCCTCAGGAGGCGAGGTGCCAAATGTGGTCACCCATGACCACTGTTGCTTAACTTCACCTGATTTGTGACCTGTGCGCTGTGCACAGGACCATGTGCCACCACAATACAGACCAGACACACCTCATTAACCATCCCACGTAAACAACAACATGCACAAACACACAAACACACAAACACACAAACACACACACTGATATGTGTGAGACCCGGGTTACAACAGGTACCAAGCACTCTCCTGCTTGGGTCGGGTGGTCAGGTTCACTAGCTGACTTGTTTGACACTGAACGTGCCACTTCCATGTCAGTACTGAATACTGCTTGTATGACATCTTCAAGAAGTTGGTGATGCAGCGGCTTGGAAATAATCCAGTCTGGACGAGACAAGAGTCCAGTTGGATGTGAGAATTTCTATCTAATCTGTATGTCCATACACAAGAGTAGGTATCAAAACTTGGTTTTCGACTTACGCTCCTAAAGTGAAATGATTATCGACAGACAGACAGACAGACAGATGAGGCGTAGACTATATGCCCGGGGGATAAAAAGGCAGTGATTGATTTTGTCAGCCACAATCCACACCATGGCTACATTCAACTGAGTCTGACCACCCAATCCATTTGGTTCCCTCTTACAACCAGCATAGGTTGCTGGGGACCTGTTCTAAGCAGGAATCCACATGGTCGGTATGGTGTATGAATATGACATATATTGCACTATTTAATACATTTACAACAAACTCAGTGTCACAATATCACGAAGAGCTCTTAGTAGGTGGAGGTATAAGGACCTCCTGATCATAAGGAGCATTCTGCACAGTTGCTTGTATGGAAGACTCGGATTTCTTGAAGACATCTTCCTCCTCAGGTTTCACTTTGGCCCAGGACTGTTCCTCTCCACGAGCAAAGACGATGAAGATGATTGTCCCGACCACATAGACGCCTGCCGTGATGAAGAACACAATTCTCCACCCTGCTATCGTCTCCTGTGGGCAAGTGCACAATGTATGACAAGTATTTCATAGCTCACAAACAAAACTGAATTAAATCAGAAGATTACATATCCCCTTTTTTCTTTTAATATAAGCCCGATAAACGAACACAAAATCCATCCCCTTTTGAGACTTGGTACAAATTGTTTCCATGGAAATTGAGAAAACTTAAAATGCCAAAAATCTGTAAATTGACCATTGACAATATTCCCACCCATTCAATGCCGGAGGATAAATATGATATGCTTCATTTTAGATACTGGTGTATTTGTAACTAAATTCTGCAGTGGCCAGTGTAGAGTTCATACCTGGTTTGAAAATACAGTTGACTCACAATAAGTGGCAAATCTCAAGGGATGAGCCTAAAGTATCTACTTATTCAGTTTGCCATTTATCTGACTTGTTTCCAACTTTTATATCCTTGTAGTTAACACAAACTACAAAGAGTCTGTTCCATTAATAAATTGTTTTCACTGTCAGTACAGGAGTACAGACCACAAATAACTCGGTGAGATACAGTTAGTGTTCTCTCTGTTAATCCATTAAATGTCACTAAAAAATACAAGTCTCATGATTGAAACTGTAAATTTGATGAAGGACATACTAATCTGTAAATCTGAGTGTCAAGAGGGTTATTTTTATTTCTACCCATTCCACCAATACATTCTACATGGTCATCTCTTACCAATCGTGTTGGTGTTCAGTAACTGTATCCATCCTTGTGGAAAATATCATATGCACACACACCTTCTCACTTACGTTTCGTGTATGCTCCCGATCAACCCCGGAGGCAAGAGTGTCCACTTCCCTGTTTATCAAAGTCATGTAGAAACTAGGCTTTGATACAGGCTAGTGGACACGCTCGCCCCGGGAAGATGGCTCCTGATGAGAAATAATGTGATTGTAAATATACAGAAGTGTGTATGATTCTGTTGGGCCATACAATAACCACACACTTGAGGATGAACAATAACAAACAAGCATGCAATGCTCATATCCCCCGTCCGGAAACAAACACTATAGCCATTTTCAAAGTCAAAGTCAAAGTCATTGATATGGCTACTTGAAAATGTCAAAAATCCCCAAATATCAAAAGTTTACCACTAGACCTATCTATGTGCCATGTTTGGTGAAAAAATATTGTACTGATTCCAAGATCTGCCCCGGTCGTTGCCATGGAATTTCGAAAAATACAGGAGCCTTTCGATCTGGATTTTGGACAGGTCACCAACAGTACAAGTCCTATTAAATTTGAAGAAGTCTGTGTTAACACCAATGAAATATGGCAAATAATCAACAGTCGTGTTATTGGTTTCCAAGATAAGTTTGAAGAAATCTAAGTTTGAGATCGAAGAGGTACGACTTTATTCTTGCATGAAAGTGCCCTGATGTGACCTGATGGACAGCCCTAGGTTGATTGTGAGAGCCGACATGTTTGTAGAGGAATATTGGCAAGTAAGTATGGTGGAAATAACACTCGAAGTTCATCGTTTCATTTTGGATTATGTGATGTAACAATATTTTGACTATTCTTTTATTTGCAATTTTGTTTCACTAAAGTTTACATTGGAAAACATTCACGAAAACCGTAGATCTGTTGTAGCAGTGAGATTTCTTTGTATCCTGGATTTGACGAATGACATGCTTGCTGTATGACATAGCCTAATTTAAATACATATGAAAAAGCCAAGCATGAACTTGTGCAACATGATAAAAAACTTTGCACAATCAGATATACATTGTCTAATTCATCATGTTTCTTTTGATTTGGAAGGAGACGAGCGAAATCATCTTGGATTGTGTTGACAATATTTGTGATTTATATCTAATTTAAATTCAAGAATAAATATGTATCCGATCTCAACACGGCTATGTCATGTCATTGCGTTAAACTGTCATGGTATAATGAGTGCATGACTGGTTGTAGTTTTATGAATGAAAAGTAGTGATAACTCTGATAACTTCTCAGTCAATCAAACACATCATGTACACATATTAATGTGATAATCACACTGCTGGAAAGGGATATTTTCTCACTGAGAAATTACCCCAAAGTAAATTCACTTTTGGGTAATGATACAGTACGCGCCCTGAAACAGATCAGTGCAGACACATCGCAGGTGTACTTACATTATTGTTGGTGATGATGCCAACCACTTGGGGGCCCAGGAAGCCGGGAATCGTAGCAATCCCATTGGTTATACCCAGCAACACTCCTGTAACCATAGCAACATCGGTTACTACATCTGTCACAAGTTCCAAGAATGGTAGAGTGTTGAACAAATAAGTTAATAATGAAATTAAATTCATTGATCATTATACATATTACAGCAACATATTTGTTTGTTTGATGTTTACTACAATATAAGTGTAGCGGCTATAAAATTTCCGAGTCCCGTGATGGGATTCGAACAACGGACCTTCTGATCAGAGGTCGGACGCCTTGTCCACATGACCAAAGAGGTTAACCCCGTCAGTAAGCTGACAAGGTAAGGATGTCATCTGTGGGATGACTCCACGCCCTGCTACATACTCCCCAGTCAACAGAAGGCACGTCCTGGGCCGCATAGTATAGGGTACTGAGACTTATTTTGCTCAAATTTAATATGAACATGCTCAGCCCCATGTTGGGCTCCAATGTAGAGGCCATAAAATTTTCGAGTCCCGTGATCGAATTCGAACCATGGACCTTCTGATCTGAGGTCGGACGCCTTGTCCACATGACCAAAGAGGTTAACCCCGTCAGTAAGCTGACAAGGTAAGGATGTCATTTGTGGGATGACTCCACGCCCTGCTACATAAGCATTTCCCTATAACCCCATCCAGCACGGGTCAGGGGTTGACAAGCCAGGATCTGGGCTTCAAACAAAGAAACTATAAACCCATGCACAGCTTAGGGTCTCAACTCAAACTAAGGTGTCACAGGCCATGTATACAGTTTCTTCGTGTGCTGTTTAACACAGCACTCAGCAATATTCTAGCTATATGACAACAGCCTGTAGATGAGGTGAAATGGGGTTTAACGTCATGTCCAAGATTATTGCACTTATATAGCGACATGCATGTACGTGTGTGAGTGGCTGCTTGTACTAGTCTGGACTGATGCCGTAGTGATAGCCCACTGAGATACCATGCCGCAGTTTAACATGAATACCCCACTCAAACAGTATAGTGACACCGAGCCAACCAGTCCTTGTTTTAGCCCCTTAATGCATAGCGCCAGACAGGGTAACAACAAGTACCATCTTTTAAGGTCTTTTGGTATGACGAGGCTGGAGATCGAACCCCGGACCTTCCGCTCTCAGGGCGAACACTCTACCACTAGACCTCGGAGGCGGTCCAGCAGCCTGTAAATAAACCACCAGACAATCCAGTGATTGATATTATGAGCAATGATCCATGCTATCAACTATACGTCAACCTTGACGACGTGATCCATTAAATGGCCTCTTACAAACAGCATAGGCTGATAATGACAAATCCTACCTGGAAACCCCACGGATGGAGTCTTCTGTATACTGATGCAATGATTGAGACAACACTAATATCTGACAATAGGTTTTGCATTTTCATGTCTTGTGATGTCATTTATCACATCCCACTCAAAAGTTTCTCTCTATTGGGATGCCAGGTTAGAATTAGCCGCCAGCAACCCATGCTTGTCGTAAGAGGTGACTTAATGGATCTGCTGGTCAGACTCGGGACTTGGTTGATTGCGTGTCATTGTGCCCTGAGATTTTGTGAACCGTTGCTCACAATATCAGACACTGCATTATCTGGTTAGTCTTTAGTGATAGTCTTTATCCTTATGTGATTAAACAAGAGTTTATATTCAGACACACTGAAGATGTCGAGATACCCGAGAACTTGGGCGCAATGTCCAGATGGTTGATCATGTATCCCCCCATTGTGATCCCACTGGTTCCCAAGGCCAAGGTCAACAGCGTAACTGCCCACACGTGGTTACAGCCCACGTAGCTGACGCCGATCACCATGCCAGCAGGGAGCATCAGTCCTGAAGGCATTCAAAAGGAATTTCTACAGAAAAATAGGAATTCACAGAATGTACGAAAAAAGGTTGAGTATCTGTATCTGTATCTCACAGATCACCCCAAAAGTCCCAGATGTTTTCACATGTCAGACATCCAATACCTACATTTACAATTGAAATCTACTAGGTGAGGTGAGGTGAGGTGAAATAGGGTTTAACGTCATGTCCAAGGTTATTGCACTTATATAGCGACATGCATGTACGTGTGTGTGTTTGTGTGGCTGCTTGTACTAGTCCGGACTGATGCCGATTTATAGTGCTTGCTCACTGAGATACCATGCTGCAGTTTAACATGAATACCCCAATCAGACACAGTATACTGACTCCGAGCCAACCAGTCCTTGTTTTAGCCCCTTAGTGCCGAGCGCCAGACAGGGTAACAACAAGTACCACCTTTTAAGGTCTTTTGGTATGACGCAGCCGGGGATCGAACCCCGGACCTTCCGCTCTCCGGGCGGATGCTCTACCACTAGACCATGGAGGCGGTCTGAAATCTACTAAGCGTAATTAAACAATTATACAAGCAATGACAAAAATAATATTTGCTGTCCTCTGATTTTATCCCATCCCCCCAAAATTAGAAAAGGATTGAAAAGCGGGATGTTTGAAAAAATGTGTATGCCCCACAAATGTGTGCTAAAAAATCCCACCCCTTACTGAAAGTAAGATGTCTTTAACTTACCTAATGAGTTCATGAGTTTGCGGGTGGCAACGGTTGTAAGGTAACCATGGGATCGGAGATAGTCGGCAACGAACCCAATCAGAACTTGCACAGACCACAGGGCTGCATATGGCACAGCAGACAGCAAACCATCCTGACAGAAGGAAAGAAAATTTGACCATGAATTTGGAAATTACTTCATACCGATTGGTCAATCAGAGGTATCAAATCACAATAGCCACATCTGATTTAAACAGCTGATCCGATGGCCGCATTACTACAGAAGCTAATATTTATCGAAAAGTAGTTCTTTCTCAGTCATTGTCGGTAGGCATTTTCAAATAATAGTATGTGAAATAATAAGTTACAAAATGCAGATTTGTGGTATTTATAATGCTCAAAGTATGTGTGGCAATACATTTTGGCCAGAAAACAGATAAAATGGACTAGAAGAGTGTGTTTCAAGTTTTAAGGAGCTTAAAATTTGACACTTATTTACAGCTGACTGTGAGGTCATATTTTCTGTGTCACAGTGGGCAGTGTGACATTGATGGGATGTGCAGAGTAGAGCTCAACCTTGCAAGGCTTGTTTCATTTTCTTTAGGGGTGCCCAAGTTATGTCGCTTACTAAGTTGCTGTGCTACACCCTTTCAATGCCTGTTGTATATGCAAATATAAGATAGCGATGCGATAAATAGCAAAGAACAGTGAAGAATGAAGTGTGGTTTATTGTTCTATCATGACGTCATTTCTGGAGATTCGAATATGCGCTCATGACTTGATGACGCCGTACATTGGACAACGTTATTTTTGAAAGGGAAGTATCTAGTGATTTAGCTAGGCAATGTAAATAAACGCAGGGGTCGAATGATAGCATCGAAAAGTGGGAGAGCTATGACAATCAGTATTGGGAGAAAAGGTACAGGTAATCGACGTGAGGACTGTGAGAATATGCAGAAAACACCGACACCAAACCCATCTGTTAATAAAATGGACTTGTGTTCTTGTCTCATGTAAGAAACAAATGACTCGTGGTCGCTGTGCCCCTCATTGTTTATTCTCCCTGCAGTGTTTTATTGTACGATAAACAACTCCCACTCATCGTTTATTTCTTATATGACATATCAACATCATGTACATCCCATTTAAGCATGTTGGTAAAATGTACAAGTTTTAAAAATATTTTCCAAAATTTAAATACCTTATTCGACGTAATAAGCGCCCCGCTCTAATAAGCGCCCATTGCGATATTTGCTAATATATTGGCTAGTGAACAATCCCAATCAGCACCCCTTCCGATTGATCAATGTACACAGGACTTATTTATTCGTGTATAATAGGCACTCGTGTGTTATATTACCCTTAATTATGGGCAATTAAATTCTTGAAAAATATATCTGTCGTATGTAAACACTTCAGGCTGTTAGCATAAACAACGAAATTTATGATCTTTCAACTCAAAATAATATTCTAATAAGCGCCCCCTATTTGTAATTTTGAGAGCGCCCTGGGCGCTTATTACATGGAATACGGTAATGATGATTCCCTGTAGAGAATCTGACCTGGAAATGTCGGACAAGTCCATTAATGAACAGGTGGGTTTGGCTTGCTATTTCACACACATTCTCACAATCCTCACATCAATTAGAGAGAGTGGAGAGTTACTACCGAAGAGACATCCACAAGTTAAGGTATCGTGCATCTACTCGCAACTCTGCACAGCCAAAAATGGTGACAGTTCTTCAAACTCTTCACTTTCAGTTCTACATTAGGGGTTTGTTTGTTTGTTGTCAGGTTAAATTATTTTTGGTAATTCTTGCTGAGTACAATAAGCTTCGCTTCATGCTGATTGGCTTGTTTGTACCAACTGTTTTCGTTGTGTGTGAAGAGGTCACATGAATGCATTGTCGCAAATATTGAAGATGTCATCCATTGTTTGGACGTCACAAATGATATCTTGTGACATGTTTCCCCAAACTAGATAACCTGTCCTGAGATCAGAAAACACACATTAATTTTCAATTATTTCTCACCAAGGCTCTGAACATACAAAATCTATTCACTCAAAACGGATAATCCATAGTTCTGAGTTGCGAGAAGGATCGTCTGTATGTTACGTATAGTCATCTTTTGGAGACATATTGAAAAATGTGGACTTCCAGAGATATCAGCTCCGGAACTCCATAGGTCATTCACTACATTCCAACTTACAGACTGGATATCAAACTTGAGGATTCTCTTCATGAACGTCGGGAGGCAGGTGAGGAATGTATACTGGCCCCAGTTGGTTGCCACATGACCGCCAACAATCCCCCACAATGCCCCAGAGGTGAAGATCTTCCTCCAGGGTGTCTTCAGATGCTGCAAAGTACATGAACAGATTCCTCACAGAGCGTTCCTCACAGCACCTTCCCTACAGACACACAACATTGCACCTGGAATTTCCTACAGGCACATATACAGCACCTTTCCTATATTTCTTTTTTTTTAAATGTATTTGTCTATAAATTGATAAATGTCATTTCAGTAAAAAAAAAAATACAAAGTTATTTTATTTTTTACCAAAAAGAATTTCACCTACATAGATCATGTTAAAGAAACTTATTTTAACTATAATTTCTATTTTGACAATGGTTTTAGAAAGAATACCTAATTTTACAAATTAAACATAATATATATACCGTATTCAACGTAATAAGCGCCCCGCTCTAATAAGCACCCACGGCGATATTTGCTAATATATTGGCTAGTGCACGATCCTAGTTAGGACCCCTTCCGATTGATCAATGTACACAAGACTTATTTATTCGTGTATAATGCGCACTTGTGTGTTATATACACCCTCAATTATGGGCAATTAAATTCTGGAAAAATATATCTGTCGTATGTAAACATTTCAGGCTGTCAGCATAAACCACGAAATTTACGATTTTTCAACTCTGTTTTTTTTAACCAAAATAATATTCTAATAAGAGCCCCCTATTTCTAATTTTGAGAGCGCCCTTGGCGCTTATTACGTCGAATACGGTATATATATATATACTAAAGAAAAAAAGTAACTAAGTTTCATATAAAGTGGACGGCACACAATGATTGTTTAGCTACCAGGTGATCATAGAAACACTTTAGTTTAACTGTAAATAACGCTTACGCAATGCCACAGATTGGTGAAAATCAACGTCCAAGCACTGCAAACAGGACTGGCACAAAACAAAGTGCAATACATTTGAATCATTCACATGTGATGTCAGGTCAACAGAACAACCGTATTCAGTTGGTGCATCAATGGAATTGATACCAAACTGCCACATCAACAGTTGGGATAATTCCTGGGTTAAGACTAATGAGTGGCAGAATCGTATGCAACTAATTGAGGAAGCACAACATCTGACCCCAACTTTTGAAACAACATCTCCTTGGATGTTGTAAATCATCTGGGGACCCGTGGAGATTCCGGGGTAGAATAGGTCTTCAGCAACCCATGCTTGCCGTATAAGGCGACTATGCTTGTCGTAAAAGGCGACTAACGGTATCGGGTGGTCAGGCTCGCTTACTTGGTTGATGCATGTCATCGATCCCAATTGCAGCGTTAAACAACAAACAAACAAACAAACAAAAATAAATCATCTGGTGCCTTCAATGCACCACAGCTGCCTCACCTGTATCAACTAAATGGTGGATACACCACCCTCTTTTAGGGCATATCACCCTGTCTCCTATTAACAGGTATGAGTTTTGTCAGTGAATTTGTTATGACTTCTGTGGGTATATATCATAAGGATTGATAGGGTTTAAATGTATCTGGCACCTACCGTTTTCTTGCCCACAGAGCTTTCAATGTACTCCCTCTCTTCTCTGGTTATTCGAGGGTGGTCAGCAGGAGTTTCATGCACCAAGAGCATCCACATGATGAACCACACACAGCCCATCACCCCTGAAGTGTGATAACAACACTTAGAAAGACACACAGAGACACACACAGGCACATGACACACACAGGCACACAGAGACACACACAGGCACATGACACACACAGGCACACAGAGGCACATGACACACAGTCACACAGAGACACACACAGGCACATGACACACAGGCACACAGAGACACACACAGGCACATGACACACACAGGCACATAGAGACACACACAGGCACATGACACACACAGGCACACAGAGACACACACAGCCCATCACCCCTGAAGTGTGATAACAACACTTAGAAAGACACACAGAGACACACACAGGCACACAGAGACACACACAGGCACATGACACACAGAGACACACACAGGCACATGACACACACAGGCACACAGAGACACACACAGGCACATGACACACACAGGCACACAGAGACACACACAGGCACATGACACACAAACAAGATCGGGTTGTCAGGCTTGCTGACTTGGTTGATGCATGTCATCGTATCCCAATTGTGTAGATCGATGCTCATGATGTCGATCACTGTATTGTCTTGTTCAGATTTGATTATTTACACGCAATCATCCAGTAGTTTTGGCTCTTAGATATCATCAGTATACATGGCAAACACCCAGTATAAGGGTGACATGTATTGTGTCCAATTCACCAAACTTCTTGAGAATTCTATTGACAAATAACTGACAACACGTAATTTGAAAGTTCATGAGAACATAAATTTACACCAAATTTGTAACTATTAATGTAAGGCATATTAAGGAAGTCATTGAAATATATATAATATATACCACATACCATTTAATATAGCCATTCAACCATGACATCCCAAATACCTGCTGAAGGCAAACCTTACTGTGGCAATTGTTACAGCAACCCTAGATGGAAGTCAGCAAAAACCCATCGAGTTGAAGACCCAAACAACGACAACAACAATGATAATAGTAATAATAATAATAATAACAACAACAATAGATTTTTAGTCTGTGTGTTGTTCAATAAGACAAGGGATAGCACAAATTCAGTTGTTCAACAAATATTCAACCTACCAAAGGCATAGAAGACAGACGGCCAGCCTCCAAGAAATGTTGACGCACACAGCAAGCCAGAGATTGGCATGGAAAACACCACACCCAACTGTGCCCCTGTCAAACAATCACACACAAAGAGGATGAGTGAATGTTGTTTTAGGCCAGTGTTCCCAACAGCAGCTACATCCAGCGACCAGCAAACAATATTGTCTTGGCCTGGCCAGCCAGAGGTTGTCAGCACAGGCAGTGATCCATGCCGCTAGGTACAATGCCACACAATTAGCAAGGACACCTTTGCAATCTAGTTCTCATTTCTGGTCACTGGTGAGTCCCCAATGTACTTAAACATCTAGGGGCGCTCGGGTCGCCTAGTAGTTAAAGCGTTCGCTCGTCACGCCAAAGACCCAGGTTCGATTCCTGACATGGGTACAATGAGTTAAGTCCATTTCTGGTGTTTCACGCCATGATATTGTGGTGTTATCATTAAAAGCGGCGTAAAACCATACTCACTCACTCACTCACTCACTCACTCACTCAAGCATCTCTTTCATTATTTTTGGAAAGAATAATTAGATTTAATTTTTTTATTTGCAGTTGTTTGATCATTGAAAGAAAGACAGCTTAGTGTATTGTTTGTGTAACACTCTATCATGTCTAGCAAATTCTGAATTAAATTATTCTCTATTAGAACATTTACATAAATGAAGGTCATAACTGATCAATGAGAGATATAATCCATGCCTTAACAGAGGACAAGTTATATCCTGCAAGATTATATAGTAAATATTACAGTCATTACATAAAGATTGCTTCAATGAAGACTATTCAACTCCTGAACATATTCTTTAGTATACAATATAGCTTGACAGTTGATATACTGACTTATCTTCTCAAGTGAAGTGTCGAGTGAACGCTATAACCAATAGGCTACCCTGCCTAGCTTCATTAGTATTTGTTTGTTTGTTTTTTGTTTAACACCACCCTCAGCAGTATTCCAGCTATATGACAGCAGTCTTTAAATAATCGAGTCTGGACCAGACAGACCAGTGATTGACAATCATGAGCATCGATCTACGCAATTGGAATACAATGACACGAATCAACCAAGTCAGCAAGCCTGACCACCCCTCCCTTTAGTCGCCTCTTACGACAAGCGTAGTCACCTTATATGGCAAGCATGGGTTGCTGAAGACCTATCCTAACCAAGATCGTCATGGGTTAGCTTCATCAGTAAAGATGATAAGGCAAACAACACATTTCAGTATAATAATCTATCATGCAACATGTCTGACAA